>NC_135902.1:34972622-35712640 GCF_964194155.1 Cetorhinus maximus
GAAATTGAGACAGAGAGGTCAAGGAGGGGAAGAGAAGTGTCAGAGATGGACCATGTGAAAATGATGGAGGGATGGAGATTGGAAGCAAAATTAATAAATTTTTCCAGGTCCCGACGAGAGCATGAAGCAGCACCGAAGTAATCATCGATGTACCGGAGAAAGAGTTGTGGGAGGGGGCCGGAGTAGGACTGGAACAAGGAATGTTCCACATACCCCATAAAGAGACAGGCATAGCTGGGGCCCATGCGGGTACCCATAGCCACACCTTTTATTTGGAGGAAGTGAGAGGAGTTAAAGGAGAAATTGTTCAGTGTGAGAACAAGTTCAGCCAGACGGAGGAGAGTAGTGGTGGATGGGGATTGTTGGGGCCTCTGTTCAAGGAAGAAGCTAAGGGCCCTCAGACCATCCTGGTGGGGGATGGACGTGTAGAGGGATTGGACATCCATGGTGAAGAGGAAGCGGTTGGGGCCAGGGAACTGGAAATTGTTGATGTGACGTAAGGTGTCAGAGGAATCACTGATGTAGGTGGGAAGGGACTGGATAAGGGGAGAGAGAAGGGAGTCAAGATAACGAGAAATGAGTTCCGTGGGGCAGGAACAGGCTGACACGATCGGTCTGCCAGGACAGTTCTGTTTGTGGATTTTGGGTAGGAGGTAGAAACGGGCCGTCCGAGGTTGGGCGACTATCAAGTTGGAAGCTGTGGGAGGAAGATCTCCAGAGGAGATGAGGTCAGTGACAGTCCTGGAAACAATGGCTTGATGTTCTGTGGTGGGGTCATGGTCCAGGGAGAGGTAGGAGGAAATGTCTGCGAGTTGACGCTCAGCCTCCGCGAGGTAGAGGTCAATGCGCCAGACAACATATACTCAATGACTCAGCCTCCACTGCTCGTGGTGGGGGGAGAGAATTCCACAGGCTAACGGGAGGAGAAATGCCTCCTCATCTCTGCCTGAAATGGGAGACCCCTTATTTTGAAACTATGACCCCTAGCTCTAGATTCCCCCACAAGGGGAAACATCCTCTCAGCATTTACCCTATCAAGCCCCTTCAGGATCTTATATGTTTCAATAAGATCATGGCTGATGAAATCAAATTCCATTTTTTATTAGAGATTCTGAGACATTTTCTGTGAATCGTTTATTTTCCAATGGAAACTAAATCAACAGCTTTGATTATACCCTGCAACAGTCCAAGGATGTACATCCTATATAGATTCACGTGAGGATCAATTTGCTTATGATCATTTGTGTTGTGTTTCACAATATTTGAATTAAACAATGACATCCGTTGAATCACACAGTTAGACAAAGTATGCTCTAGGGAAAAGAAACTTCATATAAATTGAAATTGGTGCTTTATATTTAAACCAGTAATAAGAATTTAGGGCTATCTCAAGGCAACATATACACTAGCTACACCCAATAGATATATAACAATCAAATGCTAAATTGAGCTGATCTAGAATGACAATTAAATAGATTGACATTTGTAAGGTGAGAATGGGGTAATTAATCCCCTGTTTAAATATATTTGTGACCAGGAATTGGCAATTACTTGGGAGTTTTCACATTGTGCTTTGAACAAAACTAGTTTCTGCAGAATTGAATGAATGGACTGAAAAGGAACATGAATTTTCATTATAAAAGGAAACACTTAACAATGACTCATTGAAGTGATAATAGATTGTAACAGTTTCTCCTTAGTATTCACACTCATTGAATACACTAAGACTGTCTCAGGAACCCTTACACTTGCAAAAATCAACCAATCAGCTGGCTACAGAACTTGCCTATTTTAAATGAGCTTCAAATGACATGGGACCGGTAAAGCTGTCAGTGACCTCCGATAAAGATTGACATGTTGGTCTATCACACATGTCATGGGTGGATGAAGACTGATTTCTTTCTTCTGCTTTACACTAAATGCTCCCTAACACTTATGATAATTACAACTTCGCGGTTGTAATTATCTTCAATAATATAAAGCATGCGTCACTTGATGCTTAAGTTCCAATACTTGCACATCGAGTTAGTATGTTCAAAAGAGTCAGAACAAAAGAAAATGACAATGTCTAGCCTACAAGTTTTATTTTGCACAGCCAATATGCTGTCTGAAACAAAGACAAAAATTGCTGGAAAAACTCAGCAGGTCTGACAGCATCTGTGGAGAGGAAGACAGAGTTAACGTTTTGAGTCCGTATGACTCTTCATAATACGGACTCGAAACGTTAATTCTGTCTTCCTCTCCACAGATGCTGTCAGACCTGCTGAGTTTTTCCAGCAATTTTTGTTTCAGATTTCCAGCATCCACATTATTTTGCTTTTATCAATATGCTGTCTGCTTCAGCTATAATTCACCAATCATTAGCTAACCAATGGGCAGTACCTGAGAATTCCCTAGACATTCTCTCTCCATACTTCCTGCCCTTGATAGCCCCAGTCAAAGTTGCCAGTGTTTCTTAGGTCTGAGTCCAATATACAAGTTATTACAGAAGATAAAGAAGCAAGTGATTAAGAAGGCTAATGGAATGCCGGTGTTTATTGCAAGGGGAGTGGAATATAAAAGTAGGGAAGTTCTACTGCAACTGTACAGGGAGTTGGTTAGACCGCATCTGAAGTACTGTGTACAGTTTTGCTCTCCCTATTTGACGTAGGATATGATTGTGTTGTACGCAGTTCAGAGAAGGCACTTGACTCATCCCTGGGGTGAAGGGTTTATCCTACGAAGAAAGGTTGAACAGGTGGGGCCTATGCCCACTGGAGTTTAGAAAAATGAGAGGTGGTTTTATTGAAACATTTAAGATCCTGAGGGTACTTGATAGGGTTTCCTCTTGTGGGAGAGACTAGAACTCGGGGACAAATTTTTTCTCTCAGAGTGTCATTAGTCTGTGGAATTCTCTTCCTCAGAAAGCAGTAGAGGCTGGTCCATTGAATTCATGCAAGGCTGAGTTAGGTAGGTTTTTGATAGATGAGGGAGTTAAGGGTTATGGGAGGCAAACAGGAAAGTGGAGTTGAGACCGCAATCAGATCAGCCATGATCTTATTGAATGGCAGGGCAGGGCTCGAAGAGTCAAATGGCCTACTCCTGCACATAAATTCTATGTTCCTATGAAGATCAATGGCAGAAACCAGCGACCCTGAGTAGACATCAACCTTGAGCCAAGGGGCCACCGACAATGATGACGACAAAGATACTATCTAACTATCAGGGAATGATATAAAATGAATTTAAAACAGGTTTACATTTATACAGGGTAAAATGATTACGGACATTTGCTCATCTGTATAAAATGTAATAGTAACTCACTTAGACACACTTGTGGATTATAGGAGCTGTATACCTGTCAGAAATGATACAATTCACTACCAATAGTAAAATATTTTTTTCTTACTTGGTTTTAATTTTACCAACAAAATAATCTACAAGTGTCACAACAAAGATGGCAAGTGCTCCTAATAATGTGTTGTTGCATCACTTACTGTTCTCAGACACCTCCAAAACATAGTGAATTAGGGGGCTGTTGCCATCAAATGCTTTTGCCCATGTCAGGGTGATGGCTCTCTTTTCACTGGTACTCAGCTGGGCAGCCAGGTTCTCTGGAGCATGTGGAAGCTGCCTACAGCAAGAAAGTAAAGCATGAATAGAGTAACTCAAAGTGCAACTTGCCCACCATTTTTGTCTCTCCAGATTTTCTCCTCAGGTGTCTCAATTCAGTCTCCAAGCTGTATTAAACACTGGCCCAATACTATGCAAGTCATGTCTACTATGCTGCTTATATATTCTAATGGCAGCAGGTCAGAAATTGAACCAGTTCTGATTGTTGCTGAATCTTGTACACTGACGATCAGTACAAGTTTGTATTCATGATTTTATCAAGCTGGATGAAAACTTCCCTGCCAGCACAAGTTCCATAAATGATAAATGGTGGTAAATACTGTTGGTGGAAACATTTTAGTGTTGTTCTTGGTTGCATTTCTAACATAGAATGTGCAGCACAGAAACAGGCCACTCAGGCCAACTGATGCTTGCTGGTGGGTACGCTCCACCAAAGCCTCTATCCACCCTTCTTTATCAAACCCTATCATATAACTTTCTATTCCTCTCTCCCTTCATATGATTGCCTAGCTCCCCCTTATATGCATCTATGCTTTTTCACCTCAACTACTCTTTGTGGTGCCGAGTTTCACATTCTAACCACTCTCTGGGTAAAGTAGTTCTTCCGACTTTCTCTATTGGATTTATTAGTGATTATCTTATTTATGGCCCCCAGTTTTGGTCTCTCCCACAGGTAGAAACATATTCTCCATTTCTACCCTATCAAACCCTTTCCAGATATTAAAGATCTCTTTTAGGTCACTCCTCAGCCTTCTCTTTTAGGAACATAGGAGCAGGAGTAAGCCATTCGGCTCATCAAGCTCATCCTCCATTCAAACAGATCATGGCTGGTCATCTACCTCTATGCCGTTTTTCTCCACTATCCCTATATCCCTTGATGTCATTAGTATCCTGAAATCTATTGATTTCTGTCTTGAACATGCTGAATGATTGAGCTTCTACAGCCCTCTGGGGTAGAGAATTCCAATGATTCACCAACGTCTGAGTGAAGATATTCCTCCTCATCTCAGTCTTAAATGGCCTACCCCTTGGACTGAGACTGCATACCCCGGTTCTAGACACAACAGCTAGTGGAAACATCCTATCCACATTTACCCCTGTCACACCCTGTATGAATTTTGTAAGTTTCAATGAAGTGACCACCCATCCTTTAAAACTTAATCTCATAAAACAATCCCACCATCCCAGGGATTAGTCTGGCGAACCTCTGTTGCATTCCCTCTATGGCAGTACATCCTTCCTTAGATAAGGAGATTAAGACTGTACACAATACTCCAGGTGTAGTCTCACCAAGGTTCTATGCCAGTCTTGTCCAACCCCCGGCCCAAGCATTTGTTGAAAATGCCAGGAGGACGGGTCAAATGAGTTGGAAGATTTCTGCAGGGGACTGCTCCTCCAATCACAGCCCGTTTCTCTCACGCATTTGCTGCTAATGGGCTCACTATAGAACCTACCAGCAGCAAACATGGAATAAAACCAGGCTGTGATAGGAGGAACAGCAAACACTGGCAACTCTGCAGCGGCAGGGCGCCCGCTCACCATGTTTCACCCCGTGTTCCCCCGGTTCCTCCCCTCGTTCCCCTGGTTCCTCCCCTCGTTCCCCCGGTTCCTCCCCGTGTTCCCCCGGTTCCTCCCCACGTTCCCCCGGTTCCTCCCCTCGTTCCCCCGGTTCCTCCCCTCGTTCCTCCCTGCATTTAACTGGCTCTCAACACTTCCCTGAGCGGGCACCTGCATTTGGGTGCCTCTAGGCCTCAGGCCTTGCTCCAGGCCTCTTTTCTGCTCTCATCGCACCTACCCTGCTCCAGCAGCCAATTTAATGAGTGAGGATAAGTGAGGGTGGGTGAGTGAGTAAGTGAGGGTGGGAGAGTGAGTGAGTGAGGAAGTGAGAGTGGATGAGGGGTGAGGGAGGGTAGGTGGGTCATTGAGGATGGGTAGATGGGTGTGTGGTTGCCTGAGAGAGAGAGGGGGGGGGTGTGTGAGAGGGAGAGGGTAGTGTGTGCTTGAGAGAGGGAATGAGTGTGTGTGTGAGAGAGGGTGAGAGTGAGTGTTTGAGAGAGAGGGTGTGTGTGTTTGTGTGTGTGTGTGAGAGAGAGCGAGTGAGAGTGTGTATGTTTTTTTATTCATTCATGGGATGGGGGCTTCGCTGGCTGGGCCAGCATTTATTGCCCATCCTTAGTTGCCCTCGAGAAGGTGGTGGTGACCTGCTTTCTTGAACCGCTGCAGTACACCCACAGTGCTGTTAGGAAGGGAGTTCCAGGATTTTGACCCAGCGACAGTGAAGGAACGGCGAAATGTTTCCAAGTCAAGATGGAGAGTGACTTGGATGGGAACTTCCAGATGGTGGTATTCCCATCTATGTTCTCCCTTGTCCTTCTAGATGGTAGTGGTCATGGGTTTGGAAGGTGCTGTCTAAGGAGCTTTGGTGAATTCCTGCAGTACATCTTGTAGGTGGTACACACTGCTGCTACTGTGCGTCGGTGATGGAGAGAGTGAATGTTTGTGGATGGGGTGCAATCAAGTGGGCTGCTTTGTCCTGGGTGGTGCCAAGCTTCTTGAGTGTTGTGGGAGTTGGTTGCATTCATCCAGGAAAGTGGGGGATATTCCATCACACTCCTGACTTGTGCCTTGTAGATGGTGGACAGGCTTTGGGGAGTCAGGAGGTGAGTTACTCATCACAGGATTCCGAGCCTCTGACCTGCGCTTGTAGCCACAGTATTTATATGGCTAGTCCAGTACAGTTTCTGGTCAATGGTAGCCCCCAGGATGTTGATAGTGGGGGATTCAGTGATGGTAATGCCATTGAATGACAAAGGGCGATGGTTAGATTCTCTCTTGTTGATGGTCATTGCCTGACATT
The DNA here is from genome assembly GCF_964194155.1 of Cetorhinus maximus. NCBI lineage: Eukaryota > Metazoa > Chordata > Chondrichthyes > Lamniformes > Cetorhinidae > Cetorhinus > Cetorhinus maximus. The sequence continues at coordinate 34,979,092 of NC_135902.1, forward strand.
TGTGTGGCGTGAATGTTACTTGCCACTTGTTAGCCCAAGCCTGAATATTGTCCAGGTCTTGCTGCATTTGGACATGGGCTGCTTCAGTATCTGAGGAGTCGCGAATGGTGCTGAACATTCTGCAATCATCAGCGAACATTCCCACTTCTGACCTTATGATGGAAGGAAGGTCATTGATGAAGCAGCTGAAGATGGTTCGGCCTAGGATACTACCCTGAGGAACTCCTGCAGTGATGTCCTGAAGCTGACTGACCTCCAACAACCACAACCATCTTCCTTTGTGCTAGGCATGACTCCAACCAGTGGAGACTTTTCCCCCTGATTCCCATTGACTCCAGTTTTGCTGGGGCTCCTTGATGCTATACTCATAAATGCAGCCTTGATGTCAAGGGCAGTCACTCTCACCTCACCTAGGGAGTTTGGCTCTTTTGTCCATGTTTGAACCAAGGCTATAATGAGGTCAGAAGCTGAGTGGCCTTGGCAGAACCCAAACTGGGCATCAGTGAGCAGGTCATTGCTAAGCGAGTGCTGCTTGTTAGCACTGTTGATGACCCTTTCCTTTACTTTACTGTTGATTGTGTGTCGACTGATGGGGCGGTAATTGGCCAAGTTGGATTTGTCCTGCTTTTTGTGCATATGACATACTTGGGCAATTTTCCACATAGCTGGGTAGATGCCAGCATTGAAGCTGTACTGGAACAGCTTGGCTAGGGGTGTGTGTATGTGTGTGTGCATGTGCATGCGTGCGTGACAGTGAGCATGTGTGTTTGAGACTAGAGAGGGTGAGTGTGTGTGAGAGAGAGAGAGTGCAGATGAATGTGTGAGAGAGAGAGAGAGAGGGTGAGTATGTGTATGTGAGAGAGAGGGTGAGTGTGTTTGTGAGAGAGAGAGTGATTGTGTGTGTGTGTGAGAAATAGAGGGTAAGTTTTTGTGCGTATGTGACAGAGAGAAGGTGAGAGTGTGGGTATATGTATGTGAGAACGAGGGAGAGGGTGATAGTGTATGTGTGTGTGAGAGAGAGGGTGGGTGTGTGTGTGAGAGAGGGAGGGTGAATGCATGTGTGTGAGAGAGAGAGGGTGAGTGTATATTAAAAAGTGTGTGTGTGTGTGTGTGAGAAAGAAAGGGAGGGGGTGAGCGTGTGTGTCTGAGAGGGAAAGGAAGAGAGGGGTGAGTGTATGTGTGTGAGAGAGAGAGGGTATGTGAGAGAGGGTTGGGGACATGTGTATGTATGTATGTATGTATGTGTGATGTGTGTGTGTGAGAGAGAGAGTGCGTGTGTTTGAGAGAGGCTGAGTGTGTGTGTTTGAGAGAGAGGGTGAGTGTGTGTGTGTGTGTGAGAGAGAAAGAGTGAAAGGGTGTGTGTGAGAGAGGGAGGGTGAATGCATGTGTGAGAGAGAGAGGGTGAGTGTATGTTAAAAAAGTGTGTGTGTGTGTGTGTGTGAGAGAGAGAGGGGTGAGCGTGTGTGTCTGAGAGGGAAAGAAAGAGAGGGGTGAGTGTGTGTATGTGAGAAAGGGGTGCGGACATGTGGATGTATGTGTGTGTGTGTGTGAGAGAGACAGAGAGAGAGAGAGGCTGAGTGTGTGTGTTTGAGAGGGGTTGAGTGTGTGTGTGTGTGTGTGAGAGAGAGAGTGAATGTGTGAGAGAGGGGTGAGGGCGTGTGTGTGTGTGAGAGGGAGTGAATGTGTGTATAAAAGAGAGAGAGGGTGAGGGTGTGACAGGGTAGATGTGTGTGAGAGAAGTTGAGTTTGTGTATGTGTATGAGAGAGAGGGAGGGAGGGTGTGCACATGTGTTTGACAGTAGAGAGGATGTGTGGGGGTGTGTGTGTGAGAGAAAGAGAGGGTGGGTGTGTGTTTTTTTTTCGTTCTTGAGACGTGGGTGTTGCTGGCTAGGCCATCATTTATTGCCCATCCCCAATTGCCCTTGTTTAAAGGGCATTTAAGAGTCAACCACATTGCTGTGGGTCTGGAGTCACATATAGGCCAGACCAGGTAAGGGCGGCAGATTTCCTTCCCTAAAGGACATAATTTTAATTTCAGAATTTTTTCATTGAAGACAAATCCCACCATCTGCTGTGGTCCCCAGGTCCCCAAAGCATTATCCTGGGTTTCTGGATTACTAATCCAGTGACAATATCACTACACCACCACCACCTCCCCCATATGCATTGAGAGAGAGGGTGAGTGAGTGTGTGAGAGAGTGAGAGAGGGTGAGTGTGTGTGCATTGAGAGAGAGAAAGAGAGAGGGGGTGAGTACATGTATGTGTGTGAGAGAGAGGATGAATGTGTGTGTGTGTGAGAGAGAGGGTGAGTGTGTGAGAGAGTGAGAGAGGATGAGTATGTGTGCATTGAGAGAGAGAGAGAGAGAGGGTGAGTGAGTGTGTTTGAGAGGGTGAGTATGTGTGTTTGAGAGGGTGAGTATGTGTGTGAGATAGAGTTAGTGTGTGTATATTATGAGAGAGAGGGTGAGTGTGTGTTTGAGAGAGAGGGTGAGTATGTGTGTGAGAGAGTGAGAGAGGATGAGTGTGTGTGCATTGAGAGAGAGAAAGAGAGAGGGGGGGGTGAGTACATGTGTATGTGTGAGAGAGAGGGTGAATGCGTATGTGTGTGTGAGAGAGAGGGTGAGAGAGTGAGAGAGGATGAGTGTGTGTGTTTGAGAGGGTGAGTACCTGTGTGTGTGTGTGTGTGTGAGAGAGAGAGAGGGTGAATGTGTGTGAGATAGAGTTAGTGTGTGTATATTATGAGAGAGAGAATGAGTGTGTGTGTGAGAGTGAGAGAGAAAGAGAGAGGCAGAGGTGGGGTGAGAGGGAAGGGATTGTGTGTCTGGCTCACTCCCAGTCTCAGTGCTCCCATTCACCCTCACCCCCACACACCAAAAGGAACTCTCACTCACTCCCACAGTGGTGAGGGTGAGTAAGTGGGCATCCCGAGACTGGGAATGAGCTGGACACACACACTCACACGCTTTCATACTTGAACGGTCATCTTAATTTTAAAAAAGTAATAAATAATCAATTTATTGTTGTGATTTATTTTGCTCAGCATGTTCTTTCTTTTCATATGTCAGCTCTTTTAAAAAAAATTCATATTTAATGTTGTACCAAACCTTATCTTTCTGAAATTTGCTCACCCCACCCCCCGAGTGTCATAAAAATTGAAATGTTGCCCTCCATGCAAAAATGTTGGACAAGCCTGCCCTATACAATTGCAGCAAGACATCTTTACCCCCGTACTTAAAAGCCCTTGCGACGAAGGCCAACATACCATTTACTTTCCTAATTGATTGCTGCACTTGCATACTAACTTTCTAGTGACTCATGAACAAGGACACCCAGGTCCCTTTGGACATCAACACTTCCCAACCTCTCACCATTTAAGAAATATTCTGTCTTTGTTTTTTCTACCAAAGTGGATAACTTCACACTTATTCACACTATATTCCATCTGCCATACTCTTGCCCATTCAGTCTGTCCAAATTTCCTTGAAACCTCCTTACACCCCCTCACAACTTACATTCCCAGCTAGTTTTGTGTCATCAGCAAATTTGAAAATATTACATTTGGTCTCCACATCCAAATCATTTATATAGATTGTGAACAGCTGTGGCCCAAGCACTGATCCATGTGGTACCCCATTAGCCTGCCAACCTGAGAATGACCCGTTTATTCCTACTCTCTGTTTTCTGCCTATTAACTAATTCTCAATCCATGCCAGTTTATTACCCCCAATCTCATATGCTCTAATTTTGTTCACTAACGTCCTTTGTGGGACCTTATAAAAAGCCTTCTAAAAATCCAAATGCACCACATCCACCTTCCCTGTTGAGTTTTTGTGTCTTAGAGTAATGTATATTGTGGTAGACCATGTAATACTTCTTTATATACTAGCTATTGCCTGTCTACCATCTAATGTTTTAATGTATTTTCCCAACTTGCCCCTCATACCTTTATAGTTTCTGAAGTGCTTTGTCACTACTTAACAACTTCACACACACATAAACCCTTATCTGCTTCTGAACCCCAGCTTTCTGTGTAAAACTGGAAGGTTCCTTTAATCTTTTTCAACACCAGAGGGCAATACATCTGGGATTTAGCACAATCTACTGGCAGGTTTTTTTATATAACATTTCTTTTTAACTAAAATGTCCTTTTACAAAAAAAGCATAAACGTTAAACACAAACATCACAGTTTTCTAGTTTCAGAATGAACTATATCATTTTCAAACTTAATGTAAAATAGTATCATATTATGGTCACTATTTCCTAAAGGCTCCTTTACAGCAAGATCATTAATTAGCTCCTTCTCATTACATAATACTAAATCTGAAAAAGCCTGATCCTAGTTGGTTCTTTAATGTACTGCTCCAGAAGCCCATCTCATACACACTCCAGGAATTCATCCTCCACAGCATTAGCGCTTTTCCAGAGAAAAGTGCCCCAGCCTGTTCAATCTTTCCTGATCGGTATAGCCTCTATGTTCTGCTTTGTACTTTCCCTAGTGCCTCATAGTCCTTTAATATGGAGACCAGAGCTGTGCACAGCACCCTAAGTTTGATTAAACCAAGGTTCAGTACAAGCTTAGCATAGTTTCCTGTTTTTATTTTTATCCCTCTAGAAATTAACCCCTCTGTTTTGATTGCTATTTTCATGGCCTTTTAAAGTTGTATTGCTACTTTTAGTGATTGGTGTATCAGGACCCCTCTGCACCTCTATCCCATTTAAATTCTTATTTTCCAAAGAGTAAGTGGCTTCCTTATTCTTCATTCCAAAATGCACCACCTCACAATTGTTGATATTGGAATTAATTTGTCATTTACATATTCATTCTGCAAATACATTAATGTCATCATGTATTTTGTTAGTCTTCCTCAGTATTAATCATATCCTGCAATTTGATGTCATTTCAAATTTTTAAATTGTACCTCCTATTCCCAATCCAAATCATTTATGTAAACATGAACAACAGTGATTCCAGGACAGATCCTTGTGGAACACCATTTCCCAACTTTTGCCTATTTGAATAACTACCCTTAACCTCGGCTCTGTTTATTCATTTGTAGCCAGCCTGTTAACAATTCCACTAATTTTTCTGACTCCACATGCTTTGACCTTAGTTATGAGTCTATTAAGTGGTACGCTATCAAAAGCTTTTTGAAAATCCAAATACATTACATTGATGACATGACCCTTGTTTACTCTTTCTGTTACTTCTTCAAAAAACTCAGTGAAGGTTCAGGCGAAGGGAAATTTAAAAATCCAAAGAGAAAATTTGAGGCAACAGAACACTGTAGTGATGGGGGTAAATACAAGCACAGTGGAACAGGAAGGGACAAAGAGTTTAAGAGTAATTGTGCATCAGCGTGTAGGTCCGTGCAGGGAGTAACAGTAAAAAGATGAAATTAAAGGCTCTTTATCTGAATGCATAAAACACCCACAATAAGATAGATGAACTAGAGGCTGAAATAAAGATAAATGGTTTAGATCTAATCACCATTCCAGAGACATGGTTACATGGTGACCAAAATTGGCAAACAAATATTCCACGGTACACAATATTTCGGAAGACAGACAGAATGGCAAAGGAAGAGGAGTAACCCTGATAGTAAAAGGATGACATAAAGACGTTAGTGAGGAAGGATCTTGGCTCAGAAGATCGTGAAGTACAATCAGTATGGGCGGAGATTAGGAATAGCAAGAGTCAAGATAACGCTGGTGGGAATAGTTTCTCGGCCTCCTAACAGTAGTTATACTGTTGGACAGAGCATTAAACAATAAATTATTGGAGTGTGTAACAAAGGCAACATAATAATTGTGGGGGTCTTTATAGACTAGATAAATCAAACTGGCAACGTTGTTCTAGAAGATGAGTTCGTAGAATATTTTTGTGACAGTTTCCTGGAGCAATACATTGTGGGACCAACTCATGATAATGCTATTTGAAATCTAGTATTATGTAATGAGACAGAGTTAATTAGCAATCTCATAGTAAAACATCTGCTGGAAACTAATTGTCGTAATACCATTGAATTCCATGTTAAGTTTGAAAGCAACATACTCTAATCACAGACAAAAATCTTAAATTTAAACAAAGCCAATTACATAGGTATGAGGGGAGAACTGGCTAAGGTTGATTGGGTAAATAGACTAAAAGGTATGACTAAATAAACAGTGGGGAACATTTAAAGAAAGAATTCAAAAGACAACAAAAATACATTTCACTGAAAAACAAAAACACATTAAGATCCATCTGTGGCTCAGAAATAAGGGTAGCTTTAGATTAACAGAAACAGCTTATAAGGTTGCAAAAACATAGTCGCAAGTCTGAAAATAGAGAGTGTTTTAGAAAGCTGCAAAGAGTCACCAAAAAGTTGATAAAACAGAAAAACTAGAGTATGCAAGCAAACTAGCCAGGAATATAAAAACAGATTATAAGAGCTTTTACAAGAATATATAGAGGAGAGTAGCTAAAGTAAACCTAGGTCTCTTGGAAACAGAGACAAGAGAAATTATTAAGGGGAATGTGGAAATGGCAGAGGCACTGAACAAATATTTTGTACCTGTCTTCATAGCAGAAGACAGAAGCTACATATCAGAAATAGAGAGTAACTTGGGTGCTAAAAAGAGTGAGGAAATTAATATATGCAAAGTAAAAGTACCGGAGAAACATAAGGGACTCAAATCCGACAGATCACCAGTGAAACTGCAATAATTACAAGGGAAGAATGAGTCTGAAGCTTGTCTTTTTTCCTCAAGCGGCTATCAACTTTTTGCAGCTTTTGATAACACTCTTCATTTTCAGACTTGCTGCCATTTTTTTGCAACCTTATAAGCTCCTTCTTTTAATCTAAAGCTACCCTTAACTTCTGAGTAAGCCACAAGTGGGATCTTTCTTGCTGTTTATGGCTTTCAATAGAATGTATTTTTTTTATTATTTGTTGACAGCTCAGCAGGGTAACAAACTCCCAGTTCCTTTCCCCCCTGAAGTGTTACAGCTGTAGCTATTTATGGCTGAGCCAATGTCCATCACCTGTTTTCACAATGCAATTGTCTTAACAATGCAATTGATACACAATGTAATTGCCAGACAACAAGATGATTGTTATTAGACCAAGATAATGTAATTACTGATACATTGACACCCAAGTCCTGATGGCCCACATCCAATGGTCCTAAAAGGAATAGCTGCAGACATTGTGGATGCTCTGGCTATGATTTTCCAAAATTCCCTAGATTCTGGAATGGTCCCAACAGATTAAAAGTTAGCAAATGTGACAACGCTATTCCAGAAAGGAGGGAGAGAGAAAACAGGGAACTATAGGCCAGTTAGCCTGACATCAGTCATTGGCAAAGTGCTGGAATGTATTGTTAGGGAAGACTTAACAATATATTTAGAAAATCATGGAATGATTATGAAAAGTCAACATGGGTTTACCAAAGGGAAAATGTATTTGACAAATTTATTAGGGTGATTTGAGGATGTAACTATTACGGTAGATAAAGGGGGACCAGTAGATGTAATGTACCTGGATTTCCAAAATGCATTTAATAAGGTGCCACACAAAACATTAATAGGCAAGCTCATGGAGTTGGGGGTATTATATTCGCATAGATTGAGGATTAGTTAATGGACAGGCAACAAAGAGTAGGCATAAATGGGGCATTCTCAAGTTGACAGGCTGTGGCAATTGGAGTGCCACAAGGATCATTGCTGGGCCTCAGCTATTTATAATCTATATTAATAGTTTAGACAAAGAGACAGGGAGTAACGTATCGAAGTTTGCTGACGACGCAAAGCTAGGTGGAAATGTAAGTTGTGAGGGGGAGACAGAGAGGCTGCAAAGAGATGTAGTCAGGCTAAGTGAGTGGGCAACAAGATGGCAGATGGTATATAATGTAGGCAAGTGTGAGATTATTTACTTTGGTCGTAAGAATAGAAAAGCAGAATATTTTTTGAAAAGGTGTAAACTTGTAAATATTGATGCTCAGGGAGACTTGGGTGTGCTTGTTCAAGGAACTCAAGGTTAGCATGCAGATACAGAAAGCAATTATTGGAGTAATTTTCCATGCCTGTTGGTGTCGGGCATGTGTGGTGGAGCGAGTGGACAATATGGCAAGAAAGCCAAAAATCAGTTTCATGACATTGTGAAACTGATTTTTGGCTTTCTTGCCATATTGTCCACTCGCGCCACCACACATGCCCGACACCAACAGGTGTTGCGATTGTCCGCTCAGCCCGTTGATGGTGGGCCGCATTTCCAACCATCGGATGTCGGGAACATCACTGTAATACATCAGCACACCATTATAAGGCCAGCCCGCCGGAATCATCCACTGGCTGGATCATCGGCATCACGCCGACATGTTTCACAACAGTATATAAAAAGCGTGCACTTGATGGGCTGCACTTTGAGGGGAACTTGGAGGTGAGTGCACAGTAACGTTGCGGACAGCTTGCAAGGAACACCTGTTGGACTTCAAGGTTGAGGCGCATGGCGGTGGGGGGGGGGGGCCAAAGGCTGCCCTGCAGTTAAAGGTAGCGCACAAACACATGCAGGGTGCAGGGAGGGATGGGCGAGGGAACTGGCCACGTATTAGGGACACCTTGTATAAAGTGACCTTTCCACTGCAGCTGAGACAGTTCAGGCACAGCCACATTGATATGATTGGAGTCGGGCCTCTAGCTTAGCTGCCAACTCAAACAACGCAGAGGCATCAAAGTGTCACCAAGTGCTCCAGAGCTTTTCATCCCTCGGGCACAGACTGCAAACTAAAGAGCATTTTAGTGGACTGCAGAGCAGTTGGACGACTGGGCACGTTGTACAATCTCCTCACTAAAGCTGGCCATGGAGCAGTCACTGGTGGAGATGCTCACAGCCCCTGGCAATATCATCATCCCGATTTGGACCAGTCTCCCCCATGGCTCAAGCTAACAGTGCAGCCTTGCAGTGTGGGTTAGGAGAATGCCTGCGCCTGAGCTGAGAGCACAGCATGCAGTCCAGTGGGCAAAGCTGCTGCCAATCGGTCGGGTGGAATCAGTCGGAGGTGGGCTAGGTTTCGGGCAGTCATGCAGCGCGCTAATCTCTGGCCATACAAGTGGTGGACAGTACTCTCCGGGATGCGTTAAGGGGCCTTCAGATTTAACCAAGAGAGGTTCTTAGTACACTGATGCCTACCCACACATCTCTCTCTTTCATTCTGCAGGAGGAGTACATCAGGATCATCGAGCCTGGTGACCTAGCTGTATGCCTCATGGTATACAGAGAGTGAAGATGACGGAGAAGAGAGCGACGGAGGTGCCAGGCTGTGCAGAGGGAGGAGCAGCATCCTCTGGAAGAAAGGTCGGCTGCGGCTCCCGCACACGCCACCGAAAAGCCACAGTGAGCCGTTGTTGGTCGGCGCTTAGCTAGACCGAGGGTCTACAGACTTCGCATTTCATTCCTGCAAATGACCGAGAACCAGTGTTGCTGAAGACTGCGCATGTCTAGGGAACTGGTAGGTCACGTCTGCCAGCTACTGCAGGATTTGGTGCCACGGGGACATGGAGGGCATCCACTATGAGAGTGACTGCGATGCTCCATTTCTATGCTGGTGGCGACTTTCAGGGCTCCACAATTGACCTCTGTGGGATATCATAAGCCTCCAACCACAAATGCAGGTCATGGATGCCATCTTTGCAAGAGCACACAACTTTGTGCAATTCGCCTGGGACCAGGGGAGCCAGGATGCAAGAGCAATTGGATTTGCCCAGATCTTAGGTTTCCCAACAGGTGCAGGGTGCCATAGACTGCATTCACGTGGCGCTCAGATCTCCGTTGCAACACGGGGTCAACTATGTCAACTGCAAGGGATTCCATTTGCTGAACATGCAGCTGGTGTGCAACCACCACAAACGCATCCTGCAGGTCTGCGCAGTTTCCAGGGACTGTGCATGACTCCTATATTCTCAGTTTGTCACAGATCCCTGACGTCTTCCAGGGTCCACAGAGGCTGCAGGGATGGCTCCTCGGAGACAAGGGCTACCCACAGAGGACGTAGCTGATGACACCCATGCGGTGGCCTCAGACTGCAGCAGAACGAAGGTATAACGAGGCTCATGCTGCAACTTGCAAATTGGTGGAGCAGATTATCGGGATGTTGAAAATGAGGTTCCGGTGTCTGGTGGAGCCCTCCAATATAGCCCACAACGCATCGTTGTTGCCTTTACAACCTGGCATTGCAACAGGGAGAGGAGCTGGCTGAAGAAGAAATGCAAGAGCTGGAGGTCTCCTCCAATGAGGAGGTCGTCGATGTTGATGAAAGTGTGGAATTCCTCGAAGGCGATGATGATAAGGCCCTCGCATTGGCTGGATGAAGCAAGTGCACTCTGGAGGCCCTCATAGTTGCTAGATTTGTGGAGGATGATAACGACACACAGTGAGGACACTCCATAGATCGTCACATAGCCTCTGAGAATGTCTGACATCTGTTGGGCCGAGGGCAGCTCGCTTGTGCTCTGTGATTAGGCTCATATCATAGAGATGCAGCCATGAAACTTTAAAAGCATCTGATCCTTTGTCCGCCTGCAGAACTTGAGTGCTTCAGGAGCACAGCATCACTGGTCACAGATGCTGAAGAAATGGGGACCAGCCCCACCTTAAAGGTGCTGAGAGCACGTGGAGAGAATGATGGAACTCTGTGACACCTGTTCACGACATTCTGGCAACAATGACAAGCATCGTCGAGGTGCAGGCATCAGTAATCTGTGCGTGAAGCCAGACCATCACTTTGGTCTGAAGGCTGCACAGAGCACACAGGAGAGGCCCTGGACTGAGACACCTGCCTTATCTTGTGCAGAAAGATTTCACATCTGAGTGACATGAACACTGCTCATCAGAACAAGGAGCCTTAGGCAGGGAGACATCCTTGGGAGTTTATTGACAATAGTGAACATTATGTACGAGTGATTAACACTTGTGCCCAGACTGTGCAACTACATCTTCTTAACCTTCCTAACCCTGCCGCTATGTCTTGCTGCTCCTTGGACATCCACAGTGGAGGTGCAAGCACCTGCTGACTGCTACGCCTTGTCAGTGATGAACTTGGCAGGTGTCCTCTGGAGGGCCGAGACCTGGAGGGCACCGGCTTGCTTTTGGGGGTCCTGCTGTGTGGCAGTGGCAACCTCCTGAGCCTGGAGCTGCTGGGGTCGCAGGAAGAGGGGATTCGGATGGGCTGGCCACTTCTGGAGTCACCTGAATGGATGGCCCCAGGGAGTACACCTGCTGATCCACCTCCCGATGGGTGCCCAAGAGCCCCTGGCTGACTCTTTGAGGAGAAGGGGTAGCTGGAGCTGGAGTTAAATCGGGTTGCCCTGCACCCTTCTCATCTACACACTGTTGGAGGCCAACTATGGCATCAGCGATGGAGTTCAGCCCACGCGGCAGTGCTGGAGCAACGTCCTGGACCAAGGTCTCCATGGTAGCCGTCATCCTATCAGTGTTGATCTCGGTGCATTGGCATGCCGGCGCTATCATCTCAGCCTGAAGACGGATGGACTCCTCCATTGTGCCTGGTAATCTGAGGAATGCAGCGTTCCCGAGCTTGCCTTTGCAGCTCCAGCAACTGTGACATGATCGAGTCCAGAGGCTCATCATCTGAAATTTTTGGGCTGCCAGCAATCCTCCACTTGCCGGACACCTGGGAAGTCCCTGCCGCCGCCTGCTGTGGATCAGAAAGTATGATGTGCTCACCAGATTGTGATCCCGAGGCTACTCTAAAACTAAGTCCCACCGAGGTGTATGTCTCTGCACTGGAGGTGGGTGTGGGTGAGCGATGTAATGGGTCTTCAAGGAGGGTTTCAGCGGATTCCTTTTCTGAGCTTCCATCGGGGCTTCATTGGAGGCCCCGGGTCGTGGATTCCCTTGGCTGTTTCCCACATGTGCCTGCGAAAGCAAGGCAAGATGAGTGCATGACAGTGGCCTGTGAAACAGGACACAGCACTCACAGCATGGTTGTCTGATGAATGTTGCCCTGCTGGATCCTCACTTGGTAGAGCACCACTGACCTCATTGTCAGCACAGGAATGGTCCAGATCCTCGCTGGCCAGCTGGATGGCTCTGTTTTCAAAGTCCGTGAGGATCTTGATTTCAGACATTCCAGTCTGCGACCTCTGTCTCTTGTTGTGTGCTGGCTTTTCCTGCATGAACAGAGATGGAGAGATTTTAAGCAGGACACCTGCTAGGCCAGATGATAAGTGTGCCTGGCATGTGAGGGTGGTGAGTGGCCCCATGGATGGGATGAGAACAATGAAGATGTTTGTAAGAGAGTGAATGGTGATGTCCCTTGAACTGGCAGTGAGTGAGGGCCCTGTGGATGCATGATGGCTTTCAGAGTGTGTAAGTTGAGAGTGATGAGAAGAGTGACCTACCCTGGCAGAACGGAGGTCATTCATCCTCTTGCGGCATTGGGTAGCTGTCTTCTTTTTGCAGGGCGTTGGTGCTGACCACCACTGTCATCGCCTCCCAAACCAGATTAGTGATGTTGGTGCCCATACTGCGGCCAAAGCAGGCCGTTACAGCGAGCCTCCAATGCATCCAAAAAGTGCTCGAGGGATGCGTCATTGAACCTGGGGGCTGCAGTCTTTTTGCCTTTCAGGGTCATGTCTTCTTTGCAGCAGTTGTGGACTGGAAGCACTGAGAGGTGTGCGTGCAGCTGGACTTTAAATGTGGCGCCAGGCGTGATGAAGCGGTGAGGTGATGGTGTGGCGGGCGAATGAGTGCCCACCCACCATGGAAACAGCATGTTTCTTGGGAATGCATAATTAATGTGGAAGGTTTGGAACAATATGGCGTGAGAAGCTGCCATTGCGGTCACAGGTAAAACGTTGGTTTTTTTACACACCATAAATACTTTGTTTTTGAACAGAGTCAATTTTTCCAGTGAAAGTGAGCAATTGGTCAGGAATACCCTTGGTACATCATTAGAAATTATCCCCTCCATATACCACCATCCATTTGTCGTTGGCAAAATCAGCCGAGTTCTTCCTCATTGACAATTCATGTTCATGGTTGCCCCATGTAGAAATAAGATGCAATGCCACAAATGGAGGAACAATCTGGAACACTTGACCCTTAAATCGCCTCCATGTATTGGGAATGTCTTTTGAGAAATAATTTGCAAATGCCTTCTGTTTAAAGGGAGAGATGGCGTGGGTGATGATGTGCTGTAATTTGATCAAGTTTCTGAAGTGGTGACCCATTTTGCTGCCACTAAATCCAAGGTTCTTGCCGTCTCCTTGGCTCCGACTCTAATGGCAGCGACTCCTCTCCTGATGCCCGCTAAGCGCTTAGTACAAATCTGGGACAATTCTGCCCGAGAGCATAAATGACATGTTGGCCTCTAGTGTATGGAGATTGAAGTACATCAGGTAAGGAAACTTTGCTACAATTGTACAAGGGTTTGGTGAGATCTGACCTGGAGCACCATGTGCCATTTTGGACTCCATATCTAAGGAAGGATATACTTGCATTGGAGGCAGTACAGTGCAGGTTCACAGATTGGTTCCTGAGATGAGAGGGGTGTCCTATGATGAGAGGCTGAGTAAATTGGGTCTCTACTCTCTGGAGTTCAGGAGAATGAGAGATGATCTCATTTAAACACACAAGATTCTGAAGGGGTTTGACAGGGTAGACACTGAGAGATTGTTTCGGCTGGCTGGGGAATCTAGAACACGGGGGCACGGTCTCAGGATAAGGCATCGTTCATTTAGGATTGAGATGAGAAGAAATTTCTCCACTCAAAAGGTTGTGAATCTTTGGAATTCTCTACCCCAGATGATTGTGTATGCTCCATCATTGAGTATATTTAAGGCTGGGATAGACAAATGTTTTGGTCTTTCAGGGAATCAAAGGATATGGGGTGTGGGCAGGAAAATGGAGTTGAAGCCCATGATCAGCCATGATTGTATTGATTGGTGAAGCAGGTTTGATGGGCTGTGTGATGTCGTCCTGCTCCTCTCTCTTGTGTTGTTTTCCTGTCTTGTGTTGGCCAAGCAGGGACCACAGCCTTTTAAAATCCGTACTGATTATTCTTTGTTATATTTTTGGTTTCCACTTGCTGCATCTTTCAGTAATGATTTCATTATCCATCTCTCCACTAATGCTAAGCTAACTGGTCTACAGTTCCCAGGACTTGTTCTGATCCACCCCCACCTCCTTTTAAATATAGTAATTAAATTTAGCTGCCCGCTAATCCTCTGGCGTTATCCCTTTTCCTAATTAGTTTTTATCTGTACCTAACAGTGCCTTTAGTATATTTCCACTAACCTTTTTAATTACCCTTTATTCTTTAAACACTCTTTATTCTTTAAATATTTCTATCAGGACAATGTACAATGTAACAAAACCTCAACTTGAGTGGTTGCTTTGGTGCCTCGAAGGGCAGTGACACAGGGTCATTTATGCTATAAGGTTGCTCCAGGCAACTTTTGCTGTAGGAATATAATGGCAAGAATGTGGCATTCAAGTGCTTTAGGATTATTTAATCAAATTCCTCACTTACCTCACTCTGACCTGAGCACTGCGAGAGTCATTTCCTCCTACTGATAGCACCTTGCAGGTGTATAATCCAATATCTCCTGACCAGGTCTGAGAGATGTACAATGTTCCTGCTTCATCAAGTCGCATACGTGGGATAGCGTCCACATCAATCATAGCCCCATCCTTCTGCCACACATGTCTGCATAAGAAGGACAGAGAATGCCACAGTACAAAATATCATAGGATTAACACATTTTAAAGTAGTATATTTGAGAAAAATTTTTTTTTTTTTTTTGCTTTTCCATCATTGATACTTGTTTCCAATAGCAACCACCAACCAGAAGCTCAACAGGTCTGATTGTAGATTTTTGTTTTGGTTCACTGGTTAATTGATGGAACATAACTGGAGAACATTTCAGGGCTGGGTATTTCCTCACTCAGCTCTGGATAAGCTTGAAAGCCAATGCTCCAATGGATTGTGTGGTTCTAGCTTGAGCACCAACAGTAAGAAAGTTAGAGTCTGGTGAGTTGAGACACAAATTCAATATAATGCCCTTTGCAGAACTCGAGAATAGGCCTGCAAATTTACTGGAGAGCACTGGAATTGACAATCATTTGCACTAGCTCAATGGAATTGATTAGATCACAGCTGATAATAGACTTTAGCTAGCTAACGAGCAATTTTAGATTATTTTTGTGTAATTTGCATCCTTGTTGATCAATGTGACCTGCTTCATGTCTCCTGGCTTTGCAATATAGTGCCTTTTACCTAACAGCTGTCCTTCCCACTGCAATTACTTTCCCAAGTGCTGTATAATGAACGAGAACCAAACAGGTGCAAACTTCAATACGTTTATGATCTCAGGCATAGAGGCAGGAAAATCACCATCACCACCATCTGCCATTGAGTCCACCCAACTTGCAGTCATACCGATCCAACCCCAAATTTTGCAGTCACTAATATGCTTCTTGTGGCTCGGTGTTGTAGCCTGACCAATCACAGCATTGATGCCATCCGCCGCTCTGACTTGGCAGTTCCCACAAGTATCCCCTCTTGCCCTTTTCAACTCAGTGCTTCCCTTTTAAACAGGACAACAACTGGTTAGAGCCCTTGAAGTTTCCAGCAAAATTAAACACTGTAATTGGAGTGTAAACCACACAACTGCAGGAAAATTGCACCATCCTGAGCCTCATTTCATGTTATGTAATCTATGAACCTCAGAAAGGAAATGCTGGAAGATAATTTTGCTTCACTGTTGGATCTCCAAAACTGACAGATGTAAATAACCATTAGGAGTAATGGACAGATATAACCTTTCTGCACGGCTATCCAGAATTGTAGTTGAAATCTGGGGGGATTCCAGTGCTCAGCACTGTGCACCTTCTGAGAAATAAACATGGATCCCACAGATTTCATTATTAACTAAAGGAACGACCAAGACCAAGGACTCCAGCCAATGTTTTTTTAAAAATCTCATCGAAAATCATACCTGATGACAACATTGGGATCATGGGTCACGCCACATGTTAGGACTGCCATGGTTCCTTTGATTACACTTTGTTCCTGTGGGGGATTTGTGATACGAGTGCGAGCTGTAAAACAAGTTATAAAAATTAAGATTTATTATTATTTAGATTCTTATTAACATACTGATCTCCAGTTATCTTTTATTAAATTTGATCCTTAAGGCTTTTCTTCCAAAAAATAACAATCCCCACCAACAAGGATTGTAGGTCAGGCTGGTTAAGGTAGCAAATCTGAAAATCTATGATTGAGGGGGGAGGTGGTGCAGGAATTTAGAGTTGAACCCAATTACACTGGGATCCCATCTCATTGGGGATGATCGCTCCACCTTTGCTCAGTTGGATTGTGTGGTGATGTTCTGTCTGCCCCTCCTCCCCAGTAAAGAGGATAGGAACATGGGAACACAGGAACATACTTAGGAGCAGGAATAGGCCATTTGGCCTGTCAAGCCTGCTCTGACATTCGATAAGATCATGGCTGATCTGGTTGTGGTCTCAACTCCACTTTCCTGTCTGCCCCCCATAACCCTTGATGCCTTTGTCTATCAAAAATCTATCTAACTCAGCCTTGAATAAATTCAATGATTTCAAGGATGGGGACTTCACTCGGATGGGTTCCCCAGATTTCCAAGGAAACTTTGTTGTTTGCACTTTCCTTGAGGCCCAAGACCTGGTGTGAACTCTGTAAAAGAACCCAAGCCTTTAGCAAAGAAAGGGTGTATCTATTGACTATCTCCCTAAAGACACCCATTTTCTCCAGTGGCAGAACATTTGAAGAAGAGGAATTTTTGGAAGCTTTGCTCGGTGACTCTGTCATCAGAGAAGCACAGTGCAATTCCAGCAGCAAAGTTGAAGCAGATGCCAATATTGTGCCTTCAAAATGCAACCGACCCATCTCGACCATGATTTGGGATGGGGTCTCCAGCTTGGGGCTAGGGCAAGTAGGGGGATCTGCTCCATAGGACTTGTACTGGTTGAGTAGACCCCCAGTAATTTCAGAGTGTAAGACTGTTCCATCACTCCCTCTGCGTTATGCTGTATTTTGGCAGCAGGACAGATATTACACTTACAGTATTTGTATCTTCACCTCCCCAGAAGCAGCTGAATTTCATACACATTAGAGACCCTGGACTTGGCATTTTGAATCTGGACCTTCTGAAAACATCAAGTCCAAAAGACCAATACTGAATACTGAACCTGAATGTTACAGTGCTCACACAACATCAGTAGAGGGCGCTCTAAGATAGATGTCCACTCTGAAGACTCTTAAACAGTAATCTTACATCGCTACATTGTAAGTTTACATTATGGCATAGTTAACTCATGCATTAGTATATAAAAACAAACTCATGGAATCATAATAACCTTGTCCAAATTTACCTAGTCCAGAAGTGTCACTATTCCTATTGCTGTGTTCTGTTTAATTTTATTTCAATTTCTTTGCCACCAAATTAGTTTAAGTCTACGGAAGAGGCAGCAAAACACTTACTGCAAAGTTGCTCTATTTTAATGAAAATAACAATCTTAGGTCACCATAGATAAGAAAACCTCAAGACAGAGATTCAAAGATGTTGTCTATAGGGAATTTCCATTGTTGGCGAAATTGAAAGTGCATGGATTTTGAGGCAACCTTATGAGATGGGTCAGTAATTGCTTGGGAGGTGGGAGGAAGGGAGTAGAAATAAAGGATAGGCTCTCTGATAGGTGGAATGTGACAAGTTGATCTCTGCTGGGCCCTCAGCTTTTTACTGTGTATATTAATGATTTGTTTGTAGAAATTGAGAGTTGCATATCCAAGTTTGCAGATGACACTAATTTAGGAGGCACAGAAAGTTGGATGGAGTCAGAAAGTTACAAAACGACATTATCAGTCTAAATGGGCGGAATTTTCCCAAATTTGCACTGTGTGGTAATGGGCGGGTAAAACGCTATGGCGGGCTTTCACACCGTATCGTCCCGGACCCACCTCATTATTTATGCACTCCCAGGAAACACGTTGTTTCCATGGCGGGTGGGCTCTCATTCACCCGCCCGCCATTACCCCGCTGCTGTATCACGCCAGGCGCCATGTTAAAAGTCCAGCTGCAAACACACATCTCAGTGCTTCCAGCCCACCACAGCTGCATGAAAGACATAGCCCTGAAATTGAAGAAGACTGTAGCCCCCAGGTTCAGCGACGCGTCTCTTGAGTGACCTTTGGATGTCGTGGAGGCCCGCCGGGATGTCCTCTACCCCCACTCTGGCCGCAGGATGGGCAGCAACAGCACTAAGCCGTCTCGGGATATGGAGGCAGTGGTGGTCAGTGCCCTGCAAAAGAGAGCCACCCAGTGCCACAAGAGGATGAATGATCTCCTCCATTCCACCAGGGTAAGTCACTCATCTCATCACTCAACTCACACACTCACAAACCCATCACACATCCACAGGGCCCACTCTCGTTGCCGGTTCAAGGGACATCACCATTCACTCTCTCACACTCACTGTCATTGTCCTCATCCTGTCCATGGGACCACTACACACTCACACAGGCCAGACATACTTGTCATCTGCCCTGGCAGGCGTCCTGCTTACACTTTCTCCATCTCTATTCACGCAGGACAAACTGGCACACAACAAGAGAGAGAGGTCACAGAGTGGTGACGGAATGCCCGAAATCAAGGTCCTCACGGACTTTGAAAACAGAGCCATCCAGCTGGCCAGCGATGACCGGGACCGGTCCTGTGCTGATAGTGAGGTCTGCGCTGCTTTACCAGGTGAGGATCCAGCAGTGCAGCATCCATCAGACAACCATGCTGTGAGTGATGTGTCCTATTTCACAGGCCACTGCCATACACTAATTATCTTTTCTTGCTTTCGCAGACGCATCTGCCAAACAGCAGACAAAGTCCATGACCCAGGGCCTCCAATCAAGCCCTGAAGAAACCTCTGGAGAGGAATCTGGAGCCACCCTCCCTGAAATCCCATCACAGTGCTCACCCACACTCTCAAAATGCACCTCAGAGGCAGGGCTGCACTTGCCCCCTGATCCGCAGCAACCCCCCACCCCCAATAACACCCTGATACCCCCCCCACCACCACCAGTCGGGCAGGGCGGCACTTCGCCCCGACCCCCCAGAAGCCTGCAAAGCAACAGGCGACCCTGGTGAGCTCTGCTGTTCACTCACCTCCAGTTCACCCAAAGTGAAGGCCACCAAGTGCACGTTGCCTCTGTGCTGTTGTGAAACACGTTGGTGTGCTTACCCACCGACATGGACGGATGATCCAGTGGGGGTGCAAGAGCCTGGTGGGATGGTCTGATAATGATATGCTGATGTATTACAATGAGGTTCCCGACGACTGATGGCGGGAAATGCGGCCTGCCATCAGCGGGCCGAGCGGACAATCGTGACCTGCCTTCCTGCCGTCGTGTAACCGATCACGCCATATTGTCCGCTCACGCCACCTATCACGCCCATCGCCAGCGGGCATGGAAAATTCCACCCAATGAGTGAGCAAAGCCATAGAGAGTGAATTGAATGTGGGGAAGTGTGAGGTCATCCACGTTGAATCCGAGGATGGCAAAAGGGAATGTTCTTTTACTGGTGAGAGATTGAAGACTGTAGAAGGGCAAAGGGATTTAATCAAAGCGATTTAAGTGTCCGACCCATCCCCTGCCTCTGCCTCTGCCCTCACAACTACCCTCCCCAACACCTCCAGAACCATGATAGGGTCCCCAATGTCCTCACTTTCTACCCCACCAGCCTCCGCATTTGAAGGATCATCCTTCGCCATTTCCGCCAACTCCACCAAACACATCTTCCCCTCATCCCCCTGTCAGTATTCCGTAGGGACCATTCCCTCTGGGACACCCTGGTCCACTCCTCCATCACTCCCAACACCTCATCCTCTTCCCACCGGACCTTCCCATGCAATCGCAAAAGGTGCAACACCTGCCCATTTTCCTCCTCCCTCTTCACTGTCCAAGGGTCCAAACACTCCTTTCAGGTGAAGCAGTGCATCACTTGCACCTCCTTCAATTTGGTCTAGTCCATTCACTGCTCCCAAAGCGGTCTCCTCTACGATGGGGAGACCAAACGCAGACTAGGTGACCACTTTGCAGAACACCTTCAGTCTGTCCACAAGCATGATCCAGACCTCCCTGTCGCTTGCCATTTCAACACACCATCCTGTTCTCATGCCCACATGTTTGTCCTTGGCCTGCTGCAATGTTCCAGCGAAGCCCAATGCAAACTGGAGGAAAAGCACCTCATCTTCTGATTAGCACTTTACATCCTTCCGGACTTAACATTGAGCTCAACAACTTCAGACCATAAACCTCTATCTTCACCTCTTTTTTAATCCCCTTTTTAAAAAAATTATTTTTTATTTTTTATCCACTTATTTTCATTTTGATTCATTGTTTTACCCCCTTATCCCCTTTTCCATCCTATTTCCCCAACCACCGCCCCCTCCCCCCACCACCAAAGGGTCCATCTGTCACTTGTTCCATGTTGTTCTTTCACAGAGTACTTACCCTTGTTCTGCTATTAACACATTCTGCTTTCTTACCTTTATGCCACTGTCAGCACTTCCTTTAGCCCTTACCACTACCATTAACACTCCCTTGGTCTTTTTGTCCATGACATCTTTGTCAATCTCTCCTTAGCCCCCACCTATTGCTGACCTTTTATTCAGCTTCATCGCCCTTAAACAGCATAAATTTCATCACATTTCTACTTCCCTTTCGCTCTGAAAAAGGGTCATACAGACTCAAAATGTTAACTCTGTTTCTTTCTCCACAGATGCTGTCAGACCTGCTGAATTTTTCCAGCATTTTCTGTTTTTATTATAGCAAAGGGATTTAGATGTCCCTGTATGCAAATTAATAAGAGCTAGTGAACAGGTACAAAAGGTATTCAAATAGCTAATGATCTCACAAGAGGATTTATAAGGGTTAGGAACTCAGCTGTACAGATCCCTTGGTTAGATCCCATCTGAAGAACTGTATTTAGTTTTGGGCACTGAACCTCAGGAAGAATAAATTGACCACAGATGGGGAAGGGGAGCTGCAGGGGGTACAGTGCAGATTCATCAGAATGATACCAGGGTTTAAAAGGTTATATTATGAAGACAGGTTGCATATACTGGGGTTGTATTCCCTTGAGTTTAGATAGTTGAAGGGTTCTCTAATCGAGATGCTTACAGTGATAAAGAGATTTGATAGGATAGATACGGAAAAGTTATTTTATCCAGTGAAAGAATCGAGAAGAAAGAGGAATTATTTTAAAATTAGAACTAGATTAGTTAGATGTGAAATCAAGAAGCACTTTACCACACAAATAGAAGTGCAAATTTGGAATTCACTTCTCTAAAAGGCTGCGGATCCTGGGTTATTAATGGTAATTTTCAAGTTTAAGATTTTTGTTTGATAAGGGTGTCAGGGATATGAACAAAGGTGGGTAAATTAATTTGAGGGACAGATCAGTCCTGTTCGAATTGAATGTAAGAATGGGTGCCTATTCACATGTTCTAGGGTTTGCACTTCTCTGGTTTCAGCAAACAAAAACTAACCTTTATACTGGAGTATTGTAAAAGGTCACGGTCAGTTCAAAACATGGTCTGAATAGGACACAGCCCCTCTGCTTATTACAAATTACTGACCACAATCGCTTCATGCACTGAGTGGTGTTAGCATATAGGTCTGTACAGTGACAGGATAATAGATTATTTGTAAATTTGTCTGTACAATGTGCTAAGACAGATTATGAATACAGATGAGGTAGGGCATTTAACCCATTCTAACTGATTCATCTAAAGTAAAACTATACAGCAGCACAGTTTACAACTGCTTCTTAAAGATTCCAAGAATTTTGCCTTCCCTACCTGGAAGTCCATTCCACATGCTGATCATTCTTTCTCTGAAGAATTCCTCAACGTCGACCCTAAATTTTTCCCTTTGACAACTTTTGCCTGCATTCCTAGTCCCACGGTCATGGTATAATTTGTAGTTATGCCTGAGTTTTGCTTTTTCTATACCATTTACTCTCTTATCCAGACCGATGGAGAACGTCACTGGAGCCAGACATCAAGGGAAGTGAAGGGGGTATCGCTGAGGCCCGGGTGCAGGCCCCAGTGAGGGGGCTGAGGGGGTCAGGGGGCCACCGAGGTGGACAGACTATAGAGGACGGGAAATGAGGGAGGGGAATGAATTGGTGGGGCCTCTGATTAGGGGGCCCATAAAGGAGGTACCTCCCGCACACCCCTTGCCCACCACCAGCCTGCAAAGTGAAAACTGCTGGGCTTCACACTTGTCGTGGGTCTCCGCCTGGTGAGGGAAAAATTACAGCAGTGGTGGGAAGAGGCCTTTAAGTGGCCAATAATTGGCAATTTAAGGGCCTCAATTGGTCCACTGGTGGGCGGGCTGCCCAGCGCCTTCTCCACTATGCATAAAATTGCAGTGGGGGCAGTGGTGGGGATGGGCAGATATGCACTGAGAACAATACCCATGGCCTTGTGCCCAATTTTACGCCCTCACCCACCTGCCAACCGGCTCCCTGGGGAAGTGTATAATCCAACCCAATATTTGTGCTCATTGGATTATAGTTTTGTCCCATTTTAGGTATGGTTTCTTTCAGAGTCAGCTTCTGGCAATGAAATACAGCAGCTATTTTGATAACTGTGTGTACCAATCTGCAGGCATGTATCATGGGCTTTAGGGATAAATGTCAACATTACAGCACACCTGAGTATGTTTTGTAATGAGACAAAGCTAAGTGAAAACCTTCAATCAAAGATGCAAAGTAAATCCTGCAATGAATAAATGCTTTTCAGTTCATTACTGACATGAATATTTATTATTCTGATTGGCTCTCCATGCTATTCTAACTATACCTACTTTGCATACACAGAATAGACTGATTCTAGAATAGAGATTCCTCCAGCTCAAATATCACATGTGGCGTGTACTGCAAAATACCACGATATTGCTTTGTTCAAAATCATAACCTGTTGTTCTTCGCTGAGTAGCTATCACAACTGCGGCCCTTGTACACTTATGGACTCAAGGTTCCAAGTAAGGAGAAAGCTATGCCTGGATCATGGACTTAACAATTGTTCTCAACCAATTTCCAAGCTTCCTCCAGTTTCTGATTTAATATGGAGCTTTTGCAGGAAGAAGGTATTTCAATTTGCCAACCAATCTTATCTCTTACCCCACACAATGAGATCTCCAGAAGCCTCATCCACTCCTCGAGAATTGGTGGCTAGGCACGTGTAACTCCCGGCATCTGAGATGTGGGAAGGGCTGATTAGAAGGCTGCCAGATTCCAGCAGTGTAAAGCGAGGTAATTGGACAGACCCACTAGCAAGCACTTTCTCTCCTGTTTAAGAAAAAGATAATTGGATACTGGTTCCAGTCCATTCTACATTAGCACAGCCAACATGCAAGTAATCTATCAAGTGGAAATGGTAACTGCTCTTTAAAAATAACCCCCCCGCCCTCGCAAACTATGATATGAAACCACAATATTCCCACCTCTAGAGAATGAAAATCATTAGGCAATTGGTTATGCCAAAAAACTCAGCCGCTTTTCTTCAGCCAGTATCTGAAGGTACTCTTGACCCAGAGATGAGTTTCTGACCTCACATTCACGCCACCACTAAGACCAGCTCTTTCCAACTCCATAACACCATCTGACTTCACCCGTCTCAGTTCAGAGGCTGCTGAAATCCTCATTCTTGCCTTTGCTATCTCGACTATTCCAATGCACTCCTGGCTGGTCTCCCACATTCTACCCTCCGTTAACTTGAAGTCATCCAAAACTCTGCTGCCCGTAACTTAATTCACCGTAAGCCACATTCCCCAATTCCCCCTTCACTGACCTACACTGGCTCCTGGACATGCAATGTCTTTAGTTTAAAATTCTCATCCTGTTTTTAAATCCCACCAGAGCCTTGCCTTTCCCTATCCTGTAATCTACTCCAACTCCACAACCCTCAGAGATATCTGTGCTCTTCAAATTCTGGCCTCTTGGGCACCCCTGATTTTAGCTGTTCCACCATAGGTAGCCGTGACTTCAGTTGCTGAGAACCCATGCTCTTGAATACCCTCCTTACACTTCTCCACCTTGCTTTCCTCCTTTAAGACATTCCTTAAAACCTAGCTCTTTGATCAAACTTTTGATCATCTGATCTAACATCTCCTTATGTGGCTTGGTGTTAGACTTCATTTTATAAAGCTCTTGTGAAGCACCTTGGGACGTTTTATATTTAAACAGCGGCTTTTAAGTAATAAGTTATTGTTGATAGTAAAAAAAACAACCTGGGGGAGGGGATGTGGAGAAGGCAAAAAGGTGGGGTTGTGAGGCTTGGCTGAGAGCCCAGAAACCTATTAGCCTGTTAAAATATCTGTGCCCCAGAAAAAAAAACATTGCTTAATTGACAGCTCTGGCTCTTTCATCTATGCTGTCAATGTCACAATGTTTATTTACACAAGTTAAAGAGGTTTCAAGCGCTTGCAGTTTTAGCTATTGAAACTTGGATGATTGACACTTTTATTGGGCTTTAGTATTTTTTCATATCTTTATAAGTGAATGACTATTTTATTAAAGCTTTTTACACATCTTACTGAATAGGGGTGGTGAATGGGTAATGAAGTGCCATAGCCTGGCAAGGAGTGCATGAGGGGCCATAGGGGTTGTTTGGGGTATACCTTGGCATGTGGAGCATAAGGGGCCATAGAGGGTGGGTTGGGGCATACTTTGGCATGCAGGGCATAAGGGGCCATGGGTGGTGGGTTGGGGGCATACCTTGATATGGAGAGCATGAGCAAGACCTTTTAAACTTACTGTTTTAAAGGTCCCAACATGCATACTATGGTTTATGACACCTCTGAGGGGCTATGAACCATGACTCATTGAAAACCTGGCCTGATGAAAATTGAAGAGAGCTTGGACATGCCTATCCCTGCAATGGAGCCAGCCAGGTCAGGACTTCAGGGAGCGAGCTTGCAACATGAACCAGCCCATAACTTTAAAAGACGCCCCCAAAAATGGGAAACCCAGGGAATCCTAGGATCGGGTCTCAGCCGCCATTTATAAAGAGCTCCCAAGTCATCCCGACTCGGTGAAAACCCTGACTTAAAACTCCGTTTGGAGAGAGGATTTCTTGGGTACCTCCAACTCCTAGGTGTCATCTGTGGTTAAAGTAAAAGTCTGCCATCGGTGGAACTTGTGTTTGGTCCATCATTTGGGTCTGACCACAGGCATCCTGAGCCATAAGTCCACCTGCAACGGCCAGGAGCACATTTTTGCTCTGTACATTGAGGAAGATTCTACCAAATTAACACATTTACAAATGTACTAAATGCATATGTGGTCATGTTCATGAGTTCTGAGCAACTAGCCATGGCCAATTCCAGCATCCATCATTAGGTGATTGAGAATTTGTGATTAAATTTATGTAATGTGTGAAGGGAGGGTCAAAGTGTGGAAGAGAGCAGTACAGAAAAGCTGGAGTTAGCTGACTGGAAGAAATTGAACCCTCATGAAATGTGCCGTATTCAACAGTAATGAATGTTAATACTTGCCCCTCTGCCAGGTGATTGCTGGCCGTGGTGCACCTGACGTTTCACAAGAAAGGATGACTGATAGCCCATCAATCACTGTGCTGTCTGATGGTCCCTTAGTAATGTTGGGAGGAATACCTGTAACAACCATTAAAAAAATTAATATTGTTCTCACATTAATGAATCTAAGTATTGCTGAGTTGTGTTGTTTCCAAATTTATTTTATGAAAGCATTAACTTTATTTATGGTAAACCGATGTTAATTTTCCCTAATATATCCTGTATATTATCTAATGACCAATAATGGAATAAATTAGATTCTGTTCATAACATACTGGTTTGAATATCCATGATCCCAATTCACTATTGTAACTATAAGCCCCAGATTTCTGAGTGGTCTCCTGGGATGGGCCATGAATCTCCAGTGCCTACCTCTCGCTCCATGAAATCATCTATTAATATTCAGCACTTTACTGATGGAATCAAAGTTCTTCCCTCTGATTTCCCTTTTGCGAATCCCTTCCCGATCTTTGGTTTCCCCTCTTCCCTGTCCTTGGTTTCCCTTATTTGTCTGCTCATGGGTGGTCTCCTGAATCTCAGAACTTCTTGCACAACAGCTGGTGACCATGAGTAAAGATACTCAATGGCAGAGGATCCAAGTGTTAACCAATAAAGCAAATGCAATTAAATTTGCAGATTATCTTGATTAATTGGCACATGGTCAGATATTATGTGATCAAATGTCACATGATCAAATCTCCAGGAATACCTCCAACTGAAATTGGCAACCTGACCAATGAGATAAGAGCCTGACCCTGCTTAAATTTCTAGAGTTAAGCCACGTGCACAAAACAGTCGCTCACATATGTGAGTTTCAGTTCATCTTGGATGCCTGCTGAGGGAGGAGCAGCAAATCATTTTCTGGAGTATTTTAGGCCATGACTCCAGCCTGGAACACTCCTATGGGCTCCACTTACACGGGGTAATGCTCTTGTCTTGCCACCATGGTAAAAATCTAACTGCAGATGGACAATGGCAAAGAAAAATCAGGTGGTACCTATAACGGGCAATGACCTACAAACATTGGTTTTATATGCAAACAGCCAGTTAAGATCTATCCCACTGTTTTGTTATTTTCCATGAATAGGGTGGCTAATAGCTTCTGCATAATTGGCTTGAAATCATTTAAAAACTCATGGCAAAAGCACATTTTTATTACAACTTTCTTTTGGCTGAATATTGCCCTTCCTCTGACTCCAGCCAGTCCTCCATAGGCTCCCTTGGTCTACACAACTTTCAACCCTCTCCACATGTGCAGCCTGTATTAGGGCTGCAGACTGACCTTCAAAAATAACGCCATCCATTAACCTGGTGCTTCCTGCCTACCATCCATTTTTACCTGGATCTCCTGCCTGCTGAACTTTAATTGACTACGGATGGAAAGATCACTGAGGACGTCCCACCAGCCACCTGTACAGCTGTGCGACCCGCATATGACCCAGTGTTGGGATGTCCATTCATTTGGCAAAATCCAGCCTCTGGTAGTTTTTCCTAATCAAACAATTCCACGAATTTTAATGAGATTCTCCCCATAATTCATGGTATTCCATAAAGGACCCTGAAGGTCCTAAAGCAATACCAAACCATTAGTCCCCCTAAAAATTCTTCTGAAGGTGAAAGAAAATTTTACAGTTGGACGTTTAGTTTTGCACAATTGGGGCATCACTCATGAATTCACAAACCTCAAATAAGATAGGGAGTAAAAAAGAGTGGATTAAATTAGTTCGCAGAATAGCTTCAAAGATAATTTACTTACTGGTAACAGCGAGATAGGTGAAAGTTTGCACCTCGCCGGCATCATTTCTAGCAAAACACTGGAACATGCCAGTGTCATCAGGCATCAGTCCATTGATCTGCAGGCTGCCGTTGGACAGCACCTTGTATCTGGGGACATTTAACCTTGTGATCTGTATTGCATCTTTATACCAATATATCACTGGCAATGGAACACCTGCAAACACATACATAAATCATTGCAATCTTTAATAAATGCGTGATGCTTGAATAAAGTAGTTCCAGGAAACAGGCTTAGTATGCATTGTTGGTAATCTTTCATGTGCATCATGATCTCTTCTCTGTGAGGTTGTCAATAAATAAAGAATACAGCAGGCATTGAATCCAACAGACTTTTGACAGAATTAATTTAAATCAAAATATTGAAAATATTCAAAGTTGTAAAGTTGAACAAATAATATGTAATGGCTGGAACTGTTAAATTGCTGTTTTGTGCCAGTTCATTACCTGCATCACAAACAGCACCTCAACTGCTTTAGAATTTGTCCAAGCTCAGTCATTCAGTGCATATCTGAACTGGCCAAATTTATATTCTCTTAATGTCACACCACTTTGCATTCTCTGCTCCTCCCAGATACAAATGTTGTGGGGGTCTCAGTTCATGTTTCATGGCAATAACACATTCCAACAGAATACATTAAGGAACAGCGGTATAGGAGTGTAACATGTTGTGATTCATCCTAGGGGATATAGAAAGGATTTGAAGGAAAATAATAAATTGATCCCACAGGTGCCAACTCAAACTGGGATATGGCTGCAAGGATGCTGTCAGCCATCTAGTGCCTTGACGAGGAAACTGTCTTCATGTTTGACATGGCCGGTTAGCATCAGTGGGTTATTCAACCATAATAAATATCGTGGCTTAACCGATCCTTGCTCACCTCTGATGTCTATACTTGAACTTCCTAGAAAGGGTCAATGGCTAGTATTTGGAAATGCTAACTTTTGGTCACTGTTTCCATGTTGTCCCCAAGGGGTTGAACCAATTTTAACACCCTAACTCCTGCCCTGGGTGAAATCATTTAACTCAGTAGAAACAGGAAATTAAACCTAGAACCTTCTGGTCCATATGATTCATCAACTCTGAAACTTCTGTGATCCTAATTACTGGGTTTATGAGTGTTCTTTATGCCTTAAAATGAAAGAAAAATGTCACCTAGCAACAGCTTTTCAGGCAGTTATTGAACTTGTAGATTTTTCAAAAAAGCATCACATTTCTCAAACCAACTCAATAAAATCACATAAGTGCTGAATTTCATTTCTCATCTATATGCACAGGGATCTGAGGGAACGGAATGTATCACCTGGCAAACTCAGTTAAAAAGAGTAACTCATTCACAGGTAGAGTGATCACTCAACATTATGGCTTCCAGGAGAAAGAACACTTCAAATATACTGCTTCACTTAATATCCAGTCTCTGCTATATATAATCCTCCAACTAAGTTTAATAAACAGTAGATTAGCTGTTGACTTTACCTTGAGCCTGACATGGAATATCCACCACTTTCTCGATCTCAACTGTAATGTGACGCTCTGGTTCCAGAATTAGCTGTGGTGGCTCTGCAAGAAGAGAAGGACTTTAATATTAATCAGTAAAAAAAATTCTTGAACCTAATGAGAATATTCCTGTTTACCTCCTTGATGAAATCTGAATTAAAATACAATGGAAAAATTATCACTGGTAAAATCTTAAGTAACTTTCTTTTAATTATTCTGAGGATTTATTTCAAAGCTTTTGCAAACCATATTCTCCCTCATCATATGACTTGTGTTAAGGTAAAATAGTCAATTTTCCAGCCTGTGGATTAAAATTACAATGAAGGACATGTCTACTGGAACAATGTGAAGGATACATACAATGTTGCTGTCCTGGAACAGAGTGTGCCATGAAAGACAGGATGGTGCTGAGAAGTCTGGTCTAATGGAGCACTGCCTGGCAACAATATTTTAATTGGCTCCTGACCAGGTGACTAGGGTTTGTGTAAGAGCAGTGTAGCAGATTAGCTCCTAGCCTGAAAGGAAAAAGACCTAAAACCTCTGTCTCCTGTGTGTGTAGGATTCCAGTAATTCCACAATAATAGCTAGCTGGCTTTTTCTCCTCATATCTCTCTAACCTGTTGTCTATCTGAAAATCCCTGTCAAGAGGCAAAGGGGAAAATCACTCTTAGAGACATTGAAAGGCAAGTGATCAACCAATGAACTAAAGACTGAAAGTGCTGGAGGACCACCTCGTGTCATTACCAAAGAACCGAAAGGAATTTGGAAGACATCGATCAAAATCAACCCACCAAATCCTGTACTCCAGAATTGGTGCTATTGAACTGTTTTATCCCATCCTTAAAATCCATGTTTTGTGTGTCTTATGTGTCTTGTATGTGTGTGTATAGGGAGTTAAAAAAGGATAGAGTTTAGGTTATAAAGTTAGAAGTTAGCAGTTCATATTTCTTTCTTTTGCCACTGGTCAAAGACAATTTGTTCAATAAACAGTTATTTACTAATTAAGTTTACAAACCTGGTGCTTGTATTCTGTTAACCTAAATTAAACGGTTAGTTGGGTTGATCAAACTTTTTCACATTTGTTGCTGCTCGGGGAGCAGTGGAGCTTGATATTGCAGTGCACCATCCCCCGTGAGTTGTGACAAGCCCCATAAGTTGAAATGGTTTCTGTTATGGCCAGATCATTAACCAGTAAAATTAATCCCAATTATAAAGATATTATTGAGGTCCAGTGTCATGGAACAAACACACATAACAGGCTATGAAATCAGTATTATAACTGCCTAACTAGTTACTGTATTGTCACTATAAATTCACGTAGCTATGCCCCCACTTCTCAGTACAGCTATAGTGGCTGCATCGTACCTCATACCAACCTGCAACCTGGAACATTTTCCCCATCATCAGCATTAGTGTCTTAGGTTTAAGCAAGCCAACAGATAAAATGCATGCTTTAAACTAAGTTTTACAGTAATCAGTGCAACTGATATACAGTTTCTCCGCATATATGCATGTATTCGTGGATTGAAACTAAAATTATCACCAACACTGTGACATTAACTCCCTCCCTAACAGCACCATGGGTGTACCTATACCACACAGGCTGCAGTTTATGAAGGCGGCTCACCACCATCTTCTCAAGGGCAATTTGGGATGGGCAATAAATGCTGACCTAGTAAGCAATGCCCACATCCCATTAACGAATAAATAGAAAAAAATTCTGCAATAAAAATGCAACTTGACTTATTCAACTAAGAAAAATCAGTGCTCTTGATGATACATTGTGCTTTACACTTCATAATACGTGTCTCCTCTAGCTCACCATGAGCAATGTCATGGCAGACCTGCTACAGACATAGCTTTTGACAAAGAAACATTGAAAGGGAACCATTTTGCAGTCCAGTCAGAACAGAAACATCAGACTGCTGCAGCAATGTGATATCCTTGCAGATTCTGAAAGAATTCTGAACACTTGCATCTGACTGGTATGACAAGGAAATGAGATCTAAAAAGTGAGTGGGAAGCTATGGATAGAATCTGGGGTCTTTTGAAAACAGTATCTATAAAAATGATAGTAATTATAAAAAAAGGTAGTGGTTAGTTCCTTGAAGGCAACGAGCCTTTTAGCCTCTTTTAATGACTCATTAAATAAATTGGTTTGATTCTGAATACAGACTTATAAATTTTTTGCAATTGAACCTGCAGAATATTTTGTAACCATTATGCAGGTGCTCATTATAAGTCCAGGAATTTTCCAGGCACTCACCCAGCACTGACAAGGAGGCCCCTGCACTGACTGAAGGAACACTACTGCTTCGGAGAATTGCTTCACACTCATAGTACCCAGCATCATGCAATTTCGGGTGTAGGATGGTCAGTTTCCGGTGGTAATCGCTGAATCCACTTCTCAACTGCACCCCATCTTTCTTCCAGATAATACTTAGCTTAATTAGTGGCCTGGAAAGAAATCACAAAATGCACAGAAGTTCCTTACACTGTCGATTTGAAGATGTTACCATTGTCCTCTTGGTAGAAAGCCTATTGTAATTAGACACAAATGATTAAAAATTCAAGGCGGTATTGTTAGATATCAAACACTTTACAATCCTATAATCAAGGTGCATTGACAGTGCAAGCACTGACTGTATCTAGTTACCCTGGTTATCATTCAAGGAGATTGATGAAATATAATATTTTTCAATTGCTGTTAAAAATTATTTTGGGGAAATGGGCACATAATAATGCTAAGAAAATTGATATACCGTGTCTCTGTATATGGGGAGTGGGGTTATCTTGTTTTCCAGTTGCTAAGGTAGTAAACTTTTAGGCATTGGAAAAGAGAGGAAGGGAAATGGTGTGGCAAGTTAATGTTCTAGTATATTTCTTAGCATTGGCTTAATCTTGTCAATTGTCTCAAGAAATTATGGGTAATGGAGACGATGGCCGGAAACTTACCTATGTCGGGCGGGCTGGGCGGGAGTGGGTGGGGGCGGGCGCGGATCCGATCGTCACCTGCGATCCGCTGCACGCCGCCATTAAGGCCCACCCCTGTGTGATGCGCACCCTGGAGCACTGAGCGCTCCCTGTGCAGGGCGGGAGAGTAGGCTGAGTCGGGGCCTGTGCAGGAAGGCGCAGAAATCTCCCTGAGGCACGGAGCTGCCTCAGGGAGATTAAGTTGATTAAAATATTTTGTTACCAATAAAGTACAAAATTATTTAAACATATCTCCTCTTGTGACAGTGTCACATGAGCTGGGACATGTTTCTATATTTAGGAAAATTTTATCATTTAATTAATAAAAGCTTTAGGAAACCTCATCCCTCTCCTAAAAAACACAAAGGCTGCTTGGGCTCTTTGCCTGCCCGCCAACCTTAAGGTTTGGTGGGCAGCATTGCAAACAACTTTAATTGTTTTTTTAATGGCCTTAACAGGCCATTCACAGTTCGGCAGGCGCGCAGCCGCCTCCAGCATGCACCCGCTGAACGAAAGATCTAAATGATGCACAATGATGTTGGGACGCACGCCTGATGTCATCTCACGTCATTTTGCACATCGGCATGTCGGGCCCACCCCCGCACGCCGATGGCAATATTCTGACTGATGAGAAAATAACTTGCAGAAGGGCATCAGACTGTGGTTGGGTGGGGATGGGGAAGAGGGGCAGAAAGAGAAATAATTTCAAACTAATTAATTAAAAATCTCATTAACATATTATTTATATTTTATAGTAGATCGATATCCCTGACATGAAAAGTACTCGTGGAGGAAATCCATCAGCATAAACAACAACTTATTCACTTATAGTGCCTTTACATAATAAAATGTCCCAAAGGAACCTCACAGGAGTGTTATAAAGTGAATTAGACACCGAGCCACGTAAGACACAATTAGGGAAGACGACAGAAAGCTTGGTCAAAGAGGGAGGTTTTAATGAGCCTCTTAAAGGAGGAAAGAGAGGTAGTGAGGTGGAACAATGTAGGGAGGGAGTTCCAGAGCTTAGGAGCTAAAGGCATGGTCACCAATGGTGGAGCAATTAAAATTGGGGATCCTCAAGAGGTCAGACTTGGATGAGTGCAGCTTTCTCATAGGGTTGTGGAAGCTCCGTCGGTCAATACATTTAAGGCTTGGACAGACAAATTTTTAGTTCTCAAAGAATTGAGGGAAATGGGGAGCGGGTGGGAAAGTGGAGTTGAAGCCCAAGATCAGCCATGATTGTACTAACTAGTGGAGCAGGCTGGGCCATTTGATTTACTCTTGCTCCTGTTTCTTTTGTTCTTGTGGAGGAGATTACCAATATAGGGAGGATTGGGGCCATGGAGGGACTTGAAAAAAAGAGAATTTTAAAATCAAAACATTGCTTGACTGGAAGCCATGTCGATCAATGTACACAGAGGTGATAGGTAAACGAACTTGGAATCATTAAGAACATGGGCAGCAGAATTTTTGATGGCTTAATACTTATAGAGAGTAGGCTAGCCAAGAGTGCGAGTCAAGTCTAGAGGTAACAAAGGCATGAATTAGGGTTTCATCAGCAGATGATCTGAGGCAGGAATGAAGTCGGATGATGTTGCAGAGGTGGAAATAGGCGGATTAGTGGTTGGAAGGCAGTGGTGAGGTAGAGTTGTATGTTGTCAGTATACATGTGAAAATTAACACTTTGCTCTTGGGTGATGATGCCAAGGGGCAGCATGTAGATGAGAATTAGGAGGGGTCCAAGGATAGATCCTTGGGGAACAGCAGAGGTAGCGGTGCAGGAGCAGGAACAGAATGTCTAGCAAGTGATATTTTGGTTATGATTTGATAGATTAGATAAACAGTGCATTGCACCAAAGGACCCAAAATCATCTTCCAAGAGGGAAAGGAAGTGCCATGATGTACATCTAAATGCAAAGTACATGCAGTGGTAATGATAGGCTCTGCCATTTTGATCCTGACTGGAAGCCAACAAAGAAGATACAATCATACTACAGTAAAGAGCAAAACTATAACCAAGACGTCTTCTATAGGCGCAAGTTCCAAAAATCCCACATAAAACAGATTATTTTCTTGAAATAATAGAAAATATTTTTGAACATTTACCCTAC
Source organism: Cetorhinus maximus (assembly GCF_964194155.1). Lineage (NCBI taxonomy): Eukaryota > Metazoa > Chordata > Chondrichthyes > Lamniformes > Cetorhinidae > Cetorhinus > Cetorhinus maximus. The sequence goes on from NC_135902.1 coordinate 35,013,107, forward strand.
TCTTTCGAAGTGTTGTTTTCATGTTGATATTTATTTTCTATCATGTCATTATCACGACAGAAGTCTGAATTTTGCTTTTTTTCTTTCATTGGCACAGTCAGAACACTATTATGGAATGTGAAACTCATGCTGTGCTTTACTTTTACTGCTGGTCTTTAATGCATGAACTTCCTGTTCTCATAAAATGCTGGGATGACAGGACTTAGAATTGAATATTTTTTGCTCTTTGTCCAAAGTGACAGCATAAAGCAATCTCATGTCAGGTATATCAAAGGTTACTACACTTTAAACCTTTCCCTTCACTACCAGAGCCTCAGAAGGACATTGCCTTACCACACCAGCATGACCTTTCCATTTAATATTCTTATGGGTCTCTGATTGTTGCTGTCTAGTGCAGCATCATCTGGAAACCATTTGCTGTGAACTTCTGTTCACTGTGTATTGGGTGCTGAATGCATAAAGTGATTTGTTCATGCCTCATCTATATGGCTTGGTTGATGCTTGCGTGGGACCATCTTTAGCACTGCACCAATACTAAATTTGGAATATAATGTAACTGATTTCTGGGAAATTGGTAGTTTTGCATAGGTAGCATGATTTTCCAGAAGAGTGAGCTCCTAGTACTTATGCTGGGAACTGGCTGCAAGACAGCTTTTTAATTTTAAAATATTTCATTTAAAAAGCTCTCAGCTTGTTTGTTGTACTAACTTTACATTTTTAATGTCATAAAACAGGTGACCAGAAGATTTATAAATTTATGGTAGTTTTGCAACTGAGCAAGTAAATGGCAAATTACATTTTAAATTTGAACAATGAACGATAAGTATAAACTAATAAGCATAGGTCAAATTTTCTGAATCTTCCGCAAATAATGAGCGAAACAGAATTTGCCAAAGGAGAAGGATAAACCTGACAATTACAGGCCAATCAGTTTCATACCATTGTTGGGAAATTTTTTAGAAGCAATAATCCAGGAGAAAATTAACAGCCACTTGGACAAACGTGGACTAACAAAGAGGGACCAGCACAGACTTGTTAAGGGAAAATTGTGTTTGACTAGCCTGATTGAGTTTTTTGATGCTGTAACACAAAGGTTGGAATTTAATCCAGACTGTCGGAGAAAAAAACATGGTGGTTGGGCCCACTTATTGCGGAAGAGGCCACGCATCAGTCTGCTGGTGATGGGAAAACCTCCCGCGATTAAGTCGGAGATGGGAAGGGGATCACAGTGGGAAGTCAATTAGGCTCATTAATAAGCCAATAATACCAATTATTCCTGATGCATTGCAATTTAGTGGTGGTTCAGTCATTAAATGGGAGTTGCACAGCTTTCCCTTGTCTCCCAAAGGCCACCCAGCAAACCCTTTTGGGTTTGCCAGCAGCTTACCACAGGACGGGGAGGAAGGGAGGGAGGGAAGGGTGTCCCTCCTTGTCCCTGATCGAGGGCCCTGGCATTGGGAAGAGGAGGACTCTGAAAGCCATTCTCCTGGCTCTGCCTCCGACCACCCTGCCTCCTCCTCCTCGTGGCCTCCGCCCAGCCCTCACTCACCCATGTCCAGGGATCCAACGACGAACCCTGACGAAGCCCTCAGAGCGTTACCGGCAGCAGTCACCGCTCCCAACGGCACTGCCGGCAATGGAGAGCTGCTGGCCTCTGATTGGCCCTAAATCCTGGTGAAGGCCCAACACTGGCTTGTTAAATGCCTGAGAGGAACTTAATTTGCTTGGGCCTCCCCCGCGGAAGCAATGTGGGTCTCCCGCCGGTTCTCCAACTGATGAGAAAGACCTTCGTTTTCCACATTAAATCCAGCCTAGAGAATGGATGAAGGCAGTGCAGTTGATGTTGGGCATCTGGATTTTCAAAAGGCGTTTGATAAAGTACCACATATTAGGCGTTTTAGCAAAAATTGAATTCCATGGGATAAAAGGGGCAGTGGCAGCATGGATAAAAAATTGGTTAAGGGATAGAAAACAGAGTTGTAATGAATGGGTGATTTTCAGACTGGGTGGATGTATATTGTGGAGTGCCCCAACATTCAGTACTAAGAAAACTGTTTTTGGTCCCCATAATGACTTGAACTTCGGGGCACAGGGCACAATTTCAAAATTTGCAGATGACACAGAACTTGGAAGTCTAGCCAATACTGCGGAAGATATTAATAGACTCAAGAAGGCATAGGCTGATGGAATGGACAGACAAATGCAGGTGAAATTCAAAAAGGTGAGGTAATACATTTTGGTCGGAAGAAAGAGGAGAGACATAGATGCTAAACGGTACAATTTTAAAGGGGGCGCAAGAAGATCTTTGAAAGTGGCAGAACAGCTTAACAAAACATGAAATACTGGGCTTTATGAATAGAAGCATACAGCACAGTTTTTTTTTTATTTGTTCATGGGATGAGAGAATCACTGGCCAGGCCAGCATTCATTGCCCATCCCTAATTGCCCTTGTTTAGCGGGCGTTTAAGAGTCAATCACATTGCTGTAGGTCTGGAGTTACATGTAGGCCAGGCCAGGCCAGTTAAGGATGAAGGCAAAATACTGCGGATGCTGGAAATCTGAAACAAAAACAAAAAATGCTGGAAAAACTCTGACAGCATCTGTGGAGAGAAAGACAGAGTTAACATTTCGAGTCTGTATGGCTCTTCTTCAGAGCTAAAGGAGATGACAGATTTCCATCCCTAAAGGACATTAGTAAACCAGAGGGGTTTTTAACACAATCCCAGATTTTTTATTGAATTCAAATCCACCATCTGCTGTGGTGGGATTCGAAGCCGGGTCCCCAGACTATACTGGGTCTCTGGATTACCAGTCCAGTGACAATACCACTGCCTCCCCTTAAATCCAGGAAGATATCCTAAGTTTAAAAGGCTCCAGCTGGAGGGTTGCCTTCAATTCTGGGCACTATGCTAAGAATGTGAAGGCTTTCAAGAGGTAGCAGAACAGACTTACTAAAATGGTCCTAGTGCTGAGGGGTTACAGATACATGGATAGACTGAAGAAGCTGGTTTTGCTCTTTTTGGAGCAGACTAAGAGGAGATTTGATAGAGGGGTTTAAAATCACGAAGGGTTAAAATCATGAAGGTAAATAAAGAGAAACTGTTTCCAATGGCTGAACAGTTCTCAACCAGAGGACATAGGTTTAAGGTGGCTGCTAAAGAACCAGAGGCAACGTGAGGAAAACCTTTATTATGCAATGAGTGGTGTGCATTTGGAATGCACACTACCCTGATAGGGTGGTGGATAAAGATAGGAAACTGGATAAATAATTGAAGGAGAAAAGAAAAATTGCAGGGATATGGGGAAAGAGTGGATTGCTCTTTGAAAGGGCCAGCTCAGACCAGATGGACCAAATGGGCTCCTTCTGTAACATACTCAGAGGGCATAATTTTTCATATGGCGGGTGGGCTCGGCGGGAACAGGCGGGGGCAGGCGCAGAGCCTATCGCAGCCCGCGCTCAGCGCAACCTGTGCGGGCGGGGGGGAGGAGGGAGAGTCGGGGCCAGCGCTCTTTCGCACATGCACGAAAGAGTGCTTCAATCTCCCTGAGGCACAGAGCTGCCTCAGGGAGACTGAATCAATATTAAAATAATTAAATAAAAGGTGTAAACATTTATTTAAACATGTCTGAGTTGGGACATGTTTTTATATTTATGAAAATGTATTTATTTATTTAACAAAAGCTTCAGGAAACCTCATCCCGCTTGTGGATGATGTTTCCTGAAAAATGCGAAGGCTGCTTGGGCTTTTCGCCTGCCCGCCAACCTTAAGGTTAAACGGGCAGCGTTCACAAGTGCTTCGATTAATTACTTAGTGGCCTTTATAGGCCATTTAGATTTCAGTGGGTGCGCAGCCAACTTTGGCGCACACCCACCAAACGAAATATTGCGATGGCGTGTGGTGATGTCCAGACGCACGCCTGACGTCATCGCGTGTCATTTTATGCGTTGGCGTGTCAGGCCTGCCCCCGCATGCCGACTGAAAAGTTCTGCCCAGAGTTATTATAACTCTGAGAAAGGAATTTTGGTGTAATAGCAAAAATGCTCAGATAATGAGATTAAGCAATTTTAAAAGTTAATAGAATGCTATAGTATATCACTAAGTCTAACACAAGTCTACAGATGTTATGTTGAGATTTTACAATATGTTGTCAGACTACAATACATGTATTGTGTTCATGTTTAACCATTGAAAAATATTAATGTATTGTAAACAGGACTGAAAGGAGCAAACAGCCATTACGGGCAAAGTTAGTGAGCTACAAGGAAAATTTAAGTTTAAGATTTAAAATTTAGAACGAAGCTATTTAAGGAGGGGGGTCTCATCAAGGTAGATAAAATATTAAATAAGAAATAAAAAAAGAACCTTACCTCTTCAAAATAAATCATATAGTAGAGAGAGAGAACACAAATGGAAATTAGTGAGCAATTAACTTAGAATAATTATCGGAACACATTTCTCAATGAACAATAGTTTGTTTGGAATAACTTAGAGGGTGGATAATAAAGGTAAGAATACTGCGGTTGTTAAAAATACAGTTGTATGTTATGATGGGTGAATTAGACAACAGAGATTTTGGTGTCCTTAAAAACAAATACACTGCAGTATTTTTGTAATGCAGTTGCCTCCAATAACAAGTAACCTTCTGTAATGATTTATTTTTTGTCCTTCTTAGCTTGAGGCTGTTGAGCAGCACCTTTTGTGTGTTTGATATCCACAAGTTTCACTGTATCGATTTACTTTTAAATTAGGCCATCAACAGCACATGTGCAGGGTGGCCATGACAAATTGCCTACTCGGCATGTGGAACATCACTGTATTATAACATTATCAACTTCTGACGTTACAAGTCACAGATGTGTATGATACTGGGACATATAAGTGATGATATTATGGCATCAAGAGAGCTTGCCCAAATAGTTTTGCTGTTGGCGCAGTACTAAGAACATTCAGACAGGTGGAAAGCACTAGGATCCATGGAAAAAAGACTTTTCTAACCATCAATCCAACAAAATCCAGCACTTATAACTTTATCTGCTTTTCGGCTACAGGAGATCCAGGCTGAGGGAACCAAGGCTAAGTGGCTAAGAACAATATACAGGGGGCTTAAGTATGAATGGCATTTAATACAAAATCGGCATAAATGGGTAATAGAATCATACTAGAGTCATAGGGTCACAAAGGTCTACAGCACAGAAAAAGGGCCCTTCGGCCCATCGAGTCTGCGCTGGTCAAACAAGTACCTAACTATTCTAATCCCATTTTCCAGCACTAGGCTCATAGCCTTGTATGCCATGGCATCGCAACTGCACATCCAAATACTTCTTAAATGTTATGACGGTATCTGCCTCTACCACCCTTTCAGGCAGTGAGTTCCAGATTCCAACCACCCTCTGGGTGAAAGAATTCTTCCTCACATCCCCTCTAAACCTCCTGTCCCTTACTTTAAAACTACACCCCCTAGCTATTGATCCCTCCACCAAGGGGAAAAGTTCCTTCCTGTCTACCCTATCTATGCCCCTCATAATATTATATACCTCAATCATGTCCCGCCTCAATCTCCTCTGCTCCAGGGAAAATAACCCCAGTCTATCCAATCTCTCCTCATAATTAAAACTCTCCAGCCCAGACAACATCCAGGTAAATCTCCTCTGCACTCTCACTAGTACAATCATGTCTTTCCTATAATGCAGATTCCAAAACTGCACGCAATACTCTAGCTGTGGCCTAACCAGCGTTTTATACAGTTCCAGCATAAACCTCCCTGCTCTTATATTCTATGCCTTGGCTAATAAAGGCAAATATCCCATATGCCTTCTTAACCACCTTATCTACCTGTCCTGCTACCTTAAGGGACCAGTGGACATACACACCAAGATCCCTCTGATCCTCAGTACTTCCCAGGGTCCTATCATTCATCGTGTATTCCTGTGCCTTGTTTGTCCTGCCCAAGTACATCACCCCACACTTATCCAGATAAATTCCATTTGCCACTGATCAGCCCATCTGACCAGACCGTCTATATCCTCTTGTAATCTAAGGCTATCCTCCTTACTATTTACCACACCACGAATTTTTGTGTCATCTGCGAACTTACTGATTAACCCTCCTTGATTGAATGGCAGAGCAGACTCGATGGGCCGAATGACCTAATTTCTGCTCCTATGTCTTATGGTCTTATGGTCTAAGTCTAAATCGTTTATATATACCACAAGCAGCAAGGAACCCAACACCGATCCCTGTGGAACCCCACTGGACATAGGCATACAGTCACAAAAACACTCCTCGACCTTCACCCTCTGCTTCCTGCCACTCAGCCAATTCTGGATCCAATTTGCCAAATTGCCTTGGATCCCATGGGCTCTTACCTTCATTACCAGCCTCCCATGCGGGACCTTATCGAAAGCCTTGTTGAAGTCCAAGTAGACTACATCAAATGCACTGCCCTCATCTACACACCTGCTCATCTCTTCGAAAAATTCAATCAAATTTATCAGACATGACCTCCGCTTAACAAAAGCATGCTGACTGTCCTTGATTAATCCCTGCCTCTTCCGAGTGTAGATTAATTCTGTCCCTCAGAATTGCTTCCAATAGTTTCCCCTCCACTGAGGTTAGACTGACTGGCCTGTAGTTCCCTGGTTTATCCCTTCCTCCCTTCTTGAATAACGGTACCACATTGGCTGTCCTCCAGTCCTCTGGCACCTCTCCTGTGGTCAGAGAGGTATTGAAAATTATTGCCAGTACCCCTGCTATCTCCTCCCTTGCCTCACTCAACAGCCTGGGATACATTTCATCCAGGCCTGGAGATTTTATCTACTTTTAAGCCTGCCAGACCACTTAGAACGTCCTCCCTTTCTATGCTAATTTCTTTAATTATGTCACACTCCTTCTGCCTGATTTCCATACCCACGTCATCCCTTTCACTTGTGAACACTGACACAAAGTATTCATTTAGAACCCTACCTATGTCTTCTGGCTCCACACACAAACTACCACCATGGTCCTTAATGGCCCTACTCTTTCCCTAGTTATCCTCTTGCTCTTAATGTACTTGTAAAATAACTTTGGATTTTCCTTTATTTTACCTGCCAATGTTTTTTCATGCCCTCTTTTTGCTCTCCTAATTTCCTTTTTACGTTCCCCCCTACACATTGTATACTCCTCCAGGGCTTCTGCTGTTTTCAGCCCTCACTATCTGCCATAAGCCTCTTTATCCAATCCTGTATATCCCTTGACATCCAGGGTTCCCTGGATTTGTTGGTCCCACCCTTTGTCTTTACTGGAATACGTTAGCCCTGTACTCTCCCTATTTCCTTCTTGAATGAGTCCCACTGCTCTGATGCAGATTTACCTAAAAGTAGCTGCTCCCAGTCTACTCTGGCCAAATCTTATCTGATCTTATTAAAATCGGCCTTCCCCCAGTTCAGAACTCTGATTTTTGGCCCATCCTTGTCCTTTTCCATAAAAGCCTTGAATCTAATGGAGTTATGATCACTATCTGCAAAATGCTCCCCCACTGATACACCTACCACTTGCCCGGCTTCATTCCCTAAAATTAAGTGCAGGACCGCCCACTCTCTTGAAGGACCTGCTACGTACTAGCTTAAAAAGCTCTCCTGGATGCATTTTAAGAATTCCACTCGCTTTAAACCTATCACACTATGACTAACCCAGTTGATGTTGGGGAAGTTGAAATCCCCCACTATTACCACCCTATTATTTTTACACTTCTCTGAAATTTGCCTACATATCTTTTCTTCTATTTCACTCTGACTGTTTGGGGGCCTATAGTACACTCCCAGCAATGTGATTTCTCCTTTTTTATTTTTAAGGTCTACCCATATGGCTTCATTTGAGGAGCCTTCTAAGATGTCATGCCTCCTTCCTGTTGTAATTGATTCCTCGATCAATACTACTGACATACTACTCACTCCTTGAAATGTCCCAATACCAAACTGCTTTTTACAGCATATTTTGGGCAACAGAACTCTTACAGAGATCAATGAGGTAGACAGAGAGCCAGGCAGATGGCCAAACAGACACAGTCATGGAAAAGAAAAAAGAAAGGGGAAGAGAAAGAAATTGATACACTTTCATTATACCTAGCCAGGAGTCAAGAACAGACTCCACCATGAAAAGTTAGTGCATCACAAAATCCCCTTCATTTGTTGTTTTCCCACAGTAAAGTGTGACTCTAATGAGTTAGAAATGGCATTATCAAGCTAATATCATCTGCAGTAAAACAGACCTCCATATTTACAGGAGTTTCTAAAACAAATTATTAACCAACACCTCACTGCAAGCTGCAAAATGTAATCACTAATTTCAATAAAATTATGCTATAAATTTCAAGGGAGCTCTTCGTGACATTTTTCAAACATTAGCTCATGCATGTTTATATGATTCTCAACTCCTAGGTGACTGCACTCAAGTACCTACAAAGCTTCTTATGTACATACTGTAAGTCAGGCACTAACACAGCAGTTATGAATGCTGAGAGATAGATACAGCTTCACAGTGCCCAGTCTCTCAGGTACTCAACTAATAATATTAGTCAACTGTAATAAATAGCTGCCATTTCTGGAATGCTGATTTGTAAATATCATATAAAGACAGATTATTCTGTATAAAGTAACAATCATTGTCTCTGCACAGATTCTATCAATCAAAGAGTGAGGAATAATATGAAAGTTGTCAGCAATGTTATTTGTCAATGTTGTTACCCTGCTTCACTCTAATTATTTCAGGTTTCTCCCCCAATTTTTGATCTTCCTTCAAAATAGTTTAAGTTAGTACTCCTCACTAAGGGAACAGACAAGGAGAGTCACATAATCTTTATGACCACTGCTACTATTTTTTCTTAAAGTATCTGCCACTGTGATAGGTTAAAATTCTGTACTGCAATATTTTATTACATGGGTACTGAATGATCTAAATTAACAGATTAGTGTCTCAATTCAATGGTAGGGGGAAAGCTTGCATTTCATCGTATTCAGTTTTGTTCCCCTCGTGTTACAATTGTCAAAACTTTCAATTTCATAAATTATTTGCTGATTTTGCATTACTTTTTAAGCATGAACTCATGGCAATTCTCTCTCTGTCTTCTTCTGCCCAATTCTGATCAAACATGCAATGTGTAAAGAAATTTTGCAGAATCAGTAAATAGTTAAAATAGATCACAGGTGCTAGCAGTGCTGAAGTTGGTGGCCACCAGTCTCTGCCCATGCTCACACAAGAAGAATGGCCACTTGTACAGTTATGGAAGGGCTGCTGCTGCACAAAATACATTGCTCTATTTTAAAGCAGCACTTCTGTTGAGGTAATAATAGTGGAAGCCTTCCTCAGAAGCCACTGGATATTCCACTCACATGACATTTTAATTCTCAGGCAATAGTTCAAGTTTGGCTTGGGTTTCATACAGTCGGTGATTCCCGTTACTGTTCCTACAAAACAGTAGATCAGGGGTCAGCAACCTTACAGAAGTGGTGTGCAGAGTGTCCATTTATTCACTCTAATTTAAGGTTTCGCATGACAGTAAGGTTTTGCATGACCACAACTCCCCGCTTAACCTGCCCTCCAACCTCTCCCCAACACCCGCTCCCCACCTCCACCCCACCCCCCCTCCCCAAACCCCCACCCCCAAAATCCCCTCCCCACCTCCCCCCAACCACCCACCCACCCCCACCCCACACGCACAGCATCCATTTGATTTTAAAATCGCAGGGATTTCACCTCCCATTTTTCAACCGAGAGCTCTCTCCTGACACTTGCCACGCTGCTGCTGACCTTCAGGCAGTTTCGGCTTTCCGGTGGGCTTTCCAAAAGGAGAAAATCGGACCCACAAAGCTGCCCGAAGTTCAAAAACATCAGTGCAGCAGCTTAGTGAACTTGACACTGACAGACGGGCTTTTAAAAGATCGGAACTCTCTGGTTCCAGTCGTTTTAAGCCAACCTGTAAGGTCTGCAGCTTTGGCTGTTCAGACTGGATGATCATCTCGCATGCCACCTTTGGCATGTGTGCCATAGGCTGCTGACCCCTGCACAAGATTATGAACAATTTGTAAATGTGTTTCCAATTTCATGTAATTGCTGTCATCTGTAGTACAATACACTAGTAATGGCATGTATGCATATCTATACTTGCACACAAATGGCTCAACATTTAACTAGGTTAATCTGGTCAGTATTCAAAGTCAATTCTTAAGTGTTTGATATGCTATTCACATTTGGTTCTTGTGAAAAGGTTAACAAAACTCATGTGATGAATTTTTGTAAATCCCATGTGTGTTATTCACCTATCTGTTCAAAGAGACAGATATTAAAGCAGGAATTCTTTGTGGAATACATTTTTTGTCAATGCATTCTAGCTATAATTAACCTTTATTTGCTCAAGGAGGTACACATTATCAAAGGGTGACACAGAAAGGAACAAGAAGCCTGGGGACATTGAGAGAGAGAAGTTGAGGGCAAGTTGCTACAAAGAGAGAACTAACTAGTCTGTGAAAAGTACTGTAATGTAGTGAATCACTGTTGAAAATCCTGATTTTAATCTGGGGCAGATGGGTAGAGGAGGGGGCTGGAAACTTACTATTGTCAAACCCAGACTTTATTTAAATTCAGGCAGATAACTCCTCACTTGTTCCCAGCAGAAAGCTGACAGAAAATTGTTCTGCTTGCAGGTCGCCTGCTGACAGGAATGACTTATGAGGGGATCTTGTGTTTGGGAGGGGAAGGGGTTGCGGGAATCCAGGCTGCGAAAGGCCTAAGCTTTCTAAAGGAAAGGAGAAAGTTCGCCCTTTTCTCAGCCTTATTCCTGGAGGTTCTGACGGTTTTTCATCAGCCAGAAAAACCGCTCTGTCCAACCCATTCAGGCTTCAGTTAAATTTGCAGTTGGCTCCTCTTGGTATCATAGGGTCCCTGACAGGCACACTGACAAAAGATCCCTGACGGTTTGCGCTGGTGTCCTTGTCACCCGCTTAAGTGGAGCAAGTTAAAGTTCAGAACAGTGGATTCCTGGCTGTTTTCTGGCAGGTTGGTGATTTTAACTGTCCAACCAGTCAGTTTCTGCTGGGAAGGTGGGGTTAAAACCACCCTCTGAAAGCTCAAAAAAGAGAGCACTGGAGACAGGCAGAAAGAAAGAGTGTGTGCAAACACAGAAGACTAGTGAGCCTCCTCTGGGGAATGAGGACAGAGTACTGTGCTCAGGGGCTGAATATACAGCAGAGAAGAGAGGTGTCCCGAATATTCCAAGGTATCTTTAGCAAGAGTGTTCTATAAATTAATGTGGTAACTCTCAAATGAGCTTACTCAAATTCAGTCATTGCTGCATTCATAAACAAAATATAGTGTTTAAATACAATTGGTAGTTGATACCAATTCACTCTGCAACATGAAATCAATGAATTTATTTATATTTGGATTCTGAGTGATATGGCAGAATACTGACTGTACTGTGTGTCTCTGTTAAACCAACTGAAAGCAATTTAATTGCCAATCCTTGTCTGATACAGTTTCAAGTACCTCTTAATTAGGTTAATAACATGTCTGAAAATAACTTAGCTGGAGAAATGTGGATGATCAGTATTATCAGTCAAATCTGAAGTATTTGCCACCCTTTTTTTTTACTAGTTTCTGTGAAAAGCTGAACAAATTTTGCCTGGTGAATCTTTGCGTAACCTTTGGTGACATTTACTTACTCATCCAAGTGATAGATACAAGGACAAGAAATTCTGTGGATTCTATTTTTACTGAATTGCATCCCAGCTGCAATTAACAATTTTTGCTGGGGGATAGTGGGAGTTAAAGGTGATTTTCCATTCATGCAAGGGGCGGAACTATCCGTGTCAGTTGGCGTCAGGCGTGCTCAGCGGCTTGACCGGACAATATGGCAAGAAGGCCAGAAATTGGTTTCACGACGTAGTGAAATCAGTTTACATTGTCCGCTCAGCCTGTTGATGGCGGGTCACATTTCCTGCCATCGGGCGGCGGGAACCTCATTGTAATACATCTGCATATCATAATAAGGCCAGCCCCTGGAATTAAATCCCCCCATGTTGGCACCATTGCCATGTGTTTCAAAACAGCATATACAAGGCATGCATTTGGTGGGCTGCACTTTGAGGGGAACTTGGAGGTGAGCGCACAGTAATATTGCACAGCGCTTGCCTGGCTTGTCTGTTGGACTTCAAGGTTGAGGCGCGTTAGTTGGGGGAGGAAAGAGCCTCCCTGCGGTTGAGGCGACTTGTGGGTGTGGGCAAGGGCTGCCCTGCAGTTGAAGGTAGTGCACAAGCACATGCAGGTTGGGGAGAGGGAAGCAGCCATGTATTAGGGAAACCTTTCATAAAGTGACCATTTCTCTGCAGCTGAGACAGTTCAGATACAGCCACAATGACATGCGTGGAGTCGGGCTTCCAGCTTATCTGTCCACTCAAGCAACACAGAGGCATGAAAGTGGCACCAAGTGTTCCAGAGCTTTTCAACCCTCAGACACAGACTGCAAATTAATGAGCATTTTAGTAGAATGCAAAACAGTTGGACAGCAGGACGAGTTGTACAATCTCCTTGCTAAAGCTGGCCATGGAGTAGTCACTGGTGGAGGCGCTCACAGCCCCTGGCAATATCATCATCCCGGTTTGGACCAGCCTCCCCCATGGTTCAAGCCAACAGTGCAGCCTTGGAGTATGAGTTAGGAGAATGCCTGCACCTGAGCTGAGATCACAGCATGCAGTCCAATGGGCAAGACTGCGACTAATTGGTCAAATGGAGTGGGGTGGAGGAAGGTGGGGTTTCGGGCAGCCATGCAGCGCACTAAACTCTGGCCATCCAAGTGGTGGCCAGCACTCTCTGGGATGCATTAAGGGGCCTTCAGACTTAGCCAATAGAGGTTCTTAGTACACCCAAGTGTCTCCCTCTTTCATCCTGTAGGAGGAGTACATCAGGAGCATGGAGCCTGGTAAACTAGCTGTACTGGACTGCCTCGTGGCATACAGAGAGCGAAGACGTCAGAGAAGAGAGCACGGAGGCACCTGGCTACACAGAGGGAGGAGTACCACCTTTAGGAAGAAAGGGCGGCTGGGGCTCCCGCACATGGCGCTGAAGAGCCACAGCGAGCCATCACTGATCAGTGCCTGGCTAGACAATAGACGCCGCCTTTCATTCCTGCAGATGACCGAGAAAAAATGTCGCCAAAGACTGCGCATGTCTAGGGAACTGGTCGCTCACATGTGCCAGCTACTGCAGGGTTTGGTGCCATGGAGACATGGAGGGCATGCACAGCTAGTGGCCGTGAAAGTGACCGTGGTGCTCAATTTTTTTGCCAGTGGCTCCTTTCAGGATTCTACAGGTGACCTCTGTGGGATATCACAAGCCTCCACCCACAAATGCGTTCATGAGCTCACAGGTGCCACCTTCACAAGAGCACACAACTTTGTGCATTTCACCCAGGATGCAAGGGTGATTGGATTTACGCAGATCTCAGGTGCAGGATGCCATCGACTGCACTCATATGTCATTCAGATCTCCTCACATTGCATCTATGAACGATGACTCCAGACTGGCTTATGGCAGCGCACATACCCTCTGTGATAATGCTCTTGTCATGGAGATGCAGTGGAGGCCCTAATAGTCGCTTGATTGCAGGAGGATGATGACAGCCTGCAGTGAGGACATGCCATAGATCTTCACATAGCCTCTGAGAATGTTTGACTCCTGTCTGGCTGAGGGCAGCTGCTTGCACTCTGTGATCAGGGTTATACCATGGATATGCAGCCATGAAACTTTAAAAGCCTTCAGCACCTGGCCCCTTCAGGAGCACAATATCACTGGTCCCAGATGGTGAAGAGATGGGGGCCAGCCCCACTTTAAAGGTGCTGAGAGCACACAGAGACGGAACTTGGCGATGCCTGCCCACGACATTCTGGCAGCAATGACAAACACCATTGAGGTGCAGGCATCACTAATGTGTCCAGGGACTGTAAGGCCGGACCATCACTTTGGTCTGAAGACTGCACAAAGCACAGGGAAGAGGTCCTGGACTGAGACACCTGCCTTCTACTTATGCAGAAAGATTTCACGTCTGAGCGACATGAACACTGCTCATCAGAACAAGGGGTCAGAGGCAGGGAAACACTGTTGAGAGTTTATTTATAATGTTGAACATTATGTACAAACAGTTAACAGCTGTGCCCAGGCTGTGCAACTACATCTCCTTAACCTTCCTAACCCTGCCGCTACAGGAGGCGGAGGTGGAGAAAGCTTGCTGACAGCTACACCCTGTCTGTGATGACCTTGACGAGCGTCCTCTGGAGGGCTGAGACTTGGAGGGCCCCAGCCTGTTTTCAGGGAACTGCTGTGTGGCAGTGGTACCCTCTACGGCCTGTGGAGCTGGAGTTGCTGGGGTCACAGGAAGAGGGGACTTGGATGGGCCGGACACTCCCGGGGTCACCTGGGAGGATGGCCCCGGGGTGTGCACCTGCTGATCCTCCTCCCTATGGGTGCCCAAGAACCCCTGGCTGACTCCGTGAGGAGAAGCAGAAGCTGGTGTGAGATCGAGCTGCCCTGCACCCCTCTCGCCTACACACTGTTGGAGGCCAACTATGGCATTAGCGATAGAGTTCGGCCCTCGCAGCAGTGCAGGAGCGACATCCTGGACCACGGTCTCCATGACAGCTGCCATCATACCAGTGTTAACCTCGGTGCGTTGGCATGCCGCTGCTATCACCTCAGCCTGAAGGCAGACAGACTCCTCCATCGTGCCTTGCAATCTGAGGAGTGCAGCGGACCTCCCTACACCTAGTGTTCTCGAGCTTGCCTTTGCAGCTCCAGCAACAGTGACATGACCGAATCCAGAAGCTCACCATCTGACTTTGGCTCAGCAAATTTCCAGTCTCCAGCAGTCCTCCGAGTGCCGGGGACCTGGGAAGTCCCTGCCTCTGCCTGCTGTGGATTAGGAGGTGCGATGTGCTCACCAGATTATGATCCCGAGGCTACTCTAAAGCTAGGTCTCATCGAGGTGTGTGTCTCTGCGCTGGAGGAGGGTGTAGGTGAGCGCTGTGACAGGTCTTCAATTAGGGTTTCAGCAGATTCCTCTTCTGAGATGTCTTCGAGACTTGAGTTGAGGATCTGGGTCGTGGACTCTGTCGGCTCTTTCCCAGATGAGCCTGCGAAAGCAAGGAGAGATAATTAGTGCATTGCAGTGGCCTGTGAAACAGGGCATATCACTCACACATGTTTGTCTGATGGATGTTGCACTGCTGGATCCTCACTTGGTACAGCACCGCCGGCCTCACCGTCAGCACATGAATGGTCCGGATCCTCGCCGGCCAGACGGGTAGTTCTGTTTACAAAGTCCGTGAGGACCTTGATTTCAGGCATTCCTCCACCAGTCTGTGACCTCTCCCTTTTGTTGTGTGCCAGCTTGTCCTGCGTGAATAGAGATGGAGAGGTTGTAAGCAGGATGTCTGCCAAGCCAGATGATAAGTATGCCTGGCATGTGTGGGTGGTGAGTGGTCCAATGGACGCGATGAAGACAATGAAGGTGTGTGTGAGAGTGAATGGTGATGTCCCTTGAACTGGCAGTGAGTGAGGCCCCTGTGGATGTGTAATGGGTTTGAGAGCGTGTGAGTTGAGAGTGATGAAAAGAGTGACTTACCCTGGTGGAACGGAGATCATTCATTCTCTCTCTGCACTGGGTGATTGTCCTCTTTTGCAGGGCATTGGTGCTGACCACCACTGCCACCGCCTCCCAAGCCGGATTGGTGTCCCTCCTGCGGCCAGAGCGGGGGTAGCGGACATCACGGCGGGCCTCCTCGGCATCCAAAAGGTGCTCAAGGGGATGCATCACTAAACCAGGGGGCTGCAGCCTTTTTGCCTTTCAGGGCATGTGGCAGTCGTGGGCTGGAAGCACTGAGAGGTGTGCGCATGACTGTGCTTTAAATATGGCGCCCAGTGTGACGAAGCGGCGCGGCGATGGTGTGGCGGGTAAATGAGAGCCTGCCACACCATCGAAACAACGTGTTCCCCAGGAATGCATTATTAATGTGGCGGGTTTGGGACGATACGGTGTGAGAAGCTGCTATTGCGGCCGGCGGGTAAAATGTCGTGTCCCCCCGTATACTGCACTTCGTGAAAATCTGGGATGATTCCACGTAAGCTCTGTTCTCTATTTAACGAAAAACTCATAGAAGTACTGGAGAAGCTACAAAAATGGTTTACAAGGATGATACCCGAAGTGAGAGTTTATACCTATCTGGAAAGGCTGGGCTCTTTTGTCTGGAAAAGAGAAGGCTGACGGTGGTCTGATCTTTAAGATTAAGAAAGATTTTGACAGGGTAAACAGAGAAGATATTCCACTTGTGGGGAAACCAAAACTAGGAGCTATATTCTTTATCCAGAGTGTAGCAAGAATGCAGAGAGAGCTACCACAAGCAGTGGTTGAGATGAAGAACATAGATGTAATTAAGGGGGCACTAGATAAAATACATGAGGGAGAAAGGTATAGAAGGTTATGTTGATTGTGTTAGAGAAAGGGAGGGAGGATTGTGTGTGGCGAAAGTGCTGCATGAACAACTTGGGCCAAATGGTGTACATTCTATGTACTTCCGTGATTTCCCTTCAAATTTTTATATGAATTTTATATGAATTCTTTTATCTCCCCTGATCACCATGATAGACTTATGACTCCTCATTGAAAACAATGGGAAAACCCTAAGACTGGGAATTTGAATTAAACTGTGCAATTGTATTGACCTGATTTCCTTTCTCTGACATGTTGGGCTGGATTTTCGGGGAGTCGTAGAAACTCCGTGGAACTTTAAAAATGGGGGTGGGACTAGGATTCGGAAGTCCTGCCCCCATTTCTGTCAGATCCCTTATTTGCCAGTAGGGGAAAGGGCACATGATTCACATAAGGGAAACCCAAACTTAGCAGGACTGAGTTCAAACTGACCCCATTTTTGCTGTAGCAAGGGCCTTACCCCACAGTGTGGGAGTCACAAATTTATGGAGGAGACGGAAAGGCATGAAGGGTGAATAAGGTACGTAGAACTGTCAAGTTGTGAAGTTATTTAAAACCCCAGCCCTTTAAAAATTAAAACAAAAACAGCCTGCTTGTGTCAGGAAGAATGAAAAAAACTTGAGCTGTGATTTTATTTAAATCTTCAGATCTTTAAAAATAAAAAAAGCCTGCCTGTGACAATGAGAGTTGAGAAAAACCTGTTCTAGCAGTTACAAGAGCTATTTGTTGACATTACTCCAAGGGCTATCATTATATCATTATTAATGCTTGGCTGCTTTCCTCAACCTACAATTATCCTAGCAGTGGGGGTTGTAAGTTCATGGTTTGATTGGCAGCTCAAAGAGATTATTAAATAATTAGCTGTCTTTGATGTGGGGTTATGAATACAAGTCTGTTTGTTTTTATGAAGGATTAAGTACTTGAGGAGCTGTTAAAGTTTTGAATGGGTTTCATTTTTTTTACTATAGCAAAGGTGGTGATAGATATTTATACCTTTATTTTATTGCATCCCAACATGGTTCCTGAGGTCTTCCCATGGTGGATACTGGCTGAGTTGGCATGGAAGGTAAAAGGTGGTGGGTGGGCGGAATGGATTATCATGAGTTGGCTTGGGGTCTATAAGGGGCCAGCGGGGTGGGTAGGAGGCATGAGTTGGTATGGATGGAGCATGGGGAGTGGGTGGAGGTTGATGGGATATGAGGGGTGAGGGCTAGAGGGCCTAATGTTTAACACAACAACTGGGACACAGTCTCAGAGAACCAAGGTGGGCCTTTTAAACAGTTCATCTCGACACGCAGCAGCCCTGCAGCCACCTTCGATCTGCGTCCAAGGGGCGATGGGCCTGACTCCATCCCGCACCCGCCTCCCTGGAACGAAAATCAGGTCTGATGAGGGACTTTTTCCCCGAGGCGGGTGTGGCGAGCTGGGAAATTTCCCGACTCGTGCTATCTGCCTTGGGAGCGAAAATCCAGCCTGTTGCATTTGTACAAAGAAAAGAGAGTGAGGGTCAGTTCACCATTCTTCTGACTAAGCTCCTTTAACAATGCAGCACAAAAACCACAATTATTTGATTGTGGAAACTCAGCACTTCTGTATTTTTCAGTCTGGCCATTGCTTCAGGATTTTGGCTCAAACAATGTCAAGTTAAAAACAAAAATCTCTAATCCATATGTGCCAGGGCCAATTACCCAAATTGCTGCCCTGGCTGAGATTGGTTAACTCAGCTCAAACCATGGAATGAATACAGGACTTGTAAAGCTCAGCCATACATAGAGATGTTCCATTATGGAGGTCAATGTCTACAATAACTTAAATTAATGGATCAAAGGCTGTGTCACTCTTCACTTGGAACTCCTAGGTTGGGAAATCAGGACTTGAGTGAAATTTGGTGTAGCCTAGCCAGCAGTACAAACAATGATGTCTTCTCTCTTGTCCTTTTCCTAGCGGGTTTGTATCTTTTTTTATAACTCCTATATAACCACTGATCTTACTGACTGAACTTTCTACACTATTTGTTTGCAGTCACAGGTATGTGAATTTGGGTTCCCATTTTTCAGACTGCCCCAAAATGAATGACTTCACATCATACAGCAGCAAGAAACCCATCAACCTGAGAGAGCAATTCTAATTTAGAGTATCATTGTGCTCTTGCTTCCATGCACTGCAGTGATTTACAGTACTTTCCAGCTCTGCTTTGACACTTGGAGATCATGGGCGACATCACAGACAAAAGTGGCACGATTCAAAAGATGGTCAGAAATCCTTCAATGTTGTTTTTCGAACACAATCTTTTGGAAGTCAGCCAAACGTGTTCACTATCTCTTGCAATCAAACCTCATTCAAGTAGAATCTGCACTTTGCCTGAAAAGTACTAATCTCATCAGAGTTTCCAAAAGCAGCTAACAACATTTTTGAAAACTATTTAAAAAGATAAAATGCATTGTGCCAGTATGATAGCAGTGCAATTTTCAAAGATGCCATGTAGGGCTGATTATTTGAAAATGTTCAAAACATTGTAATTGGAATAACACTGGAATTGCTGTCATTCTGCTAAACATCCAAATCTCCAAACCTTTCTTTTAAATCAGCAGTTTCCGTCTTTCAAGAAATTGATGGAAACATGCTTTTAATAATTATTTTAAGTTGAAACGGAGGAAGGTATAAAAGTTGAAGTACTAACCTGGCATTGGCCACACATTCCATTGTAACCTCAGGGAACCCGAAGACCACACTTGTATTTTTTGGTGAGATGATTATAACTGGAGCTATAGGGTCTGCCGGAGCACCTGTATCTTTAAGAACACAAAAAGACAAAAATAATCTCTGAAAAGAAACTATTTTTAAAGGCTGCATACACTTGAGAATGTGTTTTTCAAAGCACAAATAAATAGTTGTTTTAGAGCAAAGGTTGTGGTGAAATTAAGTGCTCAAACTTTCTACAGGGATTCTATTTTAAGCTTTAAACATGAAGTCTTCACATTTTTTTAAAATAAGATGGTCTCGGATATTACTAATCAAAAGCAAGCTATCCTAACAAACATGTATATCTACTCTTTTCATTAAAACAATCTGACCCCAATCAGTGACCCAGAACCAATTTGGAATGGTAACCAGCATCAGCTATTATTATACTTCTGTCTACATTTGCACTTTCAAATGAGTCAATGGAAGACTTTAATGCAGGCAAATCCCGATGCATGTAGAACTGGTTAGAGAACCTCTTTGTGCCTTGTTGATCAAAATTATCACTTTGTAAAATTGGGAATGAAGCTGGCAATATTCAGGACAATGAGGATTGTGAACATGCATACACTGCGAACAGCTTAAACTTGAATCATGATTATACATTTAAATATTCTTCCAGAGCCAAAATTCTTTACAGCTAGAATGAATGGGAAATTATTTGGTAAATTGGAATTCTATGCTTGGATCAGATTTGCATTTAGTTGGAGTCAGCTGCAGAAGAGAATACATCAAAGAACCAGCCATCAAAGAGGACTGTATCAGAGGAGAGAAGAGATACAGAGACCGAAAAATACATTCATCAGAATAGTACAAATTAACTGACTATGGTGAATGGAGAAGTAAAACATGCTTTCAGCTTCTGAAATTAACTTTACTTCACACAACTGCAGGAATGGGTGTAAAATCCCAATTTTCTAACATTAGCAAAATTGGGGCTGAGCTAGCCTATGTTGCAGACATGACTGCTCCTTTCAACCCAGTGGAAGGACTGCATTACACTGAATGTTTTGACTGGAGTTACGCCTAATTTCAATAGGTCACTTGCACAAACATTTGCTCAGATAGCATGATCCGTAAGCACGCTTGACCGGGGCGGGGGGGGGGAGAGAATCTGACAAGGTAGTAGCTAATGGTTGCAACTCACCTTTAAACGGGAAGTTTGTTGACCACAGGAAAGTTTAATTGTCCACAATGGAGCAGTGGAGATAGGTTATTAACAGCTTTTTAATGCTGAAAGGTAAGTGGTCATCCTTTAGGTGGGGCGCTGATGGAAGATGATTGTTTTGAATTGGAAAGCCACCTTTCAGTGCAAGTATCAATATATTCATCCAGGACCCTTCCACCCACTTCCAAATGAGAAATATTAGGAGGAAGAAGATAACTACTCAGTTTTATTCAAGCTTCTTCTGTGGCTTAAAAGGCTGTTACGCAGCAAGCAGCCATAATACCTTCAGTGTGCAGCATTAATAAAAAGAGAAGAACTATTGGGTGAATAGCTCTTGAAAACATTGCTGCCCACTGCACCCATAACTCCAGACCCAACTGGAAAATCCTCAGTCACCAGAAGAGCACTTAGGTTCAAACACCTCAGCATTTCAGAGCACAGGAGATGGTCATTTGGCCCATTACATCAGTTGTTTGAAAGAACTATCCACTTTGTCCCCTCTTCCTATATATAAATTGGGAACTTCAGCACATTTTAGAAAGTACAATTTCATGGGCTGTATACAATTACTGCCCTTCTGCACACAGTCTTTCATTATATCAAAATGGCACAACACACTTTTCTTGAAGGCGTCTGAGAAATATCAAAAGAAGAATTCAAAAGGGTACAGGGAGAGGAGACAGTTCTTTGAAAGGGCCAACATTTCTCTTCTTTTAAACAATATTGCACAGTAAAGGCAGACATAGCTGCTTCCTGGATAAGTCACTGATTTCCATAATTGTGCTTCTGTGGTCTGATGCAAGTTGATGCAAATCCTCAATGTTCCTGTAAGCTTTAAGCTGATATTAAGCTCTTGCTGCCTACAGGGCTGCCAGCCACAACACTCAAGGGAAATCTGCCAGCCAGTAAAAGCTATGCATTCACTGAAACCGCCTTTCCATTAAAACTGATCACTAAAAGTTCATTTTTCTCCTTGCTTTATACAGGTGTGCACTGCAGTCTGGAAGGATGTGGTGATCTGAAAGCTTCACATCGTGGTATAATTCCTTTTCCGGGAACAGCCATTGCTAATCAAAATTCTGCCTGTAGACTATCCTACAGCAGATGGAACAACTGTGTGACAGCTGCTCTTGTGATGCAGAGACGACAAGTAAGGTCGCCTGTGACATGTTGGAATGGGTGTGAAGTGATCTATAGGACAGGACAGCAAAAGCTGCAGACCAAACGCCTCAGGGGTTGTTACAACTGCAGAAATGTTCTTCCTCATCTAATTCAAGTAGCATGTTTGAAATCACTAAAGAAAAACCCATCCTCAACACTTTGTGTGGTATGAGTTAAACAACTGCAGCAATCAAGGATAATGGGCTGAACTTTACCTGCCCCCGGCGGGCATGTTTCCCCTTGGGGGGATGGGGGGAGGTGAGGTTGGGGGACATGTAAAATGGGGTCGAGTCCATCCTACCACTTTCCCGCCCACCCCTGAGCTCTTCCCCATGATAGGGGTGGGGAGCCCTAAATGAATAATTAAGGGTCAATTAGGCTTGATAACAAGCCTATGTGACCGTGATAATATTCTGCCTACGCCATAAAATGTTTCGCATGGGCAGCAGGGCGGGAGTGGGAAGCCCATTTTTTTAAACTTTAATGTTTAAAGGGTGGGAAGGAAGGGGTGGGGTTGCTTTTAGGGAGCTGCCCTAGGCCGATCGTGGGGTGGCCCACCTTAGATTGAACCCTCCCTCCCTTCCATCAGCTCACTCCCTTAAATCCACTCTCTCCCCCTTTACCTAACATACCCAAACCTTCTCGGCCCAAGACCGCGAACTTACCTGTCCTGGCGGTCCATGGGCCTTGATCTTTGCCTTCTGCAGCCCCGGCAGTGGTCACAGATGCCTTCCTGGTACTGCCAGGACTGATGGAGCTGCTAACCAATCGGATTGGCTAGCAGCTCCAGAGGGCAGGGCTTCTGCTCCAATTGAAGGAAAGCATTCAACAGGAAATATTCAAAAATGCAAAAAATAGTGGATAACCCATAAAGCATCTAATGCATCAAGCAAAATGTAGCAAAATATAATCAAAATGCAACAGAATCCAAGAACTTCTAGCAGGAGTCAAAATTGGATTTGCCTTTGAGATTCTCTTTGATTAGGGTAAGTCCCAGAACTGTCATGTGTCCAATTTATATAAACATGTATGATGGACTATGTCACTGCCAGACCTATTCATACATAGGAAAATAAAACATGTTTAACAGTTCATGTCAGCAAACTTTTTTCACTTTTTTACATAGCTACCAAAATATTAAAGCTATCAAATTTTGAAGAAGTATGCATGCCTGTAAACACGCTTGAACATTCAATTCCCAGTCATTGTACGTGCACTCATTTAAAAATGCACATGCATCACAGACATTTCTAAGCAATTATGTTATTCTCTTTCAGTGAGGAGCAGGACTGCCTGCCTGATGATTGGCATCAATTCAATTTTCTATATTCTACAGGGAAGTGCAAGACTCTGGGCTAGTGTTTTCTTCCCCAAGAATGAGAATTCTGCTTTACAAAACCATCTACCCAAGGAGCCAAGAAACTGGTTCAACCCATTCACTAACACCTGAAATTTAGACAAGGTCTATTGGACTCATGTCCCATGGAATGGAGCTCAATGCCACAGCTATTGGCCTTTCTCTTGCTCAATACATGTTTCAATTCTCAAAGTGGTTTCCCTTATCAAGAACTTCCAGTAAATACTATAATGTGCCACTGTCAGAAATATATACAAAACATATGTTAAAATATTCAGATCTACTGTTGTGAAATGGTTTGTTCTTTGGTTCATTGTTGGAAGATATGTTCAGAAACGATGGTGCACTATAGATTCTTTCAAATTAATTCTGTGACCCATCTTCTTATTGATGTTTTTCAATGTGACAGGTACTGATTAACAAGAGCATAATGATTGTGTAAGATAATGCAAATATCCAATACTATGCTGTTTCTAACTAACAGAAAAAATAGATTAAAAAGAGAACAAAATAAGGGTCTAAATCGCTTATGGCCCATTATCGAGTACATAACTAATGGCATACATGCTCCAACGAGCAGGCCCAAGGTCGGCACTGAATTGGACCTGGGGTCTCATTCCAATAATTTAGGTGAGAAGCTTTCACTGCTGTGCCTTTATGAAGCAGATGAATTTCAGACCACTTGCCTCGCTTGCAGCAACCCTTGTGTAGGTGCCCCAGAGTCAGGTGGGTTAGGAGAGGACAATGGAATGGGGGCCGATCGCATCCCTCAGGAGGGCTCAACTACTGAAGATAGTTACAGATTAAATGTTGCTCTGAATCAGTGCATACTATGATTAGGTATAACGAGATATCAGAAATGGACTTTGGATCACTGTCCAACAGTCTGCATGAATAGAATCCAACCTTCATAAGATCTGACAACAGCAGCGAAAGGTTCAAAACCTGTAATTTTTTTCAAATAATTCTAAAGCACTCATTAAATAATTCCACTCAAAAATATTAGATATTCAACTCTTTTCTTGGCCTGTGATTACCAGACTGGATGCAACCTGTGATTTTAGCAGCTCCTACATTGAGTTAAGTGCCAAGTTAGTGCTGTCAGCTCATAGTCAGCAAGCCTGGTGCAGCTGGTGGCACCACCAATACAAAGGGATCTGCTAAGGTTAGAAATCAAGAGGATTCATTTTGCACTGCATCTTTCCAATAGCTAGCCTGAGCAAATCTGGTAAGTTTGCTTTGTGGTTTCTACTAGTTAAGTGACATCTGTGCATTAGGATTCAATGTCACTAACATGAATAAACAGCATTACAACAGCTTCATTTACCCCACTGACCTTACCATTTGGCAAAAAAGACAAATTTAGCATTCGTACACAAACACAAATGCCTAGAAAGGCTCAATTAAAGAATGTGGTTGTTCCCAGGCTCCTGCAGATAAATTGGACAGGAGCAGCAATGCAGTTCACTTTGGTGGTATCAGTTAGTCTTTGATAAGGTTTCAGGCAAGCTGAACATTCACTTGTTTGGCAATACAGAAGACCTGTAACCAGAACTAAAACCTGTGATTTGTGCCTTTAAACGATTATGCAGCTTGTTTGTCCCCTCTGCTGTTGAATCCACTCAGTATCAATCCATCAATCTAAATGGAGCAGGTTTCGCAGCATGGGCAACTAAGATTAAGCTAGTCACCTCCATGTGACATTTTATAGATAAAGAAAGACAAAATTTACATTACTGCACCTCAGCAATTAAAAAGATTTGCCAAGTTAGGGTCACTGTGAGATGTACTTTGGATTAAATAGAGAAAAACGCGTATTCACATAGGTTTAAGTCACAAATCTGCCCTTATAGCTAGAATGTCACTGTCCATTACCCAAATCTTAATACAGATACCTGCATATTTCTAACTCAAAGCTGTTGGTGCTGAGATGCTTTTGCATTAAGCCAATGTCATTTCACCCCTCTACAACCATAAGTCACCTTTCAGTGTATTTGTAATTATAACCTGCAATCTCCTGCTTTGAGAAAATAAAGTAAAATAATTTCTCCGAGTTCAGTTAAGGTGTGGATTACAACAAAAATTCCTGCTATATTTTGAAGAAGTGACAATATTGACAGAATCATTGAGTTTTCATGCAAATTTGATAAATTGTTTACTTTTCAACCCAACTGCATTTATCACCAGGAAATAATAAAATAAGTGGAAACATTGCCAATAGCTTCATTTTCATTAAACATGACAAAGCTTTACAAAATAGTAGGTTTTCCCCCTCATTTTTTCCCCTTATAGATCACTATTATAGCTGTCCATTAATTTATATTCTTCTTCAGGCAGAAGGAATTTCTGCATGGTTCCATCAATGCCATAACCAATCAGAAGAAAGCTGTCTATTTTGGATACAACTGTTCCCATCAGGCCCACCCCCACTTCCTGACGGAGATCTGAACTATTCCAAAATGTCTAGCCGGCAGCCTGAGGCAAACGGTAACTCCAGTAGGATTTGGTTTACCTGACATCAACAGACCACCCACTGAAAAGTGATCAGATACAATCTACAAAGGATTCCAGGTGCCAATCAGGATTGAAGCTGCAGTATCAGATCTGGGTGGAACAATTTGATAATCTGCTTTGAGACGCACAATAGAATTCCAGATGTAGTTGATATTCACATCTGAAATTCTTCAGACCAGTCCTTGCTTCTGGTTTGACATAGTACCAGAGGCATTGACGCAGTGTGACAGAGGAAGAGACAGGTGGGGTTTTATGTGCAGTGTGGTTTCAACACCAAAGTAGGTTAAAAAAAAAAGCAGCATCCATGGATAATTTTGTTATCCATGATACAACCACTTGTGAAAAAAAAATTGCAGGAATATCAATGGTAATTTGGGGATTGCAAAGCAGCTGAATAGTCCCAGTATTTCATTATGGAGATGCATAGCTAGAGTGCTAGGCAATTCCATTTGATTTTACGTTCTGAGCTGCTAGCAAAAAACTGGGGGAAGGGATGGACATGTTCCATCTTACTCCCCAACTGGATCTATCTATAATTAAGTCTCAAGTGTCTGACCTCAGATGATACAACAGAAAAAAATGTGTTTAATAAATTATATAAATGTTATCCTGAAAACAGCATGCTTTTAAAATCTGTAGCCCTGAAGTAATAGGAAGGTACATCTTCACAATCATCTTCCTGAACCTTGGCACTTCAAGGATAGTTTTAGTAAATCAAACCAAAAAAGAAGAAATCCCAAGCACAGAACAGCACCAACAATGGAAAGGAATTTAAGTCACAAGGTGAGGGAGCAACAAAGCTCAACAAGTAAGCAAACGTACAGAACTCTGGGCACGAGGTTGAACAAAGAGAAAAGAGAGATTCATGTAATTGTTAAGAGATAAATGTTGCTGTATATCAACATCTGGCTTGCTTCCTTTTAACTTTTCAGATGTTTCAATTTCACAGCCATAAGTGCACATGGGACACAGGGTAAAAGCAAAAAACTGCGGATGCCGGAAATCCAAAACAAAAATAAAAATACCTGGAAAAACTCAGCAGGTCTGGCAGCATCTGCGGAGAGGAACACAGTTAACGTTTCGAGTCTGTATGACTCTTCAACAGAACTAAGTAAAAATAGAAAAGAGGTGAAATATAAGCTGGTTTGGGGGGGGGGGGGGGGGGGGGGGGGGGGGAGACAGGTAGAGCTGGATAGAGGACCAGTGATAGGTAGAGATAGCCCAAAAGATGTCATAGACAAAAGGACAAAGAGGTGTTGAAGGTGGTGATATTATCTAAGGAATGTGCTAATTAAGGGTAGAAAGCAGGACAAGCAAGGTACAGATAGCCCTAGTGGGGGTGCGGTGGGGTGGGGTGAAGAGAAGGGATCGAAATAGGCTAAAAGGTAGAGATAAAATAATGGATGGCAATACATTAAAAATAATGGAAATAGGTGGGAAAAGAAAAATCTATATAAATTATTGGACAAAAAAAGGGGGGGATCGGAAAGGGGTGGGGATGGAGGAGAGAGTTCATGATCTAAAATTGTTGAACTCAATATTCAGTCAGGAAGGCTGTAAAGTGCCTAGTCGGAAGATGAGGTGCTGTTCCTCCAGTTTGCGTTGAGCTTCACTGGAACAATGCAGCAGGCCAAGGACTGACATGTGGGCATGAGAGCAGGGTGGAGTGTTGAAATGGTAAGCGACAGGAAGGTCTGGGTCATGCTTGCGGACAGATCGAAGGTGTTCTGCAAAGCGGTCACCCAGTCTGCGTTTGGTCTCTCCAATGTAGAGGAAACCGCATTGGGAGCAACGAGTACAGTAGACTAAATTGAGGGAAGTGCAAGTGATACAGGGTAATTTGATAAGGTGGATTCAAAATTGGCTTAGTTGTAGGAGACAGAGGGTGATGACAGAAGGATGCTTTAGTGACTGGAAGCCAGTGTCCAGTGGCGTACCACAGGAATCTGTGCTGGGTCCCCTATTATTTGTCATTCATATAAACGACATAGGTGACTATGTGGGAGTTAGGATTAGTAAGTTTGTGGATGACACAAAGGTTGGCCGGGTGGTTAACAGAGAGGTTGCGTGTCTTGGGCTACAGGAAGATATAGACGGGATGGTCAAATGCACAGATAAGTGGCAGATGGAATTTAACCCTGAAAAGTGAGAGGTGATACACTTTGGAAGGAGTAATTTGACAAGGAAGTATTCAATGAACGGCATGACACTAGGAAGTTCTGAGGAACAAAGGGACCTTGCCGTGTGTGTCCATAGGTCTCTGAAGGTGGAGGGGCATGTTAGTGGGGTGGTGAAAAAGGCATATGGGACACTTGCCTTTATCAATCAAGGCATAAATTACAAAAGTAGGGAGGTCATGTTGGAGTTGTATATAACCTTGGTGGGGCCACAGCTGGAGTACTGTGTGCAGTTCTGGTCACCACATTATAGGAAGGATGTGATTGCAGTGGAGGGGGTGCAGAGGAGATTCACCAGAATGTTGCCTGGGATGAAACATTTAAGTTATAAACAGAGGTTGGATAGACTTAGGTTGTTTTCCTTGAAGCAGAGAAGACTGAGGGGCGACCTGATCGAGGTGTACAAGATTATGAGGGGCATGGACAGGGTGGATAGGGAGCAGCTGTTCCCCTTAGTTGAAGGGTCAGTCACGAGGGGACATAAGTTCAAGGTGAGGGGCAGGAGGTTTAGGCGGGAAGTGAGGAAAAACTTTTTTACCCAGAGGATGGTGATGGTCTGGAATGTGCTGCCTGGGAGGGTAGTGGAGGCGGGTTGCCTCATAACCTTTAAAAAGTACCTGGATGAGCACTTGGCACGTCATAACATTCAAGGCTATGGGCCAAGTGCTGGTAAATGGGATTAGGTAGGTAGGTCAGGTGTTTCTCACGTGTCGGTGCAGACTCGATGGGCCAAAGGGCCTCTTCTGCATTGTGAGATTCTGTGATAAATACTTCAGCCTCATTACTGGGATAAATGTAAAGCTAGGTTTGCCTTTGCTGCTTTCCCTCAAATTACTCAATTCATGGATTACCAGAATCAAAGCAAAGAACCTCCTTTTTTTTTCCCATTCAATTTCTTCCCCAAGATGGTGACTCATTGCTGAGATCAGTCCATGGACTGAAGCAGTCTTAAATCCTCCAAACAATAAATACCATGCCCAAATTCCAATTGTTTTGTGTGAGTCTGAACAATGAATGTTGGGAAACATAGAAGCCATTATAGTTAAGCCTGATTCTGTTCTTGCCATTTATCCACTTCAACATTGTTTCAGCACATGTCACTAAATAGCAACCATCAAGGAGATCATGTCTAATGCAAGGTGCAACAGAGACAAGTGCCAATAAATTCATTATTACAGAGACAAGTGCCAATAAAATCATTATTACCCGTAAAAAGATTTTCAGAGTGATTACAGAAATTAATTTATACTCTTTTAGAGACAGATCAAAGAGGACTGTATCAGAGGAGAGATGAGATACAGAGACCGAAAAATACATTCATTAGAATAGTACAAATT
Organism: Cetorhinus maximus; assembly: GCF_964194155.1. Lineage (NCBI taxonomy): Eukaryota > Metazoa > Chordata > Chondrichthyes > Lamniformes > Cetorhinidae > Cetorhinus > Cetorhinus maximus. The sequence continues at coordinate 35,042,078 of NC_135902.1, forward strand.
AACTGACTATGGCGAATGGAGAAGTAAAACATGCTTTCAGCTTCTGAAATTAACTTTACTTCACACAACTGCAGGAATGGGTGTAAAATCCCAATTTTCTAACATTAGCAAAATTGGGGCTGAGCTAGCCTATGTTGCAGACATGACTGCTCCTTTCAACCCAGTGGAAGGACTGCATTACACTGAATGTTTTGACTGAAGTCACGCCTAATTTGAATAGGTCACTTGCACAAACGTTTGCTCAGATAGCATGATCCATAAGCACGCTCAACTTGGGGGGTGGGTGGTGTGGGGGGTGGAGAATCTGACAAGGTAGCAGCTAATGGTTGCAACTCACCTTTAAAGGCGACGTTTGTTGACCACAGGAAAGTTTAATTGTCCACAATGGAGCAGTTATAGGTTATTAACAGCTTTTTAATGCTGAAAGGTAGGTGGTCATCCTTTAGGTGGGGTACTGATGGAAGAAGATTGTTTTGAATTGGAAAGCCACCTTTCAATGCAAGTATCAATATATTCATTCAGGACCTTCCACCCACTTCCAAATGAGAAATAAATTTACTAATATTATGAGGAAGAAGATAACTACTCAGTTTTATTCAAGCTTCTTCTGTGGCTTAAAAGGCTGTTACGCAGCAAGCAGCCATAATACCTTCAGTGTGCAGCATTAATAAAAAGAGAAGAACTATTGGGTGAATAGCTCTTGAAAACATTGCTGCCCACTGCACCCATAACTCCAGACCCAACTGGAAAATCCTCAATCACCAGAAGAGCACTTAGGTTCAAACACCTCAGCATTTCAGAGCACAGGAGATGGTCGTTTGGCCCATTACGTCAGTTGTTTGAAAGAACTATCCACTTTGTCCCCTCTTCCTATATATAAATTGGGAACTTCAGCACATTTTAGAAAGTACAATTTCATGGGCTGTATACAATTACTGCCCTTCTGCACACAGTCTTTCATTATATCAAAATGGCACAACACACTTTTCTTGAAGGCGTCTGAGAAATATCAAAAGAAGAATTCAAAAGGGTACAGGGAGAGGAGACAGTTCTTTGAAAGGGCCAACATTTCTCTTCTTTTAAATAACATTGCACAGTGAAGGCAGACATAGCTGCTTCCTGGATAAGTCACTGATTTCCATAATTGTGCTTCTGTGGTCTGATGCAAGTTGATGCAAATCCTCCATGTTCCTGTAAGCTTTAAGCTGATATTAAGCTCTTGCTGCCTACAGGGATGCCAGCTACAACACTCAAGGGAAATCTGCCAGCCAGTAAAAGCTATGCATTCACTGAAACCGCCTTTCCATTAAAACTGATCACTAAAAGTTCATTTTTCTCCTTGCTTTATACAGGTGTGCACTGCAGTCTGGAAGGATGTGGTGATCTGAAAGCTTCACATTGTGGTATAATTCCTTTTCCGGGAACAGCCATTGCTAATCAAAATGCTGCCTGTAGACTATCCTACAGCAGATGGAACAACTGTGTGACAGCTGCTCTTGTGATGCAGAAGCGACAAGTAAGGTCGCCTGTGACATGTTGGAATGGGTGTGAAGTGATCTATAGGACAGGACAGCAAAAGCTGCAGACCAAACGCCTCAGGGGTTGTTACAGCTGCAGAAATGTTCTTCCTCATCTAATTCAAGTAGCATGTTTGAAATCACTAAAGAAAAACCCATCCTCAACACTTTGTGTGGTATGAGTTAAACAACTGCAGCAAACAAGGATAATGGGCAGAACTTTACCTGCCCCTGGCGGGCATGTTTCCCCTTGGGGGGGTGGGGGGAGATGAGGTGGGGGGACATGTAAAATGGGGTCGAGTCCATCCCAACACTTTCCCGCCCAGCCCCGAGCTCTTCCCCATGATAGGGGTGGGGGACCCTAAATGAATAATTAAGGGTCAATTAGGCTTGATAACAAGCCTATGTGACCGTGATAATATTCTGCCTACGCCATAAAATGTTTGGCATGGGCAGCAGGGCGGGAGTGGGAAGCCCGTTTTTTTAAACTTTAATGTTTAAAGGGTGGGAAGGAAGGGGTGGGGTTGCTTTTAGGGAGCTGCCCTAGGCCAATCGTGGGGTGGCCCACCTTAGATTGAACCCTCCCTCCCTTCCATCAGCTCCCTCCCTTAAGCCCACTCTCTCCCCCTTTACCTAACAGACCCAAACCCTCTCGGCCCAAGACCGCGAACTTACTTGTCCTGGGGGTCCATGGGCGTTGATCTTTTCCTTCTGCAGCCCCGGCAGTGGTCACTGATGCCTTCCTGGTACTGCCAGGACTGATGGAGCTGCTAACCAATCGGATTGGCTAGCAGCTCCAGAGGGCAGGGCTTCTGCTCCAATTGAAGGAAAGCATTCAACAGGAAATATTCAAAAATGCAAAAAATAGTGGATAACCCATAAAGCAGCTAATGCATCAAGCAAAATGTAGCAAAATATAATCAAAATGCAACAGAATCCAAGAACTTCTAGCAGGAGTCAAAATTGGATTTGCCTTTGAGATTCTCTTTGATTAGGGTAAGTCCCAGAACTGTCATGTGTCCAATTTATATAAACATGCATGATGGACTATGTCACTGCCAGACCTATTCATACGTAGGAAAATAAAATATGTTTAACAGTTCATGTCAGCAAACTCAGTGTCTGGATAAATTGCAGCAGAAAATTAGATTTCCTGTTAAAGTCCAAATTACATGTTAAAAAATTAACTGCCCATGCAAAATGAATAGATTAAGCGCCAAAATTGTCGAAAATACCATTTAGGCTTTGGATTTGCAAAACTTTGGTCATTTAGGTTCCTAACAACAGCCTAGGTGAATAAGTCATTTAAAGAAAGCACTGGTAAGAATCCAACTGTTTATATACTGTTCATAGTTTCAAATCACCATAGGAGAAATAATTTTTTTTTAAAGATTTATACTCCAAATTCTCCTGTTAACCTGATCAACATTAATCCCTCAATCAATACCATCAGAAACTGAACATTCACACCTTCTGCTGTGCATGGGACCTGTATGTGTGTTTGTTTACATAACAATAGCAACTGCGCATCAAAAGTAATTCATTGGATGTGAAGAGCATTTAGATATACTGAGCACAATAAGCTCCAGCATATATTTAAGAATTTTGCATGTTTTATGAGTAGAGGAGATACTGAATTTCAGAGAGGAGGCATTATACACGTATTGGTGATGTGTTACATTTGTTTTTGCTATATTGATTATCATTAGCAGTTAAACTTGTCTCTTTTGTCCCCTTTAACTTCAGAAATGAACACTGCTCAGAAGAAATTACCAGCTGGTGGCAGTAACAATAAAAATATTCCTCAAACAGCATCCTTTACCCATCCCAATTTCCTGTAAGACAATCATTCAGAGACTCAATGAAACTGGCAATCTGCCTTTGATCAATGATTGGTATTTCAGTCTCATCCTGTTTAGGTCAGACCTTGATGAGGCAGTTTCACAAGTAAATTTGTTATAAATGTACTCATGAGGTTAAATGGACTGTAATGTACCTGCCTGTCAGCTAGTGAGAAATTGTAACCAAAGATGATCTGTACTCATAACAAAAGAGCTATAACTGCAGTACAGGATCATTTTGCCTGGTCCCAAGGTAGTGCCAAGGTACGTGTTTAACTCTCTCCTAAAAGATAACTTACAAGTAAACAGCTTTGATTCAGATTGTACAGTCTCACAGAAATGAAAACTAGCCACAGAATGAGTTCAGAAATATGGGGGATGAAACATTTCAGGGTGTTTAGGAAACAAATATGATTTACTATAAGGGCCTGGACTTTTGCAATGATGGAGAGCTCCTCTAACATTGTGAAAATGGTAGAAGGAGCTGAAATCATGAAGTCCCACCCCTGAACATGGCACCTACCATTTTCATGGGGGCGGGAATGGTCCCAGGTTGGGATTTGCGCATGCGCATTTTGCGGAGGCAGCTGGCCTTATCAAACAGCAGCTGCCTCCATTCATGTCTGATTTTCATTGGCCAGGAGTGGGAAACATGACGTGTGCAGATTAGAACTGGTAGGAGCAGTCTAAACTTTACGGAGTCCTTTGGAGAGGTCGGGTACCTCTTTGGATATGGTCCTGGGACACCTTTGGGGGACATCATGTGCTCTTTGGGGAAGGTCAGGTGCCCTTTGGAGGACGTTAGGTGCCCTTGGGGTTGTTAAAAGTAGACATGAATGTGCATAAACTTATTAACTGTCAAGCTTATTGGAAATGTCAGAAGTGTCAAAATAAACTGTCAGAAAAAACTGTCCACAGTGTCAAAATTAACTGTCAAAGGCAACTGCCAAAAGGTGTTACAATGAACTGTCAGAAGCAACTGTCAAAAGTGTCAAGAAAGTGTCAAAATAAACAAGCCTCATTATGTATGCTTGGCTGAGAGCCCAGGCAACCATTACACTTGTTGAAAAACCTGCACTCCCGTGAAAACATTGCTTGATTGATAGTTCAGGCTCTCTGATCTCTTCTGTCAATTTCACAATGTTTATTTTCACAAGATTAAGTGGTTTCAAGGTTTTGTGATTTTTGTCTTTGATACTTTAAAGGATCAGGTTGACGCTTCTGTTGCCTTCTAAATTAAATGACTTTTTTAAAACATAGTAAAAAGTTACGAATGAATTACTTTTTGAAAAGCTTGTTTTTACACATACTACTGCCATTATAAGGTTTATTGGTCCTATACAGAGAGTCAATGGTCATGGAAGTGCCATAGCTTGGAATTGGGAGAGCAAGGGGCCATGGGAGTGGGTGGAAGGGCAGAGATTGGCATAGGGGTCATGAGGGGCCCATATGGAGTGGGTGGGGAGCATGAAGTGGCATGGATGAAGCATAGGGAGTATTTGGAGGGTGAGGGTGAGAGCCTTTGTATTTTTATTTTAACTGGGCTGAAGTCCCATTGCACCAATGCAGGCCTTTTAAACATCCTGCCTCCGCACCCGACGGACCCTGTGGCTGCCTCCAAACATTTTCCCGGGTCGGTTGGCCCGACTCCAGCCCGCACCACCACCACCCACCCCCCCCTCCCCCCCCGGGCAATGGAGATCCTGCCATTGTGGCATCTGCACCTGCTCAACACACCAGGCGGGAGGGCAATGCAGGTGAGCACTCTGCCCCCCACTTCTCGGACGAGTGCCTGAGCACTCTCACGGAGGCAGTCAGTGCCAAGCGGGACATCCTGATGCCATGGAATGGCAAGAGGCTGCCACCCCACCAAACGAAGAAGGCCTGGGCAGAGGAGGCATCCCAGGTCAGCGGGCACGACATGGTACACCGCACCTGGATTCTGTGCCTAAAAAGGTTTGATGATCTTCTACGCTTGGCAAGGGTGAGTACCGATTTGGTGTGATACTGTGTGGAAAAGTCTTGAAGAGCGTTCCTCGTGGCGCTCAGGGGTGTAGGATTCAGAGTAACAAAAGGCACATATACCAATGCCTGCTAAGGCTGGGAGATCAGACTGGTAGCCCTGGGAGCATGTAAGGGTCAGGCGTGCAAATATGACGGGCACTTCAACTTGCTTCTTGGGGGTCCAGGGGTGGTGGGTGAGTCTGGGATGGTGCTGTAGGTAGAGGGTGGACTAATGAATGGACCTTTGCCCATACACGAGAAGAGAAGCCATAATGCAGCTGAATGCACAAGAATGGGTGGTGGGGTGGCCAACCTGCTCAGCCTGAGCAAATGTGAGGTGGGCGCCCTAGAGCTCGGGTGCAAGCGCACACCAAGGTCCTCAGGTCGTGGAGGGGCAGGCGTCTCGGAGGAAGGTAAGAGTCCAGTGGATAGATGCGATACAGGTGGAGACTGCAAACAATATAGTGTCCTCTCATCTCAAAAGATAACTTCTAAGCAAGAGTCCCCAGTGATCCAGCAATGATGATGCCACAAAGATGTTAATATCCACAGTTGCACCAGGGTGCCTAGCATGCACATTCAATATGTGAAGTTTGATATCACTGACATATTTTCTTCCTCCCTCAGGTGCGCCACCCTCCAGAGGCATCCAGGACCCTGAGGACCCTCAATTGACACCGGAGGAGGAGCCACACACAGATCCACTTATGTCACACCCTCTCTCGCTACCAGATACCAGCTCAGATATAAGGATGTTGGTGGGCTGTAGTTTGTCAGTTCGGATAATTATGCATTGTGGGGAGGGCATGGCACACCTGCATGAGGAGCTGGTGGAGGCAGAGAGTGCCGAGGGTACCAGCTGTCGGAGGACTGCTGGAGACCAGGACGAAGCTGAGTCTGAGGCAGATGATGAGCCTCTGGAGTCGTCCACCAGGCGGCAGATGCTGGGTGTCCAGCGGGATGCATGGGAAGATCTAGCGGAGACCCCTGAGCATCTGCGTGCCATGGTCTCTGTCATGGAGAAGTCCATGAGAAGCTTGAGGACTGCGTTGATCCTGAGCACCGAGCGCACAGCCTCCTCCATTGAGAGAGTGGCGAATCTCATGGAGAGGCAGCTCCCGGAACAGAATCAGGGGTTCCTGGGGTCATGCTGGAACCTGCACGCCCACTTACCGGCAGTGACCTCAGGAGGTCATTGCCAGTGTGAGAGATGGATGAGGCACCAAGTCTCTCTGCTAGATGCCTGTCCATCAATGGTGAGCAGGGAGGTACAGGCGTGCCTCACGCTGGTGGACGAGCTGTCTGTCATCTCTGTGGGCTCCTCTCATGGCACTACAGATGAGGGCGGCAACTCTTCCACCCCTCTGCCAGTGACTATGGCATCTTTTGAGACTGATGAGTGCCCGGCTATGTTGCTGGTCGCACCCTCCTATGTGGAGCTTGCTCAGGCCCCACTGGCCAGAGGATGACCGCCAAGGTTATCAGGGCCAACATGACAGTATAATCAGAAATCTGTCTCCAATGCCCCTACCAGCGATTGGGGGCGGGGGGAACTTAGACGTAGCACTCACAAGCGTAAGTTTAAGGCACCGTGAGTACAGGACGGGGTTATCACATGTGGCATTCTTTCATTTCATCAGTGTTATGTATTGTTTTTGTGTGACAGTAGCAACAATATTATTTTATGTTCCTTGTTTGCAACTTTGGAAAAGGTGTAGATCTAGATTTTGTTTCAATGCCCTGAGTGTCCTTCATGTTTTCCATAGGTGCAGACCTCATCAGTGCCTTATGATAAATGGCAGGGGCAGCAAAATTTATTAAAGAGGTTGTGACATTAGGGTCACGGGATTGCCTCCTCAGAAATGTGTGTGAAGGAGGCGGCGCCCTTACAATGAGATTGAAGCCATGCCTTGACAGCCTTGCTGAAGATGCATTGAATCAAGGCCTCCCTGAAGGTTCCTTAAGCCTGCCTCCACATCTTCCCCCTGTGCCTGCACGGGCTCCTCATCAGATCTATCAGTAGAGTCTTCCTGTGAGGCCTGTGGAGCTGACTTGCTATCCTCATCCTCCAATGGGTCCCCTCTTGCCAGTGCCAGATCATGCAGAGTGCAGCAGACAATGTCAATAAGTGACACGCACTCCGGGGGCATTGCAGGGCACCTCTGATGGGCTCAGGCAGCAGAACCTCATCTTCAGCAGCCCAATGGTCCTCTCAAGCACATTCCTTGTGGAGGCATGACTCCTATTGTACCTCTCTTCTGCCTCTGTCCTTGGGTGCTGGAGTGGCGTCATGAGCCACCTTTTCAAGGGATATCCTTTGTCATCCAGCAACCAGCCATCCAGCCGAGCTGGAGCCATGAACAGCCTTGGCACCTGGGAGTGTCGCAGGATATATGCATCATGGGAGCTGCCAGGGTACCTTGCACAGACTTGCAGAATCTGGGTCTTATAGTCGCGTACTATCTGCGCGTTCATGGAGTGGTAACCCTTCCTATTCACAAAGGCAGCTGGCTGACCCGCTGGTGCATTGGTGACCACATGGGGGGGGAATCCTGCAATGCTGCAAATCCTCTGGCTCACTCCTCCTAGCTGGCTTGGTCCGTGAGGGCCCGTCTGAACAGGGTGTCAGTTACGAGCTTGATGCAACTGTGGACAGCTGATTGGGCCACTCCACACAGGTCCCCCACTAACCCCTGGAAAGATCCAGATGCAAAAAAATTGAGGGCTGCTGAGAGCTTCAGAGCTACTGGCATTGGGTGCCCACCCACACAGTTGGAAGTGGTCTCCGGCCCAATCATATTGCATATTGATGTCATGGTGTCTCTAGGGAGGCGGAGCCTCCTTGGATACTGGACATCAGACATGTTGAGGTAGCTGGATCGCTGCCTGTACACTCTGGCAGCAGGATAGTGGTGTCTTCTGCGGTCCCTTCCACCTTGCAGTCCCTGCACCCCCTGTGCCTGCACCTCTTCTCCCACAGGTCTCTTCCTGCAATGATGCCTGCGGACACTTGGGGCACAATGTTTATCTCGGCGTGTGCCTGACCCGCTTGAGTGTAAAATGACGCGCATTAACGTTGGGCGAGCATCCTGACGTCAATGCGCAGTCGTGTGATATTTCAATTGGCGGGCGCACGTGGGAATCGGCAATGTGCCCGCCAACAATTAAAAGGCCTGTTGAGGCCATTAAAGTCTTAATTAACTTACATTTTTAGCTGCCCGTCCGACCTTACAGGTGGGATGAGGTTTCTAAAAGCAAATGAAAGTAAAATAATAAAATTTTAAATTTAATTAATAACATGTCCCTGCTCATGTGACAGAGTCATGAGGGGACATGTTTTATAACATTTTATGAGCCTTTATTTATTTTTCTGAAAACTCTTCATTTCCCTGAGACAGCTCTGTGCCTCAGGGAGATTTGCAAGCATGCACTCGCACACATGCGTGAAGTTCAGGCTCGCACTCCTCCCCCACCCCCCCCCGCCCAACCCCATCCGCTGAGCGTTGTCGCTCATGTTTCACGCTGGGCGGGCCTCAATTGGCCGGCCAGCATGAAATCGTGGTCCGTCCCCAACTGCAGACAACGGTTGGCTTCCCGTCTGTCCCCGCCTGCCCCCGCCGAGCCTGCCCGACGGGGGCTAAATTCTGCCCCTGGTCTTCTCTCCCTTCTGCCTCTCTCCTCCTCAGAGGAGGAGATACCCCCAGCAGAGTACACAATCCCCATCTGCTGAACTGCAGATGGCACTGTCCTGGGCACTGAAGGCTGCACTCGGCAGAAAAGCTCCAAGAGAGTTGACAAAACAAAATAGTCCTCAAAGCAAAACTAACAAAGCAAAAACTTCAGAAGAAACCACAGGAAAAGGTATGAAATCTCAGCAATAATGCAGCAGCATACTTTCACCTCAACTCCTAACAACTCACACAGCCAATGCTCCGTTCCCCTTTCGTCCCGCCTTTGGATGAGAAAAATGAAAAAAAAACAAGTTGGCCGCCTGCCCGTGTTGCCCTTGCAATGATCCCAAAATCACACGGGCAACGTAAAACTGCCTTCAATTGCCCTTTTAACTGCCTTAAGTGGCTGATTAATTGTCGGCAGACGCACTTCCAACTCCCACCCATGCCCGCCAACCATAATTATGTCAGAATATGCACCCAATGTCTTCTCGCAAGATTTTACACTCCTTCAGGTTGGGCGTGTGCCTGCTTCTGCTGCGTAAAATTCTGGCCATGAAATCTTGTCTCGCATCATCCTTTCAGCTATCCAGTGGAAGTTTGAATTTATTTTTTTAAAGTTATTGATCTCTACAGGAATCATAACACAGAATAGATCCTGCTAATTTTAAAATACTGCTAATTTTAAAATGACAAATTTCATGGAGTTCTGTGTTCAATACCATGCTCACATTGAAAGTGGTTTAGTCTTGGGTTGTAAACACTCGGGAGAGGAGTTAAATTTCCAGCACGTAGCCCAGGTGTGACCCCAAAGCCTTTGAAGTCCAAGCACGCAATTCTACTTGTACTTTTTTTATAGCACCTCTGCCTCATAGAAACATAGAAAATTTACTATTTGGACAATTGTGTCTGTGCAAGTTGTAAAGAGCTGTCCAGCCTAATCTGACTTTCTAGCTCTTTATTTATAGCCCTGTAAATTACAGCACTTCAAGCACATATCCAAATGTGATGACTGTTTCTGCCTCCATCACCCTTTCAGGTAATGAGTTCCAGACCTCCATTACCCACTAGGTGAAAAAATTCCCGAAACGTCAACTGTGCTCCTCTCCACCGATGCTGCCAGACCTGCTGAGTTTTTCCAGGTATTTTTGTTTTTGTTTTTACTTTAAATCTATGTCCCCTGGTCATTGATTCTCTGTTAAGGGAAAGAAATCCTTTCTATTCACTTTATCCTGGCTTCTTAAAATTTTATGCTCATCAACTAAATCTCCCCTCAGCTTCCAGTGCTCCAAAGAAAACAACCTCAGCCTATCCAATCTTTCCTCATAGTTAAAAATCTCATAAATCCTAAATTGGAATACCAAAATCTGATGGTATCAGCATCTCAAGAAACATACAAATTAATGATGATACTTTAGGTAAACTGTGAAGTTTCATAGATGCACCTATAGTGTCTGTGAAAACAGAGGCTTAGACGCCCTCGGTGAAGGACTTGAACTAACTACAATGCTCTTGTTCATGTTCTCCGACAATGAAATCTGGGAGCAGGAAATCACATCATAATCTATTTATCTTTAGTTAACCACGTTCTATCTTCTGCAAACTTAGGGTCATCCAAGAATCTGCTGCCCATTTCTTAACCCACAGCAAGACCAATCTCCTATCACCTCAGTGCTCGTTGACCTACATTGGTTCCTGGTCAAGCAATTTCTTGATTTTTAACTTTTCATCCTTGTTTTCAAACCCCTCCATGGCCTTATCCCTTTGTAAGCTCCTCCAACACCACAACACTCCAAGATATCTAAGAACCTCTAATTCTGGTCTCTTGTGTATTCCCAATTATAACTGCCCCACCATTGGTGGCCGTGCCTTCAGTTGCCTTGGCCCCAAGCTCTGTAATCCCCTCCCTACACTTCGCCACCTCTCTATCTCATTTTACCCCTTTGAGGTACTCCTTTATACCTCTTTTGTCATCTGACCTAATATTTCTTTATGTGGCTCAGTGTCATGCTTTGTTTTATAATGCTCCTGCCTTGGGACATTTCATTATGTTAAAGGCACTATATAAATATGTTGTTGTTGTTGTAGCACTGTAGCTATACCTTACAATATACAGTGAAGGAAGGTTCTGTGGCAGCTTTAACTTGGGAGAATTTCTGACCAATAGGTAAAAGAGCCATTTGTAATTTACCCAACTCTGACCCACAAAATGCTTTACATTTAAACTTTCGCAGATCTGTCCAAATTTGATCTTTAACCATTTTTATACAGCACTAAGGTTCCAAACCGATGGAAACTAAAGCGAGTTTGAAATTTAACTGAATTTGAAATTTAACAGAGTGTGAATATTGCCTGTCCTTAAAAATTCCTCTAATTCATTTATGCTTTCAATAGCTTAAGTGTGAATTGACAAGCATTTAATAAAAATGTATTTAAGGATTTATTATGTGTAATTTGACAGTTACTTCATCGGCTATTTATGAGTTCTGGACACAATTAAATTAAAGTTTAATAATGGATTTGTAGGTGAAAGGAGACAAACGATGTAAAGGACAAGGAATATTGAGTTTCGCCATAACTGGGAGTCAATACATGAACTTTCAATAGTAGAGGACAGGGAATTGTTATTAATGAAGGACAAATGCTTTTGCATACCAGCTATTAATGTTTTCCAGTTATCCTGAAGCCAAGCAGCTATTGAATTCTACTCTTAGCCAGTCATGTCCAGAAAATAAAACCATTCCATTATAAGTTATAATGACAAGGTGCGATTGGCTGCCCTGAAATAGGTTGTTGATTAAGTACTAAATCACAGCACTAGTAAGTTGGCACATGAAACAGTGATTGGGTCATTCTTACCCTATCAAGAGTGAAAGGGGTGTGTTAAAGGCTACTAGAATTCTCAATATTAATGTTTAAGATGGAGGTTAACTGCTAAGTCACAGAGCTCTGTCTTGTATTAACCAATATAATCTCTTCTATGAAATTTTGGAAAATTATGAACTTAAAATGGAACACTATTAGGTATTTAACTATTAAATGTTTTTTGTCTTTGAGTGTCCTCATTGACTCGGGGCAATGAGCTGAGACAATACATAAGTATTGTCTAGGAATTCAGAAAGTTCTAAATACCTGTGGGAGCTATGTAACCAGCCAGAATGCGTAGTGGTGGCGGGGGGTGGCGGTGGGTAGTTATATCAGAAATTGCCAGTTGGTTTCGAAATGTTGGTTGCGTATAAAGTTTACAGCCACATAACAGTCACTAAGAGATGCTCTTGAGTCTATGCTATTCGGCAGGCAAGTTACGTTTGGAAGATAATGAGATCCTTCTAAATGCTGGAAGTCATTTTTGTCCCAACTCCATGAAAACTAAAAAAAAATTACAAGCATACCACACTGTTAGCCTCATTAGCATTCTATTCAACCTCAATTTGGCTTCTGACCTCCTATTCTCTCCATCATTGAAACCCCCTACATCCATTTCCTTAACCTATCTACCAAGTGAACTTACTGTTCCTCTGACCTCTTAAGTCCATTCTCCCATCCCTTCAGCCACTTAGGGCCTATGGTCTGGAATTCCTTCTCTAAAACCCTCCATCTCCTCCTTTAGGACTCTTTTTAAAACCTAACTCTTTGACCAAACTTCCGTCCGCCTCCCATCCCCCCATCCCACCACCCCACCACCCCCCTCCCCCCCACCTCTCAATCTTCTCCTTTGGCTCAGTATCCTTTGTTTATCCTTGTGCCTCCATGAAGCAACTTGAGCACTTATTTTTATGTTAAAAGGCTACGTAAATGCAAGCTGCTCTTGAGAGAGTTGTAAAAGCCTGCAGCCCATTTTACTTCTTCTGAAGTTCTGAGTCTTTTTCTGTCAAGCACAGAACCATAGAAATTTATGGCACAGAAGCAGGTATGTGATGTCTTAACCAGTTGTTTGCTACAGCAATTCAAAATTGCCTAATTGCTCTCTCCCTAATCCTGCATCCTCCTCTGCTTCAAACATTGATCCAATTTTCCCCTCAAAGTTGCAATGATGTATTTTTTTTAAACGTAGTCTTTCATGGGATGTAGGCATCACTGGCACTTGTTGGCCTTGAACTGAGTGGCTTTCTAAGCAGTTAAGAGGACATTTAAGTCAGCCACATTACTGTGGGTCTGAAGTCACGCGTAGGCCAGATCAGGCAAGGATGGAAGATTTCCTTCCTAAAGGACATTAGTGAACCAGATGGGTTTTCACAACAATGAGAGTTTCATGGTCAGCATTACTGAGACTTGGGCCGGTATTTTCCACCCCTGTTGGCATCGGATGTCATGGACATAAGTGGACAATATGGTAAGAAGGCCAAAAGTCGGTTTACGCCGTCGTGAAACCAGTTTGCGATCGTCTGCTCCGACTGTCAATGGTGGGCCACCTTTTTCGTCGATTAACGTCAGGGAACTAATTTCAACGCATTTACATCTCATCATTGTGTTTGTTTTCCGGAATCACCTCCACCCCGTGTCAAATTTACCGCCCACCTCGGCAGGAAAACACGCAGGCCGAGAATACGTCTTGACAAGTGTGATGTGCAGAAGTCGGGACTTACCATTAGGGCCTTGCTCACATCACGGACATCCAAGGAGCAGAAGATGCTGGAGCCCTACAGGACCCCGGAGGAGCATGTGTATTGTATGCTGGATGGATTGTCATGGACAGGTCTCTGCCACGGGGCAGTTCACGGAAGGTGAGAGGTCCCCGTTGATGTCTGGGGTCTGCTTCAGGATATCTGGTCCTGGCCACGGGCTGCTATGGGTGATCGGCGAGGAGGGGGAGAGGAAAGTCCAGCTAAGAGTGGGCGAGGAAGGTGTACTGGGGGGAGCTGGGAGAGGAAGGTCTAGGTTTGTCTGGGAGCAGAAGGTGTACCGGAGTGTGTGTGCGTGTGTGTGTGTTGGGGTGAGGTTGGGAGAGCTAGTTCGAAGATGTCGGTGGGGGGGGTGAAGTTGGGAGGGGGTGAATGAAGGTGTCAGGGAGGGTGAGGTTGTGGGGGAGGGAGTACGGGGGCTGACGGGGATGTAACGGGGGAGAATGCGGCAACTGGGGAGGAAGGTGTAAGGGAAAGAGCTCGGAGTGGTAAAGCAGTTCAGGGGGTGAAGGGCTTCAGGGGGGAGGAAAGACTTCTGGGGAGGAAGGAGTCTAGAGGGAGGAGGGAGTAAGGGTGGAGGAGAGAGTAAGGGTGGAGGAGGGGATAAGGGTGGAGGAGGGGATAAGGGTGGAGGAGGGGGTAAGGGCGGAGAATGGGGTTAAGGGTGGAGGAGGGAGTAAGGGGTGGGGGGATGTCCAGGTGAACGTGCAAGGGAGGGGTCTGTGGAATCAATGACTGCCTCCTGGGGAGGAACTGAGGGTGGACGTGGTAAGAGGGAAAGGTGAGTATGAAAGGGGGCAGAATGAGCCTAAAGGGTGGGAGGTAGAGGGTGCAACAGTTGTAGTAGGAGGGATGGCGAGGGTGGTTGGTGGGGACCCGGAGACAGAAATGGACCCTGGGGGTGGGAAGGAGGAGGTCGGGGAGGTCAATGTGGATGGGGGTGGGATCCTCGGGAAGATAGGAAATGTGCATGTTCACCTGGACATTCTGGAAAGAAAAGGGTTCTAGTTGGTAGGTGATGGTGAGGAGGTGGAAGGTGATGCCAGGGGGGTCGACAGTGATGGGAAAAGGACATAGATGACTGGGGGAGGGGAAAGGGTTGGGGGAGCTGTCGAGAAACCTTATTATGACCATATTTTTGAAATCGAAAGTGAGAGGAGCCTCATGTTGGATGGGCACAGATGCTGTATGCAAATGTGATCAGTGGATGGGCGGAGTTCCAAGTCAGCTCAGATGGACAACTGAAAGAGAACCCCAACGGGCAGCATTGAAAATGTTCAGGACAGTGAGATGATTGTGATGGAGGAAGGCTCCATGTGCATTTTGAAAAATTTATTCACGGGATGTGGGCTTTGCTGGCCGGGCCAGCATTTATTGACCATCCCTAATTGCCCTTCAGAAGATGGTGGTGAGCTGCCTTCTTGAACCGCTGCAGTCCATGTGGCATAGGTACACCCACAGTGCTGTTAGGAAGGGAGTTCCAGGATTTTGACCCAGCGACAGTGAAGGAACGGCGATATATTTCCAAGTCAGGATAGTGAGTGACTTGGAGGGGAATGTCCAAGTGGTAGTGTTCCCAACTATCTGCTGTCCTTGTCTTTCTAGATGATAGTGGTCATGGGTTTGGAAGGTGCTGTCTAAGGAGCCTTGGAGAATTCCTGTAGTGCATCTTGTATATGGTACACACTGCTGCTACTGTGCATCGGTGGTGGAAGGAGTGAATGTTTGTGAATATGGTGCCAATCAAGCGGGTTGCTTTGTCCTGGATGGTGTCAAGCTTCTTGAGTGTTGTGGGTGCTGCACTCATCCAGGCAAGTGGGGAGTGTTCCATTACACTCCTGACTTGTGCCTTGTAGATGATGGACAGGCTTTGTGGCTTCAGGAGGTGTGTTACTTGCCGCAGGATTCCTAGTCTCAGACCTGCTCTTGTAGCCACAGTATTTATATGGCTAGTCCAGTTCAGTTTGTGGTCAATGATAACCCCCAGGATGTTGATAGTGGGGGATTAAGTGATGGTAATGCCACTGAACAGCAAGGGGCGATGGTTCGATTCTCTCTTGTTGGCGATGGTCATTGCCTGGCACTTATGTGGCACAAATGTTACTTGCCACTTGTCAGCCCAAGCCTAGATATTGTCCAGGTCTTGCTGCATTTGGACATGGACTGGTTCAGTATCTGAGGAGTCGCAAATGGTGCTGAACATTGTGCAATCATCAGCCTTATGATGGAAGGAAGGTCATTGATGCAGCAGCTGAAGATGGTTGGGCCTAGAACACTATCCTGAGAAACTCCTGCAGTGATGTCCTGGAGCTGAGATGACTGACCTCCAACAACCACAACTGTGGGAGAATGCTTGCATGAGGCTTTGAAAGACCCTGCCACACACACACACACACACACACACACACACTTCTCCCTCCAGAATCACTTGTGGGCTGGCTGCGTGCAACTGAACTTCTAGTGGGGGGGATGCAGGGGGAGGACTCGTGAAGCCTGTAAATGAAGCTGAAAAATGCCATTACACATTACTTAGTGAAAGTGAATATATTTTCAGATTATAAAGTGACAAATGTGTTCACCCATGCAACCACTTGTGAGCAGGATTTCTTAAGTTTTCTAGGCCTACCACTTCTTCTAGGTGCTGCCCTGGCATCCGCAGGGGTGGAGACAGCCTGTGAAATGGTTGGCTGTGTTGCCTCTGATGACTTCAGCAGGCGTCCTCTGGAGAGTTAAGGCCTTGAGGGCCTTGCTTTGGCTGTCCTCCTGTGGGCCAGCTGCTCCCTCTGCAGTGACAGAGGATGAGGTTTAGGGAGTCACAGGCAAAGGGGACTCGGTGGGGGAGAAGACAGCCTGTGAGATTACTGAGTGGATGACCTGGGATATCCAGCTGCCACTCCTCCTGCCTTTGGGTGCCCAAGGGCCCTAGCCTGACTGCTTGAGAGGAAGGAGAGCCTGGAGGGACATCAAGGTTCCCTGTTTCCCTCTTGCATTGCCACTTTGGGACCCATGGCTACCACGATGGATTGCAGGTCTGCGCACATCTCCACGCTCTGCTGGACCAGGGTCTATATGGCATCTGCCATCCTTCCCTTGAAGAGCTCCATTAGTGTATATAGCAGCACTTCATCAGAGAGCAGGCGGACGCACTCCTCCAACTTGTGTGCCACTCTGCTGGATGCTTCCAACAGCTCTGCGTGATTTTCCTCCGCCTTCTGCTGACCCTCCACGATGAGCTGGAAGGCCGAATCCAGAACTTTGTCATCTGACTCAGGTCTCACTGATGCCTCTACCCCAGCAGTCCTCCAAAAGGGAGGTTGCTGAAACTGCCTCCTCCTGCTGCAGACACGTGTCCGTGCGATGACCACCAGATTTTGAACCCAAGCCTGCCCCAGATCTAGGTCCCAACTAGGTGTGTGTTTCTGTGCTGATGGAGGGTGTGGGTAAGCGCTGTGACGGGTCTTCCAGGCTGCTTATTTCCAGCTCTTCTATGGAGATTGTGTCCTCTTGGCTAGAGGCGAGGACCTGGATGGAGCTGAGGGACTTAGGATGTCGATCACTTGACAGCTCCCTGTGAACTAAAGTAAAGATAATTACTGCATGGCAGCAGAGTCAAAAGCAGGAGAGAGAGCACTCACAGTTGCGTTGCGAGTGATATGATGTGGTGCAGGATCCTCGTGTGGGTGTTTGTTTCTGACCTCACCATCCCACAGGCACGGTCCATGTCCTCACCAGTCAGCGCAATAGCACACTCATCAAAGTCAGTGAGGGATCTAATGTGGGCCATTCCACCCCCAGTCTGGGACCTCTCCCTCATGTTGTGAGCCAGTTTCTCCTTCATGAAAGCAGATGGAGAGAGTGTGAGCAGGACACATGGCACTGCATGGAATGTTTGTGTGGTGAGCGGAGCTATGGACGGGATGAGGACGCGAGATCCAGAGAATATGAGTCTGATGGAAATGTGAGGGTTAGTGGTTGTCCCTTGAGGTCTGAAATCCCTGTGGATGTGTGATGTGTTTGTGAGTGTGTGAATTGAGAATGATGACCCTGGTGGAACAGGTGACAGCGCTCATTTCCCCACCTGCTACCATACTTTATACAAATCTGGGTCGATTCCGCCCTTTGTTTCAATTCCAGATTTTAACTGAATTTAAATTCCACCAGCCATGCTGGGATTTGAACCCATGCCCTCAGAGTCTAGGTCCAGTGGTATTATCACTATGCCACCATCTCACCAGCCTACTTCAACCTGTGCTTCAGCAACTTTCTCTGTTCAGTCTCTCAAAACATTTAATAACTTTAAGAGGCAACTATTAAATTTCATTGTGCTTTATTTAAAGTAGGCCCAGTGTTTTAAGTCTCTTCTCAAAATTACAGAAAGAAACTAAAATTGAAGAGGAGGGCATATGGAACTCTGAAGTTTGAAGCTGAGAGAATGAGAAATGAAGACTTTGACAGAGATCTCAAAAAATATTGAAAATAGTAAAGTGTGGCACAAATATGCGTTTCTGAGGCTGAACCAGACATTTGCAACATTAGTCCATATTTGATGAGCTCCCAACCACATATCTGCGCCATCGCTAAAACCTCCGTTACACTGCCTGATTCTGTCCTTGCCTCAGCTCATCTGCTGTTGAAGGCTTCATCTTTAGATTTAACAGGTAGGATTTTATGGCCCCGTTGTGGCGAGGGTGGGGCCGGGGCTGTAAAATGCGACGAGCCATTCAAAAATCCATCAATTTCGGTGGGCCCGGAAAATATCCCAGGAGGGGCCATAAAATTCCATCCAACTATCCCAATCATCCTGGCCAGCCTTCTACATTTTACCCTTTGTACACTTGAGGTCATCCAAAACTCTGCTACCTGTATCCTAACTTGCACCAAGTCCTGTTCACCTATCACCCCTGTCTTCATGACCAATATTTCCTTCTGATAAGCCATGCCTCAATTTTAAGACACTCATCTTTGTGTTCAAATCCCTCCATGGACTCAACCCCATTTATCTCTGTAATCTCCTCCAGCCCTACAGCCTTTTAAGACAACTGTGCTCCTCTAATTCTAGCCTCTTGAGAATCACTGATTTTACTCATTCTGCCACTGGCAACCATACCTTCATTTGCCAAGGTCCTAATTTATGGAATTTCCTCTCTAAGCTTCTCATCTCTCTGCTTCTTCTCTTAAGGCACTTCTTAATACCGACCTCTTTGCCTAAGCTTTTGGTCACCTGCCCTAATACTTCCTTACGTGGTTTGGTGTTAAATTTTGATTGATAATGCTCCTGTGAAGTGCTTTGCGACATGTTACTATATTAAGGATGTTATAATTATAATATAATTGTTGAAGTAAAAAAATTCCACTTGACATATCACTGTTTCATCTGTATTCTCATTATATAACTATACAGATGTAAAATCCTGCTGACTGCACAACAAACTAGGACAGCAGCACAACTATAAACATTTGGTTATTATTATCCTGGAGGAAGTTTTCAATTCAAATTTATTTCTGATCAAATTCGCAAACATTAGCAAAATCAGGATAAGCAACTTCCTAACAAATTATTTTGGTAAAATTTTAATAAGTTCCAATTTGTTCCTGATTCAACTTGGTTCTGTAGAGTGACTTATCTAGCTATGTCTGAACAAACAAGCTGTTTAGAACAAAATAACTTACCAAGAATGAATGCTGAAGTACTGCCAGGTATTTTTACCATACAATTTTTAATGCACTGAACTTTTTGAAATGCAATCTGCTGCTTCCTAGCTAGATTTGGGTATAGCAGTAAGTTCCTTGGTAAATTAAAAAAGTATTCAAAATCTTTCAAAGCACAGCTATTAACCTAGCGCCCAAAAGATCCAGCTTAATATTTGGAGCCTGCTTGAAGGCCTGCAAATGAGTGCGATTACTAGAAACTCCCAATGGTGATCGATTCATGGTGGGGCTTGGCTAGTTTGTGGGCTTCTCACACGATGATTTTAAAACAAAAGATTGCAGAAACTGAATTCACTGCATGCAATTTGCGCTTAAATTTCATATTTTTTTGTGTCGATTAAGCCGACATTGGGTGAATTGCGGTATTATAAAAAGCACAATGGAGCAGAAACTCCAGGCCTAAACATGAAACCATTATTCTTTATGCAGGAATTTACAAATTTTTTTGCCACTGCTGGTGAGTAATAATTCAAAATGGTTCTGATTTTACAAAATTAGAAGGAACTTTCTGTCTTCTTCCTTTCTCTCTGCATTGTTCGGCCAGGCGAACCTTCCCTGGCCAATAACTAACTGCTGTCCTGTAACTACTTGCTGAGGTGGATGAGAGGACTGTCTATTTAATTACTCTCCACTCCATCCTTCAATGGAACTGTTCTGATGAAAAATCATTGGCGTGAAATGCTAACTCTGTTTCTCTCTCTACAGGTGCGGCCAGACTTGCTGAGTATTTCCAACATTCTCTATCTTTATTTCCGATTTCCAGCATCTGCAGTATTTTGCTATTCTTATCACCTTTAGGTGGTGACCTGGCAAAGAACAAAACTCAGCCTATGTAAAATCATGGGTGCAAACCCATGGCACTATATGATGGAGTCATTTATATCTTAAATAATTGATAACTGCCTGTCTATTATGATAAATGCTTAATATTTATCCCATTTTCCTTTGAAAAGATTAGAGCCAATTTCCACATTCTGGATTTTAAAGGATTCAGTTCTTTAAGTTAACATTCTCTGGCATCCCCATGTGACTCTTGTCCATTAGATGTAGCTGGATTAAAATTTGCAAACCAGTTAAGACACATACTGAATAGAGAACCCCTTTAAATCAATCAAAAAATTAATTTCCTCTGCTTTCTCTGCCCCCTAGGGAAAGAGACTTGCTATCCCAGGTTATTGAGTGCAGGCAGCTCACATTACTCAACTTGGTTCCCTCAGGCTGCTTTCTGTCCTCTGCCAGCTGCCACAGGCATAGAGGTGTCTATCCTTTGCTTTCTGACACTGGGCCTTCCAGTCTCTATTTTGTCTGGTCGTTAATGAGGAGAGATTGAGAAGAGCACCCAGGCTAATGAGTCTCAAGTTTCTACTTTATGTGAGTGTGTGTGAACTGAATCAGGTGCCAGCAGACAGCAGGAGAGAGGAATAGACATATAATTGCTTTCTGGAGAGAAGATGCCAAAATCATCACACAGAAACCAAAAGGTTAACTGTGTCAAATTGAAGAAGATGAACTTGTTTAATGTGGGAGTCAACACTTCATTTAACTGTAACATGTTTGATCATGGCTCAATCAAAAAGAAAAGAAATGTAGAATTTTTGTTCCCTATTTAATTTCTTATAAATCCTTCCCTCCCACATCTTCCCTATATATATTTAGCAGCCAGAGGTATTGCATTTTGAAGCCTGTCATCCTGTGAGGTGCCAACTTCTCTAATACACATTCAAAGTGGACTTTCATTCTAACAATTTCACAATATAAATATCTAATTTTATGTTCATTGTATAGTATATTTAATATTGCAGTTGAGCTAGAAAGAAAATTAGGGATGTACATACGCAATGGTGTGTGCAACACTCATAAAGATTCTCAAAAGGGGATGAGTTGTTGATGAAAGAGGTTGATTATTGTCATTTGTTGTTCTCCTGAGAACCACTTACTTGTTATCCCTTTAGCCTAAGGTGAATTTATTTGATAAAATAAGTACAATAAACAAACTGTATTTTTCTCCATTCCCTGTGATTGGTAAGTTATTTTCTCCCACCTCATTAGATCTCATTGTGCCATGCAATCTTCACTACCTATAAGGTCTATTTACAAGCATCTGCCAGTTTACCTCTCTGCTTTGGTGTAGGTATGCTCTAAGGATAGACCACTCTTGCTTCCACCCTCTTCCCCCTGCTTAACAACTTCCTCAAAAGCCGAACTGAGGATAAGACCTCTCATTATGGGAAATGGAAGATAATAGATGATTGGCAGTAAATTATAAGACAGTAACTCAACTTAGTAGTCATTTGACACCATGACTCTTCAATAAAGCTTAAACTGTTCATCAACTGAAAATTAAGATTATAGTACAGCCTTAAATTAATGGACACGACTTTATATTTATTGCCAGTAATTTATTGTTACGTGTTCACGTTTAGAAGTGTTGTGTGAGGGGTTCCTAAGTGATGTACAAGAGGCGTGACAGAGGAAACAGGTCATTGCATGGTGACATCAAGATGCAGGGTTATGGTATCATACAATGGACATCATGGTAATTTCATCTTTTTTCTTCCTTTTCTTTTTCTGGCAGATTACACAAAAATAACCATTATATTATTTATTTAGACGTGATGGTAGTTGAGGGACAACTATTAGCCAACTATGCCTCTTGGAAAAGGACCATGGGATCTTTTATGCTCTCTTGAGAGAGTAGGCATGGCCCCAGTTTAATTACTATTCTGAAAAATTGAACCTCAGATAATGCAGCATTCTGAGTACTGCACTGAAGCATCAGCCTCAACTGTGTGCTTAAAGCCCTTGAGTGGGGCTTAAACCCACAACCTTCGGAGTCAGAGGCAAGGTTGCTATTACTGAGCTCCAGGTGACACCTTTAACAGCATCACTTGAAGTGAGAGAGATAAACCATTATCTGCAAAGATAAGAGACAGAAACCAGTAGCATTTGTGAGGGGGGAAGTAGAAGCCAGTGACAGCATTTATAGAGCAAGAGTAAGTCAACAGCACCATTTGGAAATTGGGTGCCGGTGAATCTAGTAGCATGTTGATGGGCACAGTGGTGCAAGGAGGGAACAAATGCTTAAAGCATCATTGGAAAGAAGACAGAGAGAGAAGTCAGCTCTCTTTGTTGAGAGAGAAGAGAACACATAGTTAGAAATAAACCTTGTGCCTTCAATATTTGCATTCCTTTCAAGGCTTACAGTTACTTAATGACATATTAGATCTATCCAAATTTTAAAGTTACCAGCTGTACTTTCAGAGATACACTTGCATTCACGTGTCTTATTTTTTATTCATGGCTGCTTTTGAGTTGCTAGCATTTTTGGGCTCTGTCAACTTGTACTGGCTTTCCAGATCGACATATGCTTGGTCGAGTCTTTATAAAATTTTCCTCAGGTTGGAAGAACATTAATGGATGATTCTTCTGTGCATCACAGTTATTAAATACTTAACAACAAAGAACAAATGATGCCTTTAGATGAGATGAACTTTGACTGTCGCAGATTTGTCTGAACAAACCTTAAATACTAAACTGTTATGTCAGTCTGTGGAGATTTACTGCAAATTAAATTCTGCAGGAAGCTGACAGGATCATTTGAAATCTGGAGACCAGCTCAGAGCTCTTTAAAATTCATAACTTAGTGAAGAGTACAAGGAATAGGCAGGAATTCTTCACCTCATTTTGTGCTTTGAGATTAGTAAGCCAAGGGCTAAAGTAAATGTCACAGCTACAGAACTGCAGTCAACCTGGTTGGTTAAAAAGCCAAGTAATGCCACATATATGCAATCAATTTGAAATTCAACATTATAGGAGTACCACTACATTAATAAAATATTTGTATTGATTGCTTCCTAGATCACTGTTCTTTCATTTCCAAAGGATTTCATTTGAAATGCAGGTCATTGATTCTAAAGTCAGTTTAACTGAAATCAGATGACACGAAAAATAAAATCTATGAAATAACAAAGGAATATATTTCTCCCCGTACTTCACTATGTTCTGTAGGTTGGAGGTATCCTTCATTAATGATTTATTTTTTTAAAAAGGGTTAAATGTTTGTCTTAGTACAACAATAGCTTCTTAGCTTGCTTCTGGTATAAACTGGGTATGAGCAGTGACAACGGTAGATGAAGGTACTTTCACAGATATCTTTCCCAATGTGTGAGAGGAGATAAAATGAAAACTTTTACAACCTTCAACAACCTTACCTCATTTTCATTACCCTTAAATTTTCTGCCCATATAAGAACTCTTCACTATTGCAATGAGAAGTAGCGTTAAAAAAAATGAAAGTAGAAGTACATTGCAATCCCATCCTGGTAAAAATAAATTATATAACAAAAAACAATGCTGGAAGAAAGTAACATATTGAAAGGTGTCATTCCGGGATTCATTTGTCATATTAATTTTCAATCATTCTGTTTTACTCTAACACATTCTACACTGGATTTCTCAAAAGAGACAGGTTTATTATTCTGCAAAGTAAACCTGCGATACACGCCTACAGAATAGCCACTAAGCAAAATCACAATGGAAAAAGTTAAATCTTCAACACTCCTTTCTCCTGTTTGGTCAATTTTAATTCAGTTTCATTTAAAATTTAACCAATCAAAAAAGTCTGTGCAATTGGTTTATTAGGAAAAAAGAATCCTGAAATAGATAAAAATGCTTAGTATATTATAATCCCATCTATCAAAAGAGGAAACTGTGCTAATTCATGAAAGGCTTTAATTTTGTCAACAAAAATAAATCAAAATGGTGTATAACCAGATTTTTTTTTAGGAGTACCTGCTCAATCCTGTCTGTCAATAATTGCTTCATATTCCACCTATAGAGTTAGGTTCTTGAGTCAGGGTGAACTGATTTTTCATTATCCACAATCGTTAGTCTGCTGCTAAATTTTCTGTTCCTCACCTATAATTTACCAGTGGGGAGCTGGCCACTTTAATTAACAGCGCTCAGGGTTCTGAAATGCCTCATTGCACTACTTATTGATTTATGGCAAAACACCATAAATAGCACTGATTATTAAGAGGATTGTGTTGAATTGGAGGCTGTATGAATACATCTGTTTGATGCAGAAGGATAGAATCTACTTAAAGTACATGTGGATAACAAAGATCTCAGATAAATTATTAATCCTCTGGTACAGACAATATGATGTTAACAATAAATTGATTATGTTTTTCATGTAAATACAATTTATGCAAAAAAAAATTAAGAGATCATCAAGGTGATTTTGTTGACAGTATTATAAAATACCATCTCTAAAAATCCCACTGTCAGTCAATACAATCTTTATGCATTATTCATTGACTGGAAGTCACTTTTTAATTCCTCATCCAAGAATTACTATCTTGCATGTATAGGTCAATTACGGAGATATTAATGCAAGGTTGATTAATGACAAATATGAGTGCCACCTGTTGATAACAGATTCATTCCTTACTTTTGGTTTAGTAGTGAATTTTTGTATTAGGTATCACTTGGTATTGACTTTTTCATTTTAAGATTTCATTCATCATATGGCATATTGATTAGATTTAGCCTGAGGTGATGTTTTATTTCAGGATTCTTGACACATGCTTCACATGGGCTTCGGTGTAACATACTGTGATTTTAGCATTCATTTAACGTAGATGTTGTGCTGGTTTCTGAAATACTTTTCATTCATCATTAAACTTATTGATGAATATTCGTCACTCACAAGTTAATTTCAGCCTCGATGTCACTTACTTTCCACAGTCAAGGTAACGGGCTGGCTGGTTTTGTTTTCTCCATTTTTATCATTTACCGCCTGGACGTAGTATCTTCCTGTGTCAGGTGCCACTGTCGAGAGGATGACGAGTGTGTTTTCCATTGTAATAGCTCTGTTGGGACAAACGGGGGGGATAAATGAAAAATGGGAAGGCTTGCAAAGAATGAAATCTTCTCATGTTGTCTTTTTAGACGGTTACATTCTTTCTGTGCACAATGGTCTGGAGTCACAGTGATGTTGAGCTGGATTTTCATCCTAGAGACTGCAGTCGGGCCTGCCACCTCTGGAAAGTGTTCGGAGGCAGCCACTGGGGATGCCAAGTGCCAAGGCGGGCCGTTTAAAAGGCCAGCCTCAGTGCTCTGGGACTTTTCCAAGTTGTTATAATGAGAGCAAAACAAAGAACAGCCCTCTACCCCCCCTCAACCCCCACACATTTCCCATCCATGTCAAACCATGCCATCTCACACTCCCTCAACCCCTCATGGCCCCTCATTCCCTCCATGCCAAGCTATGGCACCTCCATGCCCATTCACCCACTATAAACTCTGTACAGAACCAATGAACCCTATAGTAACAATAGGATGTGTGAGAAAGCTTTAAAAAAAATCATTCATTCATAACTTTCTACTTCCTTCAAAAAAGCTCTTCTCATTACAGCCTTCTAAAAGTGTCAATCATTTAGGCCATTTAATGTATTAATAGAAGAAACTGCAAGCACATGACACCTTTTTGTCTTTTGTAAATAAACATTGTGTAATTGACAGAATCGATCACAGAACAAGTGCTGTCAATCAAGCAATGTTTTCTGTGGGACGCAGCTTTTTCAACAGTTTAATGGATTCCTGGGCTCTCAACCAATGCATAATAAGTTTCTGCTATTGATACTTTAAAGGGTCTGGATTTGACACTTCTATAGGGCTATAGTGAAGTGAGTTTTTTTCCAGAAAGTAGAAAGTTATGAATGAATGATATTTGTTTAAATCTTTTTCACACATGCTATTGTTACCAAAGGGTTCATTGGCTCGGTACAGAGTATATAGTGGGTGAATGGGCATGGAAGTGCCACAGCTTGGCATGGAGGGTATGAGGGGCCAAGGGGGAGGTGGGTGGTGGGCCATGGCTTGGCATGAAGGGTCAAGGGGGTGGGTAGAGGGGCATTTCTTGGCATGGGGGTCATGGATAAGAACTTTTGAAATTACCTTTCAAAAGGTTCCCTCATCCAGAGTGTGGTTCACGACACCTCGGGTGGGGGGGGGTCCTGAACCAAGCGCCCTTTAAAAACTGGCCAAACACTATGAAAATTGTGGGGGTTGTATATCAAATACCTAACCACTGCCTTCTGCTTGGATCAGAATTTCTACAAAGTACATCTTTTCAAATATATTTGATGTAAAATACGAAACAAAAATATTTTATACCAATATGATAGAGCTCTGATGAAATGCTTTTGCATCTAGCTCACATAGAAATAGAAATGGTGTGCTCACTATTAGAAGTTATATTATGAAGGAACATTTTATTGTGCATCAGCACTTATCTGAACTTCCGCGGAGTGGTAATCAGAGTCGGATTGACACTCCATTCCTGCTTCCTTACTTTGAAATTTTTTTCGATCTTGTCATGTCCAATCTTCCGACTCAGGCCAGGCCAGAACTGTGCAGGGCAGTGTGCTCCTGAGGCCTTCAAGTCGAGTGCTGCAGAATCGGATTCTGGGCCACACCCCCTTTTTTTATGGCACTGGCTGCCATAAATCAGGTGAGATTAAAGGTCCAACCACTGTCAAGCCAGGGAGAAGGTAGGTTTGTCAGGCAATTGGTTAGAATTTGTGGGGGATGCGTTTGGGGGGTGGTCGGCCAGTTTGGCGGGGGGGCATTGGCCAGTCGGCGGTCGGCTAGTTGGGGGGAGGGGTGGGGGGGGGTTGTGTTCGGCCAGCTGAGGGGGTTTGGGGGATCGGCCAGTCAGGGGGTGGGGGTGTCCAGCCAGTCGGATGGGGGACCGGGGGCTGAGGCCGGCGGGGGGTGCGGGCGGTGTAGTTGGGGGTTGGCCGAAGTCCCATGGCGTGGTTGGGAGGAGTTCGTGGAAAGGGGTTGGGGGAGTCCGATGGGGGTTCAGTGGGTGTGGGAGGAGTCCTGTGGGGGGTGTCAGAGTGGGTCAGTACAATAGTCACGCAGAAGCTAGAAGTGGTTTTAATGCTTCTAACTTTATCTGGGTAACTATTCATGTAACGCAGTCAGATTCATCCAAAGTTTGCAATTTAAATCGCAATTTTTGGATGGTTCCCAGTGCAAGGCAACTGCCCATGGGAAGTTTGCACTTGCCGTGAAATTCTTACCTGGGAACCTCCGGGGTGAGTGGGAGGGTGGGGTAGGTTTCCCCAGCGCATCTTTGGGGTACACCCCAGTTACACTGCCTTGGAGCTCAGAAGTTATGGCCCAATTATTCAATTGTAAATTTACCTTAAAAAACTTGTTGAAGTCAGGGTGATGTTGGCAGGACACAATCAGTGCTTATACCATAAGATAAACCAAGTGACACTGTAGGACCACCGTTATTCCTATGATGAAATGGTTTTCTCTGGCGCCTCCAGAGATAGTAGAATTGGAACAATAATATTAACATTAACTTCAGTAACATACGAACATACAAAATAGGAGCAGAAGTGGGCCATTCGGCCCCTCGAGCCTGCTCTGCCATTAAATAAGATCATGGCTGATCTCTATGTGTTTCAAATTCCACATTCCCACCTACCACCGATAACCTTTGATTCCCTTGCCTATCTATCTCCGCCTTAAAAATATTCAATGACCCTCACCTCCACCACCTTCTGAGGCAGAGAGTTCCAAAGTCACACAACCTTCTGAGAGAAAAAGTTTCCATCTCTGTCCTAAAAGGGTGACCCCTAATTTTAAAACAGTACCCCTTATTTCTGGACTCACCCACAAGAGGAAACATCCTTTCCACACCAACCTTGTCAAGACCATTCAGGATCTTGTATACTTCAATCAAGTTACCCCTCCCTCTTCTAAACTCCAGTGGAAACAAGCCCAGTTTGTCCAACCTTTCCTCATAAGGCATCCTGCCCATTCCAATTACCAATCTGGTAAACCTCCTCTGAACCGTCCCCAATGCATTTACATCCTTCCTTAAATAAGGGGACCAAAACAGCACAAAACATTTAAGTTGTGGTCTCACCAATTATAACTGAAGCATAACATCCTTACTTTTATGTTCAATTCCTCTTGTAAAAAAGGATAAGATTCCATTAACCTTCTTAATTAATGCTGTACCTGCATACTAACTTTTTGTGACTCACGCACTAGAACACCTAGATCCCTCTGCACCTCGGAATTCAGCAGCCGTTCTCCATTTAAGTAATACTCTGCCATTTTATTCTTTCTACCAAAGTGAACAACTTCATATTTTCCCACATTATATTCCATCTGCCAGATTTTTGCCCACTCACTCAACTTATCTATATTCATCTGCAACCTCCTTATGTCCTCTTCACAACAAACTTTCTTACCTAGCTTTGTGTCATTCGCAAATTTGGCTACCATGCCTTTGTTCCCCTCATCTAAATAATTTATATAAATTGTAAAAAGTTGAGGCCCCAGCACAGGCCCCTGTGGGCCTCCACTCGTCATGTCCTGCCAATCAGAAAAAGACCCATTTATGCATACTCTCTGGCCAGAATCCCGTCAGCATGAGGGGCTGGAAAATTCCGGCCTCTGTTTTCTGCCAGCCAGCCAATCTTCTATCCAGGCTAATATGTTACCCCCTAAACCATGAGCTTTTATTTTACACAATAATCTTTGATGTGGCACCTTATCAAATGCCTTCTAGAAATCCAAGCACAGTACGTCTACAGGATCTCCTTTATCCACAGTGCATGTTACTCCATCGAAGAACTCTAATAAATTGATTAAACATGATTTCCCTTTCACAAAACCATGCTGACTCTTGAGTTTTTCTAAGTGCCCAGATCGATTATAGCACCTTCCCCATGAAAGGTGTCAAGCTAACTGGCCTATAATTTCCTGTTTGCTGCCTCCCTCCCTTTTTGAATAGTGGGGTCACATTTGCTACTTTCCAGTCTGATGGAACCTTTTCAGGATCTAGCAAACTTTGGAAAATTAACACCAACGCATTTACTATCTCATTAGGCACCTTTTTTAATGCCCTTGGATGAAGTCCATCAGGACCCGGAGACTTGTCAGCCCGCAGCTCCATCCGTTTGCTCAGTACTGCTTCCCTAGTGATTCTAATTTCAGCAAGTTCCTCTCTCCCATCCACCTCCTGATTTACAGCTATTACTGGAATTTTTTTTGTATCCTCTATAGTGAAGGCAGAAGCAAAATATTTGTTCATTTCATCTGCCATTTCCTTATTATCTATTATTAATTCCCCACTGTCACTCTCTAGAGGGCCAACACTCACTTTACTTAGTCTTTTACTTTTTAAATACCTGTAGAAACTCTTACTACCTGTTTTACATTTCTAGCCAGCTTCCTCTCATACTCTAATTTCTTTCTCCTGATTATCCTTTTAATCAATCTCTGCCGTTCTTTATATTCTGACCAATCATCTGACCTGCCACTCATCTTTGCAGTTATATGGTTTTTCTTCAAGTTTGATACTTTCCTTAACTTCGTTAGTTAACCATGGATGGTGGGTCCACCCCTTAAAATTTTTCTTTATAGTAGGAATATACTTATTCTGAGTCATCTAAAATGTACTTTTAAAAGTCTACCGCTGCTTCTCTATTGATCTATCCTCTAGCCTCGTATCCCAGTTCACTTCAGCTAGCTTAGCTTTCATGCCCACATTGTTGCCCTTGTTTAAGTTTAAAATACTAGTCTTAAACCCACTCTTCTCCCTTTCAAACTGGATGTAAAATTCAATCATATTGTGATCGCTGCTACCTAGGGGTGCCTTTACTCTGAGATCATTAATTAATCCTGTCACATTACACAATACCCAGTCTAATATAACCTGCTCCCTGGCTGGTTCCAGAACGTGCTGCTCTAAGAAACTATCTCAAAAGCATTCAATGAACTCATCCAGGCTCCCACTGTCAATCTGATTTTTCCTGTTTATATGTAGATTAAAATTACCCATGATTCTTGCCATTCCTTTATCACAAGCCCACAATATTTCTTCTTGTATACTTTGTCCTACACAGTGATTACTGTTAGGGGGCATGTAGGCCACTCTCACTAGTGACTTTTTTCCTCAACTATTCCTCATCTCCACCCAAACCGATCCTACATCCTGGTCTCGTGAACCAAGGTCATTTCTAACTATTGCACCAATGCCATCCTTAAATAATAGTGCTACTCCTCCACCTTTACCTAGTTTCCTATTTTTCTTGAATGTCACATAATCCTCAACATTCAGGATCCAATCCTTGTCATCCTGCAGCCATGTCTCTGTAATGGCTATCAGATCATATTTATTTACTTCAATGTGTGCGATGAAGAGATATTAATGTGTATAATGTTATTGGAAATTATTTTTTAAAATAGAATTCTAGTGGGGGTCCGTGTCTAGGTGTGTGTCTGTATGGGCAGGATTTTATGCGTCGGTGAACGGGGGTGGGGCCTACTCGCTGATGCGTAAAAAGATGTGCAGTGACGTCGGACGGAACTCCTGATGTCACCGCGCCCCATTTAAATTTTCAGGTAGGCGGGGGCGCAGCAAAATCAGCTGTGCGCCCTCCGACCTGTCAATGGCCAATTGAGACTATTGACAGAGTCAGTTAAGTAACTAAAGGACCTGCCTGTCCAACCTTAAGGTTGGCGGGCAGGCCAGGAGCCCCAGCGCGAATTAGAAAAAGCATGAAACCTCATCCACGGGCGGGATGAGGTTTCATGTAGGTTTTTAAAAATTTTAATAAAGTTTTTGTAAAAACTATGGACATGTCCCAACTCATGTGACAGTGTCACATGAGAGGACATCTTAGGGAAATTTTATTTTTCTATTTTTAGCTTCTTGACATTTAGAGGCGATCTGCCTGAGGCTGCACTAAGCCTCAGGGAGATGAGTTTCGATTTTGGGATTACACCCCGCCCGCACAGGGAGCGCACAGCGCTTCTGTGTGGATGTCACGCTGGGCGGGCCTTAATTGGCCAGCCCACCTAAAATGGCGTCGCACCCCTAATCAGGGGCGCCGATCGGAAGTGCACCCTAACCCTAACCCTTCAACTTCAGCCCCAATGGGGGGAAAATCCTGCCCTGTGTGTCTTAATTGGATTAAAGCCAGTTAGTCTGGTTGCTTTGATGTATAGTAGTTTTGAGATGTTAGTTGGGTGAATAGTAAGGAGAACAGTAAGGTAAAGTGTTCATTTGCATTTGTTGAATAAACTATTTCAAGACTGTGGGTAAAATCTTGCACCTAGCTAGAAGAAGCCAAACAATGTGTTTATTTTTTCAGCCTACTAATAAAATTGGTGCTATGAAAGGGGTTTTATGTTAGAAGAGCTGAAGTTCAAAAGACCTAGTGATACAATGGAAAATTTACATTCAAAGGGAAAGCTAGATATATAAAGAAAGGAGTTTGTGTGTGTAAGATAGAGGCATTTAAGACCTAACCAGCCTGTATGCCTCCAACCAACTTGCAAAGGAACCTCATTTGCAATTCGTAAGGTCAAATGTGCTTTGCCTGGTGTCTATTTAAAGTCTATGGGCTACTACTGCCTTAGTGGAGATTTATCTGGGGGTGATTAATTTGGGGATTTGTTAAAAAGTTATTATAGTAGTAATTTGTAGCCATGTCTCTGTTAATTTATTGTTAAATTAATAAGTGTTTAATTTAGTTTTATATAAAAACCACGAGACTCGGTAGTCTTATTTCTATGGAATTCAAAGTCTGCAACTTGGAGTATAAGAATTGCAAAAAATGGATTATGACAGTTGTTGCAACTTTCCCTCTGGGATTTGAACAACTCAGCCTTTACCATCAGCTGTGTCATAACAATGTGCCCTATCAATTCATTTATTTTGTTATGAATGCTATGCGCATTCAGATACAGTGCCTTAAGATTTGTCTTTTTGTTATCTTTGTGTCTTTTAGTCTTCACTATAGGTGTATTCTTAGGTTTTTTCTCTCTGCCCCTTCCTACCAATCTCTGACCCTTGTTTCCCATGTTATTATTTTGCTCTCCTGCCTTGAATCTACCCCTTGATTTGCTACATCCAGCCAAGCATGATCCTTCACCCCCCTTGTTTAGTTTAAAGCCCTCTCTACTTCCCTAGTTATGCAGCTTGCTAGAACACTGGTCCCAGCACGGTTCAGGTGTAGGCTGTCCCAACGGTACAGCCCCCACTTTCCCCAGTACTGATGCCAGTGACCCATGAACTGGAACTCACTTCTCCCACACCAGTTTTTGGGCCAAGCATTCATTTCCCTAATCTTATTTGCCCTCTGCCAATTTGTACACACCTCAGGTAATAATTCAGAGATTACTACCTTTGAGATTCTGCTTCTTAATTTGGTGCCTAGTTCTTTGTACTGACTATGCAGAACCTCTTTCCTTGTCCTGCCTGGGTTGTTGGTACCTACATGTACCACGACAATTGGATCCTCCCCCTCCCACTGTAAGTTCCTCCCCCTCCCACTGTAAGTTCCTCTCCAGCCCTGAGCAAATGTCCCAAACCCTGGAACTGGGCAGGCAACACAGCCAGCAGGGCTCTTGCTCTTTGCTGCAGAGAACAGTGTCAATCCCCCTCACCATGCTTTCCCCTACTAACACTACATTCCTTTTTGCTCCCCTCACTTGGATGGCTTCCTGTACCATGGTGCCATGGCCAGCCTTCACATCTGCCTTGCAGACCTCACTATTTTTCTGTCTTCCTTTTTTTTCTTGCATGTGACTTTTGCCTGCATGGACTTCTTGCAATCATCAAGGAAGGTCTGGTGGCCAGAGAAGAAAGCCTCAATCAAATGTGCACATGTAGCCAAGAGTACGACAGAAAAAAATGGTTCTATTTGAGCTGTTTTTTTATATAAAATGTATTTATATTGGATGAACAAGTCAGTATAATTGGTGTAAGGGCCACATTGAGATTCTTTGTTCACATCAGATATGTTTTCCTTTGGAACCAGTAGATGGACTGGTGACAGGGGCAGAAGGAGGACCAGCTGAGAAGTTGACAGTGCAACAATAAGTCAGTTCCTTGTTGCTAATCTGATAATGTAAAAACAACTTCCTTTTTGAACTGGTTCTACATTTTAGACACTCATCTGCTGGAACATTTTCAACACTTTGGGCGGAATTTTATTTCAATTGCTCTTGAAAACTAATTCGTCTGACATTCTGATTCAAACTTAAATGATCAACTTAACTAATTTCACTCCAGTTACCAAGATATTATAGCTAGCATATCAGAGTAAATCCCCCATATGTGGCAATACATGAGGCCTCAGGACGCAATGTCCTGATCAGCAGGTCACTGTAAATCGTAGAGCCACAGCATTTTATTCAGCTATACTGTTCGTTTCCTGCCTTGTGATACAGCTATCTTTTACATAACATTGTAAAAGTAACTAAATGTCTATTAATGTAACTTAAATTAGCTGAGCTCTAAATTTCGTAAAAATGCCAATCATTAAATGTAATTAGCTAACTCTTGAAAACATTTATCAGAAATGTGGAATGATTTCAATATAAAAAAAGAGTTCTGCTGCATTTGAAAAAGGTGGTGTGAGATTTATAGATTGGAAGTGGTGGTGGGCGGGAGCTTGGGTAATTACTTAAGGACTAATTACCATTAAAAACTTCAATTTAATAATCTTTAATTGTCTATTTAAATTCAGCAGAACTAGACTCTTTAGAGCATTACAGTGACGTGAAGTGATTATCATCCCACTTAATGTAACTTGTTTATTATAGAATTTAAAATCAGACCTATTAAGCACAGACTAGGCAAATTTAAAATGATTCTACACATTTTACATCTAAATGTGATATACTTCCATGTTCGTAAAGTGCATCTGATGCAACCTTTACTGTTCCAGTAGCAATGGGACCTATTTTTTGTGAACCTTACAAAGTATTGCTAGGTTCACAGGGTTTACTTCTGGGTGGCTAAAAATGAGGCTCCCATCATGATAGTTGTACAGTATCCATATACCACCCAGTTGCTAAGTCTGGCATCTTGTGTTGACTATGTACAGTGGTTCTCCATGTTCCCAGTTCTGCGATTTATGGAAAACAGAGCCAAGTGAAAGAAACTAAACAGGGAGAGCAGAGCATTGAAGTTGGTGCATTGTTGCTCTTCTGAACCAACATTTTTATTAGCAGTAGGTAAAAAATTGCCTTAAATCTGATTTGTTCCATCTTTAGATTATTGATGACACATCAGAATATTAAACAGTCTTGACCAATGTCAAACTTATTTTCCAGTCTACATTCTCCCTGTTGATGTGGGAATAAAGGGGAAAAAATGTTTTATGTCTTCTATCAAGCATCCACTCACTTTCTTGTTTGTCAATGTCCTTTGGCAACAAATTGGGACAGTTTTGGTTGTAAACTGGAATGTCAAAATATAGTCAACTGTTTCATTCAGAAAATTACAAATGTAGAGAAAGCAAGCAAGCATGCATGTGCAAAGGAAGTGTCAAATTGGTACCATCAGACGTGTTCTTCTCTGGCTGGACGTCTTCACAGGTCAATGTTGGTAGTACACTACACTCTGTTTGATATTTAGCACACTTGACTAGAGATTTTTATATTGTCAGTAGATGGAAATTTCCATTTTCCAGCTTGATAACCACACACACACACACACACACACACACACACACACACACATCTGCAAGGGGAAAACAGTACAAAGTTGAATAATGCTGTAATGCTGAACAAAGCACTCGCACTGTACAAAGTGTTGGATAATTTGGCCTGAATGCAACTGCTGATAATTATGGCAGCAGTGCCTGTCTCACACTTCTCATGGTAAAATGACAGCTTAACAAAGGCAGATGTCTGCAACAGCCTGATAATTTTAATGTAAAATTCTTTTTGTCATGTTGCACCTCTTTCTCTCTATAGAGTGCAGACCTGATAAGATTTAACAGTCTCAGTTTAACTATGCAAAAATTAAATTTTCCCGGAATCTGTATGCCTTTGTTAAAATTCTTTCAGCACGCAAGGTACTTGACACCACTTTTCAAATTACAATCTGAGTTCTAGTCAGAATTATCTGAGACTTTCCATTAAGCTCCTGAGAATATTAATGACGTGCAATGTTACAGTGATGTATAAATGCATTTAATGTAATCTTTCACATAAATAGTTTCCTTTTATTTATTTATTCATGGGATGTGGGCATCGCTAGCTAGGACAACATTTATTGCCCATTCCTAATTGCCCTTGAGAAGGTGGTGGGTTAGCTGCCGCCTTGAATCGTTGCAGTCCATGTGGTGTAGGTACACCCACAGTGTTGTTAGGAAGGGAGTTCCAGGATTTTGACCCAGCAACAGTGAAGGAACGGCGATATATTTCCAAGTCAGGATGGTGTGTAGCTTGGAGGGAAACTTGCAGGTGGCAGTGTTCCCATGTGTCTGCTGCCCTTGTCCTTCTAGGTCGTAGAGGTTGTGGGTTTGGAAAGTGCTGTCGAAGGAGCCTTGGTGAGTTGCTGCAGTGCATCTTGTAGATGGTACACACTGCTGCCACTGTGTGTCGTTGGTGGAGGGAGTGAATGTTTAAGGTGATGGATGGGGTGCCAATCAAGTGGGCTGCATCGTCCTGGATGGTGTCAAACTTGAGTGTTGTTGCAGATGTACCCATCCAGGCAGGTGGAGAGTAGTCACACTCCTGACCTGTGCCTTGTAGATGGTGGACAGGCTTTGGGGAGTCAGGAGGTGAGTTACTCTCTGTAGAATTCCCAGCCTCTGACCTGCTCTTGTAGCCACAATATTTCTCTGGCTGGTCCAGTTCAGTTTCTTGTCAATGGTAACACCCAGGATATTGATAGGGGAATAAATCGTAGGCCAAATCCTTCTCAAACAAACTTCCGGGATGAGGGAGACAAACAACTCAAGACAGTAGTTAATAACTACATAGAAAGGTGTTCATGGTGGTGGTTGTTGTTGAATAAAATATAACCCGAAGGTAAACAGCATTTTTACAAAAACTATGTTGGTTGGTCAGATAACCTGCTTAGCCCTCCATCTGCCTAAGGAATTGTTTTGAATCTTTTGCCTCAACGTTCTCCCACTTGCTCTTCTATTCTCCTGAAGACACCATCTCTCACTGGCACATGGCTCCATGGACACCAGCAGCCTTCCCATGCCTGACACAAGTCTTTATTCGAGTGTTACTACAATCAGTATATTTGACCATAGGTGCATCAAAGCTGAATTTAATCCCGTTCTCATCCCATGCCCCTTCATAAACTTTCCAGCAGAGGTCAATGGATCTCAACCACAGTGAACTCCTAGGTGACTTTTTTTTCTCCCTGCCCACAAATACCAGGGGCAGAATTTTCTGCTTGATGTGCGGGCGCACGCCCGACACACTCGAGCGTGAAATAGCATGCGATGACGTTGGGCGAGTGTACTGATGTCATTGCGCACTCGTGCGATACTTCGGTTAGCAGGCATGTGCGAGAGTTGGCAGCGCGTCCGCCGACAATTAAGAGGCCTATTATGACCATTAAAGCATCAAGTAACAGGGGGTTTTCGCCGCCAGTCCAACCTTACGGTTGGCAGCAGAGTGAATTGGCCAGGCGGCCTTTACATTTTTCAGGAAACCTCATCCAAGGGCAGGATGAGGTTTCTGTAATTAAATTTTTTAAAAATCGATGCACAGAATTTTTATAACCTCCAGGTTATGCACAGGGGACTCATCCTGATGCGTGGACAATTTTTCCGAATTTTAAATTCTGTCTTTATTGATTTTAAGTTCGTCAGCTCCTTGAGGCAGCTCTCTGCCCTCAAGGAGCTTTCCTTCCGCGCTCCCCAGCGCCTGTGCTGACTTCAGCACTCGCCCTCCTTCTGGCCCCACCTCGGCAGCACTGAGCTTCTCAGCGCGCCTTTCACACTGGCTGCCCGTTAATTGGCCAGCCAGTGTGAAATTGCGGTCAGGGGCTGATTGTGGGTGGCGGCCCGTTCCCCACCCGCTCCTGGGCCCGCCAATCACGGCCGCCCACCAACCCGAAAATTCTACCCCACAGCTATGTAGCACTCCTGCTTAGCTAACTCAGGTTAGATCAAAGGTTCAAAGCGGGGCCTTGCTTGTCTGTGTGGTTCAGCAACACAGCAGATGATACATACACCCAACAAGTCATCAAGATTCATTCCACAAGGGTTTCCTTGATGGAGGTTACATATGTTTATGGACCATTCTATTTCTAGTAGTGAATTATGCAAACTTTGCGTCAATACAACATTCAGCCAGCAAGTAAAATCAAGCAGTGCGTACATCAGCCCATGTAACTGAGGCTCCATCATTCTGAGTATGGTATTATTTCTAAATGTAAATTTGGGAGCAACCACATGCTGCCAGAGACTTCCTCCAAAAAACACAGGAATGACTGGAAATTGTCATGTCAAGGGAGTTGAAGCATTAACTTTTATTCAATTTCTCTCTGGGAAAGGCTTTGGTGGTTCTTAGGGTGCAGATTTAACTTAATCCAGTGTCATATCTAGCAAATAGAATGTTCAACTCTCTCACTTCATTAACTAGCAACGCATTCTTATTCCTGTCCAATATGCACTACAAAACTGGTTATAAAATGGAAACAATAAAAGCAAGTGGTTATAGCAAATGATCCATGATCACTGTGGAAACTGTTCGTTCCCTTTTCAACTCTGGTGCATGAATCTGGATAGAAGACCTGTGCATTGTTCAGTAGAGAACATGCACTGCACTCAATCACCTGCAAGAGAAACACCCCTTTTTAAAAGTATATATTTATTATATATATACTTAGTTTAAGAAGGTTTAAATGCAAGCCTACTTTGAAGTTATGGATTTATACATATTCAAAAGCCAGTGGTGTAAAAGTACATATTGCCCATGTCATTAAAATCTGCTAGGCTGCTTACTATCCTGAATGGAAATAAACGCAAAAGGTAATACAAAAAAGAATGCCGAACCATTGAAAGAAAAACTCATTAAAACAGGATATCAACAGTAAATGCAGCTACCATCCAAATAAAGCTCCCTAAAAATCAATGCAACACAAAAACACGATTGAGAGAAAAAACAAGTTCAATATTCAACGTACATCAGGAACAATTGAAGCAGGGTTGTCATGGAAAGCTATTAGCCACTGACGTTTGGAATTCTACCAGTGATCCTCTGGAAAGTATTTGGCAGGGGAATTGATGATAATGAAAGGACGAGGCACTAAATGTATGACTTTATATATAAAGAAATAGTTTTGCAGTTTCTGCAGGCAATGTGTTAGGGAGAAAGAGATAGTACCATACTTCACTTCCATCTCCTTAGAGGGACTGTAAACAACACTTGTTTTACTACCATGCATTTTTATGAACCTCAATTAATCCATATTTTCTACTACAGATGCCAGGAACCTAAATAATGTTATGCAATGGTTTTCTGTTAAATAATCAAGACAAATGCTTTGGATTTACAGTAGCCTAGCTAATCAAAAAATAATTTTATATTTAGTTATATGTTGCCATTTCTTACACTTCCTCCCTCCCTGGAGTGAGAGAAAGAGCAGCTGTTTTTAAATAATTAAGTTACATTTAAAAAGTGTTTCACCGTTTGTGCTGATTTTAAAAACCACACAATTACCAGAAATTATCATTAACATGCTTTCACTTGTCTTGACAGTGTGAGGGAGTTGAATTAACATAAACAATTGAAGTTGAAGCACAGCTGGGTTAATGACTGCATCTCACTGAATATTACTCAGCTCTCTCATACTGACAGGTTCAGTAACTTGTCCTAATAATGCCACCAGCATTCAATATTCAAACAGAAGAAGACATAAAGCTTGACTTTAACTCTGTGTAAGTGAATGGATTTTGATTGAGTTTAAATTGGGCCCAATTAACAGACATAGCCAAAAGATTGAATCCCTATTTTTTTAAAAAAGTAATGTAATTATTTAATATAACATTAATGTAGCTTTAATTTCAAAAATGCAATATAAAGATCATCTTGTTAAAACTTACATGCGACTGCTGGGTGAGATTTTCCGGCCATCTCTGAACCATGTGACTTGGGGTCGGGGGAAGGTAGAAATTCTTGGTGCCCTGACAACTGCAGCATTTCCCTGGGAGACACTTAGATGTTTTTCACTATTCTCGAAGTTTGCCATATCTAAAAAACAGAAATTACAAACAGTTTGGTTCAGATGTTGAGCTCTGTGCTGTACATTCTGTGTAATTCAATGTAGATATCTTTGAGAAGCCTTGGTACTTTTTGGTTATAACCTCAAGAAGGACAATAGTCTGGACATTTCCGTGTAGTGCAATATAAAGCAGAGTGAGAAAACAAGTGGGCATGTGCAGTGACTTTGGCCAGAATATTCCCCCCTCACATCGGTGGGATCTTCCAGTCCCACTGGAAGCTCCTTCTGAGCTTGGACCTTTGCTGGGTCACAGTAGGGAGGTTTGCTCTCCATCGAATCTGTTCTGATTCTGATCTGAGAGTGTAAGAAGCTGACAGTGGTTGAGGAAGCGTTCCATTCTCCACAACACTCTCTCTGAGAATGTATATAAAACTAACACTAAATTATTTTCTTCTTTTAACTGTAAAACTGCTAATTTCTAAAAGGACTTAAAATTGAAAGGTTTAAAAACACATAGAAATTAACAATTGAAATTAACAATTAACAACAATTGAGCTGCTTATTCATCTCATTGACTTTGAAGGATATCTTCCCTTTGTGATTCCCTATGTTGTTTAATAGTACCAGGAAATCTGCAGCTGTCATCATTTGTGCTACAGAGCACATTCTCAAAATTCTGTGGCTTCCAACCAGTCAGATAATACATTAACCAAAACTATGCAGCTTCTCCTTATTCCAAACATTCCCAGTTTCAAATAGCCATATTTCTTTCCCAACAATCTATTTGTCAATTTCATGCTGCACATTCAAAATCGACCAGTCACTGATCTCAAGGTATTCAAAATGCTTCAGAAACAGGATCCCCAGTAAATGAATTACTGTAGTACAGATGATCAGGATGACACAGTTCCAAAAGCTCACATGGGGTACAAAGAGAGGACACTAAAGATATTTATTTCCTTACTGAGTTGGAAACTCAGATTTCATTATTTTAAATTAAGTCTGAAAACCTGCCTATCTATTTGGCTGTGTATCACTATCTGGTTAGTGGTTTTACACATCTTGTGTATTAACTAAAGAATTCAGTTGAAAGGTTAATCTCCTTCAGTGTAGTAATGGAAAAAAAACATTAGGGTATTGATTTTGATGCCTGCCAGTCATTTTGAACATAAAGTCTATGGCTTGAAATCTATCTAAAGCAATTCCACAGCACTTTTGGTAGCACCAAGACCTGTTGTGTTGTCACAAGAGAGGCAGCAAATTACATATGTTAATGAGTTGACTGAAAGTATAGAGTTGGGAAGGAAAATAAGTTCAACAATGTCAATCAAATTTTGAGATGGTGGGGAATACAAGACATCATAAAACAAAGGAGGAAGAAAAAAATGTTTTACGTTAATTTTTCATTCCTGAAGTAAAACGTAACAGAGAAAAAGAGACGGTTTAAATATGATTGACAGAAGCTGTTCT
Organism: Cetorhinus maximus; assembly: GCF_964194155.1. Lineage (NCBI taxonomy): Eukaryota > Metazoa > Chordata > Chondrichthyes > Lamniformes > Cetorhinidae > Cetorhinus > Cetorhinus maximus. The sequence continues at coordinate 35,082,940 of NC_135902.1, forward strand.
AATATGAGACTGAGGTATTTGACATTTGCTGTTTTTATTTGAGTCTATAATCAAGACACGTAAGGGATCCCTGAGGCTCAAAGCAGCCTAATGCTATACAACCTCTCTTCCAGTGAACACAAGCTATTTGAGCTATCATTCTGAGTTACCTGGTGACAAATTTTTTGTATAAGCTTTCTGAAACCTTATCTCTACATGCACTTTTGTGCAAAAAGAACAATTAACAGGAAACTGGAAGTTTGAAAGCAACAGTCTGTATGACTGGAATTTTAAATTGGGCATGATAAAGATCATCTGAGGAAAGAATGCCTACCAGGCATCCAAAAACATATTAATGATCAGAACAATATATTTCCTAAAAACTCACTGGCAGCTTGGCAATATACATTTAACTACAAACTTTTCCTCATATTGTTTAGGCTATAAGCTCAGATGACTGCATGGCTTGGCACAAAAATGGCCCTGGGAAAGGTGAGCTGATTGAACCCACTATCCTCTTGGCCATTTTGCCACAAGAAGATTCTCACAGTATGATCAAATCCCTGCAGAAATAAAATCAATCAAAAAAATCCAAACCGTGTATCTTGGTAATAATATTTTGGGCATATGTTGGAAAGAAATAAACAAAGAGGCATTTTCCCTAATGAAGCTGAGTTACAGGAGCTCTTTCAAGGGTGAACGACACATGAAATTCTCATTCTTTCAGCTGACATCACCAGAAATTCACAGCAAGACGCGTTGACCTCTGCCAAGATGTTGTACGTGTGTGCGTGGGCCGGTAACAGTTAACAAAGCAACATTTTGCATATTCAGTGGGTTATTATTCTTATAAAAGCAGGACTTTAAAATCAAAGTCTTCAAAAATTGAGCCAAATGTCAAGTTTTTATGTTAAAAAATGGGAGATTCAACATTGAATTAGACAGTAACTATGGCCAGAATTTTTACCTCGTTGTGCAGGCGTGCGCTCGACCCAAGTGTAAAATGATGCGCGATGATGTCGGGCGAGCATCCCAACGTCATCGCGCACTCACGTGATATTTCAGTCGGCGAGTGTGCACGGGAGTTTGCAGCGCGCCCACCGACAATTAACAGGCCTATTAAGGCCATTAAAGTACCAATTAAATGTAATTTTTCGCTGCCCATCCAACCTTACAGTTGGTGGGCAGGCGAAAAGGCCAAGCGGCCTTTGCAATTTTTAGGAAACCTCATCCACCAGTGAGATGAGGGCAGAATTTTGCCCTTGGTGGGCATGCGGGCCCCACCGGCTCGGTGGTGGGCGGACAGCCGACCCCCATCACCGAAACGGGGCCCGCCGCCATTTTGAGTGGGCGGGCCACCCAACAGGAAGCGCTATGCGCTTCCTGTGCAGGGGGTGGGGAGGGAATCCCCAACTGTCAGAGTGCGCTCTTTCACGCATGCGTGCGAAAGAGCGCATTGCTCCCTGAGGCAAAGTGCTGTCTCAGGGAGATTACTGACAGTCCAAAAAACTTTAAAAATAGAAAAATTAAAAAATTATTAACATGTCCCCCTCATGTGACACATGATGGGACATGTTAATAAATATCATATAAAATATATTAAAGCTTTTAAAAACATACATGAATCCTCATCCCGCCAGTGGATGAGGTTTCATGTATTATCAGAAGCCCGCCGGGGCTCCTAGCCTGCCCACCAGCCTTAAGGTTGGACGGGCAGGTCTTTAATTATCTTTATTACTCTGTCAATGGACTCATTTGGCCATTGACAGGTCGGTGGGCTGATTTCGTTGTCCGCCTGCCTTCCTAAAAATTTAAAGGGACCGGGATAACGTCGGGAGTTCCTCCCAACATCATCCCGCGTCATTTCCCCGTCGGCGAGTGGGCCCCGCCCCCAAATCGCCGATGGGAAAATTCAGGCCGAGGTTTCCTATAGCAATTAAAAATAAAATAAAAGTTTTAACTTTTCATTAATAACATGCCCCTACTCATGTGACAGAGCCAGATGAAGGGACATGTTCTGTAACATTTTAAAAGTCTTTAGTTTTGATTTTTTTATATCTTCAGCTCCCTGAGGTAGTTCTGTGCCTCAGGGAGCTTTTGTGCGCACTTGCACACATGCGCAAAGTTCCCCACTCGTCCTCCCCTCCCCACCCCCACCCCCAACACAGGCAGCGCTGAGCACTGCAGTGCGCATTTAACACTGGGCAGGCCTTAATTGGCTCGCCAGGGTGAAATGTGGTCCGGCCCCGATCACGGACGGCGGTTGGCTTCCCAACCCTTCCCGCCCGCCCCTGCCGAGCCCACCTGACAAAGGGCAAAATCCTGGCCTATTAGTGGGGATTATTAGTTTAGAAATAGCCTGCAAAATTGATAACTTATTTTTGTTTTGTTCCAACCCTGTGAGAATGATAAATCTAGCAAAAACCTTGTGCCTTTAAAGGATGGTGTTTCTACAGTTCTGGAGCTGGATATAAATGTACACACTTCTGCTGTGCCCAAATAGACTGTGGTTAATTAAGCTAATTAAAACAATGTACAAAATCTTCTGTGATTTTCACATTATCGTAATTCATTAATGCTGCTGCCTGATTAGATTCTCATTACCTAGGTAATTAAGCAGCCGTGTAACTTCCCCGGTTTCCCTTCTCCCCAGTCCAACATGCAAGCTGTAGGCACTTGTACTGTCTCTCGGTACAGCGCTTAAACATGGAACTCAGGTTATATTATCCAATACAGCTGTAAATTCAAGCTTGTTTTTACTGTTTGCAGTGAACGATTATTCTGATTGGGAAAAATCCACTTTGATCTTCATGTCGTAAAAATATGATGTGGAATTAAGGAATATTTAGTCATGTAGAGGCAGGGGCAGATGGAAGATCTTCATTACTGAGATAGGAAAAAGACATTTTGCTCTCCACATCGCAAATCAAATTTTCTTTTCCCAATGGAAACCTCAGCAAACTAAAGTATCATTCCTGACAACGTCTATGATGATTTACTATCTGGAAATAGATGTCCTTCTCTAGCAAATGAATGCACATGATCTATCGCCCATGAAGTCCATTTTCTTGGGAGGTGAAGGAATCAGGTGACTAAACACAGGTCTGGAACAAGAACAGCATAAAATGAAATCATGTGGCATTGCCTTTCACACCATGAGTCTTCCACTCATTTTGTGTCAAGTTCACTCAGTTGTCTTCATTAATTGCCCAGTGCTGTCTTCTTCTTAGACAAGTCCCTCGGGATTGAGGATGGCTTGCTCCCACTTTGGTTTGATGAGCTCTGAGACAGCTGATAAGTCCAATGCACAATGTGCAGATGTGGGCAGGTGGTGCTTGAAGGGTTGGGTAGGTGGGTTGTTTGGAGGTTTGTGTGCTCCATCCAACGCCTGGACTTCGTCTCTGCCTGTTCCTAATGAAGTCTCTTGATATCTTCGGTGCATTCCCGGATGAGCCTTTTCCATTTTAGTCGGTCAAAAGCCAGGGACTCCCAGTCCCAAAAAGTTGTCGGGGATGTTTGACTTCTTCAGGACATCCCTAAAGCGTTTCTGCTGCATTACTGCTGTCCTTCTGGGAGTCTCCTGCTGTGGCCAAGTTCTGAGTAGAACAGTTCCTGATGACTTAAAATAAAGCTCACTTTTAAAATATCAGTATTTTAATTTTAGAGCAACGTTTTATTAAATGTAATGCTACCTCTTCTGTGAAAGGCTCACTGATGTGGATTTTGGATATACAGATGTGGATGGTCCATATTTGGTATTATTAAATTATTAGCATTAAAGCAGGCAGTCAGGAGAATGAGAAACTTCCAATGATTCTAGGTCCTAGGATACAGATGATTGGTACCTAATTTCAAACGTTTGAAGAGAAGTTGAAGGAAGTAAGGTAACATATTTTTTCTTATTGCATTTTTGCATTAATTTGCCATACAGGGAATCAAGTCATTTTAGTCGCAATATTGTTCACTCTTCCACTAGCTACCACCAGTTACCACTTTGGTCAATGAAGTTACCATAGACATAGAGGTGATGGAAAAGTTTCAGATAAAGCAACAATTTAGTCTCAGCTGTTTGTTCATTCAGAGGGAGAATGACGTATTTCATGTCGATCAGTGTTGGGAAAATAGGTGGCGTGAGAAACAAAATCTAAAGGGGAAGAAAAGGGTGATGGAAGTGCCTTTTACAAAAAATAAACTCTCTAAAATGCTGATTTAAAGAAAATATGGTAACATTTACAAAGTTCTCTTGGAGATCCATCAATTCAAGTTACCTTTTCCCCAACAGCTCTGGGAGGATATTGTTCCAGGCATGGATGATAGCGAATCGAAACCCCTGTTCCCTTCCCTTACCATCTGTAATCAGTGTGTTTTTGAAAAGGAAGAAGTGTGTGTTTCTTAACCCCTGAGTATGTGGTCAATTTGAATAACCATCAAGTTTTTCATGGGTTTAAATAAAGAGGATTATTTATTCACACGTTCACCCTGAAAATCTAATGCTACGTCACTCACTCAGCCACTTACACACATGCTTGAGGAAAATACAATTACAGGAAATAGTTATAAACTAAAGAATAGTTCGTAATCCACGTGATTGACTCATCCTGAAAAAAAGCTTGTGTTGCAGGCCTGGTGAAGAAGGAGTTTTCACTCCTGAAGGGTAGTCTAGGTGGATTCAATAGCCGAGTTGTATATCAGAATTGTTGCAGGATTTCCTCGAAGCGATAGGTTTTCAGCAGGTAACAAATTTAGTTACTTGTAGTCTCATTACCAGGAGATTATTTCTCTACACTGGTGGACTTGAAAAAGAAAAGGCTTGGATGTTGCTGTCTCCAGTTTTTAACGCAGCAGATGTTGCTGTCCTTTCTGCTGACTCTGTAGTTGTTGTTCTGTGTTCTGCAGACAACACTTTAAGCCTTTTTTTAAAGCACAGGTCAAGATGGCTGCCTTAGCATATGGTCCTTCACAGCTCCATTCCAAACATGGTGCTGGGCTTAAATTAATTAGCCACAACCTGGATCTTTGGGTGCAGACATTCACCCTGGGCGTCTGAGACAATCACTGTCTTCATTTCTGAAAAAGACCCATTCAGGTCAGGAAATCTCTTCTGGATGGTCTCAGGATATGGGTATTGACACTTCTTGATCTGGAAGGTGTCTTTTAGTCGGTTCGAGACAGTGTGGTGGTTTGAATCCATAGATTAAGTCAGATGGCTCTTGGCAGCCACCTTTTGCAGTATTTTAACATCAATTTTAAAATAATACTCAGTTCCAGAAGATTCCAAACTGATTACAGTTCATAAAAGCAAAAAGATAAAAGCAAAAAACTGCCGATGCTGGACATCCAAAACAAAAATAAAAATACCTGGAAAAACTCAGCAGGTCTGGCAGCATCTGCGGAGAGGAACACAGTTAACGTTTTGAGTCCGTATGACTCTTCAACAGAACTAAGTAAAAGTAGAAAAGAGGTGAAATATAAGCTAGTTTAGGTGGGGGGGGGGACAGGTAGAGCTGGATAGAGGGCCAGTGATAGGTGGAGATAGCCAAAAGATGTCATAGACAAAAGGACAAAGAGGTTTTGAAGGTGGTGATATTATCTAAGGAATGTGCTAATTAAGGGTAGAAAGCAGGACAAGCAAGGTACAGATAGCCCGAGTGGGGGTGGGGTGGGGTGAAGGGTAGGGATCGAAATAGGCTAAAAGGTAGAGATAAAACAATGGATGGAAATACATTTAAAAATAATGGAAATAGGTGGGAAAAGAAAAATATATATAAATTATTGGAAAAAAAGGGGGGGATCGGAAAGGGGGTGGGGATGGAGGAGAGAGTTCATGATCTAAAATTGTTGAACTCAATATTCAGTCCGGAAGGCTGTAAAGTGTCTAGTCGGAAGATGAGGTACTGTTCCTCCAGTTTGCGTTGAGCTTCACTGGAACAATGCAGCAGGCCAAGGACGGACATGTGGGAATGAGAGCAGGGTGGAGTGTTGAAATGGCAAGCGACAGGGAGGTCTGGGTCATACTTGCAGACAGACCGAAGGTGTTCTGCAAAGCGGTCACCCAGTCTGCGTTTGGTCTCTCCAATGTAGAGGAAACTGGGAGCAACGAATGCAGTAGACTAAATTGAGGGAAGTGCAAGTGAAATGCTGCTTCACTTGAAAGGAGTGTTTGGGCCCTTGGACGGTGAGGAGAGGGGAAGTAAAGGGGCAGGTGTTGCACCTTCTGCGGTTGCGTGGGAAGGTGCCGTGGGAGGGGGTTGAGGTGTAGGGGGTGATGGGGGAGTGGACCACGGTGTCATGGAGGGAATGATCCCTGTGGAATGTCACCGGGGGGGTGAAGGGAAGATGTGTTTGGTGGTGGCATCATGCTGGAGTTGGCGGAAATGGCAGAGGACAATCCTTTGAATGCGGAGGCTAGTGGGGTGATAAGTAAGGACAAGGGGGACCCTATCATGGTTCTGGGAGGGAGAGGAAGGTGTGAGGGCGGATGCGCAGGAGATGGGCTGGACACGGTTGAGGGCCCTGTCAACCACCGTGGGTGGAAAACCTTGGTTAAGGAAGAAGGAAAACATGTCAGAGGAACTGTTTTTGAAAGTGGCATCATCGGAACAGATGCGACGGAGGCAAAGGAACTGAGAGAATGGGATGGAGTCCTTACAGGAAGCGGGGTGTGAGAAGCTGTAGTTGAGGTAGCTGTGGGAGTTGGTAGGCTTGTAATGAATATTGGTGGACAGTCTATCACCAGAAATTGAGACAGAGAGGTCAAGGAAGGGGGGAAGTGTCAGAGATGGACCATGTGCAAATGATGGAGGGGCGGAAATTGGAAGCAAAATTAATAAATTTTTCCAGGTCCAGACGAGAGCATGAAGCAGCACCGAAGCAATCATCGATGTACCGGAGAAAGAGTTGTGGGAGGGGCCGGAGTAGGACTGGAGCAAGGAATGTTCCACATACCCCATAAAGAGACAGGTTACAGTTCATGTTTTAAAAGTTATGGATAGAACATGCCTCTATTGAGCATGACAATATCAATACTGCTGCCGCATCCCAGGGGTCTCTTGTTCAATTCAGTAGGATCTGGCCATTTGTAGCAGGTTAGGAGTCAATCTGGAACTACCCTCTCCAGATAATTCTGCCTATTCGATTTTTTTTTCCCCTGCATAGGTCAGGCAGCTCCAGGTTGTGGAATACCATTCATGCTTAAATTTGGCATCAACTGTGTTTATGCAATAAAATAGCATTGCAAATCACTCAGATTAGGTGACATTGACATTTTTTGAGCTGAGATTGAGAATATTAAATACCCGTGCGTGCATTGTTTTTAAGTTGTGCTGACATTCCCTTTCTGCTGCTTAGTCCTGCATCTGTGATTGACAGGAATTCACAATAAAAAGTGGATGTCAGCTCAATTTGTCTCACAACCGACTCAACTGAGCTCCTCAGTTGCTGCAAAAAATATTCTAAATGCTTTCCACATCAACTATGTTTCCAACACAGCTTTTATTTGTTAGTCAACCCAATTTTGCTTTTGGGTTACTGCAAAATGGGGCATTTTGGGAATAGAAATTCCCCCAAGGCTTTTCCAGTGTGAAACAAGAATGGGAGCCATATGTGCAGAAAGTGAAATTAAGGGCAGGAGGATTCTAAATATAACTCTTTGATGAGCATCAGGAAAGCACTAGATTGGTGATAGCCTTAGTTGAGAATGTAAAAGAACCCCCAAAACAGTTATTACCTTTATTTTGTTCATTCTCTGCATATTTATTTTTAATTTAGATCTCTGTTAACATAAGCAGAATGGCTCCGTGCAAAGTTGTTATGTTCCGGTTTAGAGCATCAGCATCAGGTTCTCTCAGTCACTGTCACCACTTCTCACTCCCTAGCACACGAGCAGCAGCAAACAAGTTGAACTAGGATAAGATATTTTCATGTATGCGAATTGGGCTTTTCATCAGCTGATGTTATATCATCTACCAAGGGCACATTCAGCAGCTGCCCCAATGGCACACATTAGTTTCATTCAGCACTCTGGGCCAACTTACATGCCACCTGGACTTCTGTCCTCCTCTGCATCAGTGCTCCGACCCGATTCCTCACTATGCAACGGTAAAAGCCAGCATGGGATCGATCCAATGATGGGATCAGATATCTAAAAGTAAGAACAAAATTAATCAGGTGGGGATCATGTGGATGTTTTTTTTTTACATTAATGCTCTTTTTAAAAAATTTGAAATATTTCAATCTGCATGGGCACAGTTGCTGAATCAGTGCCAGCATGCAGCACTCTTTTCCTCCTAATGACTTGATCAAACCATGGCAGGCTGCCCAGTTTCAGAATTTTTCCTTTGTGTCCTCTATCCGACTCACCCAGTTTGCCAGCTGGCAATCTAAATCAACAGCATGTGGGGAATCTCACATTGAATAAATTGATACTATTCATGGCTCCTCATCCTTTAAAAATGAAACCTCATTGTAACAAATCTTGAATTTATTGTGTTGTTTTAAATAGCTCACAAATGCCTGAGGTGAGGAAGCCAGATGCTCTGGTGGTACATTGTTGAGGTTCCTTTTCAGAAGGTCTCAGTTCAAATGTCAATCTGCAGTATAACTAGAACTCAATTCACCTTAATGGGTCCATTTTGTTCACTTTCAATGAAAAAGATAAAAGAAACTTCACTTTTTGTGCCATTACATCCCAACTCTGATGTCTCCGAAAATTGCGGTTTATGTGATAAATATGCAAGATGAACAGCAAAACTGCAGCCAGATTAAAGAAGGTGGTTTCACTGGCCAGAATTTTCTCCATTTTAAATTTTTTGAGCATTTGGACCATTTCCAATTAGGGATGGCAGGTGGACAGGTGAAGTGGGAGGGCAAATCAGGAGCTGGCATGTGAGGTTGGGAGTGCAGCCACAGTGACTGGAGTGCAAGCGGGAGCATCATTACCAGAGGGAGGTGAGGAGGAAGGGGTCTCAATGAATCCATTAAACCACAGCAAGCTCAATGGCAGCGGGCTGCCTGACATTCTACCGCAATGGCAGGCCTCTGCATTCCCTTGAGCGCAGGCTTCCTATTTTTGTGATCTACTCATGCTCAAGTCACTGGGTTCTCCCTTTGTGCACTCAACTCCTTTAACCTATGTCATGCAAACTGCAGGGGTCGTGACTGGCTCCAGGGGGAAAAAAAAAGGAATGTTACTGGAATATTCAGCTTAATCCCCTACTCAACCACCATCATTGGCTTCCCACTGCTGTCAGCAGATTGTCATCAGCGCCCAATGCCACCCCCAGCAAAAGTGCGTGGAAGTAGGAAAATATCGGGAGTTGGCTCAATGCTTCTTTTTGCAACTTTCACACCCTCCCTTGCCTCGGCCTTTGATTCCAAGGGTCTGAGAAAAATTCCAGCCACTGTGTCAGCATTGCAAGCTGCAATCTGTCCAGTGTTTGAAATCTTTTTTTTTTACAAGAAGTTTTACAAGAATCAAGTTAGCGTGCTTGACCACCTTTATATTTCTTGTGTCAAAAAAAGCTTTCCATAAGGTGTTATATAACAATAAAAGTTTTACCAGCAGCTGGAGGTCAGTGAAAAGACACAGAGCTCTATTTTCCCCGATTGCAGTCTAACGCTGAACTCTCAGCTTACTTTGAAAATGGTGTCAAAGTGGTAGGTGGTACCACCGATTCACAGGTTTGGAATGTATACTATCTTTTAACGTACTTTTACTCAAGTGTAGTTCATGATATGTTGTTTAGAGTATTCTATGACATTTTCACCACCACTGCTGAATATACCTCAATGTCTGTACTAGATTCACTCAATTGTTCTCCTCTCAAACTCAGCCAAATCATCACATTACGGGCAGAATTTTTCATGTAGCAGGCGGGCTTGGCGGGAGTGGGCAGGCGCAAAGCCAATCGCCGCCCACAATCAGCTCCGCACCGCCATTTTACACGGGCGGGCCAATTAAGGCTGCCCAGCGTAAGATGTGACTGGTAGCTCAGCGCTACCCCTGCGGGCGGGGGAAGGAGGGAGAGGCGGGGCCAGCGCTCTTTTGCGCATGCGCACGAAAGAGCACTTCAATCTCCAAGGCACGGAGCTGCCTCAGGGAGATTGAATCAATATTAAAATGATTAAATAAAAGGTTTAAAAATCTATTAAAACATGTCCCCTCATGTGCCTGTGTCACATGAGTTGTGACATGTTTTTATATTTATGAAATTTTTAAAATTTATTTAATAAAAGCTTTAGGAAACCTCATTCCACTCATGGATGAGGTTTCCTAAAAAACGTGAGGGCCACTTGGGCTTTTTCCCTGCCCGCCAACCTTAAGGTTGGACGGGCAGTGTTAACAATTCCAATAATCGCTTTGTTAATGGCCTTACTGGCCATTTACATTTTGGCAGGCACGCAGTCAACTCCGGCGTGCACCCGCCGAATGAAATATCACGGGACTGCGCGATGACATCGGGATGCACACCTGACGTCAGCGCATGTCATTTTACACATTGGTGTGCTGGGCCCGCCCCCACACGCTGACTGAAAAATTCTGCCCTATCAGTTTATAATCTATCTCACACCCATACTGAATGACCAAGAACATTGTGCACGCCAAGTGCCAGTGTTTTAAACTGACAGCATTTCAATTAAATGTATTGCTTTTCTTTTTACAGAGATTGGATTTTATCAACATCCACTAATTAGGTCAGTTAGAGGGTGGCACTGAATGCTGTTAAAAAAATTTGATCAGTTGGAGGACAGAATTGAAGCTGGTCAGGACTGATTAGATGACACTGTTGTTAGTTAACTTGGGGCAGAAGAAATTCATTGATGGTTTCCAAGAGCTCCAATTTAAAGTATATTTATTCAGTGTTTGTCCACAAAAGATTCATAAATAAAAATAAACTGCTAAAATGCAGATTTTGAAACTTATTATTTTCCTCAAAGAAATTTCATGAGACAACATCAATTTTTATCGTATGTGCAGGCTTATTTCCTTAATGACTAGTTACGATTTCTTTTTTGAATTAAGGACGATACATTAACTGAACATTATCCACACTATACCTGTGAGCCTGTCAGAGTTTGGAAACGAAAGAATGAAATTGGACTTTTATTTCAATACAAAAGATTACATTGATATATTACACTGATATCTACATTTATGGGTTTTACTACAATATTATTATAATTGTGATGTGTGGTTTCGACAATTGGTCTGTTTGTGGGATGTTAGAATTATTTAATGACAATATAATGGACAGAAAACTCCAGGCTGGAGATAGCCAAGCATGTTCATTAGCGAGTACAAAATTCAGCACCTTGCAAGTCAGATTTTTATGCCCTGTAATTTTTATCCCCCAAACGATTGCAGGATATAATGATGTTTAGTTCAAAAACAGGAAGTAAACCTATTCATAGGGTCAAAAGAACAATATGGGCTTGAAATTATTGCTGTGATAATGGCCCAGAATTTGCTGGATTGAGGCTGCTCATGGCATGTCTTTTAGGTGGACTAGTCCCCTTCGCCCTTCAACTTAATTTTGCGCTGCAATTTGCTAGGAGGACCTGGTTTGGCTCTAATTCACCCTATTTCCTTTTCCGTCATTTCTTTGTTTCTTTCTCAATCCTTAAATCTAATTAATTAAGGAGGTAAGCTGTTGGTTCCATCCTTCACTAAGGTCCCAGATGCCCTGATGTCCTCACTGCACCAGTATCAGCTTATATTTCCAGCAACTTGCAAAACAATAAGTCCCCTGTGCCCATTGGGGGCACCCTCCACCAAGATTGTACCCTTCCTTTATCCCAAGTCCCAGTCTCTACTCGATTCTGGTGCTGCTGGGGCACAGTGCTGCCAGCCCATTAGATTGGCCAGCAGCTCTCTAGGGTGGGACTTCCTCCCAGATGAGAGCAGAAGTTTCACTCTGATCCAATCAAGGCTGTTCCCAGTATATTATCGCTGCGGGGCAACCGGCTTTCTGGGTGGCACCATGCCAGTGGATTTTTTGGGGGTGGGGCAGGTAATCCATCCCCTGCAAAATCCACCCCCGTGTACAGTTGAAACATCCACAACTGTTTTTATTTTCCTATTTAAAATATCTTTAATCCTTCCAGGATAAAATATTTTTGGCTTGACAGCCAGAGTTACACAAAATTGTGAAAATAAAACCAATGGGTCACATTCCCCTTCAGGTACTATTAAATCCACCATTGCTACAAAGTCCCCAGATCTGACGAAAGGTCATTGACCTGAAACGTTAACGTTGATTTTCTCTCCAGAGGTATGATTTTCTGTTTTTATTACTGCTACAAACTGTATTTTCTGTGTAATTTAGGATCTTTCCTGGCAACAGAATGTCAATATATTTGCAGTTTAAGTTACATTGAGGTTATCTCCTCCTGTACCTTCCATCTAACTCCCTATCTTTGCTGGGCAGAATACCTATATTCAGGGCTGTTTTTGAGTGGTCAGAATCTTTGAATCTATGGAATAATTTTGCCAGTTTTCTATATTTTAATTTATGGAAATGTTTCAAGTCTCCATCCAACCCCCAGTGAAAGGGGCCTAAAAAGCAGAAAGATACCAATGATAAACTCAATGGTGGCACCATAATATAATATTAACCTCGTTCAGCCAGAGAGATTTGGAGCACCATGACTATCACCTGGCATTACCTGGAGATAAAACAGTAAGACCCACAAAACATCAAATTATATCAGTCCACGTCAAGCAGGATCTGCACTCTGCCGTCAAAATGATCAAAATTAATTTTTTTGATTAAGTAATATGCGGCAAATGAAGGTACTACTTATTGCTAGTTATTTACAAAGCACAACATTTTTAGTTATACAGCAATACCACTGTTTGTGTGTATAGTAGTGCAACCTGTAGGATCTTTGTTTTTGAATGCTACAATAACATTGGAATGGTATAGTTTAATATTGAATATGCCATATTTGTTGTGCATTATATAATGTGATATGTCACACAGGTTTTAGCAATTATAAAGAGCTACATTGAGTCATCTGGCTTCAAGTTGCCGAGTGGAACGATGAGGTGTCTCCCACAACAGTTCTTCCTGGACAGGTTGATTTAATGTGCTCCATGGTCTGTGTGATGAGGGTATAATACTTTTCATAATATTTTTCTGGTTTAGTGTAAAGTAGGTTTATGAGGGGTTGTGTTGTTCTGTCTGTGTGATTTAATTACATCTTGTAGCAAAGCAGACTGCAGGTTGAAGTTATCAAAAGAAGTAAGGTGTAGAAGTGTCTTTACTATGTTAATGAGTAAACATGGTTGGGGTCTTAGCATGTAAAGTGTAAAGGGAATTTGCATTTGTAGATAGATGAAGGAGGATTTGGGTTTCAAAGGGATCTCAGTCTGTTTATAAACAGCCAGACAAGCAAGCTGAAGAATGCGTTTATTTTTCTCATGGGTTATTAACAATATAGTGACAACATGAAAAGGTTTATATTATGAGAAAGGTAAAGTTCCAAAGATATATGGACAATGGAATTTACACATTAAAAGGGAGAAACATGTATAAAGGGGAATGAGGCTATGTGTCAGGGAAGGCATTGTAAGATCTACCAGAAGTTTGAGAAGCCTCCAGTATTTGTGCGTTAAGCTGCTATCTATAGAAACCGAAACTGGGAAAAGCCACTTTGAATTCTGCTGTCCAAGGTATTGTTGTAACTTGCTGGAATCTGTTTAAAATCTATTTTTTTTACTGTTGCCTTAATGGGGCGTAATTGGAAGCCAGATTAATTAGGGGTTTTAGGAGTTATTATAGTAGTTGAGATAAGTTAGAGTTTTGCATATCATTGAATGATTTAATTTAATACAGCTACTATCTAATATTGTTAAAATGGAACTAGAAATGCAACCTGCAGAATCAAAAATGCCTTTCTATTAATTATATTCATGTCTGAACAGAAATGCATTGTAAAATATTGTCTATAATGTCATATATGAGTAACACAGTTGTAATGCTCGAGAAATATTTTGTACAATTCTGATGACGTGGGTCAGAGACTGACCTCCCACCATGATGCAAATCCACATGCAGGCACAAGATGGTGCTGAAGTAATAAGTCAATACTAATGGGATCCAGCCTTGCCTTTTGGACAATTGAACATTACACGTGAAGCCAAGACGAGGAGCTGACCATTGCTGGCTGATTTAATTATTAGAGTTAGTGGGACCAAAATAAAATAATTCATTCAAACTTGCTGCTGTACTTCCATTTGTAATGTAAAAGCACCTCCTTAGAACACAATATGATTTCTAGAGACAGGTGTTTGAGTTCTGTTCAGCTTTCTACTTCAGCGTCATTTGTAATAAAAAAAAAGGTCATAAAGCCAAACCCCAAGCCCTATCTTGGCAGGCTGATATGAAAAGAAAATCGTTTTCATCAGGGTGGTCTTGCCTACAGGCCAAAGAACATAGTCATCATTAGACTAACGTGCAGCGTGGAAGCAACTACATCCACACCAAAACATTAGACATTTAGGGCTGGATTTTATGGGGCGTCATGGTCCTGACCCTCCCCAGAAAAAAGTTGGAGGCGGGGGGTGGCGGGGGGACTGCTGGCTGCTCCCACAGATGGGAACAGTTAATTGGCTTAAGGTGAGACTTCCACCCAAATCTAATGCCAGTTGGATGGCCAGCAGCACTGTAATCCAGCATTCAATCTCAATCCTGCAACTGCTTCATGATGATATGACTGCAACTGTCTTGAGTGGGAGATCTGAAACAGATGCCTTCAAAATCCAGGCCAATATCAAGCAAGGCTGTGTGATAGTCCCCATACTATTTAAAGTCTACCAGACAATGGCTATTTATTCACCTCATCAAAGATCAACTGCCCTCTGGTCTGAATATTAAATACCAAGTAGATGGAAACTCCTCAATCTCAATCGTCTTTGTGCCAAAACTAAACTGGCCACCATGGACATATAGGATTTACAGTTTGCAGATGACTGCATTGTTGTTGCCCACTCTGCACCAGATTTGCAAGCCACTCTCGGTCTCTTCAATTCTGCGCACAAGAAACTTGGCCTGTTCTTGAATGTTGCCAAAGCAAAACCCATATCAACCCACACCTGGTCAGCCAAATAGTCCATCTCCAATATATGTTGAAGGAGAGACTCTGGAATATGTTGAACACTTCCCATACCTTGATGGCTACCTCTCTCAAAAGTCTACCATTGATGAAGGGATCCAACACCAGATCCACTGCACCAGCTCAGCCTTCTACAACTACGGCATTGAGTGTTTGACAACAAAGACCTCCGCAAGTCAAAAAAACTCCTAGCGTACAGAGCAGTTGTTGTCACCACACTCCTGTACTACAGCGAGATTTGGACTGTGCACCAGCAAAACAAGAATGCTAGAGAAATTCCATCAGCAATGCCTCTTCTGACTGAAAATTGTGATGATAATTGGCTTGCCCTGTTGTGCAACCAAATTTCTAACACAAAATGGGAGTGTCCAAGGTTTATTTTTAAAGCTTTAGTTTTCCTGTTGATGGACATAATTTATTGTGCAGCTAATCAAGGGACATGGTTTGTATTTTGTATAGGGAAATACATCTTGGTTTTTTCCCAGGCACCTCTGGTTTCCAAAACTATAGGCTGGACCTTGCTGGAGTGGGGCATCTAGTGTCATGTCCCGTTAATTAGGCTTTATTTCTGCACCTCTCAGCTCAAAACATTTCTGTGCCATAACTTGCTGGATTTGCAAACTGATAATGATGTGGCTAGGGAAACAGAGCAACCGGAATCTTAGTGAGTGGCCAACAATGCATCTCCTTAACTAATGAGGTTTAAGGATTGGGAAAGAACCAGAGAAATGGCAGAGAAGGAAATAGTGTGAATCAGAATCCAATCAGGTATGGTAAGAGAAATAAAGCAAGCGAAAGATTGGATTAAGGGCGAGAGAAAAAAGAGACAGAAAGGAAAATAATAAAAACAATTAAAATTTGATGTTTTTAAGATCTCTGACAACAATTGACTATCTGCAGGAATGAGATTAAACACTTCAAACTATTCCCATTCTGGGCTAGAGGGGTTGATTGTGATTAATGCAGTGGCAGTGTTAAAAAGGTACTTATGCTCTTAATTACCAAACTTCACTTTCTGTGAAGAATTCAATGGCCAATTAATGTGCAAATCCAGCAAGTTCTCAAAAATGATGAGGATGCTAAAGGCAAATTGCCATTCATGCAAAGCAAATGGCAGACCAGTGTAAATCAACCAGCGAGTCTGGAAATTTGGAACTCATGCCGTATCTCTTAATCCCCTGAATTTGCTGGCACAGTGATAACAACATGCATCATTAACATGCGTTATTTTTCCAGCAAGATCCAGCCTACGTTGTGTTGTGGTGACTGCCACTTTCAGGCTTTGCCATTGTACAGAGATTGATCAGTTATTGTCAATTTATGCACCTTGCTTGCTTCAGTAAACTCCTCAGAAGAGGTAGGTTTGGGTTCCTGAAAGACTTTAAAAAAAATACGGTTTGTATTGAAAAGTCATTTTCTCCCAGTGTCCATGCCAACATTTATCTGTCAACTAACATCACTAAAACAAAGGAGGCAATGTTAACCTAACTCAGCAGGTGAGAAACCCACTGGGTTAGGTGAAATGCTGATTTTAAGCACAATCCAATATTACTTGTCAATTTCAATGAAGAGTAAAATTGGGCAGGGTGTAAAACCAACATTGCACTGAAATTCCATCAGTGTCTTAACTAGCAGGGAAGGGTAAAATTGGCCTCAATGGGCAAGGCGTAACATCAATGTTTCATCTGATCTGGTGGGTTTCCCATTTGGCAAGTGGGTTATAATTGTCCCCAAATTGTATGGTTACTAGTTCATTGCTTGACCTTTGTGTGTGCACACAGGCTACTTCATTTCCCTACATTACCGTAACTGCAGTTCAAAAAGTGCTTCATTTTTTGATGAAGTGTTTTAGGATGTATTGAGGATGTGAGAGGTGGTATATAAATGCAAGTTCTTTCCTTCCTAAAAGCTATGATTGTTTTTATTGTTTTGTCCACTGGAGGAATTACAGCCTGTCTATTATAACTATCTAACTATAGATGATTGCTCATTATTTGTGTAATAAATTCACCTCATATATAAAATGTTAAAGATGAACTCTAATACTTTCAAAGTCTGAAATGAAATCTTATGGAGGCATAAAATAGAGAGGTATCTAAAAACAATTACTGAGCAGGATTTTCTGTTTGTTTTTCTGGGGGTATTGCTCAAACCTTTCCTTGATCTCAAGATGAGCAGAGACAGTTTCAAAGGTTTGGGGAGTTAGCATTCAGCCATGATGGTGATCGGAAATATGTGAGCTGGAATAATCTGGGATAATGCGTTCTAAAAAGAAACAATCTTCATCTATAATCTTGATGAACTTCACAGCTGCTAACATCTGTGTGAGGCCTTTATAGCTTCCCATTGTGTTAAAGCTTTACAATCAAACTCCAGAGCAACCAACTGAATATCAGAAAAAATGGGTTCCAGATATTGTTGCTGTAGCATTTTCTACAAATATTAATTGAGGATACAGTTTATTTGCAGACAGAATCCAATTTCTTTCTTGTTGATGTGATTCTGTGACAAAGCAGAAGGATTAAAAGCCGGCTTCACTCACAGAAGCATGTTCCAGCTCTTTTTGTTGCAATCATTAAAAGGTTTGCCTGAAATCAAATGTCCAGGGACAGAGCAAACGCATACAACCCAAAGATGAACATTTTGTCTGTTTGATTGGAAGCACTTTTTGAATTTAACAGGCAGTTAGTCTAATTCTATCTGGGGTCTTTAAAGGGGGCTGATCTGTAACTTTTGAAGTAAGTCTACCTGGAATCTTCAAAGGAGAGGTAGTCAAGGAAGAACCCTGAAGGCATAGGATAGAAAGAGTAGTTAGAATAATCTGAAAAAAGATTCTCTCATCATTAACTTGGCATTTTATAAACTTTACCCAGATATTAATACAAGTGAAAGCTGAGGCTCACTTATGACAGTAGCCTAAAGCATAGGAAACAAAAAATGGAGAGTAATAAAGATAAATTCTAAAAATGTGATTCTTGTTGTGCAGGTCACCAAAGGACCTTACCACAGCTCCTGACATGGCCAACAGGCTGACACATGGGCATTTCTTGACAATTCTGAGCAGGCAACACAAACTTCAGGCAGGTAACACCCTGACAGGTTGACTGCTGGCCCCAAAGTTGAAAATGTCTTTTAGTCACTGAAAAGATTAAAATGAAATGCAGATTTTACAACACTATTTGTGGTTTTTAGTTCACAATGAATATATTTCTAGACATTTTCTAGCGATTCAAAACTGGCATTCTAGTGTAAAGTACATTCTTTAGGTTTATTTGAAATAAAAGATCCACAAATTCCGAATTAAGATAAATGTGGTGTCAAATTAAGCCACAAAGACTGCATGGTGACAAGTTCAATCCTCGGTCTGCTCTAAATTAGCTATCCTACCCAGGACATCAGTCTGGGGAGGGTTGGGAAGTTATCAAAAACGGATAGATACAGGCTGGGTTACGATGCTCTCACAGGTTAACTACCCTGCCAGCTCTCCAAGTCGAGCTTCACTGGTGGAAAATGATAAACTGGACTCAGTACTTAAGGCTGTCAATGCTTGTGAACCCAGCAAGAGTCTGTTTTTTCAGAAGAGGAAGAGAGAAAATCAAATTCACAAGACATATCCTAGCTTTTACCACTGGTTTATGACCAACCTGTAGTTGCAACAATGAATGTGCTTAGAATAAATTCTCCAAATGCCTTTCTGAAATACAAATCACTTCATATGAACATATCATCAAAAATAAATGAGAATACAAGGTGGAAACAAGAATATAGATAATCTCAAATAATAGTTTCCACTTCAGAATTTTTTTTTAGGACAAGTCATTCTATTAATTCAGTTATCTTTTGCAAATCTTACAATTTGAGTTCTTTTTAAAGTCCAACAAAATTTAATTTCCCTAAAAAATGGGATGAACAAATTGATTCATAGAATGGTAATAGCACAGAAGGAGGTCACTCAGCTGGTTTTCTTCAAGAGCAACTCAGCTAATTCCATGACTCAGCCTGTTCCCTGTAGCCCTGCAATTTTTTTCTCTTCAGATAATTATCCAATTCCATTCTGAAAGCCATGATTGAATCTGCCACGCTCTCAGGCAGTGCATTCCAGATCCAACCACTTGCTATGTGAAAAAGATTTTCCTCATATCGCTTTTGGTTCCTTAGCCATTCACCTTAAATCAATGTCTTCTGGTTCTCAACCCTTTGTCAATGGGAACAATTTTGCTCCATCTACTCTGCCCAGACTCCTCACGATTTTTAATGTCTCTATCAAATCTCCTCTCCTACTCTTCCCGAAGGAGAACAGCCCAGCTTCACCAACCCATCCATGCAACTGAAGTCCCTTCTCCTTGGAACCACTCTCACAAATTTTTTCTGCACAATCTCTAATACTTTCACATCCTTTCCAAAGTGTGGTACACAGAACTGAACACAACACTATAGCTAAGGCTGAACTAATGTTTCACAAAGGTTCACCATAAAGGTTCTGAAGAAGACTCATATTTGACCCAAAACGTTAACTCTGTTTCTCCCTCCAGGTGTGCCAAAAATGTTGAGTATTTACAGCACTTTCTGTTTTTATTTCAGATTTCCAGCATCCGCAGCATTTTGCTTTTATTTCACCGTAACTTCCTTGCTTTTGTACTCTTTGCCTCTTCTATAAAGCCCTGGATCCCACACGCCACATCAACTGCTCTCTCAACCTGTCCTGACACCCTCAGGGACCAGAGCGCTCACATGCACACCCACAGACTTCTCTTCACTCCTGCACCCCCAACTAGAACCACATTTTTCATTTTACACCCCTCGTTCCTTGCACCAAAATGCAACGCCCCACACCCCTCTGCACCAAATTTCATCTGCATGACGTCTGCCCATTCCTCCAGCCTGTTCATGTCCTCTTGAAGTCTATCACCACCTTCCTCACAGCCCACAATACTCCCAGGTTCTGTGTCATCTAGTCATAATTTGGCCCGGAGATATGAAATGATCGTGTGAGGTTCCACCGGTAATGTTTCAAATGGAATCTGTCACACATGAAGGAGAAGGTGATTTGGCAACTCCTGTACTGCAGGCACAGATTCAGTGGAGAATGGTGCAAGGCAGTTAATTGAAAATGCAGAGTAAATGGTTAATAGCAGAAGCATACATACTGCTGATGTAATAATAATGTTAGATCACATGGAAGGGAGATTGTGAAGAGAGCAGAAAGCTCTTACCTCGTGTGGAGGTCCAAATGTGTAAATGCTTGCTGTAAACAAATAGTTCTGGTTAAAAAGACTATGGACTCAAGCAACATACTTTTGGGAGACTAAACAATCCCCAAACCCTGTCTAAATCCTTACCACACAAAAAAAGAATGTGGCAGTGATTTAAAGACCCAGCAAAGAACATAAGAAGCTACAGTAATATAAAAGCAAAATACTGCGGATGCAGAAATCGGAAACAAAAACAAAAATTGCTGGAAAAACTCAGCAGGTCTGACAGCATCTGTGGAAAGGAAGACAGAGTTAACGTTTCAAGTCCGTATGACTCTTCATCAGAAGCTACAGAGTTGGCAAAGAAAGAGAATCTTGGAGGAAGGACGAAAAGAAAAAAAATTCCAAGGCTCACCAAGACGCCAGAACAAAAGGAGAACAGCAGAGGCAAGCTGTGACACAGACCTGGAGACCAGACAGCAGTGAGCGCAGGCCCAAAGCAACAAGCAGCATCGGAGAAGCAGGATCAAATTCCAGGGCTCAGCAGAAGCATAGAATTCACCCTACCACTCCCAGAGCCATTTCAGAGTGCAGTAGACCTACAGCAGGCCCAGGAGCTTGACAACTGGAGAAAAAGGTTTACAAGGTACGGAACTGCTTCAGAATTACATAAAAAGACCAGGCAGCAGGTTGATGGGACTTCAGCTCCTTATGAAGAAGTCATGCAAGCTTCTGACTCTTATTTCATTGTCCCTCGGAACTTAATAATTGAGAGGGCTAAATTTAACAGATGAAAATAAAGGCCAGGCGAGTAACAACCCTCGACATCAAGGCAGCGTTTGACCGAATGTGGCATCAAGGAGCCTTACCAAAACTGGAGTCAATGGGAATCAGGGGGGAAACTCTCCGCTGGTTAGAGCCATACCTAGCACAAAGGAAGATGGTTGTGGTTGTTGGAGGTCAATCATTTCAGTTCCAGGACATCAACTGCAGGAGTTCCTCAGGGTAGTGTCCTAGGCCCAATCATCTTCAGCTGCTTCATCAATGACCTTCCTTTCATCATAAGGTCAGAAGTGGGGGCGTTATCTAATAATTGCACAATGTTCAGCACCATTCACGACTCCTCAGATACTGAAGCAGTCCATGTCCAAATGCAGCAAGACCTGGACAATATTCAGGCTTGAGCTGACAAGTGGCAAGTAACATTCACGCCACACAAGGATCAGGCAATGACCATGTCCAAAAAGAGAGAATCCAACCATTGCCCCTTAACATTCAATGGCATTATCATCACTGAATCCGTCACTACCAACGTTCTGGGGGTTACCATTGACCAGAAACTGAATTGGACCAGCCATATAAATATGGTGGCTACAGGAGCAGGTCAGAGGCTAGGAATTCTGTGGAGAGTAACTCACCCCGTGACTCTCCAAAGCCTGTCCACCATCTACAAGATGCAAGTCAGGAGTGTGTGGAATACTCTCCACTTGCCTGAGTAAGTGAAGCTTCAAAACACTCAAGAAGCTTGGTGCCATTCAGGAAAGCATCCCACTTGATTGGCACCCCTTCCACAAACATTCACTCCCTCCACCACCGAAAAGTGGCAGCAGTGTGTACCATCTACAAGGTGCACCGCAGAAACTCACCAAGGCTCCTTAGATGGCACTTTCCAAATCTATGACCGTTACCATCTAGAAGGATAAGGGCAGCAAACACATGGGAACACTGCCTCTTGGAAGCTCCCCTCCAAGCAACTCACCATCCTTACTTGGAAATATATTGCCAATCCTTCACTGTCGCTTGGTCAAAATTTTGGAACTCCCTCCCTAACAGCATTGTGGGCAGCTCACCACCACCTTCTCAAGGGCAATTAGGGATGGGCAATAAATTCTGGTCTAGCCAGCGACACCCACATCCTGTAAATTATGTATTACAAAAAAGATCTCTATAGCCTGGCAGGGAACTGCACTTATGGTATTTGAGAAGACAAGCTGATTCACGACAGGATCATTGCAGGAGTGTTAGACAAAGCAATCACATTGACATTGAAATCTCTGACAGACAAGGGTGGTTTTAACACTGGTGAAAGCAGTGCAGATCGCGAGACAAATGGAACCTGGAATACAGAATTGGATGTTTGTTCGCAGGGAAGAAGGGGACCCATGGAGAAGATCGAGCGAGACCATTTCAATTCGTAGGCCATAAAATGGAAAGCATGCCAAAGCCCACCAAAACGGGGAAAAGCAGACCAACTGCCATTTAAAATGGCAGAAAGGCATTCCTAAAACTGAAATTAATCTGCAAGGTGGACAAAGTTGTTGACGAGAATTACAGCGCCACATTCTGATAAGAATTCCCAAAATTGTTTACGGGGCTGGGAAACTTAAAGACCGAGTACCACATTACCTTATGAGCTGATGCTAAACCAATTTGCCTCTCCACCGCAAGTAAAGTACCTCACCCACTCTTGCACAAAGTCAAGGTTGAAATAGAAAAGATGTAGCAACAAGGGGTTATCTCACTGGTAACCATGTCAACAAAATGGTGTTCAGGAATGATTATGGCCCCAAAGCCAAATGGTTCTATAAGGATTTGCGTGGATTTACCTCAGCTAAACAAAACAGTGGAACATGAGATCCACCGGATAGCCTCAGTGGATGAGAGCCTAGCAAAACTAGCCAAGAGCATTTTATTTACCAAATTGGATGTGAACAGTGGATTTTGGAAGTTGTCTCTGGACATAGAATCCAGATTGATGACCACATTTATAATGCTCTTTGGTAGATGTTGTTTCACTAGATTGCCCTTTGGAATTGCATCCAGTCCAGAAATTTTCCAACCATGTCCAACACATCAGAAGGCATGGAAGGTGTAATGTGTCATATGGACGATATACTCATACATGGTTCCATGAGAGACGAGCATGATTGCCAAGTCAGAGCAGTCCCGAGAACATTACAGGATTCAGGACTAACAGTGAATGAAGAATTTGAGATTGCTAAACGCATGATTAAATTCCGAGGTCATATAGTACAAGCCACTGGAATCACAGTTGATCGCCAAAAAAATAAAAGTTACAAGAGAATTTCTGAAACCCTGGAACATAACTGAGCTTCAAAAGACTCTTAGGGATGGTGAACCAAGTAGGCAAGTTGTTACCGAATTTGGCTGAGTTCAACAAGTCCTTGAGACAGCTCTTGAGAGAGGGTCTGTGCCGGAATGTGGTGTGAGTGCTCTCTCTCCTGCTTTTGACTCTGCTGCCATGCACTGATTATCTCTACTTTGGTTCACAGGGAGCTCTGCCAAGCGACCAACACCCTCAGCCAGACAGTCCTTCAGCTCCATCCAGGTCTTCATCCAGCCAAGAGGACACCTCCTCCATTGAAGAGCTGGAAATAAGCAGCCTGGAAGGCCTGTCACCGCGCTTACACACAGCCTCCACCAGAGACACACACCTCGGTGGGACCTAAATCTAGAGCAGGTTCGGGTTCACAATCTGGTGGTCACCGCATGGACACGTTTCCGCAGCAGAAGGAGACAGGTTCAGCTGAGCTCCCTGGCACTCAAATGACTGTTGGGGGAGAGGCATTTGTGAGGTTCAAGTCAGATGACAAGCCTCTGGATTTGGCCTTCCAACTCATCGTGGAGAGTCAGCAGAAGGCAGGGGAAACATCACGCAGAGCTGCTGGAAGCCCTCAACAGAGTGGCATGAGAGTCGGAGGAGTGTGTCCACCTGTTCTCTGATTAAGTGGTGCCCATGTGTGCACGCATGGAGGTCTCCATGGGGAGGATGGCAGACACAATGGAGACCCTAGTCCAGCAGAATGAGGAGATGCAAGCAGACCTGCACTCCATCGCAGTAGCCATGGCTGAGTTCCTGCAGTGGCAACACAAAAGGGAAATGGGACACCTCGACCTCCCCCCAGGTGGTCCTTCCTCTCAAGGTGTCAGGCCAGGGCCCTTGAGCACCCAGAGGGGGGAAGAGCGGCAGCTGGACACCCCTGGGTCATCCACTCAGGAACCTCAGAGGCTGTCCGCTCCCTGTCTGTCCCCTTTGCCTGTGACTTCCTCAACCTCATCCTCTGTCACCGCAGAGGAAGCAGCTGGCCCACAGGAGGTCTACCAAAGCAAGCCGGGGCCCTCAAGGCCTTGGCTATCCAGGGGATGCAAGCTGAAGAGGCAAGAGGGCCAACCATTGCACAGGCTGTCCCTACCCCTGCTGCGGATGTCAAGGCAGCACCTAGAAGAACTGGTAGGCCTAGAAATGTTAAGAAGTTCTGATCACACGTGGTTGCATGTAGTTTTGTCACTTTATAATCTGAAAATATATTCACTTTCATTGAGCAATGTGTAATGTCGTCCTTCAGCTTCATTGACAGGCTTCGCATCCCCCCACTAGCAGTTCAGCTGCACGCAGCCGGACCATGAGTGATTCTGTAGGGAGAAGTGTATGTGGCAGGGCCTTTCAGAGCCTCGTGCAAGCACTCTCCCATGGAGCCTTCATCAATCACACTCATCTCACTGTCCTGAGCATTTTCAGTGCTGCCTGCTGGGGTTCTCTTTCAGTTGTCCATGTGAGCTGACCTGCATCTCCGCCCACCCACTGACTGCACTCCCATGCAGCACCTGTGCCTGTCCAACACTAGGCTCCATTCACTTTCAGCTTCTGCAAAATGTAGTTGTCAAGTTTATCGTCAACTGCCCTGACATTTCCCCTCCCCCAGTCACCCATGTCCTTTCCCCCATCACTGTCGAACCCCCTGCATCACCTTCCAACTGCCCACTGTCACCTAACAGTCAGAACTCTTTTCTTTCCAGGATATCCGGGTGAACGTGCATGTTCCCTACCTTCCTGAGAATCCCACCCCCATCCACATTGTCCTCCCCGACCTCCTTCAACCCCCAGGGTCTGTGTCTGTCTCTGATTCCCCACCAACCACCCTCGCCGTCCCTTCTACCACTGCCAACACACATTCACCCTCCCACCCTACCGGCTCCCTCTGCCCCCCTCACTCTCATCATCCCCTCCTCCCACGCCCACCCTCAGTTCACTCCCTAGGAGGCAGTCATTGACTCCACCGACCTCTCCCTTGCATGTTCACCTGGACATCACCCCACCCTTTACTCCCTCCTCCGCCCTTTACTCCCTCCTCCACCCTTACTCTTTCCTTACCCCCTCCCAACCTCACCGCCCCCTCCCCCCAACCCAAGTATACCATCCTCTCCCACTCACAGCTAGACCTTCCTCCTCCCCCCTGTCGCCGATCAACCGTAGCAGCCCATAGCCAAGACCGTGGTGTTCCGAAGCAGACCCGAAGAACCCACAAGGCCCCCCATCTGCTTCGTGGCAGAGCCATGTCCATGAGAATCCACCCAGCATGGTGTTCCTCCAGCATATAGTAGCTGTAGGGCTCCAGCATCTTTTTCTCCTCAGATGTCCGCGATCTGAGCAAAGGCCTAATGGTAAGCCCCGACTTCTGCATGTCACAGTTGTCCAGACGTATTCTGGACTGGCATGTTTTTCCGTCATCATAACAGAAAATCTGGCGTGAGGGGACGATTCTGGTCAGGCCTTACTTTGCAACCCATTACTGGCATATTGGGTTCACATCGGCCTCCAGTGGGATTCACATTCCCCCATGGCGGATGCCATTGGATGGTCCCATTGTGCTTTCATGCCAGTGTGAAACCAATTTCTGCCCCTCACATCGAATTGTACACCATCCCCCCACCCCACCGCCCGCCATGATGCCCAATGCCAACGGGGCTGGAAAATTCTGGCCTGACAGTGCCATTGCAGATTTAAAGGAGGACTGTTATTAAGAATTTTAGGATGGGAATTCCATCTATCCACACACAAGTATCATATGATACAGAGTTGTTAGAAATAGTGATTGAAGTAATCAATTGTTGCCTGAAGACCCTATATCCTGGAATATTGAGCTGCCAATCCTGCCCCACTCTCAACCATGTCTCTGTGACAGCAACTACATCATACATCCATGTGTTAATTTGCCCTCAACTCATCTGCCTTATTTGTCAGGCTCCTTGCATTAAAATAAATACCATTCAACCTTGCCAAGCTCCCTTGTGCTTTAACTGGCCTATAATTTCTACGCCTTCCAGAATCACTTGCTCTCTCTTCTAATTTTGGCTGTGCATCTCCCCCGGCTGAACCTCCTCTCAGGATTCCATCCCCCTGTCAAGTTAGTTTAAACCCTCCCCAAGAGCACTAACAAACCTCCCCGCAAGGATGTTGGTCCCATTCTGGTTCAGGTGCAACCCGTCCGCCTTGTACAGGTCCCACCACCCCCAGAAACAGTCCCAATGTCCCAGAAATCTAAAGCCCTCCCTCCTGCACCATCTCTCCAGCCACGCATTCATCTGGGCTAACCTCCTATTTCTATTCTCACTAGCACGTGGCACCAGAAGTAATCCAGAGATTACTACCTTTGAGGTCGTGTTTTTTAATCTGTTTCCTAGCTCCCTAAATTCTACTTGCAGGACCTCATCCCTCTTTCTACCTATGTCATTGGTATCAATATGTACCACGATCTCTGTCTGTTTGCACCACCCCCCCACCCCCCCCCCCCCCACCCCCCACCCCCCCCACCTTTAGAATGCCCTGCAGCCGTTCAATTACATCCTTGACCCTGGCACCAGGGAGGCAACTTAGCATCCTGGAGTCATGTCTACGGCTGCAGAAACGCCTGTCTGTTCCCCTTACTATCAAGTCTCCTACCACTATTGCTCTTCCCCTCATTTCCTCCCCCCGTGCAGCTGAGCCACTCACAGTGCCATGAACGTGGATGCACTCCCCAGAGGAACCGTCACTCTTACCGTTTCCCAGCACAGAGATGGTTCTTAGCAAGATGCACCCTTGGGATTTCCTGACTACCTGCCTGACACCTTTCTTCTGACTGATGGTCACCCATTCCTTCTCTGTCTGCACTTCCGTAAGCTGTGGAGTGACTACGTTTAAAAACGTGCTATCTGTGAAACTTTCAGCCTTGCGAATGCATCTCAGTGTCCCCAGCTGCTGCTCAAGCTCCAAAACTTGGAGCTCAAGTAGCTGCAGCTGGAGGCACTTCCTGCACACGTAAAAGTATCTTGAACAGTTCAGAGGGAGGCAGACAAGGAAAATAAACATATCCAAACAGGCAGATTGGA
Source organism: Cetorhinus maximus (assembly GCF_964194155.1). NCBI lineage: Eukaryota > Metazoa > Chordata > Chondrichthyes > Lamniformes > Cetorhinidae > Cetorhinus > Cetorhinus maximus. The sequence goes on from NC_135902.1 coordinate 35,110,395, forward strand.
AGAAAAAGGCAGATGAAAAAAAATAGGGAATTTATTTTTTATTTCCCCAAAAAATAATGCTCCCAAAGAGACATTTTTATTTCTCACTTGTTTCTGTCTCTTCTGCAGGGGCCAAGGGCATGTCAGGAAAATGGAACTAAAGATGAGGATAACCTTCCAGAAATAACATTCCACCATCGTGCTGGAGTGTTTGAAAATTCAGACTACAAAGTTGAAATGGAATTTCTGTTGTTCAATCTTTGATCGAAGTTTTGATGCATGTTTGCCAATGACTCTGAGGATTTATCCAATGATCAGCTGAGCCAGGCTTTTCCAGCCAGGGGCAAGATTTGAATCCTGTTTTGTGTTGGTTTGCTGATCTTAACGAGTGATAATAAGAACATCGCCATTTGCCTCAGAGTCCTTAGTAAAGGCAAGGAAAAATAAGCAAGGTTTCCTACTCCATTGTTGGAATACTATGTGGGTGAGGGCAAGTTTGAGATACCCTCAACATTTGAATAGTTTATCACCACTCACCACCAAGGCTCAAATGTGAATTACGGCCACTTGGGCGTGATTGCACTGAAGAAAATGCAGAGGAGATTCACCAGGATGTTGCCTGGACTGGAGCATTTCAACTATGAAGAGAGACTAGATAGGCTAAGGTTGTTTTCCTTAGAGCAGAGAAGGCTGAGGGGGGACCTGATAGAGGTATACAAAATTATGGGGGGCATAGATAGGGTAGATAGGAAGAACCTTTTCCCTTTAGTGTAGGTGTCAATAACCAGGAGGCATAAATTTAAGGTAAGGGGCAGGAGGTTTAGAGGGGATTTGAGGAAGAAATCTTTCACCCAGAGGGTGGTTGGAATCTGGAACACACTGCCTGAGGGGGTGGTAGAGGCAGGAACCCTCACAACATTTAAGAGGTATTTAGATGAGCACCTGAAACGCCACAGCATACAGGGCTACAGGCCAAGTGCTGGAAAATGGGATTAGAATAGATAGGTGCTTGATGGCCAGCGCGGACAAGATGGACCAAAGTGCCTGTTTCTGTGCTGTATAACTCTATGACTGGACAAGGTACTGGATTTGGCTGAGAACTCTTACCTCAGGAAGGAGCCAATGCAATGTCTTTAAGAGAGAACAGGGAAGGGGACAAAGTGTGTGAAAAGAAAACCAAAACAAATTGTGGTGAGCACAGCCAGCAATTCGGAAAGCAAATAGTATGCTAACCTCTATTCCAAAGAGATTGGGGTACAAGAGTAAAATCGTCTTATTAAAATTGCATAGGATCTTGCTGAGATCACACCTGGAGTACTACATATAGTTTTGGTCTCCTTACTGAAGGAAGGATATACCTGCTTTAGAGGGAGTGCAATGGAGTTTCACCAGTCTGATTCCTGGGCTGAGGAGCTGTCCAATGAAGAATGTTCGAGTAGACTAGGCCTGTATTCCTGCAGTTTAGAAAAATGAGAGGTGATCTCACTGAAACATATAAAATTCTTAAGGGGCTTGATGAGTGCTGGAAGGATGTTTCCCCTGGCCGGAGAGTCTAGAACCAGGAGTCACAGTGTCAGAATAAGGTATTGGTCATTTAGGACTGAGACGAGGAGAAATTACTTCACTCAAAGGGCTGTGTACCTTTGGATTCTCTATCTCAGAGAGCGGTGGATGTTTAGTCATGGAATATATTCAAGTCAGAGATTGATAGATTTTTGGGTACTAAGGGAATCAGGAGATATATGGATAATGTGGGAAGATGTAGAGGATGAGATAGAAAATATTAAATGGCAAAACAGGTTCAAGGGACAGAATGGCATATTCCAGCTCCTATTTCTTATGTTATTACAAGTTCAGAAATCTTTGAACTACACAGTTCGATCAGGTAAGGAAAAAGACAGAAATTCTGTCTTATTGCTTGGCTTGATACCATTACAAATGGATTTAGTTATTTGTAGCCTGTTTTAAGCTGTCAGCTATCAAAGTAAATGCTCATTAGTGGAGACGATGCTATTTCCATCAAAAAACATTTGAAGTATTGTCACGTCCAAGTGCAGACACAAAAAATAACAGAGCAGCATCTCGTTGTATTGTCCAGCCTGATAAATCACCTCCACTCTAGGTTAAACAAGACTGCCATTCAGGTAATTAACACATCATTTAGGTAGTCATTTAAAATGTAAAATTGCTAATCCACTCGTTTATCAATGATGGGTCCTGATCATCCTCCTCTCCCAATTCAACATTGATGACCCTAATTTGAAAAGCTCGTGTTTAACTTTCATTAGAAATGCTCAGATGTTCGTGATGAACCTTTCCTTTTTAAATTAACAGAAACATTTTTTTTTTGTCTTTAGAATTATTTAGTGACAATTTGAAAGTAGGGAAGAACTGGAATACTACATCCACGTCATGCTCGCTGTCAAAGCTAAAAAGAATGTAAAACTGTTGTTAGCTTGCCATTAGAAGATGTAGTCAAACCTTCCAGTTCTAAACATATCAAGCTAGAAAGACGGCAACAGCTGGCCAACCATTTAAAAAACATGATAGTGTCAAAAAAGCTAACAACACAGAAACACGACCTCAATAATGGCCTATGACATGTAATAACTCAAAGTGCTTTGGGGTACAGGCTTGTCATAACTTAAGTGGCAGATGTAATACCTAACCATTGCATAACATAAAACTGTGGCAAAAATTGCACAGATCTTCCCTCAGTTCTTGGAGACAAATTGTGAATGTGCATTGATACAGTCGTAGAATAGTGGGTGGTTTCGGTAGAGAGGTTTGAGACTTGGTAGAGCTTGATGTGGTCTAAGCAGCATTCTAGTGATGAATGGCAAAGCCAGCTGTGTGTAGGTATGTTGAACCTGCATGCCTTAAACTCAAGGGAGATGCCCTTGACACTGAACAAGACCGTGGGAGTGGTGAGGCTGTGATGGACAGTGTGATTGAGGGCGAGGTAATGAATATGGGTTGGAGGGCTTTTATGGATAAGAGGTTTAATGGAAGATAGAAACGCATTAAATTCAGAGGAGGAAGGGAAACAGAACGGAGTTGCAAATTGAAATCAGGGCAATGGCTGAGGAAGAAAAAGATGTAGGCCGGAATTTTCTAGCCCCGCGGCGGGTTCCCCCACAGCAGGGCTGGGAAGCCATTGAACTCTCCGTTCACATCTACAGGACCCGAAGATCCCCCTGGCGAGAGGGGCTGGAAAATTCTGTCCGTAGAATCTAATGGGGAGAAACTAAGTGTTGAGCTTATTGGGTTAGTAAAAAATGAGGATTTTAACAGAGAACCAAGAGTGTGGAAAAGGATGTGTTGTTAAGGAAGACAGTGCCAGAATGATAACATCAGCACCATGGCAATTTGGATGGTGAGTTGTGGAAAGTATTGCCAAGCTTCGGTAAGGGACAACTTGTCACCGCCTATGAGCCAACATTTATTCAACGTCAGGATGCCATGCAATCATTCGCAATTAAGTTGCGGATGGCAAGGGCCTTGTTCTCGAGTGAATGGACATTCTGGACAGAAATGCAGAGAGGGGTGAAGAATGTTGAATTGTTGGCAAATTCTAAGGGAACAAAGATGGAATAGTGAGCAGGATGGGTAGGAATTTGGTGTGGTTAGGTCCTACACACTGGTCAAGAAGGTCAGTAGCTGGAGTTGCTGCTCTTAAGGTGTTTTGATGGGCCACTTAGAGAATTTTAAGAAAGGCACAGAGGGTAGTTGTGGACTTATCCAACACAGATTCAAGGCAGGGAAACAGTAGGTGAGTAGGAAAGCAGAGGAGCAGAGATAAGTTGTGATAAGGATAAGGAAGCAAATGCCTGACAGCAGAGAAATGGAAGGTGGCATAACTAGCTGCCAAAGTGGTTGGGTGGTATTATCTTTCTTTTCCTTTCCTCATTGTGGACCCTTTGATTCCATAATTCACAGTTGCTCCCTTATCTCATCTCACTCTAAAGCAGGAATTTTCCGTCCACGTTGGCGTCAAGTGTCATGGCGGGCACAAGAGGACAATATGGCGGGAAGACCAAAAACAGGTTTCATGAGTTCGTGAAACCAGTTTGCGATTGTCCGCTCCATCTATCAATGGCAGGCCATGTTTCCTGCCGCCGGACGTCAGGAACGTCATTTTAATGCATCTGCACATAATTATAATCCCTGCCTGCTAGAATCATCCCCTATGCTGAATCATCCGGCATCACGCTGACGTGTTTCACTACTGTACATGAGCAACGTGCACCTGGCGAGCTGCACTTTGCTCAGGGCTTCGAGGTTTGTTGGCCTACCTTGCTTCAGGCAGCACTCGTGGTCATCAGCACAAGGCTTTGCAGGCAGCACCACATTGCTTTTATGGGGGCTCACGGGCAGGTCTCTGTCTACCAGACCAGCCATAAGGCGGAGTGGCTTTTCAACAGCTGCAGGGCTAAGGCTTGTTTGGGGAAGCTGGAGAAGAGACCTCAGGCAAGGGAAGAGGCTGCAGGGGGAGGGCTGTACTGGGGAAAGGGAATTCCAGGGTGTGTGTGGGGGAACATGTTGATCTGTGCAAGTGGTCTCAAGATGATGAGGGCTGAGGAGGCAGTCTCTAGAGGAGATGAGGCCAGATGGAGATGTGAGGATGTGTGTGTGAGAGAGTGAGTGGTGATGTCCCTTGATCTGGCAGTGAGTGAGATGCCAGTGAATGTGTAATGGCCTTGTGAGTGTGAGAGTTTAGAGTGATGAGATGGTTGCCTTACCCAGATGGCACAGATGAGATCATTCATCCTCTTTCTGCAATGGATGGCCAACTTCTTCTGTGCAGAATTGGCACTGACCACCACTGCCACCGCCTCTCAAGCTGGAGTGGTGAGATTGCTGGATCTCCTGCGGCCAGAGCAGGGGTGAAGGACATCATGGCAGGCCTCCAAAAGGCATTCCAGTGATGGATCACTGAACTTTGCTTGGCTTTCAGGGCCAAGTCTTCACTGGAGCAGTCCTTGGCTGCAAACATTGAGAGCTGCGTGTGCGGCTGCAGTTTAGATATGGCACCTGGAGAGAGGAAATGGTCTGGTAATGGCATGGCGGGCGATTCAGTGGGCGCCAGCGAGACGATGTGTTTCCTGTGGCTACATAATTAATGAGGTGGGAGGCAGATGATACAACGTGAAAAGCCGCCATTGTGGCTGGCGGATTCAACATCTTTTCTCCTGCCCGCTACCGCACTTAGTGCAAACCTGGGATGATTCTGCCCTATGGCCCGACTATCAGCACTAGGTGGAATACAGATTTTCTTGTTCCCTCCCTAACACAATTGAATCAGGCAACAGTTCTTTATTGCATCCAGAAATTCCTGACTTTTTTTTATAACCATCTCACAAGAAAACGCTCCATCTATATTTGGACAATAGGCATCTTCCACTAGCAAGGCATTTTCTTTGCTGAATGTTTTCCTTACTTAGCTGTAAACTATCTGATCGATATCAACTGGTTATTCTGAAGGCCTTTGGCAAATTCACAGCAGCTTCTCTTTGCTTTCATCATTTTAACTGTAGCTAGGGTGATTTGGTTTCCCCAACTCCTCTCTGAGGTCTTTTTTGCCTGCATCCTTGTTTCCCTTTATAAATAATGCAACTCCTTCTTCCCCTAATGCCTACACCAATCTATTCCAAATAGCTTAAGTGTTGTATTCCATTTACAGTTCATCTTTAACTAGGTTCTATGTCTGTATCATGTGTAACATTAGACAAATGCTGCAGACCGGATGGATAAAGGTCAGTATATGATGCTTGCAGACCTGAGAGGTCCTTTCAAGCCAAAAGGAACAGCATCTATTAGCAGTGCTAGCAGGAGGTGTTGAATTAAGGAACTCATTTTATTTTCCAGATTCTATTTTGTTTCTCTAAAAATTCGATGAAATTGGGTGTGGGAATTTTAACCATAAAAAAATGGGCCAGTTTGCGTTAGGGTGGGGGGATAAGGTCCTAGGAATCATACTTCCAATACCAAACCATATTCAACACATTCATTCTAGTTTTAACGAAGGTGGTGCGATGGGTAGGTGATTAGTTCCAAGTAGGTGGGTTGGCACTTTAAATATTATAATGAGGCCATGGCCACGTTGTTATTCAACTTGTTGAATCTGTCAACGGCTGCGTTTCTGCTGAGGTCTCTGAACCCCACCACCATCACCCCTACTCTGGGATTCCGGGATTGGACACCCCGCCTCAGTCATGCTCCAAGATTCTGGGATTAGCACCCCACTCCAGGGTCGGAATTGGGAGCCCTCCTTTGCCCCGGAATCTACCGTATTCAAAACCCAACCCGCACCAGATTGTTTCCCCTCTCTTCCCCTGAGTTTGACTCCCCCAATATACCCCTGGGATGTGATAAAGGTTTCTAGGGTTCTATGACTGTTATATGATTCAACATGTTAGGGAGGGAGCAGGAAAAGCTGTACTGCACATAATTCTGACATTGAGGACATCGAATGGGAGATAAGGTGAGGGAGCAACCATGAGGAGGAATCAAAGGGTCATAAAGTTCGAAATGAGGATCGGAAAAGAAAGATAATACTGTTAGACCACTTTAATAGGGTGCATTTTAAGGCAGTGCAGATACAAATCAGAAGGGACTGGACAGAGCTAAAGAGGGTCACTCCATGATAGCTAAATCGGACAGACTTGAAAACATATTTGAGCCCAAGAGCTCCCTCTACCTCCTTTGTCTTTTTATTGGACCTCTTGGGTGTTTCTCTCATGTTGCCTCTCACTGTCTTACTGGAACACAGGCCTGTCAATCAGGCTGCCTTTCAGGTGGGGAACTGGTCAAGGGTGTCACATGCACACTGTGGAGTTAAATCTGCACAGCATTTTTGGGAGGGGGTTACTCTGATCTCTGGGTTCTCAATACCTTACCAAGCACCCAGTGGATCAGGTAAAATCCAGCCTGGGGAGAATGTGTAAACAATGGCTCCCAAATCTCCAAGTGTCCTTGCAATGATGGACCTGACTGTTTTCATATAAGATAGGTTTCTTATTCCTCATGTAGCTCTGACCTTCTAGTAACTAAATCTATTTGCTTGACAACTATATATTTTTCTATTCTATACATGTAAGGAGAAAAGCCAGCATATGATGTTTCCTCTGAGTCATTATGGAATTTGTACCTTCTATTTCGAATATTGAGCTGATATAAGCTAATGTAAACCTGGGGTAAAAGTCATAGAAGTGGTACAAAGTAATAACCTTTTAGGAATCAACATAATAAAAAGTTTATCTGGCTGTTATTTCACTGCTTTTGTGGGAGCTTTTTGTGTGCTAATTAGCTAAGTAATTCGCAAGTATTTCATTGGGAAGCCTGATGGTTGTGGAAGGTGTTATATAAAGGCAAGTCTTTCTTTTTTCTCATTGAGTCATAGAGTAAAGAACGAAGCTATTTGACCCATTGTCCTTGTGCTGGTTCTTTGAAAAAGTGATAAATCTATGCTGTCAAGACATCTGGGAAGAGAAATTTGTTCACATGAATGGTGTTACGCAGGCTTACGTTGATTCACAGGGGCGGGCAGCATCAGGGTCTGCACGGCCCATGCAGCATTCTTCATTAATATCATTAAATTGCTCCTCTTCCCCCCCAGCATTTAGGTACAATCCCTTCCATTTCTTTACTTTTGCCTCACTTGTATTTTGAGTTCTTCCCTATTGTTTGAGCTTATTTTACTCTTGATCCTTTCTGGTTTACCATTGCCTTACACTCTGATCTCCACCTAAACCTTCCTAGCTATATTGTACATCTGCACTAACTTTAGTCCTTCATGTTCCTATTTATACAGATAATCTGTGTTTATTAATTGAATGATTTGTATCAGTATTTCACCCAGCAGTAACAGTAAGAAAAATTTATAAATTCTTTAAAATGTTTGGGGAATCTGTAACAGTTTAAAAAAATATATTTGAAAAGGGCTCATAAACTCTTACATCACTTGTAAAAGGATCACTTGTAATTTCTAGATAATAAGAAATTTTGGCCTATGTGACCTGGTGACCCTGGACCCGGAAGCAGTACCAACAGGAAGTTAAAATACAGAGGCTGTGTGGCACACCCACAGAAGAATGGTGAGACCAAAAGGACTTGGTGCTACCTGTGGAAAATTGGCTAAGTCCTTGAAGGACAGGGACTGGAATTTGGATTGAAGGACTATTTGACTGAAACTGGAACTATACAAGCAAGATGGACTGCCTACTAATGCCATGAGAGATCTGCTATCCTTTGTGCAATTTATAGTTCATACCAACTGTGATTTACTTGTTAAATTAAACATGACTTACGTTGATTCTGATTCATGTTAAAGTAAAAGTTGGGGGAGTGCAGAGATCTTGGAGGGTTGTGGGGTTGGAGGAGGTTACAGAGATAAAGAAGCTTGAGGCTCTGTAAGGATTTTAAATCATGGATGAGAATTTTAAAATTGAGGCTTTGTTACAAGTTTTATATTACCTTTCACAAGTCAGCATTTAACCAAACAGCCTATGCTTCACTGCTCCAGATAATGGAATTGCTGCAATACAATTTGATGCAAGTAAGGCTCATACTGGAAATAATTAGGCTAGTCCTTCTAAACATGGTGTTAATTTCTCAGAGGCAAAAACACTGAGATTCAGAACGGTAGTGTTTTAGAGTCAGATGTCATTTTTATTTGAGCAACATACTGTAGATAAATGTACTGAGTATTTATCTATGCAGTGTATGAAAGTGGAAGACCATAATGTTTTAACAGAAATAGTTTGTTATGGAAAGCTATTCAATTAAACAACCCCCCTCTCACACCGTTCCTTTTACTTGTAATAAATTATAACTTTCCACTTTTAAACAATTCTTCACTTCTATTGAGGATAATTGCCAAATTGTATGAGATGGGGTACATTATACAGAATGGATTTCCTCTGTCATTTATATTTCCCCAAACTGGGCTGGATAGCAGCGTGGTTAATGTGATGGACAGCTTTTCAGTAGATACCGTGTTCTGTTCATAGGTCAATATCGAGTACATTAGCCCCGTAATGTGAAAAATACGGATTGCCCAGTGTCTTATTCAGTTACAAATGCTGCAGGGAGATGAAATGTTACTTTCATGTTCAAAATATAGTCACTTCTACTGACAGGAACAGAGAATTGTGTTGGTAAATACCAAACTTACATTTTCCTTTCAAATTGAACATCAAAACCATTCATTGCTCTGCTTCCATAGTGCAAATAAATGTTATATTTATGCAGAGACAGTGAATGTCAAAAGGCCTTAACTGAACATTGAAGGAGTTATTTTGGGACTTCCTAAGGCAATTGAAAGTAACACCAGAAATATGGAATATATTGCATTTCTATTGATTGTAGAATTGAAATTTGGAAATACTCTGCTTTAATACAGATCAAATTCACTGAGGCTGTGTTCTGGCTACTTGAGCTGGGCAGATGATAAAAATGCTTTTATCTTAGTCTCATGCAGCTAGTGTACAAAACTCTTCAGGGCGGTTGGGTTTGGTACGGTGTAAAGTCTTAATTATCAGAGGTGCCACATTAAATTGTGTTGTGAACCACTGGAGAACATGTGAGTCTGTTGACGGTCTATGATCATTCTGTAATGGAACAGTGCGGTGACTAACAAATGTGCTTTTGAAACCCCAAGGAAATGCACAGATGGCTAAACATTTTAGGAACATTTCAGAACATTTCTTACTGACTCAAGATTATGACATTAAGTAATGTATTTATCAAGGTCTTTTGAAATAAACTTGAAAAAATTGTACTGAAGGTAATGTCTGGCACTGTAGAAACCAGGAGCACTATTCTCTGAAGGGTCATTGACCTGAAACTTTAATTTTGTTTCCCTCTTCACACTTGCCAGACCTACTGATTTATCTCCAACATTTTCTGTTTTAATTTCAAATTTCCAGCATCTGCAGCACTTTCCTCTTACACCATTCTTGCCATTTGGTTAGATGAAACTTACTTTTCATTTACTCAAAAGTTAAGGCAAGTGGCAGTGAAGGATTTTCTTTGACATGGACAGCTGAGAGGAGGCCTTTGTTAAGAGATTGAAAGAAAAGATTCAAGCCCTGGTGTATTCTTTTAACCACAGTCATGCTGAACCGATGGTACATGCAGGACTGTTCTCCCTCAATTTATATTATTGTTGAGGCTATATTTAGGTGGCTTTTTTATATAGTGAGGTTTCAGTCAATCTTGGCCTGCTTTCAGGGTCTGGTTTTCACTTTACAGACTCAAAAATATTGATTGAAGCCTCTAGGTTTCATGTTAGTCTGAATTTCAATGTAACCCATGCTAACATGTTTTTGGCTAGAAGGATTTAACCTCTGGAAGGCAAGAATACATTCAGATTCAGATAACTGAAATTCAGAATGTTTTTAATCTAAACTGCAAGTGGCACTCTTCTTCTAAGTTTCATAGGTTTGGATGTTTTGTCCCTGATTTTTTTTTAAATGGTGATAGGTTTGGTTATTTCAATAGCTTGGAGCACAAACTAAAACCATTCAGATTAGTCCATGTGATTCAGGAAGACATATATTTTTACAAATTACGGTTTCTTATTCCAGTTACTGGGAAGTAGATGATCTTTGCATCATCACAAATTATATCACAGGTACAAGAACATAAGAAATAGGAGCAGGTGAGTAGACTATACATGTTAATGTCTTATTAAGTACATTGTTAAGATTTAATGGCAATTACATTGTTAAGGTTTAATGGTAATTACATTGTTAAATGGGTGATAGGTATTGGTACACCGATAAATGGGGATAAGTTCTGGTATGATAGCCAAGTGGTTATGGTACTAGGCTTGTAACCCCAAGATCAAGAGTTCAAATCTCACCATGGCAAATTCTAAATGGGGATAGCGCCGGTTTCCATAGTGTAGTGGTTATCACATCTGCTTTACACGCAGAAGGTCCCGGGTTCGATCCCCAGTGAACCCATGCTGCGCTTTGGCCACATAAATGGCAACTGAAATTCAACAAGAATGATTGTGATGAGCAACAGCTGGTCCTCACTCAGCCCTCTTAATGTGTTCCTCACAGCTAGCATGCTGAATGAAAGTATAATTGGGGATAGCTCTCCAGCGCGCAGTGAAAATGACGAAGGGAACATCGTCATTTGGTAAGAGGCGGAACAAGACCCACACTCTTTGCCGACGATGTGGGGCTAAAGCATTCCACCTGCAGAAATCGACCTGCGGCAAATGTGCCTACCCTGCCAAGAGAAAGAGGAAGTATAACTGGAGTGCCAAGGCCAAAAGGAGAAACACAGCTGGTACAGGCCGCATGAGGCACCTGAAAGTGGTGTATCGCCGATTCAGGAATGGATTCCGCGAAGGGACCACCCCGAAGCCCAGACGTTCCACATTGGCTTCCTCCAGCACTGCATAAACTACCAGTGTATCTACACAACAAATAAAGCTATGGTTTGGAAAATAAAAAATTTATAAATGGGGATAGTTGGGACACTGGGACGTTAGAGTAGTCTTGATTGTGAACTAAGTCAATAAACTGTCTCCAGAAAAGAATGTAGCTGTGTCATAGTTTTAACTTTACCAATTGGCATAGCTCCAATTAACAATACAGCCCCTGGAACTTGCTGATCATCAATCTTAATTCCACCATCTCCATAAGCTCCCTGTATCCCTTGATTCGCTGAGGGGCCAAAAATCTGTTTATCCCTGTGTTAAATATGTATGTTCAACGATGGAGCATTCACAATTCTTGGGATGTAGAATTCCAAAGAGTCAAAACCCTTTGAGTGAGGGAATTTCTCCTAATCTCATACCTAAATGATTGGCCCCTTATCCTGAGACTGTGTCCCTGTATTCTATATTCCCCAGCTAGGAGAAATTACTTCTCAGTATTTACCCTATCAAGTCCTTTCAGAATCTTGCACGTTTCAATGAGGTCACCTCTGATTTTTCTAAACTCCAGGGAGTGTAGGCCCAATTTACTCAGCCTGTCATCATAGGACAACCCTCTCATCCTAAGAACCAAATTAGTTAACCTTTGCTTCACCACCTTATATGTAAGTAAATATGGAGACCTTAAATATGGAGACCAAAACTGCACACGGTACTCCAGGTGTGGTCTCACCAAAGTCCGGTACAATTGTAGCAAGACTTCCTTATTCTTGTACTCCAATCCCCTTGCAATAAAGGCCAACATGTAATTTGCCTTCCTAATCGCTTGCTGTACCTGCATGCTAACTTCTTGTGTTTCTTGTACAAGCATACCCAAGTCTCTCTGAACATCAACATTTACAAGTTTCACACCTTTAAAAAGTAAAAGATGATAAGATCACAAGAAGTAGGAGCAGGAGTAGGTCATTCAGTCCATCCAGCCTGCTCCAACATTCATAAGATCATAATTGATCTTAAAAAATATTCTGTTGTTCTATTCTTGCTACCGAAGTGAATAAGTATCTTGCCAGAATTGTTATCACCTCACAGCTGTTAATAATTGTATCAATTGTATTTGATATAAATGTATTCTAATGAAACACCACAACAATCAGAACAGAATTTTAAGAAACTGTCTGAAATGGATACATTAAAACCAATTTTTAATCATTAGCAGAAGAACTATTTAACAAGCACATCAGTTTTTGGGGTAGGGCCAAGTGCAAATAATTAATAGGGCTGGATATTGAGGACAATTAGTTATGATTCCCTACCACACAGATGTATAGGCTGCTGACAGTTGCTGTCAAGGTTCATATGTAAGTAATGGCTATATGGGTAAGATATTGATGGAACTGTAGCCCAGAAAAAAGTCAATACCATCGAGAGATGAAGGTGAGAGAGGAGAGAATTGATGAGAAGAAAAAAAGGTCTGGTAAATTATTTACTTTAAACTGGTTCCAAGAAAATGACACAATCTCAAGGATCAGCCTTGCCTCCAGGACCCTTCTGGAGCATCACAGTGTTAATCGTTGGCTGACTTCAAGTTGATTTTCTGGCACTTGTTGCAATGAGCATTTAAACTGTGGACAGCCATAGGCAACATCTGTGCATGGGCCATATCAAATCTTGTAATTAAAGGCAAGAAATATTGAGAATAAATGAAAACCAGCTTCAGCAATTCAAACAGAATCAGGAATATGATTTTTGGATGTGTGTTTGGACTCAGCATAAGCAGGAAATTAGCACAAAGCCATATTAGTGATTTGATTTGAGTGTTTTCCCGCAAACAGTAAAAATACATGCGAAATAGGCTCCTATATGTAGGAGTTATGTAAATGATTACCAAAAGCGTGATTATAATAATAAGCATATATTCAAATTTGGAAATTCACAACAGCTTCAAAAAGGCTGGTACATCCATTTCACCCCATCGCCTCTCCCCCAAAAAATGGCAACTTAAGGATTGTTACTGAGAATTATTTGGGACAGTTTGATTTTCAAAAGGGGTGTGGATGGCATTTATCCCTTTTAAAATATGAACAAAATTATGAAACTCCAAACACAAAAGTTGAGTTCTTTAGTAACTGCAATAACAGAACTATAAATGTTTGCACAGTTTAATACTCTAAAATATTTCAGTTCAGCTTTAACCACAAAATTACAACCGGATATTTAATTGTATTTTCCTGCTGTGATCGGCTTTATTTTCCTCAAGCAGGTTAAATGTGAAGTGATGGTACAGTACTCTTTCTTAAACAAATTGGAAGGTTGAAACTTGTAAATAATATAAATTGCTCAGAAAGTTACAAGCTTTGAATGGAATCTGTCATCACATTACTGTTAATAAAACCATCAATGTGTATTCCCCAACAGCATTAGCAGCTTCATTCAGGAAAAATACTCTAATCCATCCAGTAGTATTTTCAAATACTACTTTCCAAGACTTGGTCTTAAGCAATACAACAGATGTGGTTACTGAACATTTAACTTGAAATTAACAGGGGCATTAGTCTAATAGCAGTTTGGGACTCTTGTCCCCTACAAACAATAAATGGGAAGCAATCCCCACCAAATTCAGTCAAACACTACTGGAAACTATAAACCAGCTGGTCTAAAGAGAATGGGGGACTAAGTATGACACTACATGACACCAGAGTACTATTGGTGCTTTGTTTAGATTAAACACAGGCCATACAAACCAGGAAGGTTCTAGCTTGATTCCTCACCTGTGCTTAGTTAGCTGCAGGAACAGCATGGGTGCTACAATTGGCCTCAGCATATCTGGACTATGGGCTGGAAGCTTGACCAGGGTTCCCATTCCAGGTTGCAATTTCATGAGCCCTGCCTGAAGCAAGCATGGTGTCAGGCAATGGCATGATTCGATATCCAATGTAAAAGAACATATGTGAGTGACGGAGAGGACCCATGGAATCATATTCCAAACAAGGTGTTAATGTCAACAGGACAGGAAAGAGGAAAAGAGAAAGTTAGTTGGAAAGAAAGTAGAATCAGATTGGAATTGAAACTGGGGAGCAATTTTCAAATTGCCACACTTAGAAGCTAAAGCAAAGATCATGGCTGATCTGCGAGCCAACTCCATATATCCACCTTTTCCCCCATATCCCTTAATATCTTTGGAGTGTCCATCAGTTTTGAGATTAACAATTGATCTAGCATCAATTGCTGTTTATGGAAGAGCGTTCCAAACTTCTGCCACTCCTTGTATGAAGAAGTGTTTCCAAATTTCACTCCTAAAGACCTGGGTCATTTTTTTTGACTATGCCCCTAGCCCTAGACCCCAGCCAGTGGGAGTAGTTTCTATCTACCCTATCTGTTCCCCTTAATATTTTGAAAGCTTCAATCAAAACACTTTTTAACTTTCTAAATATCAGGGAATACAACTCTCTCCTCATAGCTTAATTCTTGGAGTCCAGGTATCATTCTAGCAAATCTATACTGCACTCCTTCCAAGGCCACTATATCCTTCCTAAGATGTAGTACCCAGAACCGCTCACAATACTTCATATGGTCTGAGCAGGGCTTTATATAGTTGAAGTATGACTTCTACCCCCTTGTCTGATGATCCTCTAGATATAAAAGGCAGCATTTCATTAGCCTTTTTGATTATTTTCTGTACCTGTTCATGAAAGGTTAATGATTTATGTACCTGAACCCCAATTCTCTTTGGGCCTCCAATGTTTCTAGTTTTTTTTTTCCATTTAAAAAAGTATACTGTTCTATCCTTCTTAGGTCCAAAGTGGATGACTTCACATTTGTCAACATTGAAATCCATTTGCCACAGTTTTCCCCATTTACTTAACTTCTTCGTAATTGTATGCTTCCATCTATATTGCTTAAAATGCCATCTATCTTTGTGTCATTGGCAAATATGGAATTCTGTCCATCATCTCAGCCTTTAATAGAGAGTGAATTGTTAATACCAGATGATCCCAGAGATGAAAGGCTTTAGTTATGAAGGAAAGCTGGAGAAAAGGTTTTTTTTGTTGCATTTGAGAAAGTTAGATCATAGAGGTGTTCTAAATTATTTAGGTAATTATAAAATAAATAGGAAAAAAAACTATTTCCACTGGTGAGTTGGTAACAACTGGGCATAACTTTAAGATCACTGAAAGAACAAAGAGGTAAGGAGATTTTTTTTAAAGCAACAAGATTGTCAAGACATGGAGTGCATACCAGAAGAGAGATCCTAACAGCCTCCCATTGTTTTGTCCACTTAAAAAAAATGATTCAAGGGTTTTAACCTCCACTACTCAAATTGGAAGTTATGCCATATTAATCATTCATTGTGTGAAAAAGGATTTCAGCCTTATAAATGACCATTTACTGGTTTGAACTTGTGTCCACTGGTTCTACTCTCACAGACTACAGTAATATTCTAGGTTAATTTTATCTATACTCTGAAAATTCTTATAGACTTCAATAAGCTCATCCTGCGAATGTATATTTTCTGAGCTGAAAAGCCCAAAGAGGTCATTTTAGTTTCTGGCATAGGAAGCCAGGGAGCTGGGTGGGCTACCCACCTGGGAAATACAATAGGAGGCCAGTCCATTTTAATTAGCATCGTGCCAGCCAGGTACCTACCCAAAAAAGATGTTCATAGGCAGCTCGTCAATTTCGGACTATATGGATTGGGACTCCCAGAGATCCAAGGGGCAGTAAGTCATTTAAGTCATAAGGGAGAGTGGGTTTAGGAAGGTTTTGAGGGTGTGGAAGAGGAGGATCCTGGGATCCAGTGGCCCAAACTTTTTTGTGAGGCATGGTGTGCACCTCCAGGCTCCAAAAAAGTGGGTTTACAGTTACCTTACGTGGTCTCCACTGTACGGCCATAGGGTAGATTGGAGCTCTGATTTTAACTACCTAATGGACCACACCTCTATTTGCATTTTTAATGAGGCTGTCACCTTAGTGAGGAAAGTATCTCAGCCGCTTAACAAGCAAATTAATGTGAAGTGAAGGTACAGTACATTTTTCTCAATAAATTGGAAGATGGCAACTTGCAAATAATATTAAATTGCTCAGAAGTAGTTGAGTTACAAGCTTTGAAAGGACTCTATCATCACATTATGAACAGAACCAAGAATGTATATTATCCTACAGCTGTTACCTGCTTCATTCAGAAAAAATACTCTCATTCAAATACTTTTAAAAGACTGCTTTCCAATAACTTGGTCTGAAGCATACAACGCGTGGTTGAAGGTACTTATTCAGTTATCCTGTGTTTAAATAGAAACCAGTGATAATGTACTGGATTTTAATGCTTCTTCTGTCCATTTCGGCTCAGAGGGAGTTAACATTCCCATATAAGCCTCTTCGGTCTTTTGTCATTCTCATTTTCTTAACACTAGGCTTCTGGTTCCCATAAATTAGAGAATAACCACATTTTAAACTCAAAAATACTGGAGCTTCATCGAGTGTATTTCTTGCATCTATGTGGCTGGTAGATTGTTGCATTGTTACAGCACATGACTGCAGTGCAACAGTGAATGTGGCACCCCGGGATTTTTAATTAGTTCCTAGCACTTTACAAATTTTATAACAATATAACATCTTCTCGGCTCTAATCCTTAGGCCTGGCTGTTTTCCTTGTTTCTTGGCAACTAACACTGGATGGAATATTCATGGTGTGGTCCAAACACAGCACCATACAGTTTGATCATGATCTCCTCTGATTTATATTCTACTGTTTTAGCTTATTTAACATTGTATGGGCTTTGTTAATTGTGAATCCAAAATATTCTTCAGGTGAAAAAGAAACAATGGCCTGAATTTTTCAGATGGAAGGGGCTCCCTGCCCGCCATCCAGAGAGTCTATTCCTCACTGACTCCAAGTGTCCCGCAGCCATTTCATGCTCAAATGAACATTAAGTGACTGCAGGTGGGGCTTCTGTCCCTCGCGTGGGAGGAAGTCCTGCCTTAGAGAGCTGCCGGCCAATCCCAGGACTGGGGGAGAAGGTTGTCAGAATTTCACGCTCCTCTGCTGGTGGGTTTTAGGTGGGAAGGGGGGCAGCGGGACCATCATATTGAAAGAATGAGATTCAATCTGGGTTCCCGCCCACCCTGACCACACAGCAATTTTACGCTGGGGCGGGCAAGGCCACCCTTGCCACAATTGAGGCCCTTAAGTGGCCAATTATTGGTCACCTAAGGGCCATTTCCCACACAGTCTCAAGTCTTAGGCTAGCGGGAGGATTTACCTGGCATGGGAGAAGCCCAAAAAAGAACAGGCTTAGATCTTGGGTAGGAGGGTTGGGGGGGGGGGGGGGGGGCATGTCCATCAAAATCCCCCCTCTGACTATGGGTGACCCCCGCCCGTAAGATCCAGTGGCCACTGGACCTCCTTCCCACCCAGGCCTTTCCCCCAACACCCCGATCGTCCCCTTTGCGCTCCCCCCCAAAGCATTCCCTACCCTCCCCACCCTGGGACCCCTTAAACTTACCTTGCCTTCCGGTCCTGGGGCTCAGGCATGTTGGTGCACTTTCTTTTCAGTCCACTGCAGCTCTTGTTGCTGCAGAGACTGGAGAGCTTCTGGCTAATCAGATTGGCTGGCAGCTCTCTAAGGTGGGTCTTCCTCTGGAGTAAGGGGGTGGAATTCCCACTGGCAGCCACTTAACGTTCATTCGAGCATGAAATGTCTGCGGTGCAATCGGAGTCGGCGGGGGGGGGAGGATGTGTTCCTTGCTGACTCTTCGGATGGCAGGAAGGGAGAATCCGCCATCTGAAAAATTTAGGTCGGTAAGTTTAAGGGGCTCCAGGGCATGGAGAGTAGGGAAGGCCTGGGGGGGTGCAAAGGGGGCCCTCGGGTGTCGGGGGAAAGGCCTTGGGGTGAGGGATGTCCAGCAGCCACTGGACCTTAAGGGCGGGGGCTCCTGCAGTCAGAAGGGGCTTCTGATGGAGGTGCTCCAAACCCCCCCTTGCCGCCCAAGATCTAGGCCTGTTCTTTCTCAGGCTTTCCCCATGCAGGTAAATTCTCCTGCCAGCCTAAAATTGGGAAATGGTCACTTAAGGGCCTCAATTGGGGCAAGGGCAGGCTTCCCGTCGAAGGTCTTGTCCGCCCCAGCTTAAAATCACTGTATGGTCAGGGTGGGCAGGGTGGCCAGAGAACATCATGATCCTTCAATTTCACGCTCCCCCTCCCCAGCCTAAAAACCCGCCAGCGTGGGAGCATGAAATTCTGGCCTATGTGCCATTCTGAGTTTGGTTTGGCTTTCAAAGAAACAATAATCTTTCTAATAACAATCTTCTAATAACAATCTATTCAAGGTGAAAGTATAGATGAACTGGAGATTTACAATGAAGAAACAAAATCAAAAGTATGAATTACAGGAACATTTTCTGTGTATTTTTCCGCAAAGTATGGGAAAAAAGTATAAGGTTTCTTCTGCTCTATACTAATGCATAACAACACTGGGGTCCATTCGAACAGTATAATGGAATATGAAATGGAAGATAAACTCCTTCTTGTCTTCAGATTTCTATTACAGTTCCTAGTGTGACATCCTGTTTATTTTCTATCACTGCATGACCTTACCCTCCCAGCAGGCTCCATGACCATGTAAAGTTCAAATGAAGCTTGTTTGGACAGAAAAGGCAGTGATCCCTGCTGTCTGAAACCAAAGATACCATCAGTCCACCATTTCATACCTTATTGATACAATTATACATCTTATTTATAATGACGGAAGTAGAAATTCTGCATCTTTTTCTTGTTCTTTATGTACCCATTCTCAACCCTTGTATCACCCATCCCCTATCATTTGGGACGCCAATGCCATTACAGCAGCTAGTGCATTTCTCCACAGAACAGACTGCTGCTGAACATTCTTAAGTGTTTCCTTTTATCTATGCCACTTTAAAAATCACATGTCAGATATAAATTCATTCATTTATGTTGCCAGGCAACAATGAGATGTGATGCCACTGTGGCTCCACTATATGCTACTCTTGAGTCTGTATGGGTGTACATTAAAAGGCTCAATGTAGGATTGATTTACTTTGCAGAGTACCTCACAGGCACAGACACCAGACTAACAGAGCAGTTAAGCACAAGTTTCTGGTGGTACAGACTGCATAGAAATGAAAAGATCAGCAAAATGTGAACCTTGGTTTAAAAGCTATTATATACAATAGGGTTGGCAATGCTTTCTGAGAATTTTTGCGGACCACATTATGTGATTGGTTCAATTTGTACTTAGTGATTCCTTTATTTTTGTTCACAATCTTTCATCTTGTACATTTAATAGAATATCCTTTGTGCAGTTTCAAATCTGTAAAAAACAGAGAAAAAAACATTTTGACCTAGAGAGGAATGGCCAAATTTGTCCCTATGCGAAGGCAGTGCTATTACAAAATTTTTGGGATATTACTCCAGGTATTTTCTTCAGTTCAGCATCAATGATGGCTGACATAAGTGGACCTCAAATTCCCTACGACCCAGAGTATATATTTTCCTGCCCAATATTGAAGTAAAGAATTGTGACAATGTTAAGTCACTAAGCAAATGAAGAAGCTGGAGCCAGTCTGTCTTCAACATGGGTTTATTCACAGAACCCAGTATAATATAAGTACAGACTAGTCTTCCCTTCTGCACAGCAGCACCCACAGGTGGAAACTAGTTCTCATATAGGTGCCGTAACCTTTTCCCAAGCAGTATCAGCTGCTCTTAATCACAACAAGAGCATGCACTCAATTGTCATAGCGTTTGCAACATCAACACAATGAGGGAACATACCAGAGAACCCAGTCTTCACATGGCCTGTTGGAATGTATCACATGTTACCATGTAACTTGCCACTCATTCTGAAAATGGGCTGGATATAGACTCTCAGTAAACATGACATAGGGTGGAATCGTCCTAGATTTGCACAAAGTGTGGTAGTGTGCAGGAAAAAAGTTATTTTACCCGCCGGCCGCAATGGTGGGTTTTCGTGCTGTATCGTCCCATTCCTGCCTCATTAATTATGCGGCTATAGAAAACATGCTGTCTTGATGGCGGGCAGCCTCTGATTTGCCTCGCCGCTCCCTCACGCAGGGAGCTATGTTTAAACTGCAGCCGCGCGCACAGTTCCCAATGCTTGCAGCCGAGGACAGTTCCGGTGAAGACATGGCCCCAAAGGCCAAGAAAAGTGCAGCCCGCTCCAATTCAGTGACGCATCCCTGGGATGCCTTCTGGATCTGTGGAGGCCTGTCGCGATGTCCTCTACCCCCATTCTGTCCGCAGAAGGCCCATCAGTCTCATTACTCCGGCCTGGGAGGCGGTGGCAGAGGTGGTCAGTACCAATGCTGCTCACAAGAGGTCGGCCATCCAGTGCAGAAAACGGATGAAAGATCTAATCCGTGCCACCAGGGTAAGGCAACCACCTTATCACTCTAAACTCACACACTCACAAGGCCATCACACATTCACTGGCATCTCACTCACTGCCAACTCAAGGGACTTCACCACTCACTCTCTCACACACACCCTCACATCTCCATCTGGCCTCATCTCCTCTGGAGACTGCGTCCTCAGCCCTTACCGTTTTGAGTTCACTTGCACAGATCAACATGTGGCCCCACTTTCACACTGGGATACCCCCCTTCCCCTGTGCAGCCTTTGCCCTGCAGCCTCTTCCCTTGCCTGAGGCCTTTTCTGGCCCTTCCCCAAGCAAGCCCTAGCCCTGCAGCCATTGAAAAGCCAGCCCCACCTTACAGCTGGTCTGGTAGGTAGGAGCCTGCCGCGACCCCCCCTAAAAGTGATGTGGTGCTGTTGCCTGCGAAGCCTGGCACTGATGACTGCGAAGCAAGGTAGGCAAACAAACCTCCAAGTCCCGAGCGAAGTGCAGCTCGCCAGGTGCCCGTTGCTTATGTTCAGTTGTGAAACACATCGGCGTGGTGCCCGGATGGTCCAGCGTGGGGGGATGACTCTGGCAAGCAGGGCTCATAATGAGATTTTAAATGTGCAGCGGTGGGAAATTCGGCCTGCCATTGATCAGACAATCGCAAACTGGTTTCGTGACGTGAAACCAATTTTTGGCCTTCTCACCATATTCACGCCCCCCCGCCATGACGCCTGACGCCAACGAGGCCGGAAAATTCCGGCCATAGACTCTTAACCAACAAAATGCTTTGTTATACACGGTAGATTAATGAACAGCAATGACACTGCAAAATTATATATTTTTTAATGTTTTTCAATGGATGTGGGCATCACTGGCAAAGATAGCATTTACTTCCCATCCCTACTTGCCCTTGAACTGAGCCAAACAGGTTTTTGCAACAATGAATAATGGTCTTAAGCAATGGTATTACAGATTTATTAATTGAATTCAAATTTCACCAACTGCCATGGTGGGATTTAAACCCCTGACCCAGAGCATTTGCCTGGGTCGCTGGATTTCTAGTCCAGTAACATTACCACTACCCTCCCATCTCCCCATATCTCCTCAATATATAAAACAGCTAGATGAAATACATTTTCTCTCTAAAGAAAGACTTTAAACTGAATTCCAATGACTGAAAACTCACTCAACCTCTCTGGCTGGTCCAGCACAACAATATAAAACACTAAGCTTTACATCTAGTATCTGTGAGATTCACTTAAATTCTGCCCACTGACTGAAAAGTGGTTCACAATTTAATTGGTTAAAAGGGTCCTCAGCTGCTATTCAATGACAATTCCAACCAATCAATGACCTTGCCAACTCCTTTGAGCTCTGAAAAACAGCTGTCAGTCACTATCACCAAGACCATTCACGTGTTCAGAAAGCAAAGACAAAAAATTTGTAAATCTCTTAACTGTCTGAGATCACCGACCATTCACAGGTTATTAATTGAATGGAATATTTTAGTAAAGAAGGCCATTTCTTATAGCATTACTGTGCCTTCCTGGGTGAATTCAATAGTGGTAAGGTATCTCAAGGTTTCAAAGCAATCATGTAAGCAATCTTTGACAATGTCTTAAGATGTTTCAGATTACAAATAATGTTCTCCTGGGATGAATAACCAGTTAAGACTTCATACAATCATAGTGTGGGCCAAAGCAAATGTGCCTATTATGGAGTCCTTTCCCAGATAGTTCATCTGTCCTGGAATTCCCTTCCTAAACCTCTCCACCTCTCTATCCTCCTTTAAGATGCTCCTTAAAACGCCTCTCTTTCACCAAGCTTTTGTCCACCTATCTGAATATCTCTTATGTGACTTGGTGTCACTAGCTGTTTCAATCACCCTATGAAACACTTTTGCTATGTTGGGGAAGTTATATAAATGCATGTTGTTATTGTTCTACACTGATGGTCCAAGGTTCTTCTGTGATCTTGGCGTCAACCCCTTTTATTTTTTTACCACTAAAAGCAGCAAGTGAGTTAAAACGTTTTAGTACAGATAAAATAGAATACCCATGCCACTTCAAGGTCTTTCTTATGGAATATACGCTATTTTACTACGATTCCATTCGGCAGAATTTTGCCCTCGGATGGCGTGCGGGCCCCACCAGCACAGAGGCGGGCAGGCAGCCAACCCCCACCACTGAAATGGGGCCCGCCGCCATTTTAAGTGGGCGGGCCAATTAAGGCCCGCCCAGCGGCCTCCCCAACAGGAAGCGCATGGGGGGGGGGGGGAGGGAATCCCCAGCTGTCAAAGTGCGCTCTTTCACGCGCGCACTTCTCCCTGAGGCAAAGTCCTGTCTCAGGGAGAATACTGACAGTGTCAAAAACATTAAAAATAGAAACATAAAAAAATTATTAACATGTCCCCCTCATGTGACAATGTCACACCAGATGGGACATGTTAAGAAAGAACACATAAACTTTATTATTTTTGTACAAAACGGACATGAAACTTCATCCCGCCAGTGGATGAAGTTTCATCAATTATCTGGAGCCCGCTGGGGCTCCTGGCCTGCCCGCCAGCCTTAAAGTTGGCCGGGCAGGTCTTTAAGTACTTTAACTAGCCTGTAAATGGCCTCAATTGGCCATTGACAGGTCGGCGGGTGGACAGCTGATTTCGCTGTCCGCCCACCTTCCTAAAAATTTAAATGGACCAGGATGACCTCAGGGATTCCTCCTGACGTCATCCCGCGTCATTTTCCCCTCGGCGACCGGGCCCTGCCCCCAAATCGCTGAGGGGGAAATCCTAGCCATTAAATTTGCTGCCCCACTCATTCTATAGATGCTGTTTTGCAAACTAATTTGTGGAAACATTTAAAAATTTCGCCCACGCAATTTAAATGTCGAAGGGCTCAATTTCAAAATACAAAACACCCCATTGATCACACGTTCTTAAAAGGCAGAGCTTCAGAGACAGTGTTGTCTCTGCCACCTTGTATTATGCTGATAAACAGCATTGCCACTGCCTCACATTTAGAAATGTCCTTGTCCATTTGCACTACATATGATCCTGTGTTCTATGCTGTATGATTTAGATTTATACAGTAGGTCTTTCATCAAGGGTTCATTCAACAGCTTAAATCAAAAATGACTGACTCTTTTCCCCAGTAAGGCCCCTTCCTTCCTTGGTGTTGGGCCTAGGACAAATATCTTGGCTGATTTCTCCCCTTACCAATCTTCTAAATGCAGCTTGTCAAATGCATCATGTAACGTCTTGTAAAGATCATGTAAAGAATTTTTTCTTGTGAAGTGCTGCACTTGGCGTTTCTAGAATCTTGGACCCAGTGACAGATGGGCCTGGATTAGGTTGCACGTTTAAACAGCATTATTTAATCTTGGGGATTTAGGGCCCTAATCAAATGCACACTTCCAGGATAAAAGCCTCTTGCCTTTGAAGGTTGCGCCTGGCCAGACTCAACTGACTTGCAGTTAATCTTAATACGAGTGGGCTTTCAAAGATGTTTATTATTATGTACATTCAGAGACTGGAGTCTTTGTAGCACATTAAAGTGTTTACCTCTCTGACAGACATCACAGACAATGTTCTGTTCCCTGATGGTCAGATGCAATATAAGCTTCTCAGGGTATGCCAAAATTTCATAATTACTGAGATTTTGTCACATTAAAGATAAGTTGCTGTGGGAAATAAGAACTACCAGTTCATGTTTCTGTACCTAGAAAATGTCTTAATAGCCTTTTGTTTATTAACCAGATTATTTCAAGTATCTTTCTTATAAGCCTCCATTATTTCTTAATTTATACTCAGTACTAGTGTAGCTACTGTTAGGGGACCTATAAGCCGCTCCCACCATCAGCTTTTTTCCTTTGCTATTTCTTATCTTCACCCAAACGGATTCTATAGTTTGATCCTGCAAATCAAGATCACTTCTTACTACTTTACTGACCTCTCCTTAACAGAGCCATTCCACCTCCTTTGCCATTTTTCCTCTCCTTCCAAAATGTCAAATACCCTTCAATATACAGGTCCCAACCATGGTTACTTTGCAACCATGTCTGTGCAATTTCTGAAGATCCTCCGAGGTCCATGATCCCACTTTCCAGTTTCCAGAGAAGTACAGAGACAGATCTTCAACGCTAACAGATGCAATAAATTTGTGAAAACACAGAGGTTCATATAACATCAATACTTTTAATGGATGGAGGAAAAGTGACATCCTAGGGGTATAGGTACGTTGGAGGGAATTTTCCCCCTGTCGGGAGGTTGTGCGGGGGCGGGCGCGTTTCCAAATGGCGCCCCCGATCGGGTCCGCGCCGCCATTTTATGTGGAGGGACAATTAAGGCCCGCCCAGTGTGACGCGTGCCTGGAAGTGCTGAGCTTTCACTGTGCGGGCGGGGGGTGGTTCCCTGAGTCAGGAGTGCGCTCTTTCGCGCATGTGCGTGTAAGAACGCAGAAATCTCTCTGAGGCACCTAGATAAGTTTTAAGTTTTACAAATTTTAATAAAGAAATAAAAAATTTAAGACATGTCCCCTCATGTGACAGTGTCACATGAGCTGGGACATGTCAATGAACTTTAATGAAAACATTTATTTAATTTATAAACCCTTCATGAAACCTCATCCCGCCCGTGGATGAGGTTCCATGAAAAATGTGAAAGCCGCCTGGGCTCTTCGCCTACCCACCAACCTTAAGGTTGGACGGGCAGTTTTCTCAATAGCCTTAATTAGTTAATTAATGGCCTTTGACAGTTCGGCTGCACGCCCACCGAATTGAAAATCTAAATGACGCGCGGTGACGTCGGGGCGCATGCCCGACATCACCCCACATCATTTTACGCCTTGGCGAGTGGGCCCCGCCCCGGCTCGCTGAGCCAAAAATCCTCCCCATAGATCTTTAACGGTGATAATGGAGGTAGGAAAAGCCATAATAAAGGTAACTGACATTCTGGATGTTACTTAGAAGAACATTGAGTACAAAACCAGGCATGTGACATTGAATTGGTTATACCACAGCTGGATTGAACACGCGCAATTCTGGGCATATTATGTCAGAGTCACAGAAAGAGTACAGCAAAGATTCACTATAATCACACCCAAAATCAGAGGTTTGACTTATGAAAAAGAACTCACAAGGCAATTTCTACTGAAACAAAGAAACAAGTGTTTCTGAAAGTGGAGGCCTGCAAGAATACCACAGCACAGTGGTGTTCCTCGGGACAATGTAGGCAGAGAGCAGGAGCAGACCAACCCTCCAGCCCCAGCAGTGTGGCATTCATCGCAACAAGACCCGCGCAGCACTATGGCAGGTAGGCTAAGTATGTCCCACTCACTTGAAGTTACCAGTGAACTGAGGTCTGACCCTTTTCAAACAGGTTTGAGGCCAAAGTGATTTCCCGCTGGTGTGACGCAAGATCGGAAGGCCTGACAAGATTCCAGCGAGCAGCTGTTTTAATGAGCATTCACGACAACTTAATGAATGAAGGATGTAGTTGAATTGGAGGCGGATCAGAGGAGTTTCACTAGATTGATTCCAGAGATGCGGGGCTTGTCTTATGAGGAGAGATTGAGCAGTTTAGGCCTATACTCGCTAGAGTTTAGAAGGATGAGAGGAGATCTAATTGAGGTATATAAGATGCTAAATGGGATAGACAAAGTAGACATGGAGCAGATGTTTCCACTTGTGGGGCATTCTAGAATGAGAGGCCATAATTTTAGGCTAAGGGGTGGTAGATTTAAATCAGAGATGAGGAGGAATTACTTTTCTCAAAGGGTCATGAATCTGTGGAATTCACTACCTCAGAGTGCAGTGGATGCCGGGACGCTGAATAAAGTTAAGGAGGATATAGACAGATTTTTAATTAGTAATGGGTTGAATGGTTATGGGGAGAGGCCGAAATGAGATCAGCCATGATCGTATTGAATGGCGGGACAGGCTCAAGGGGCTGAATCGCCAACTCCTGCCCCTAGTTCTTATGTTATGTTAAATGGCGTTTGCTCCACTGGTTGATGGCTGGATAACCGATCCGCCATCAACCCACCATCGGGAGAATTGCACACCGTTGTTACGACGATGGATTTGTGATTTTTTGCCTGCCACTGGATTCTCCGCTCCCATCCACCATAAAACCTGTCGCGGACAGGATGAGAAAATTCCACCCTTATAAGTGTGATAGACAGGAAATGCATGATCGATGTGCCATTTTGCTAACTATTAGAGAAAGGCATAACTCTGATACACTTTGCACAAATCTTTTGAACATAATGTTCCCCCTTGGACTTTCCTCCTTCGAATCAAACATGCACAGATTTTACAATCAAAATTCTGAATGAGCTGGGCACTTCTAACCTGATTCTGACATTATTATATTACTAAACATCACCTATATTTTGTTGTTTTGATGTCACTGAGGTGCTGTTGTTTGCCCAAGTAACTCTGAGCTAGAGAAGGGAAAATTGGACAATTGTCCCTTTTAATGGATATTTGGTGAATTCTGCTGGAAAAGTCGTGTCTAAAAGAAGAGGATGTGATAACTCACCCCCTAACTCCCCATACCATGGCTAAATAACCTGCCAACAATCCTTGTATAGGCTCAGGTGTGAGAAATGACTGCTAAGTAAGGTACTGAAGAGCTAATACTCGCGGAACTCAGCAGGAGACACTGCCTTTAGGAGGAGTGTAACTTTGGGCAAGAAATTTCCATGTTTAACTAAGAGCTAATGCAACCGCTTTGTAATGGTTTAGCTTATCCTATTGTTCACTCTTTCGATAATTGATGAAAATTGGATTATTAACTAAGACCATAAGACCTTGATCGGGATTTTGTCCTCGTCGGGCAGGCCCGGGAGCGGCCGTGAAACCGACTGCCGCCCGCAATCGGGCCCCGACCACGATTTCACACTGGCGGGTCAATTAAGGCCCACCCAGCGTGAAACACGGCTCGTCACTGGCCGGGAAGGGCCCAGCAGAGGTAGCGGCCTGTTTGCCGCTGGGTCCAATGGTGACCCAGCGGCTGATATAAAGGCGGCCCAGGCAGCCCCAGGCAGGCTGTCAGGGAAGGACAGCCCCAGACTGGCTGCCGTTCTGAAGATGCACTCGAGTGCGGCAGCAAACACCAGGCGGGAGAGCAAGTCGGGTGGGCACTCGGGTCCCCACTTTTTGGATGAGTGCCTCTCAGTCCTGCTGGAGGAAGAGGCTGCCAGGGGGTCCCCTTGTCCCCGGAGATGGGAGGAGGAGGCCACCGCACCTCATCAAGAGGGCTTGGGAGGAGGTGGAAGCCCGAGTGAGCAGCCATAACGTGGTGAGGAGCACATGGATGCAGTGCCAGATGTACTTCAATGACCTGCTGCGCTCAGTAAGGGTGAGTACCGTGTTGGCATGGGTCAGTGTGCAGAAGTGCTAAGGCGTAACCATCCCCCCATGGACCTCAGGGGTGCTAGAGTCTGAGTGCCAACTGTCAATCACACCGGAGCTGCCCAAGGGGGTGAGCACTGGCTGCTTGGACTGAGTGCCTTGTGGCTCGAGGGCCACGACTCAGATGTGCCCTGCCAGCTGTTCCTCAGCTGGGGTTGGCCAGGCTGCAATGGCGCTGCAGGTAGAGAGTGGATTGATCAATGCTCCTCTGTCCTTTCAGGGGAAGACAAGCCATAAACAAGCCGAGAGGTCACGTACAGGCGGAGGCTCGTCCAACCTGCTGCTGCTCTCCCAGTTTGAGCAAGATGTCCTGGAGCTGGAGAGCCGGCATGCTTCCCATCCAACCAGGCATGGAGGGGCGGGGATGCCAGACGAAGGTAAGACCGCAGTGCACAGGCATGAGACTTTTGGATTGTGCAACCATTCTAGTGCAGTCTCCTCATTGATGTGAGCCTCGAACCTGGTGTCCCCATTGATTGTTGGGAGACGATGGCACCAT
The DNA here is from genome assembly GCF_964194155.1 of Cetorhinus maximus. Taxonomy (NCBI): domain Eukaryota; kingdom Metazoa; phylum Chordata; class Chondrichthyes; order Lamniformes; family Cetorhinidae; genus Cetorhinus; species Cetorhinus maximus. Next base: position 35,139,065 of record NC_135902.1, read on the forward strand.
GATGCAGATCTCCATTGTCTCACCAGGGTGCCTAGCATGTGCAGTGACAGTGTGATGACTTTAATTAATGACATGTTCTTGTACTCCCTTTTAGGTTCACCAGCAGGCGTCCCATCTGCAGGTCTACCCCAAAGGTGACGCCAGAGGACACTGGGCGTCACTGTCACCTGCGTCACACCAGTGGTGCTAGGGGAGCACCTAGAAGCAGGCATTAGCACAGACGCAAGCACCTCAGTGGGCATTAGATTGGCAGCTAGTATCTCGGTGCACATTGGTGCAGGCACTTTGCACTCACTTGAGGTACAGACAGCGGCAGAGAGTTCCCAGGGTGCTGGCAATCGGAGGACTGCTGAGGATCAGGATAATGCTCAATTGAAAGCTGATGATGAGCCTCTGGAGTCGTCCATTAGGTGGCAGATGCTGGATGTCCAGCGAGATGTGCAGGAGGGTCTGGTGGAGATCCACGAGGGTCTGCGTGTCATGGTCTCCGTGATGGAGGAGTCCATGCAGAGCGTGAGCACTGCTTGACTGCCATGGGCGAGCGCACTGCCTCCTCCATTGAAAGAGTGGCAACTGTCCTGGAGAGGCAGCTCCAGGGACAGAATGAGGGGTTCCTGGGGTTGCGCTCGGACCTGCAAACCCTCACACAGGCACTGACCTGAAGTGGTCAGCGTCCGTGTGGGAGCTGGATGAGGCACCCAGTCCACCCAGTGCGCAGGGAGGTCCGCAGCAACCTTACGTTGGTGCACGAACTGCCTGTCGTCTTTGAGGGCTCCTCTCAGGGCACTCTTCTCAGAGAAGCAGCTCCTCCACCCCTCCACCGGTGATCATGGCATCTGATGAGGCTGCGGCGACTGAGGAGATGCCAGCCATGTCACTGACCACTTCCCCCAAGGCGGGGCCAGCACAGGCTCCACCGGCCAGAGGACAACCGCCAAGATCATCAAGGTCAACAAGACAGCAGGCTGTCTCCAATGCCGATGCCAGCGAGGGTGCAGCACCTAGACGTAGCACTCGCAAGCGTAAGTTAAAGGCACCATGAGCACAAGAGGGACAGGTTACGGGTGATTTTATGTTAATTTATGTTTAATTAATGTATACAGGTCTGGGAATTAAGATGAGAGAAGTTGATGTAAATAGTCTCTAATTGTCAAAATGATATAAATTTTGTTTTTGTCGTCACGATCTGAGTATGCTTCACCTTTTTGTTTTATTGGTGCAGGGTATGCCAGTATGTAATGCTGGACATACGTGGCTCTGAACTTTATTGCACAGGTGCTTAGTGTTCTGTGTGTTCAAATGAAAGGGTCCTTTCAGACATCCGGGATGGAGGAGACAGCCCTGGCATGCATTTGAAACTGATCTTTGGTAGCCTAGCTGAAGGAGTGTTGGATCAAAGTGTCCCTGGTGTCCCTGCCTTCCTGGAGGATACCGAGGTCTGGCTCCACGCCCTCAGCGTTCTCCTCACCATGCTCATTTTTGGACTCACCACTGGACTCATCATCCATGGCCTGTGCAGCTGCGTCAAGATCCCCTTCCTCCAGTGGATCCCCCTTTGCCAGTGACAGATTCTGCAGAACGCAGCATATAACCATGATCAGTGACACCCACTCTGGGGGGCAGTGCAGTGCTCCCCATGAACGGTCCAGGCATCGGAAGCACATCTTGAGAAGATCTATGGTCCTGTCTACCACCACACTTGTGGAGCCATGATTCATATTGTAACGCTTCTCTGCCTCTGTTCCTGGGTAGCAGAGAGGCGTCATGAGCCACCTCTTCAATGGATAGCCCTTGTCACCCAGCAGCCATCCATCCAGTCGGGCTGGAGACCTGAACAGCCTCGGCACCTGGGAGTGTCAGAGGAAGGAAGCATCATGGGAGCTGTCAGGGTACCTTACACAGACTTGCAGAATCTGTATCCTATGGTTACACACTATCTGCATGTTCATGGAGTGGAAGCCCTTCCTGTTGATGAAGGCACCCGGCTGACCCGCTGGTGCCTCGATGGCCACATGTGCAGTTGATGGCACCCTTGACACGGGGGAACCCAGCAATCACTGCAAAGCCTCTGGCTCATTCAGCCTGGCTGGCTTCATCCGTATGTTAAAGAATAAACATCAGTACCCGCCTGAACAGAGATTCTGTCACCAGCTTGACATAACTGTGGACAGCTGATTGGGAGACTCCACACAGATCCCCCACTGAGCCCTGGAAAGAGCCGGAGGCTTAGAAGCTGAGGGCCACTGGCATGGGGTGTCCACCCATACTGTCAGAGCTGACCTCAGGCCCAATCAAAAGGCAAATGGAGGTCACGCTCTCCCTTGAGAGGCGGAGCTTCCTTCGGCATTGCACCTCAGACATATTGAGGTGCCGCCTGTAAACTCTGGCAGCAGATAGCAGTGTGTTCTGCGGCCCCTTCTGCCTTGGACTTCCTGCTGACCCTGCGCCCCTTGTGCCTGTGCCTCTCCGCCCACAGGTCACTCCCCTGGAAGCTGCATAGGGACACCTGGCTTCCTCTTTAGAGGTGGTTACGCCAGGGGAGACCACAATCCCCATTATCAGGGTAAAGGATGGCTGTCTGATACCTGGAAGGGTCCACATGGTCTGAATCCTCCGGGGGCCAGGCAGACACCAATGAGTCCTGAAATGAAGCCTGGAAATGCTAAGAATGAATCCCAGAACAAAGATGAAGCTGCTAAGTACCAATAAGCAACCAGCTGCAAACTTATCTCCAAAGCTCCTCACTACTCACACTGGCAATGCTGCTGGCCTGTTTTTATCCCGCCCTTGAATGATGTTTGTGAAGATGTCGGCTGGCTGCCTGCCTGTTTTGCCCATGCAATGAGCATAAAATCGCACGGGCAAGGAAAAATCACAGACAATTGGATTGTTAATGGCCTTGAGTGGCCTGTCAATTAATGGCGGTGCCGCTCTGCCACCCGCCAAGCGAAATATCACGCGAGTGCATGATGACTTCAGGAGGCACACCCAACATCATTGTGCAATATTTTACTCCCGTTTGGGTTGGGCACATGCCTGCTGCAGCACGAAAAATTTTGCCCCATAAGACATAGGTGAAGTAAGCCATTCAGCCCATCAAGTCTGCTCCCCCATTCAATGAGATCATGGCTGATAGGATAATCTCAACTCCACTTTCCGGCCTTTTCCCCGTAACCCTTAATTCCTTTACTGATTAAAAATCTGTCTATCTCAGTCTTGAATATACTTAACGACCCAGCCTCTACAGCCCTCTTCAGTAAAGAATTCCACAGATTCACTACCCTCTGAGAAAAGAAATTCCTCCTAAACTCTGTCTTAAATGGGCGACCCCTTACTCTGAGATTATGCCCTCTGGTCCTAGACTCTGCCACAAGGGGAAACAACCTCTCAGCATCTACCCTGTCAAGCCCTCTAAGAATCTTATATGTTTCAATAAGGTTGCCTCTCATACTTCTAAACTCCAATGAGTACTGGCCCAACCTACTCAACCTCTCCTCATAAGAAAATTTCTCCATACCCGGGATCAACCTCGTGAACCTTCTCTGGACTGCCTCCAATGCCAGTATATCTTTCCTTAGGCAAGGGGACCAAAACTGTTCACAGTATTCGAGGTTTGGTATAATTAGTGCCTTTTATAGTTTTAGCAAGACTCCCCTATTTTTATACTCAATTCCCTCTGAAATAAAGGCCAACATTGCATTTGTCTTCCCTATTACCTGCTGAACCTGTATGCTAGCTTTTTGTGATTCATGCACAGGGACTCCAAATCCCTCTGAGCTGCAGCTTTCTGCAGTCTTTCTCCATTTAAATAATATTCAGTTCCTCTATTCTTCCTGCCAAAGTGCATAACCTCACATTTTTCCACATTATATTTCATCTGCCAAGTTTTTGCCCACTCACTTGTCTATATCCCTCTGTAGACCCTTTGTGTCATCCTCACTGCTTGCCTTCCCACCTATTTTTGTGTCATTCGCAAACTTGGCAATAGTACATTCACTTCCCTCATCTAAGTCATTAATATATATTATAAATAAAGGATTGATTCAGCTAGTTTTCAGAAAGTCAAAACAAATTACATATTCAAAGTGTTAATTGGCTCTGATTGATTTGAACCTTTAAACTTCAAATATTGAGAGTCAGTGACTCAATCCATCACTTCAAGGTTAGTTATTTTCTCTGCACTCCCTTCATCTCATTAATATACTGCAGTAGGTAAACAGAAGACACCCACTGCTTGACCTTATGATATAAAGTGAAAGACATTCAGCAAATTACTGCCTTTTCTGGGCATTATGTTTTCACAGAAGTTAGTGTAATGTACATGATCTCAAATGTTTTTATATCAAAAATAAATATCCTGGAATTCCTACTTTTTTATCCTTTAGTTTCTAATTAGCAGGTCTGCTGTTTTAATTCAGTGTGTGCCATTTCTTGGTCAAGATGGCAGACATACCATCTCTTTCTACCCTGTAGGCTGTTCCAACTTCCCTTCCATAGGTGAATGCTATGTCAGAAACCTGTGCTTCTTCTAATCATTCAGGGCAATTTGGCACTGACTGTAAAGGGAACTGCTGGCATGAATCCATGTCTTTTTAATTTGTAAGGCACTGTATTACTCTGCCAATATGTTGGGCCATACTGTTTCTGTACTTAAAGGGATAATTATTTGCTATAGAAAAATTATATGCAAAATAAAATTGCAAGCCAGGTTTGCCTGCAATACAGCTACAAGCTTTATACATTTTGCTGAGGATTTTTTGTGAATATACTCCAAAAGTATGATTTAAATTTAATTTAAAGTTTCCCATTAAGTTGTTAAGGTATTAGGTAAGTACTTAGAGACAGGTTGGTAGATCAGCAGAGTTAATTCAAAACTGTGATTTTTGACAAGTTTTTTCTGAAACCAACAATTTTATGGTGTGAATAACTGGAAGTTATGGCCAGACCAAGCTGTAAAAAAAGGGAACGGATAAAGAAGGCCCTTTGGTCTATTTAATCTAATATTTTTAGAATAACTTTACCATCTTCCCATGACAGCATTTCTAAAAACATCTATCTGAACAGGTAGATAGACCCTTTGCTTCCATCTCAGTTGTAGAAGGACACCTCTGGTCATGCAATATTTTAACAGTACGACAGTGGGAGCCTAAGTTATACGATCAAATCATGATGCGAGGGCCCAAAGGTACAAAAGTGAAATAGTCCTCAAATTGTTAAAACAAGACTGGAGGGATAAACGAGTGCCAAATTGTACCCGAAAAATAACAAAATGGCAGACATCTTGCCTAAAACTGTTAATGCTGGTTCTCAGCAAGGTCATTGCAAACAATCTGCCTTTTTTCACCGCTTACTCACAGGCAGTGTAATGGTTCAATAGAACTATTTTAAAGTGCACTGAAGTGGGACAACCTAGATCAATCCAAACTGCAGGTGTCTTATAGGTCTGTCAGAGTCCAGCAGCAGTGCTTATAGGAAATAGGAGCTTACTGGTAATGATTGCTGACAGCAAGTCACTAGAAATGTCTGCAGGATATCCCTGGAAATCGAAGGGAGCCGCTTTGCCACAGAAGGACACCTGCAATTGTTAGGAAAAACTGTGGTGTGATGTACTTGGTGTGATTGTTGAATTTTCCTACTTATAATATCAATTTTAAAAATGAAAAATACAATCTATATTCCAGTATAGTGACCATGAAAATAAATATTTGGAAATATAGTAATTTTTGAATAACTAAGACCCCAAAGTTCGATGTCAGTTCTTTGAAGTGAGTCACATGAGGTGTGACCAAGCAATAATGTACATAAAATGTATGATTCTTCTAATTATTAGAGATTGGCATAGTTCTATGATATTTCTGGAATGCAGGTTCTGCATAAACCTTTGAACGTAATGAGCCCTTTAGCCTTTCCTTCTTCAAATCAAGATTGTCCAGAGATTCTACAGAATTTGGTCCCAAAATTCTTCTTAATCAGATAAGCACTTTGAACCTGATTCTAATATATTATTATACAAAATATTATCCACATTCTACTGTGTTTCCTGCTTCAGTTTAGATATCAGAGGGGTGCTATTGTTGGCCTTTCTGGTCTGAATAAAGAAGAGGAAAATTAGAAATGACACACTCCTAATGGCTACCTTGTCAACTCTGCTGGAAAGAGTTTAAAACTTGTTGACTGGTATGAACTTAAACCTAAATGTAAATTATCAGCATTTATCTCCAGTGCTCAGCCATCAGTCTGCTTGGCTGTAATTGAATCCACATCCAGATGTCAATCAGTCTACTGCATTAAATGTTTGACTGGCTTGAAGGACTATGCTCCATTGAATCTTTCCACTTAAATCATTTCCGTCAACAAGTGCTTGTACAAAAGATCCTGCTGTACATCACCTTGCTGGGCTTTGGGGTGCTTGTGTTAACTAACTTAAAGCAGCTCAGGCAGTTTCCATGGCAACACATTCTTATGGACACAATGCAAAGTGCATTGAAGTAAGTAATGCACTACAGTGTGTTATTTATTACTAAAGCAGATTAAGAGGCACAAAAATTGATCAAATCTTTTTGGATCAAAACAGGGAAAATGAAACCAGTTTTTATGCAATGCAGAGACTCTCAGAATGATGGATAGTCAGCTCATTGCTCTCGTATCTCTTAGAATGAGCTGATTTTGGAAACATATGACAGCACTTGTTAATTTGTCAGCTCCAAAAAATACTTACTTCCAAGAAGTTGATTTTCCCCAACAGAAACCGAAACAACAAAGCACAGAACATTTAACAAAGTTCTATTCTTTACCTGATTTAAACAAAATGTTGAAGGGAAATTACGGTACTAACCAACCATGGCAAAATGTGAGCAGGTAATATGATGTCTATAAACAGAATTTTCGGGTCGGCGAGCGGGAGGCAGGGCCCACTTGCCGATGCGCAAAATGACATGCGGCACAGTCGATCGTGCGTCCCGACGTCACCGCGCATCATTTAGATTCTCAGTTCGGCCTATTAAGGCCTGTTAAAAAGTAATTAACGTGATTAACTGAGCTGCCTGTCCAACCTTAAGGTTGGCGGGCAGGCGAAGAGCCCAGGCAGCCTTCACATTTTTCATGAAACCTCACCCACGGGCAGAATGAGGTTTCAAGAAGGGTATATTATTTAAATAAAAATTTTTGAAATAAATAATGGACATGTCCCAGCTTATGTGACAGTTTCACATGAGGGGACATGTCCTTAAATATTTTTCCCACCTTTATTCAAATTTCCATAAGTTAAACAAATCTCTCTGAGGCACGGAGGGCACTCAGGGAATCCCCCCCCGCCCGCACAGGGAGCGCTCAGGACTTCCAGGCGCGGATCATGCTGGGCGGACTTTAATTGGCCCGCCCACGTAAAATGGCGGTGCGGCCCCGATCGGGGGTGCTGATCGGGTTTGCGCTCGCAACCCGCCCACCCCACACAATCCCCCCACCCGCGACAGGGAGAAATTTCTGCCCTATTTAATGTGTGTTTAGATATATAACTATATATGTTCCCCTAATGTAAAAAAGTTGTTTTTCTCTCTGTATTTCAATAACTATTGTCTTAAATCTTGGCATTTATTTTCAGCAAACTGCTGGGAATAAGCATTGTTTCTCTTGCTCTAAATACAACATTTCAGTGCTTTTTGAAGTTGGCCCAATTAGTAACCTGAATGGAAACTAGCTAACTTTAACACAACTGTGTTAAACAATCTGAGCTCTGGGTGCTTGACCAATGGCCAAATTACCAATGGTATGCATTGGACGTCAGTGAAAACCAGTTACACTTCAGCCACTTTGTAAAAACAAATTCTTGAAATCCTTTGTGACGGCAAGGGTGGGGGGCGGTGGTGTGGTGTGGTGAGGGGTGGCGGAGGTGTTGTCAGTGAGTTTCCCTATACATGAGGCTAATGTAGGAGGGATGCAAATCATCCAACAGTTTGTGCTAACTCGCAACCATGGGGGTATCTTGGCTGTGATTGAATCCACATCCAAATGTCAGTCTAGTTCACTAAGGGCAGAATTTTTCACTCGGTGTGCGGGCGCGCGCCCGACACGCTAGAGCGTAAAATAGCGTGCGATGGTATCGGGTGAGCGTCCTGACGTCATCGCACACTCATGCGATATTTTGGTCGGCGGGCACGCACTGAAGTCCACAGCGCGCCCGCCAACAATTAAGAGGCCTATTAAGGCCATTAAAGCAGTAATTAACTGAGATTTTTCGATGCCCGTCCACCGTTACAGTTGCGGGCAGGCGAATCAGCCAGGTGGCCTGTGCATTTTTCAGGAAACCCAATCCACGGGCGGGATGAGGTTTCCGATATTAATTTAAAAAAATGTTTGGACAGAATTTTCTTCATCCACATGTTCCAGTGACTGATTCTGATGCATGGGCATTTTTTCCTGGTTTTTAAAATCTTTATTTTCTGCGTTTAAATTCTTCAACACCCTGTGGCAACTCCCTGCCTTCAGGGAGCTTTCATTCTGCGCTCCCCAGCGCTCGCGCTGACTTCAGTGCTCGCTCTCCTCCCACCCCCTACCCTGGCAGCACTCAGCCTTTCGGTGAGCCTTTCACGCTGGCTTGCCATTAACTGGCCAGCCACCGTGAAATTGCAGTCAGGGGCCGATCGCGGTTGGGGGTCCGTTCCCTGGCTATCCCAGGCCCGCCAGTTGTGGGCACCCGCCAAACTAAAAATCCTGCCCTAGATGTTTTACTGGCTTGATGGACTATGCTCCATTAAATCATTTCCATCAACTAGTGCTTGCACAAAAGATCCTGCTGTTTATCACCTTGTTGGACTTTCGGGGGGGGGGTGGGGTGGGGGGGGGGGGGGGGGGGGGAGGGGGGGGCAGTGTGGTTTGTGTTAACTTTGTGTTAAATTGCTGGGCTATTTACACACCAATATTGGTGTACATATTAAACTTATTACTTTCCTAGCAAATTCAGTACCAATATTACCAGCACTGCCAAAACAAACTGCTGTGATCCTTTTATTAAGCCAATGTGTGTTTAAACGGAAAACCAAAAAATGAGTGATTGCATGCCCTGTGGTGCCATTTGCTGCATATTAATTACATATTACATTACATTGGGAAGCTGTTACTATGGTGACTTCCCCAGTTACTTCCCTAAACTGACTTCCCACACAAAGTGTATTAGTCATAATGGCATAATTAACAAAATAAATTAGAGAATATAGAAGACGCTGTATTACTGTAGTCATATTACAAATCTATCTATGTGCTATCTAAAGATGCGACATCGTTATCTTCTAGCTAATACCTGGTTATATTTCTATATGTTTCTCTAATATTACAGAGACACCAATAAAATGCATTCTGATATGGGGGTTTACAAAATGTAATCCGACTTTTAAAATGTGCTGCTGATTGAATATTATCTTCTTGAACATCACACTCTGAAATCTTTAACAATCAATGACCATGCATATCAGTATATCACGTCCTTTGCTTACCCCTGCAGAAGTTTGGATTATATGATTTGCTGATCTGCAAATAAAAATTCACAATGATTTGCCAGGCATTTTCTATAAATTTAACATATTGTTCCTTGATCTGGACTCCTGGCTTGCTTAAAATCCTCAGGTAGAGTTTTTGTAAGGTTCCGCTGGTTTTTCCAGTGCAAATTGTCCAAAATTGCCCAAACCATTGCAAAAGACCTCGGAGTTTCAAATTTCAAAAGTTACATCCAGTGCAAATTGAGCTTCCTGGATCCTTTACAATGGTTTGGGGACATCACACTGGACCAGGCACTAAACTGACCACTCCCCAGATCAAATTAATCGTCATGGCGAATTCCTGCTAATTGCGTCCACTTGCGGTCCTTTGAAGAGGCACTTAAAACTAAGTCTCATTTAGGTGCAAGAATACTAATAGGCACTTTTTTTGAAAAGCTTTTGAATATTGAGAAATATTTAATTTACTCAGGAATTGACTAGTGTACACCAGTGAAACTAGAAAATACTTCATGGTTTTCACTAGGGGTCAGGAGTTATTATCTTCCTTCCCCAATATTTGTCAGGGGGCGGGGGGGCGGGGGGGTGCCTTCTCATTGCCATGTTTAAAATCAAATAGGCAGGTACAGATTTATGAACCGTTAAATTTAAAATTAAAATATCTCTGACTTTTTAACACATTCTGGATATCTATGGAGAAGAGAAAGCTTCCATTACTTCAATGAAATTGCTTTGATGGGCACTATTAAACTTACTTGTGTCAAAGTCTTTAATTAAACATCTCAGATCAAGAAATCTTTTTGTAACAGGCAGTTCAGGAGTTGAAACCACTTCTCACAATTGGCAGGCTACAAATCCCATGACTTCTGACAACATTGCAATTATTCTGTTGAGAGCCCATTGTTTGAAGGTACAACATTGAGTTGTAATTTCTTGAGAGAAAGCCTTTCGCTGGCATCATATTTGTTGTAAGTTTGTTTGGTGTCTCACTAAGAGGTCTGGGGGCTTGTGGGCTTGAACATTAAGGCCAGGGTTTTCCATTCCCGCCTGTGGCGGGTATCATGGCAAGCGGGAGCAGAAAATATCGCGAGAATGCCAGAAATCGGTTTCAAGTCGTCGTGAAACTAGTTCGCGACTGTGCGTTGCAGCCTTCGATGGCGGGCCACGTTTCCAGCCGCGGCACGCTGGGAACTTCATTTCAATAAATTTGCATCTCATTATAAGGACTGCTCGCTGGAATCACCCCACCACACTGGAGCATCAGGGCACGTAGGCATGCAATGAGAATGATGTCTTTCACAACAGTATATAAGCGACGTTCACAGTGTAGTATGAGAGTGCAGTGAATGAGGATCCCAGCACCTGGGCTGAAAACAGCACATCCAAGCACCTGGCCAAGGCAATGTCATAGCAGTCGGTCATGGAAAAGGGTGGGGGGGTTGGAGGAGGTGGGGGGCAGCGGGGAGGAGCACCTTGAAATGGAGAAGGGGCAACTGGAGTGGGAACAAGGTGCCCAGCCTCCTTATCGTGTAGCCACTGATGGATGCCACCAATGGCTACAGCGATGTAGTGCTGCTCCTGCAACAGTACAGGACCAATGTCCTGGACCAAGGTCTCCAAGGTAGCCGCCATCCTACCAGGGTTGACTTCGGTGCATTGGCATGCGGCGCTATTACCTGAAACTGAAAACAGATAGCCTCCTTCATCGTATGTTGTAATCTGACGAAAGCAGCTGACATCCCTTCCTGATGTTCCCGTGATTATCGCTGTAGCTCCAACAACTGATTTAGGACCGAGTCTGGAGGCTTGTCATCTGACTCGGACTCTGCAGATTCCTGGCATCCTACAGTTCTCCAAGTGCTGGTGACCTCGGATGTCCCTACCTCTGCCTGCTGTAGACCAGATTGTGTGCTGTGCTTACCAGATTGTGACCCCAAGGCTATTCTAGAACTGGGTCCCACTGAGGTGTTTGTCTCTGCGTTGGTGGAGGGTGTGGATGAGCACTGTGATGCGTCTTCAAAGGTGCTGTCCTCAGGTTCCTCATCTGAGGTGGCGCCAGTGCTCTACCTAAGATCCTGGCTGGTTGGGGGCCTCAGGCACTTCATGGAGGTACCCGTGAAAGAAAGTAGAGATAATTAGTGCATGACAGGAAACTCTAAAACAAGACAATGCACTCACAGTATAATTGTCTGAGGGGTGAGCTGGTGCAAGATCCTTACGTTGGTGTGCGCTGCCGACCTCACCGTTGCTGCAGACATCCTCTCCGGCCAGCTCAATGGCTCTGTTCTTGAAGGCAGTGAGGATCTTGAGTTCCGGTATTCCACCCACTCCCTGATTGTGTGCGAGCTTGTTCTGCATAAAGACACTTGGAGAGCATGAGCATGACACATGCCAGGGTGGATGATAAGGATACCTGGCATGTGTGGGTGGTGAGTGGAGCCATGGATTGGATGAGGACGCAAGCTCCAGAGGAGATGAGCCCAGATGGAGATGTGAAGGTGTGTGTGAGAGAGTGAGTGGTGATGTCCCTTGAGCTGGCAGCTTGTGAGATGCCAGCGAATGTGTGATGGGGTTGTGAGTGTGTGAGTTGAGAGTGATGAGATGCTTGACTTACTCTGGCAGCACGGATGAGATCATTCATCCTTTTTCTGCACTGGGTGACTAACCTCTTCTGTGCTGTGTTGGTACCGACCACTGCTGCCATCGCCTGCCAAGCCACAACTGGTGAGGCTGGTGGATCTCTTCCAGCCATCACGGGGGTAGAGGATATCACGACAGGCCTTGACTGTATCCAGCAGGCGTTTCAGTGAGGTGTCACTGAATTTTGGAGCAGCATGCTTCTTCCCTTTGGGAGCCATACCTTGTGTGGAGCAGTCCTGGGCTGCAGATGGTGAGAAAGCTGTGCATGGGTGTCATTTAAAAATGGCAGCCAGAGTGAGGAAGCGGTGAGGTCAAGGCGGGACGGGTGAATCAGAGGCCACCTGCGCGCAATCCGGCATGTTTCCCATGCGTGCATAATTAATGCGCCGGGGATGCGGGCAAAACAGCGTGAAAACCCGCCATTGCGGCCAGTGGGTAAATCGCCATTTTTTACGCCCGACGCCGCACTTAGTGCAATGAGGGGAAATTCCCACCCCAAGTGTTTATTAACGACTCATAAACATGTACATCTTCTGACAAGGTGCTACCTCCATACTATGCTGGCTTCTGCTAGACTACTACTGTACTCGGTCTACTATCTAGTGACACACTACATCATGTTGTGAGCAGTACTGTTTCCCCAGTCCAAATTTAACCCCTACTAACCCGAACACCCTTATACTACAATCTTAAGCACCTAAGAGTGGACCACCCATTTCAAGGAGACATATTCGGTACAATCAGCTTAGCCAAATGACTTGGAGTAAAGCGTAAGTTTTGCCCTTAGTTTTGGACGAAATTGAAATTACTGAGTTAGAATTGGCAATTTCCTGAGCCTGCTTCAATGAAAAGCTGGCCATTTCCACAAGAAAAGAAACAGATAAACAGTCTGGACATTTCCTTCCAATCATGAAAGGTGTGCAATCTTTAAACCTTGCATTTTCTTCCCAGTTCCTAAACTCTGTAAAAGTTTAGATTGTATCTGAACAATTCTCTAGAGGCTGCCTGTAGTGTGAAATTGATTCAAACTGCTTGCTTCCCAAAACTGTCACGTCTCTATTCATTAGAAGGCTGTAGAACACTTTAAAATATCTCTGCAGCAAGGATTTTCCCAAAATTACCAATTTCTTCACAGACAATCCAAACATTGCAGAAGGATATAATTCAGTCCAACAGAAAACCATTTCTAGAATTCAAATGATCCAGAAAATGGTAGGAAAAGTTAAAGTGTACAAAATGACAGTTGCATTCTTGGTCAACGAGAAACAATAACCTCCTGCCAGGTGATGTTAATGAGAAAGAGGCTGAAATAAAAATAGCAAGTGTTGTTTTAAAGCAGAAAAAGAAAGCTTATTAGTCACAAAAAGCTTAATGCTGTAGAAAGCCTAGAGGAGTATAGAAAATACAGGGGTGAAGTAAAGAAGATAGTTAGGAAAGCAAAGAGAGGATATGAAAAAATATTGGCAAGTAAAATCAAAAAAAACCCAAAGATGTTTTGCCAGTACATTAAGAGAAAGAGAATAATGAAGAAAAGGATAGGGCCTTTCAGAGATGTACTTGGTAACTTGTGTGCTGATGCTGAAGATGTGTGCAGATTCTTCAATGAGTACTTTATCTCTGTCTTCACTTAGGAGAGGGATGATGCAGACATTCTAGTTAAAGAGGAGGAGTGTGAAATATTAGATACAATAAGCATAGTGAGAGAGGAAGTACTGGAGAGACTGACATCCTTGAAGGTGGATATATCACCAAGGCCGGTTGGATTGTATCCCAGACTGTTAAAGGAAACCAGAGAGGAAATTACGGATGCTTTGAGGATCATTTTCCAATCCTCACTAGATACAGGTGAGGTAGTAGAGGATTGGAGGTCTGCGAACGTTGTACCATTATTTAAAAAGGGTGCGAGGGATAGGCCAAATAATTATAGGCCGGTCAGTCTGACTTTGATGGTGGGCAAATTATTTGAATCAATTCAGAGAGACAGGATGAACTATCACTTAGAAAGGAATGGATTAATCAGGGATAGTCAGCATGGTTTTGTTAGGAGAAGGTTGGGTCTCACTAATAAAATTAAATTTTTTGAGGAAGTAACAAAGGGGATTGATGAGGTTAGTGCAGTTGATGTTGTCTACATGGATTTTAGTAAGGCATTTGACAATATCCCACATGGCAGACTGGTCAGAAAAATAAAGCCCATCGGATACAGTGGAATATGGTGAGTTAGATCCAAAATTGGCACAGCGACGGGAAACAAAGGGTAATGGTTGATGGATGGTTTTGCGAATGGAGAATGGTTTCCAGTTGTGTTCCACATGGCTTAGTGTTGGGTCCCTTGCTGTTTGTTGTATATATTAATGATTTGGACTTAAATGTAGATGGCATGATTGGGAAATTTGCAGGTGATACAAAAATTGTCTGTGTAGTTGATAGTGAAAAGGATAGCTGTTGTCTCCAGAATGATATCAATGGTTTGGTCAAGTGGGCGGAAAAGTGGCAGATGGAATTAAATCCAGAGGAATATGTGGTAATGCATTTGGGGAGGGAAACAAAGCTAGGGAAAACACAATAAATGGGAGGATACTGGGAGGGGTAAAGGAAGTGAGAGACCTTGGTGTACTTGTCCACAGGTCCCTGAAGATGGCAGGACAGGTGGATAAGGTGGTAAAGAAAGCAAATGAAATGCTTTCTTTTATTGAATGAGGTATAGAATGCAAAAGCAGGGGTGTAATGATAGAACTGAATAAAAGGCTGGAATTTTGTGTACAGTTCAGGTTGCCACATCATCAGTTCCTTCGCCTCCGTCGCATCTGTTCCGATGATGCCACTTTCCAAAACAGTTCCTCTGACATGTCTTCCTTCTTCCTTAACCGAGGCTTTCCATCCACGGTGGTTGACAGGGCCCTCAACCGTGTCCAGCCCATCTCCCGCGCAACTGCCCTCACACCTTCCTCTCCCTCCCAGAACCATGATAGGGTCCCCCTTGTCTTTACTTATCACCCCACCAGCCTCCGCATTCAAAGGATTGTCCTCTGCCATTTCCGCCAACTCCAGCATGATGCCACCACCAAACACATCTTCCTTTCATCCCCCCCTGTCAGCATTCCGTAGGGACCGTTCCCTCCGGGACACTCGGGTCCCCTCCTCCATCACCCCCTACAGTTCAACCCCCTCCCACGGCACCTTCCCATGCAACCGCGGAAGGTGCAACACCTGCCCCTTTACTTCCCCCCTCCTCACCGTCCAAGGGCCCAAACACTCCTTTCAAGTGAAGCAGCACTTCACTTGCACTTCCCTCAATTTAGTCTACTGCATTCGCTGCTCCCAATGCGGTCTCCTCTACATTAGAGAGACCAAACACAGACTGGGTGACCGCTTTGCGGAACACTTTAGGTCTGTCCGCAAGCATGACCCACACCTCCCTGTCGCTTGCCATTTCAACACTCCACCCTGCTCTCATGCCCATATGTCCGTCCTTGGCCTGCTGCAATGTTCCAGTGAAGCTCAACGCAAACGGGAGGAACAGAATTCTCATCTTCCGGTTAGGCACTTTACAGCCTTCTGGACTTAACATTGAGTTCAACAACTTCAGATCATGAACTCTCTCCTCCATTCCCACCCCCTTTCCGATCCCTTTTTTTCTAATAATTATTATATATTTTTGAAATATATTTTTCTTTTTCCACCTATTTCTATTATTGTTAAATTTATTTCCATCCATTGTTTTATCTCCTCCTTTTAGCCTACTTCGATCCCTTCCCCCTACCCCACCCCTACTTGGGCCATCTGTCACTTGCTCATCCTGCTTTCTACCCTTAATGCCACCATTAGCGCATCCTTTAGCTAATGTCACTGCCATCAACACCCCTTTGTCCTTTTGTTTATGACATCTTTGGCAATCTCTCCTTTGCCTCCACCTATCACTGGCTCTCTATCCAGCTCCACCTATCCCACCCCCCTTAAACAGCTTATATTTCACCTCATTTCTATTTCTCTTTAGTTCTGATGAAGAGTCATACGGACTCGAAACGTTAACTCTATCTTCCTCTCCATAGATGCTGTCAGACCTGCTGAGTTTTTCCAGCTATTTTTGTTTTTGTTTTGGATTTCCAGCATCTGCAGTATGTTGCCAGGGCTTGAAAATTGCTGCTATGAGGAAAGATTGGATAGGCTATGGTTGCTTTCCTTGGAACTGAGGAGGCTGAGGGGTCTCTTAATTAGGGTGTACAAAATTATGAGGGGCCTAGATAGGGTAGATGGGGGTGCCCTGTTTCCCCGAGCGGAGACGTCAATTACCAGGGGGCACAGATGTCAATTACCAGGGGGCACAGAAGTCAATTACCAGGGGGCACAGAGGTCAATTACCAGGAGACACAGAGGTCAATTACCAGGGGTCACAGATGTAAGGCGATTGGCAGGACAGTTAGAGGGGACATGAGGAAAAACTTCTTCACCCAGAGGGTGGTGGATGTTTGGAATTTGCTGCTTGGTTTGGTGGTGGAGGCAGAAACCCTCAGCTCATTTAAAAGGTACCTGGGTCTGCAACTAAAGTGCTGTAATCTGCAAGACTACAGACCGAGTGCTGGAATGAGCATCCAGCTTTTTTATTTTTTCTTTGTGGCCGGAACCATTTGTAAGCAAACATACAGTTAAATGATATTGGATGTTGAGTGAGCTAAAAAAAAATTAAGGCTTTATTTTGGAAGTAGTGAAGTCTTGAACAATCTGGAATTTTAGAACTTGTTCAAGATGTACGTTTAATTTTGCAAAGTCAAATGTAATTTGTCCAGTTGCAATTAATTGGTGGAACCCCCAGTGAAAAAGATTAGGAAATTTTAACCTAAGCAAGTTACACCCAAAACGTTTGTGTTTTCTATGGTCTTTTAAGCTATTTTAAGATTCAATTTGCCTGGTTCAGGCTCCAGCCACAAAATGGCCATGGCTCCATGTTGAATATGCAATGTTCTGCTTATTGCACTGGTTAGGGATGCTGTGCAAATTACACCCATTTTCTTAGGGGCACATTGAGATGGATACATTTTAAAGTTCTCTCATATCAAAAATAGTTAATTTTTAGAAACTTAAAACAGAAACTGACTTGGGTAAACCAATGAAACTATTAAATTGTTCAGTATCATTTCTTTAAAGCCATTGTCCGTGCAGGTCACAGGTGCAAATTTTTGGTGATAAACCCAATTTCCGCCCTATTCATAAAAGCACTCTTAAATCATCAAGGAATATGTTTTAATGGAAAGAAATGAAATAAACAATGTTGCCGGATTGTGCTGGTTCATTGGAGGCTTTATATTTGTAATTATGCAAATTTGTTTTTATTGGTACTTGGTCTAATGAGCACAATTTTGAATGCATTTTGGTCTCAAATTCCTGATTCTATCCAAAGCAGCAACTCTATCTTTATGATTGGGATCTCATCCTTTAAAATAACTGCTACCAGGAGATAGTCAGAGTGCATGTAACCAACAAAAAAATCATTGACACAGGTCATTAATCTGCTTAATGGAGATAAGCCAAGATCATGGATCATATCAGCAAATGATCAGCTTCTGAGAAGAAACTGAACAGACCTCATGAAAAGACTGGGTTCAGTGCAAGAAGAGTCAATAAAACAACAAACTAAACCTGAGATTAGGACGCGTGAACTGCTACAGAAAAATCCAGCCAGAATCCGATTACACTTGGAGCTTGGCTCTGAAGGAGAGTCATATGGTCTCGAAACGTTAACTCTGTTTTTCTCTCTCCACAGATGCTTCCAGACCTGTCGAGTATTTCCAACATTTTATATTCTAATTTCAGCTTTCCAGCATTCGCAGTATTTTGCTTTAAAACCAGAGTTTACCTGTAACAGCAATATAATCTCTATGGACAGAATTTTTCCTCATCGGTCGGGTGCGAGCCCAACCCGAATGGGAGTAAAATAGTACGCGATGACATTGGGCGAGTGTCCCGACATCATCGTGCACTCTCGCGATATTTCGCTCGGCAGGTGCGTGTGCCCACTGACAATTAAGGGGCCTATTAAAGTCCTTAATCAGTTAATTAAATCGAATTTTTCACTGCCCATCCAACCGTTCGGTTGGCGGGCGAGCAAATAGGCCAGGCGGCCTTTGCATTTTTAACAAAACCTCATCCATGGGCGGGTGAGGTTTCGGACAGTAAACAAAAAACCCATCACAATTTTAAAAACTCATTTTTAACATGTCCCTGTTCATGTGACAGAGTCACATGAGGGGACATGTTTTCCTTATCTTTGAAATCTTTCTTTTCAATGTTAAAAATCTTCAGCTCCCTGAGGCAGCTCTGTGCCTTCAGGGAGCTTTCACTGAGCCCACCCCCGTGCATGTGCACACTTCAGCGCTCGCGCATCTCCTGGGGTGGGAGGCCCCCACCCCGGCAGCACCAGCCAGCGTGAGATCGCGGTGGGGGTCCAATTGTAGGTGGCGGACCGTTGCGTGGCCGCTCCCGGCCCCACCTGCCGCGCCCACCCGACAAAGGGAAAATCCTCTCCATGTGTAGAGAGAAAGAATGCTTACCTGTATAATAATTTCACTACATGTCTTAAAAATATCACATTTGTATAAAATTATGAGCTCTCAAACACCATCTCTGCCCAGAGGGTAGAGGGCATAGCAGCAAGCCAAAGGTGAAGAATGCACAACTCACTCGTCCAGTGAGTGAGACATGAAAGACAGAATGAACAAACTTCTGGGTGTAGTGTTGAGTCATGTAGTTACCATGATTACCACTGGCACTGTCTGCTTTTACTCCCAGGACTACAGAAAGGTGATGCACTATTGTACTGCAGTATATTTACCAAATCTAACAATGGTTATATGATCTGAGACCAACAGCCAATGGTTTAAGGCAAATGAGTAAATCCCACTCCATTTCTATTCACTGGATTGCAGGAATTATACTAATGCTTTGCAAATTATATTCTGTAATTCTCTCTACTTTCTTACAAAAACTGAAATGCAACAGCCTCCAATACATTGATAACTATTCTCATTAAGGCCACAGCTTTACATAGACTGAATAAGCCAAGTTTTAGTTTACTTCATTGCAGCAAGGATCATTACCAGGTGTTTTGAATCTGTGATTATATCTGCCTTGCCATGAAAACAAAAAATAAGAGGTCTTGCCAATAGCTTTAGAGTGTGAAGTGCAACTGATAATCCTCAAGTTGTATGGGGCTCTCTGCTTGGTGTGAATTAAACAGTTCTCACCAAGACACAGGTGTGAGCATTTATACTTAAATGTATGCAGAGTTCCACCTCTGAGCAGCTTGTTTTATTAACATTTGGTGAAAGTAGGTATGAAAATCTTCTTCCTTACAACATTATGTTATGGACAGGAGGGGAGTTAATTTAAACAGCACTAATTTCTCCTTTCACTGCTCATCCGTAAACAGAAAAGCGTTTTGATTTGTTTCCCTCTTCATAAGTGGCAACGTATTTCCCCAACCCCTTGGTTTTTTTACGATCCATGATTCTATTTATAACCCCACAGCAAACTCAAGATAGGACGAGTTCAAAGGGTTAGTTTATTTGCACACACTCAAAATGCGGGAAGGAGGGTTTGCAATGTCACCTCCACACTCAGACAGTAAAGAGAGGGATAGACAAAAGAAGAATTCACAGTACAGAGACCATAGAGAAAATAAGTATTGGTCCACATGAGTTCCAGAGTCCAGAATCAATGTCCAATGAGGTATTCCTTCATGGAGGTCAGCGGGCTATAAACCAATGCTGTAGAATTCACACTTCTGGTGGTGTTGATTTCACAAGATGAGATAGGCACGCAGAGATGAGTTAGTCTTGTAGGTGTTGGCAGAGAATTTCCAATGGAAGCTGTGTAGATGGGGTGAGGTGTTCAACCTGGCTCCATTCTGATTGGCTGCTAGTCAAATGTTAAAGAGCAGACTGAGCTATATAGTTCAGCAAGGCAATATTACTTGTTCCAAAAGCCAGAAACTGAGGTCACATGACCCCCACCTCTCCACCAGGTCTTCAACAAAGGATGTGTATCCATCATCTGGAATTTGTCTGGGCCTCAAAGACTGCTTAATGTCCCAGTCATTATGAGTTGAAAGAAATATTTGGGGGGCCTTTTGTCTTAGCTGACCCTGTGTCTCCTGCTGGCAAGCTGGGTTATCAAATGCAAATGGCCTTTGTATAGCTCTCTTTGAAGTTGGGCTGTGCAGTCCCCAGGTGATCATTAATGGCTGCTCAGATATAATGAGGTATGAGTTTTCCCAAAACTGCAAAGCGGCTTCTTTTGTTCTGGGACCACAGACAGATATAGGTTCAGCCATTTTAAGGATCTTGTTCATGGTCATTTTGCACAGGCGGACCAATAAAGGCCCGCCAAGCGCATTTCTGACTCCCGTGGAGAGCGGGAGTCTTAAGTTTGCGGCGGGCATGTACAGACTGCTGGGTCCAATGGTGACCCGGCAGTCTGTTTTAAAAAAGGCCTGGCAGCCTCCTTTAGGCTGTTCACGATGGCCAGTTGCAGGTGGCATCGCAGGGGGTCTGCACAGCAGGCCAATATTGAGGGAAGGCCTAGGGAAGAGGGCAGGCTGCACGGTGTGGGCCAGGAGCAGGGCAGGCCGCAGGGTAGGCCAGCGGGGGGCCAATGTGCCCCTCACTTTTCTGATGACTGCCTTGCTGCCCTTGTGGAGAGAGTGGCAGCACGGTGGGGGGTGCTGTTTCCCCAGGATGGGAGGAGGAGGGCCCCCCACTTGACGAAGTGTGTCTGGGAGGAGGTGGCGGAGGTGGTGAGCTCCCGTGACGCGGTGCGGCACACCTGGATCCAGTGCCATAAGTGCTTCAACGATTTGTTGCACTCTGGAAGGGTGAGTACCATGTTGGTGTTGGGCATTTAACCCAGCAGGTAGCCTTAGCCTTTGAGGGCACCCCCCCACCCCACAAGTCTTCCTGTCGTGACTGCATTGACTCATGTTCTGCATTTGTCACACGCTGGGTGGTCAAGCAGATAGTGACCATGCTTACATCAGCCTCATCATCAGAGAAGATGGGTTCTCCCCACACCATGTGTTGGTCTTAGTCGCACATGACTAGTCTGGGGACAACCTGCAGGAGATGCAGCTAGGCACATACTCAGAACTCCAACACATGCCCTATTCACTGTGATGAGATGGTGGAAGGGGAGCCTCAAGGTCTCATAGCCAAGAGCCATCTGGTGCCCTCAGCACCACACCTAGATGCGCCTCCTTGCCATGGGAGCTAAGACCATGTGTTACTGAAAGTGATGGACGCAGAATGTGTCCAAGGTAGCTGTTGGGAGGGACGGGGGTTGGGAGCAGCGGTAATATATTTTTGTGACCGATCAGCAGTAGCGTGGACAGGAGGCACTGGAGGCCTCAGATGGGCCACTGTGGTTGGGGTGCGGCGTGCACATGCAGAGTACATGAGCGATTAGCCCCAATGAATGGTCTTCTCTGTTTTGCAGGAGAAAAATGTGCATAATGCGTATGAGTTCCCGCACTGGAGGCGGCCAGGCCCAGCTGGTAATATTGAGCCATTTTAAGCAGGAGGCCCTGGAGCTTGAAAAGCGCCATGCGCCCAGGTCCACAGGTGTTGGTGAGGCTGGGGTGGAGCAGTCCACAGTCCCATCCGCTATGTCTTCCCACCATCCAAAGCACTGATGATTGTTGGAATCATTAATGTAGCAACACTGCCCATTCACAGAGTGATAGAGTCAGAGGTGTGGGTCATAGACAAAGGTCCCTCAGCCCTTCGAAGATACGCATGTCTAGCACCTTCCAAAGTCACCTTATCCCATTTCTGACCACTATCCCCAAGGCCTAACATGCCATGGCATCGCTACTGCACATCCAAATACTTACTACATCTTAGGAGGGTTTCTGCCTCCACCACCCTTTCAGCCAGTGCGTCCCACATTACTCTGTGCAAAAGTTCCTCATCACTCACCTGTCAACCTCATGCCCCTTATCTTAAATCAATGCCACCAGGTTAGTCATCCCTCCGCCAAGGGGAAAAGTTGCTTTCTGTCCACCCGATCTATGCCCCTCATAATGTTATGAAGCTCAATAATGTCACCCCCCAATCTCCTGTGCACCATGGCAAATTTCACCAGTGTATGCTATGTGTCCTCATAACTCCAACTCTCCAGGCCAGCATGCATCCTGGTCAGCGACCTCTGCAGTCTCTCCACTCCAATCACATCCTTCCCATGAAGCGCTGATCACAACTGAATGCATAAGTATAGCTGTGGCCTTGGCAGCGTTTTCTGCACTTGCAACATGACCTCCCTGTTCCTACATTCTATTCTTCGGCTAATAAAGGCAATTATGGCATTTACCTTCTTAAACACCTTATGTCCCGCTACCTTAACGGGCCTGTCGACATGCCCAGCAAGGTCCCTCTAATCGTCCTTACATTCCACCGTCCTACCATTCTTTGTATATTCCCGTACCTTGTTTGTCCTGCCCAAGTGCATCACCTCACACTTATCCACTTAACATTCCATTTGGCATTCCTTAGGCCATCTGACCAGCCTGTCTGTATCCCCCTGTAATGGTTGGGCCTCCTCCTGACTATTTGCCACCCAACCAATGTTCGTCTCCTTAGGTTCTGGAAGGTTGAGCGCATAATGAGCCAGGGGGAAAGGGATGAAGTGTGTCACTGTGTGGAAGGTAACTGATCCACTGTTCTTGTTGGTTTTTCAGCATTGTCAGAGGCTGCCGACCAGGCTCCATTACAGATGCCCCCTCTCACACCTGAGGGCCCTGAACCATCACCTGTGTCACACCATTTCTGCGAGGCAGGCACCAGTGCAGATACTAGCACATCGGTGGGAATTGTAATATCGGCTAGTGTCCCGGGGCACAGTGGAGAGGGCACTTCACAGTCGCTGGAGGAGCTGGCAGAGACAGAGAGAGCTGATGGCGCCAGCAGCCGGAGGACTGCAGGGGACCAGGCACATGCTGAGTCGGGCCGTGATGATGTGCCTCTGGAGTCGTCCGCCACGCAGCAGCTGCATGAAATACGGCCGTGTGTGCGAGACCATCTGGGAGCGTTGCATGAGAAAATGCTTCGCTTGGTGTCCAAATTGGAGGAATCCACGTGGAGCATCAGTGATGCCATGAGCCTCGTGTCAGAGCGTCATGCTTCCTCCATGGAGAGAGTGGCGACTCTCCTGGAGAGGGGCTTCCAGCAGAACAACCAGCTTCTCCTGGGGATACGTTCGGATCTGCAAGCCCTCACAGCGCCAGTGGCCACAGCTGGTCATCGGCAATGTGGGAGATGGTCTGGGCACCAAGTGTCCCAGCTCGGCGCCCATCCATCTATGGTGAGCAGGGAGGTCTGAAGCGACCTCACGTCAGCGCAGCAGCTGCCTGTCATCTCTGCGGGCACCTCTCAGGGCACTCTGGATGAGGGCAGCAGCTCCTCCGCTCCTCTGCCAATGATCGTTGCATCCGTTGAGGCTGCGACGACTGGGAAGGTGCCAGCTGTGGAACTGGCCATTCCCCCCCTAGGCGGGGCCAGCACAGGCTCCACGGGCCAGAGGACGTCGGCCTAGGTCATTGAGGCCAACAGGACAGCAGAGTCAGCAGACTGTCTCAGAAGCCACTCCGAGCGATGGGGCGGCACTAAGACATAGCACCGGCAAACGTAACCGTTAGGCACACGATGGGTTTCTCACTGGTGCTTTTGTGTTGGCCCTAGATTAGGGAATTTTTATGTTTTGGAGTTGTAAAAACATTTCGGATTCATTTAGTTGGACCATATGATAGATCAAAATAAAATCCACATGTGTTACCATGGCTGAGGGTGGCTTCTTTGTGCTGCATTTGTATGTTTCACAGACATGTCATGAGTGTTTGAGTGGACATTGAGATTTATGTGCAAAACCATTAGTTGCAGCTGATGAAGTGGCAGATATTGCACTTAAGTGCCGCGTATGGATGCGCCAGGCAAGGCTGGTCCTGCAGATCCATTTTTGTGGAGCTAGCTGAAGGTTCATTGGATTAAAGTCTCCCGGGTGTCCCTGCCTCCTTGGTGTAGTGCCGGGTCAGCGTTCAGCCCCTCACCATTCCCCTGTGCCTCCTCATCCTCTGAACCACTGCTGGACTCATCATGTGCAGTTGCATCCACTGCATCAACGTCTTCATCGTCCACTGTGTCGCCCCTTTCCAGCGCAAGATTGTGGAGAGCGCA
Source organism: Cetorhinus maximus (assembly GCF_964194155.1). Taxonomy (NCBI): domain Eukaryota; kingdom Metazoa; phylum Chordata; class Chondrichthyes; order Lamniformes; family Cetorhinidae; genus Cetorhinus; species Cetorhinus maximus. The sequence goes on from NC_135902.1 coordinate 35,163,411, forward strand.
GCATGCTACCACTATCACCAAGACATGATCTGGGGGGTACTGGAGTGCGCCCCCTGAACGGTCCAGGCATCGGAAGCGTATCTTGAGAAGACCGATGGCTCTCTCCACCACAGCCCTTGTGGAGCCGTGACTCCTATTGTACCGCTGCTCAGCTTCTGTTCTTGGATGGCGGAGAGGCGTCATGAACCACCTTCTGAGGGGATAGCCCTTGTCACCCAGCAGCCATCCATCCAGCTGAGCCAGAGCACTGAGGAGCCCCAACACCTGGGAGTGTCTGAGGATGTAGGTGTCGTGGGAGCTGCCTGGGTACTTTGCACAGACTTGTAGAATCTGCATCCTGTGATCACACACTATCTGCACGTTCATGGAGTGGAAGCCCTTCCTGTTGATGAAGGCACCGGCCTCACCTGCTGGCGCCTTGATGGCCACATGTGTACAGCCTATTGCACCCTGGACACGGGGGAAGCCAGCAATGGCTGCGAAGCCTCTGGCTCGCTGTGTCTGACTTGCCTGGTCGCAGTGGAAGTGGATGAAGGTCAATGCACGTCTGAACAGAGCGTCTGTAACCTGCTTGACACAAGTGTGGACAGCTGATTGGGAGACACCGCAAAGATCACCCACCGAGCCCTGGAAGGAGCCAGAGGCAAAAAAGTTGAGAGTAACTGTGACCTTCAGAGCCGCTGGCATGGGGTGTCCACCCACACAGTTAGGAGAGATCTCAGGGCCAATCATCTGACAGATACAGTTGACTGTCTCCCTTGACAGTCGGAGCCTCCTTCACCAGTGCACCTCAGTCATATTGAGGTAGCTGCTTCGCCGTCTGTATACCATGGCAGCAGGATAGTGGCAACTTCTGCGGCCCCTTCCACCTTGGACTACCTCTTGACCCTGCGCCCCTTGTGCCTGTGCCTGGCCTCCCAAAGGTGGCTCCCCTGGAGGCTGATTGTCCACTCCTGGCCTCCTCCTCATTCTAGCCCTCCCTTCCTCCTCAGAGGAGCTGCCTCTAGTGGACATGTCAGAACCCATACCCAGGCTAAAGAGAGGCCCCCGGAAAGCTGCAGGCCCGATAAAGATTCCTGACTGCAGAGTGCTGACCTGAAGGTTCAAAGTACACAGAAAGCTGCTGGAATTAATTCTGAACTGCTACAGATCACACAGGCAAGTTTCAAACACTTTCTGCAACAAATACTTCACAAACCAGATTGACAACCCCACTGAGCCCTCTTATCCCGCCCGTGGATGAATTTTATTAAAAAGTTGCGTACCCGCCTGCCTGTTGCGCCCGTGCGCCAAGCCGAAGATCGCATGGGCGCCTGAAAATCGGCGTCGATTGCCGAGTTAAGGACCTTAACTAGCCCGTTAATTAATGGCGGGTGCGCGTCACACTTCGTCACGTGCCAGCCTGCCCAATGAAATATCACGATGGCGCGCAGTGACGTCGGGACGCTTGCCCGACATCACCACGCGTCATTTTACACACTGACATGAGGGGCCCGCCCCCCGCTCGTCACCCAGAAAATTCTGCCCCAAGGGCGGAATTTTATGACAGTGGGATTTTACAGTCCCGCTGAAGTCAATGGGGTTCTGAATGGCTTGCCGCATTTTACGGCCCCGTCCCCGCTGTTACGGGGCCGTAAAAGTCCGGCCCAAGTGTTTTTGAGTATCAGGGACATCAAGAGTATGTTTTTTTAATAAGATTCTTGGGGTGCACCTCAGGGTTACCAGAAATTTGAATTGATCTAAACAAATAAGCATCAGAGATTTTCATCTTATTTTCTTTTCCTGAATTGAACCTCATAATTTTTGTTAAAGGGTATTCTGGAGTCAGATTGGGTCATCGGAGTTTGACAACGGCCAGCATAGTTTGCCAGGGCTGAAACCATAAGTATCAATTAAAAAAAAATACAAAATGTAAAGGGTCATGGAAACCATCTTTCATGGTAACTGGAACATGAAAAGATTCTAAAAAGCAAATACTAGCACACATCAAAATAAAATATTTAGGAAAAGCGAGCTTCAGGAATAATATAGGTTGAGCTAAATGTTTATTATTCTCACGTTAAATGGTTCCATATTACTCTTCCAAATTGTGACTGAGTTTTTTCCAATGAGCCCCATAGTTGACTTTCACTGCTCCATCAAATCCTGCTGCCAGTCAAAGACATCACTGTGATACACAGATGTATCGAACTCTGCAAGATCTGTAATGAATCTGAACTCTTAAGCTGTAAATAATAACCATGTTAACTATTATCATACATCAAGTGAGTTTGTTCTATTCGAGAAAAAAAATGATCCTTTTCCTTTAGCATTACGGTAAACGGTCACAAATAGAAGATTTTACTTAAGATATATCACAATCTAAAATTTAACTATTTCTATCACAGGCTTTATTATTGACTGCAGCTTATTAAACAGCATGCTGATTTTACAGGGCACTGGCCCCTTTAGAATAAGACTTCAAAATGTGGTTAGTTTAAAAGATGGATTTTTTGTATAGTCATTATCAGGCCATGGGTAGAGTACTAGAGTTGTTCAAGTCAATTTGTATGGCTTTGTCTTTTGGGTCAGCCACTTAGCAGCATAATTGCCTTTTCCTGTCAGTGTTCCACCTTGGCACCTCGCCACATACATTTCCATTAAAATTCACTTTTGGACTCTGGGAACAGTTGCTGTAATTTCTTTTTCTTATAAAGCAGCATATTTCCTTTCAAGGCCAAGTGATAAAATGTGAAATTTTCAAAAAGCTGCTCCCAGGACAGCAGCAAATTTTAAAAGCCATAATTTTAAACTTTTTTTGAAGTGCTGAAAGGAAATCACCTTTATTTTTCTATGATAATGTTTAACCTGTATTTTTTCTTTGAATTTAATTGTCATTGTGGTGGCATTCAAAAACTCCAAGGTTATACCAAGCCTGACAGGTTCATACAAGAACAATAACTACCTACCTTTGCTAGCTTGTGTGAAATATTGGGAGGGTCGGGGGTAAGACCAAGGCACGCTCACAGGTGAAACAACCCACAAAGTTCCCTCTGACCTACAACACTGAATGGGGAATTATTCAGTTTTATTATGCCTGTATATGGTATATACAGATACAATGTAAGTGACAAGTGACAATTTGGGGGAAACCTACAATTGATTCCATGCAAGGAGGCATCAGTGACAGAGAATATTAGGCAACTCTGTTAGGCTGATGTCTGTTGTGGTTATTCTCTTTTGATTTATCTTCTTCTTCTGCTGGCCTACAAATTACTTCTGCTGACCTACAAAGTATTCCATGCAACGATGGCGTATTGTCCATTCTGATTGAATTTCGTATGACTGGTGTTTTGAAAATATATGTTATGAGCATTAGTCCCACCTCCTATGACTAAATCCTAACTTTCCAGTGAGGCACCAATGCTGAGAACAGTTCTTTTTAAACTGCTAGTCCTGTCAAATTCAAATTGGTCCAGATGTGCTGCAAGAAGCACACATTGCTACCCTGACAGTTCAACTTGGTATTTCTGCATTGAACAAGAGATTTCACTTCCCTGGTTTCTATAACTCTCCGAATCCTCTCTATCCGTGAGCTGTCGTGAATGATACAAACTTAATCATTTAGATTAAGGCACATTGCACCTTCAATGTAAATAGTGACAGAGCAAAATTCCCTCCCCAAATCAGTATGTTATGTAGCGGAATGATGTGACTCATTGGCCAGGGTTTTCAGCTTGGTGTGCGGGCGTGCACCCGACAGGCCCAAGCGTGAAATAGCGCGCAGTGACGTTGGGCGAGCATCCCGACGTCATTGTGCACTCGTGTGATATCTTGGTCGGCAGGCGCGTGCGAGAGTTGGCAGCGCGCCCGCCGACAATTAAGATGCCTATTAAAGCCCTTAGGTTGGTAATTAAGTAGAATTTTTCGCTGCCCGTCCAACCCTCTGGTTGGCGGGCGGGCGAATAGGCCAGGCAGCCTTTGCATTTTTTGCGAAACCTCATCCATTAATTGGGCAGTCAGCATAAAATCGTGGTCGGGGCCCGATTGCAGACAGCGGACAGTTCACGGCCGCTCCCAGGCCCGCTAGCTGTGCCCGCCCGACAAGGGGAATATCCTGCCCATTGTCTCCAATATTTACCACGCCATGCGTTTGGAGTGGGGATAGTGAGAGGAGAGGTAGTGCAGTTTTGGATATGGAATTCTGAAGTACAGGTTTAACCACAGGATGTGCTTCAAAGTTTTTCTTCACATTACCCACCTAACTGCCAGTCTGATTGACAGGCTGGCTGTTTGTCAGGTGGGCACACCTGAAGCAGGAAGATGCAGTGGAGGAGCAGATAGGTCTATGAAGAGGTGGGAGGTGGTGGTGATGGGAAGTGTTTGTGAACAGGAGAGAGGGCGTGAGACAGTGACACAAGGAAAGCCAAGACTGTCATAAGAGGACATCAGTAATTGTGTGGGCTTGAGCGAGATCACAAGTTGTGAAGGTTGTTGGGGGATGTTTTTGGAGAGGCCGCAATGAGGCGGGTGGGGGTTAAGATTCACAGGGTAGATTGTCGGGCCTGGTAGAAACACTCCTGCTATTCCTAGCCCACAAGCAGTGCCGTAAAGGCACTTACTTTATGAATCCAGCCCTTCCCGCCTCTTATTATCTGCCTGGTTTCTAATCCCACGGAAACATAGCCCACATGAGTTAAATATATCAAGCTTGTTAAAATGAAAGCGTGCAGCCTTCTTAAAAGTTTTCAATGACCAACCTGCGTCTTGAGGGGGGATTGGTCGCTCGCCCCCAGTTCCACCTCCTTTAAAACTGGAAGAGGGCTGGAGGTTGAAGACACATTGGGTTCAGGCTTGAACTCTTACCTTTCCACATGACCAAAATTCACCCATTTTTGGGAGTTAATTTCTCAGTTATGTCTTTAGACCACTAAAAGAAGTTAGCCACCACTGAATTCAAAACAAGACATAATCTCATTGGACCAGAATTTGCTGCCAAGATCATGGTGAGTTCAATGATGCTCACTGTTTTGAATGTGTAATTCATCAACAACTTGTGATGAGGAAGAGATACCCCATAAATTGCAATTTGTCAGAATTTGCTAGATGATTTGCAATTGCGAAAATGGCAGCTTGCCCTCAATTACTCATGTATCTCAAGAACTTGATGCATTTGCACATTAATTGTCTATTAAGTTTGCCACAGAAAGTTAGGGCCTGCTGTTAACAGTGCAAATACCTTTAAAGTAAATTAATGTAATGCTAATTAAGCCTATTTCCTATTCTATCATTCCTCTGTTTCCTTCTCAATCCTTAAATCTCATTGGTTAAGGAGATAGATTATTTTTCACCAAGGTTCCAGGTGGTCTGTTGTAATGAGCATTTCTCACTTCCAATAATTAGTGGCACACAAACTTTTTGAGCTGAATGGTGAGGGAAAAAGTTTAATTACCTGGATGCACTGTGAGATTCTCTACTCCAGTAAATTCTGGGCCAACAAATATTCAGAAAACATATCTAGTCGATAACTTAAAGTTGGCGAGTTAAATCAAAAATAAAATCTTAAATATGCTGGAAATGGTATTATCGGGCTCTTCTTTGTCCCTCTTTTCTGAAGGTGGTGTTCCATTCTCGGGTACAGTTCTATGGTGCAAGTGGCTCACTGGCATCTCATCCAAATAGCCATTCTCATTCTTCATGTGTCAGCAGATTACAGCCTTGCGTTGGGGGTTATGTGGGGAGGACTGGCATGGCAAGTAGATTACTGCATTAAAGTAAGAATATGCCACACCTTCTATGCAGCAAGAATCATTCGTTAGCAATCACTATGGGAATATTGGTAGATTTTTCCCCTCCATTATGTAAGAATACTGAGGCCAACTTTAGCAACTGTGGTATTACTGAAGCTGAAATCAAATCCTTTTGCACAGGCCAGGGATTGAAGCTCAGAATTTTTTGATCCCTGTGGTTCAATATCATACTATATGATCAAAAATGAACTGAGCTCTCTTTCTCGTAGCTGCTCCATCCCTGTGAATTACATTTTTACCTCAGTAAATTGCAAACTTCCACCAGGCTAACAAGAGTTCATGCCTCGTGTTTCAACCCCACAAGAAAGGATACAAATTTACTTCAAAACATGATTGTAGCTGGGATCTCCGTATGAAGGAAAGAGACTTCAAAACACAGAAAAAAGCCTAAAACCAGAGTGAAATGGAAAGAGAGGGAAGCACTGAACTGGAATAAAAGCTAAAAAGGCATTGAAGTGAGAGGAAAAGAAATAGAGATAGCAAACTGAGACAGAATTAAATAGGACTGTTAAACTGAGACTGAAAGGGAGGCAATACATTAGGATGAAAAAAAGAATCACAGAACTTGAACAGGATCTACTTCCATTTTTGATATTTTGCATTCATGTTTAATTTTGTGTTCATTGTTTTTGTAGTTTAGGGACAAAAATACTAGAATATCCCAAGCAAATCATGTTTTCAATGATATTTTGTGATTGTTAAATGAAGCATACAGTAATGTGGTAGCAATCTGTTCTCAGTAACAAGTCTATCTGAAAATGTATAATTTTATGCACTCAAAGTTATGCTAATGTTAACTGGGGAGATGGTGTGGTAATGTCGCTGGACGAGTAAATCAGATGTCCAGGCTAATCCTCTGGGAACACGGGTTCAAATCCCACCAAGCAACTGGTGGAATTTAAATGTAATTAATACAGTCTGGAATTGAAAGCTAGTCTCAGCAATGGTGACCATGAAGCTATCATCGATTGTTGTATAAGCTCATCAAGTTCATTAATGCCCTTTAGGAAAGGAAATCTACCATCCTTACCTGGTCTGGCATACTCCAAACTCACAGCAATGAGCCCTCTTGACTGTCCTCTGAAATTGCCTAGCAAACTACTCAGGTCAAGAGCAATTAGGAATGGGCAACAAATGCTGGCTTTGTCAGTGATGGCCACATCCCATGAAACAATAAATAAAAAAAACTGCAGGAAAGTCATTGCATTGACAGCAAAACTCCATTACGTACCTTTAATTTCGCAGCATGCATGAAACCTTTACTGTCTTAAAATCAAAAGGCCAGTTACACTAAGGCTACTTGATAATGTAGTGCTAATCATTCCTATACTAGTTATTAGGCTGCAATAGATGACACAAGGCCAGGATTTTACGGCCCCTCCCGCCTGGCAGGATATTACGATCCCACTGAATTGAATGGAGCTTAAAATGGCTCGATGCATCCGCTGGGGGAGACATGTTGTGGCAGGGCCGTAAAATCCTGGCCCAAGTTTCTTCTAAAAGTTAATTTCCAACTCGGGAGAGTTAATCAACAGATGCAGTATGAATAGTTGATGCACATAGTTACCACTGTAGTTTTACAGAAAACAAATAATGTGACAGAAATCATAAAACTCAGGAGAAAGTTCTGCAGAGTGTCCCCCAACTGAATGTGTAGATTTTTTTTGTTAGATCATCACCTTTTTTTTCACTCTTGGCTTTTGACATTCCCCTATACTTAGAGAAGTCACATTGTGCAGTCGGCATACTTCCTGATTCATTTAATGCTGATGTGTGGTTGTTGATGTCTTGCATGACTGAATCTTTTTTGAGAGAGTTTTGAATTTGTATGCAGCCATCAAATTATGAAGCAGCAATGAAGGAGCATTGCTTCACAATGCTATTAGTTTTGCTTTATAAGAGCATTTGGATAGCTCTTTCCTCCTTTTTATGGTGACCAGTGAAAGTTATTTTTTGGTTGCTAGGTGAGCTGTCCATTGATTAGGAATATCCCAGTGGTATGATTTTCTTATCCCTTTTAGGGGTTGTGCACAGTTTGAGTGGATTTTTGGTCCTCACCACATGTTTAAATTGAAAACTTCGTGAAATAGTCCAGAGATAGAAACTTTATATTCATGCTCATCATATTGGTGGAAAGTTTACTTGTGCATAAAGGAAAGGCATGTAATCGATTGGCTGAAAACTATTTCCTTCTTCAATTTTAATGCTCTCGACTCCAAGTCATCAAAATAATGTATTCGACATTGAGTCCAGTCAGTTGACTCATTGGGCTGTATTATTCGCTCCCCGCTGGCAGGTTTGAAGGTCAGTTGGGCGGGGGCGGCCATGTACTATCCAGCAATGAGGATGGCGTCAGATGGCCTGCCCACCAGTGGGCCATTGCTGCTGCCACTGGGATTTAACTGGCGGTAGCAGAGGCCCACACCAAGAGCCCAGCCTGGAAGGTTACCCTGTTCAGGCTGGTGGTGGGCAAGGGTGCTCCTTATCGGGCACCCTCGGCCCATCTGTAAGCCTCCACAAAGAGTTAACCGCCACAGGCTTCCCTCCCCCCCGACCCCCCACGGCCTCTTAAAACCCAGCTCCTCCACAGCCCCTTGTGGGGCCTGCCAGCTTGAAACCCATGGAGTCCCTAACTCAACTGCTGGGATGGATAAAGCATAGCCTGCCTCCTCATGTCCTGATTACAGTACCAGTAGTGGCTACTGCTCCCAGTGGAGCTGCAATACAATATTGGAGAGCCGTGGGCCTCTGATTAGCTCTTTGAAGCAGGACTTTCTGATCCAGAAGGCAGGCAGTCCTGCCTCTAGCCTATTGATAGCTAATTTGCTGTTAAATGGCTGCAGGACAGCCAGTGTTCTCTTGGCATGCTTCCACCTGATTTTTTAGCCAGGTTGGGGGTGGAATCAGCATCCCGTATAATTCTGCCCATATTAGGTGAGACACTCTTTTCATGGAAACTTTAAGTTACTTGGTAGGTTCTCAGAACTTGTGAGGTAAACGTTTATCAAATTCTTCGCTGCTTAATCCTGTTATGCAAATGTTTTTTGCCTCCCGCTAAATGATGTGCCCCCGCCTGCCATGATCCCTGCTGCTGATGGGAGTGGAAAATTCTGCCCAAAGCAGCCTACTTGATTGGCAAATAATCTACCACCGTAAACATGCACTCCCTCCATTACTGGCACACAGTGGCAGGAAGGTGCACCATCTATAAGGTCGCAACTTGTCAAGGCTCCTTCAACAGCGCCTTCTAAAACCATAGCCTCTACCAACTAGAAGAACATGGCAGCAGGCGCATGGGAACACCACCACCTGCAAGTTCCACTCCAATTCACACACCATCCTGACTTGGGAATATATTGCCATTCCTTCACAGTCACTGGGTCAAAATCCTGGAACTCCCTCTAACAGCACAGTGGGTGTAGGACATGGACTTGCAGTGGTTTAAGAAGATGGCTCATTACCATCTTCTCAAGGGCAATAAGAGATGGGCAATAAATGCTGGCCTTACCAGCAATGCTCAAATCCCATGAGTGAATAAAAAAAACAAATTCAATAAGCATAATCCAAATAAAAGAGTCTGACGGCACAACTGACAATCAGGAAACAAAAATTAAATCAGAAATGATGATACTCATTTTAGGCACAATCAATAACCCAGTGTAAAGGTCAGGTTCTTTAACAATGCCCTTACCCAATAGTTTTAAGCTTTTGTTGTCTGCCTGCAAGTCAGCAAGACAAAGTTATCAATCTGCTTCATATGCTTGATGTAACTGGTCTGTGTGCCTGCTGTTCCCAAGTGAACGGTAAAATAGAACAAAACTTCTAATAAGGTTGAATAGTGATGACACACCAGGGAGAGGATTTTCCCCTCATTGGATGGGTGCAGCATGCGGGCCCAGGAATGGCCGCGAGACTGACCGCCGTCCGCGATCAGGCTCTGACCACCAATTAACAGCCAGCCAGTGTGAAAGACGCACTAAAAGCCTCAGCGCTGCCGGGGTGGGGGCGGGAGGAGCACGAGCGCTGAAGTGTGTGCATGCGTGGGGCGAGTGCACACTGACAGCTCCCTGAAGGCACAGGGCTGCCTCAGGGAGATGACGGATTTTAAAATGATAAACACGACTCCATGAGCGGAATATTACGCTCGGCATGCGGGCGCGCACCCGACACGCCCGAGTGTAAAATGACCCGCGATGACGTCAGGCGTGTGTCCCGCTGTCCTCGCACACTTGCGTGTTATTTCGTTCGGCGGGCGCATGCCAGAGTTGGCTGCGTGCCTGCCAGTAATTAAAAGGCCTATTAAGGCCATTAACAAGCTAATTAAATTTAATTCTACGCCGCCCGTCCAACCATACAGTTGGCGGGCACGTGATAAAGCCAAGCAGCCCTTACATTTTTTAGGAAACCTTATCCACGAGCAGGATGAGGTTTCCTAAAGCAAATAAACATTAAATAAAAACTTTATCTTGGAATTGAAAACATGTCGCATTTCATGTGACAGAGTCACATGAGGGGACATGTTTTATTAAATTTTTACTGTCTTTATTAATTTTTTAAAAAAGCACTTCAATCTTCCTGAGGCAGCTCCGTGCCCCAGGGAGACTGAGGCGCTCTTTCACATGCATGCACGAACTGCATGCTAGGCCCGGCTCCCCCCCCCTCCCCCACCGGCAACGCTCAGCTCGCGATCCACACAGGGCGGGCCTTAATTAGGCCGCCCACATGAAATCGCAGTACAGAGCTGTTCGCAGGTGTAGTCAGCTTCCCGACCACCTTTGCCTGCACCCGCCGAGCACTCCCGCCAAGGGCAAAATCCTGCCCCACATGTGACTCAGTTACATGAAGAAGGACATATAAAAAATGATGCTACAAAGTTTTTATTGTTTTTTTAGTAAGCGTTGGAAACCTCATCCTGCATGTGGATGAGGTTTCGTTAAAAATGCAAAGGCCACCCAGCCTGTTTGCCCGCCCGCCAACCGAATGGTTGGGCGGGCAGCGAAAAATGCAACTTAATTATTACTTAAGGACCTTAATAGGCCTCTTAATTGTTAGCGGGTGCGCTGCTGCCTCTTGACACTATTTCACTCCCGTTTGGGTTGGGCACGCACCTGCCTGTGGGACGAAAAATTCTGCCCCAGGTTTATTCTTAATTCTTTAGCTAGTTTATTACATTAAGTTATATTCTTAATCAGCACATGATTAAGATGATGAATATATGCAGGTTTGAATCAACACCATTGTAAATGTGACTTTAGACAATGTTTATTGCTAATCTAAATAAGTATATGTCTAAGAAGGCTACAATGACTGCGGAAATATAGAACGTTCTAGTTTCTGACCTAACACAAAGCTGTATCAGTGCTGAACTAAATTTAGATTAACTAATTCTAATTTACTGAGAAAAATCTGTGTCTCTAGAACAATTCAGATATGACTGTTTTTAAAAACAAAACTGGAGCTGTACACTGTGCCTTTTCTTGTCCCTTTGTGCCTATACCAATTGAGAGTAACCTGCCCAAAGTTTATAAGTTTTCATTAATACTGGTGTTGTGGGTCAAAGAGTACATGTAAAATTTGTTTCTATGAAAAATGCATTTTACATTCTTCACATTGACTCAAACTCATTTATCATGGCGTACAAGGTACCATGGAGAATTAGATGCACTTTTACAGCACAGGAACAGATTTTTCAGCCCAATAAGCCAATGCCGGTGTTAATTTATTTTTAAATGATCCATTCTTGCAGTGTGAGCTTCGTTGATTAGGCCAGAATTTACTTCCCATCCTTAATTGCCCTTCAGAAGGTGGTGGTCAGTTTATGCTTCATTCAAACCTCCTCCCATCCTACTTCATCCCGGACAGCTCCTTGATATGGAATTCTCACTTGTTTTCATGGGATCTGTACCCTCTCCAATGTGAATGTTTGCTGGCAAGTCTGTTGGGACAGGACAGCAATTTCACATGGAACCTAAGACGTGCTCTTTCCTGCTAATGCTTGTGCACTCACATTTCTTCAAGCTCCAGGTTCAATTTATCTCAAAATTCACGCAAATTTACGTCACGAACCTTTTGAAACAAATAATGTCTGGAAGTGCAAACCTTATAAACCAGTTTACAAATAGCAGATCGTCTTATTCTATAATCGTGTATGGCAGCACCAGACCCTCTAAATGATGCACAGTCTGATTCATAACTGGAAATGCTGTCCAATTCCTGAAAGTTGACACCTACTGCATTGTTTGCACAGTGATACAAGGCTGTCAGATTTAACCAACACCTAATGGGCATAATGTGAACAGACAGATCTTAATTAAATATAATCAAAATACAATGAAAAACTTGAATGATTATCGTAATGATTAACATGCTGTTTCTAAAGAATTTAATTAATTCAACAAGTATCAAAGCTCGAATTGTACATCATCATTTAAGCCAGAAACAGACAAAAACATCCTTTCACTATAAAGGCAGTCATTTAAACAAACTGTACTGACTGTACATTTTAATCTTAATTTCTATCTACAAACTCTTAGTTATTTTAAATGTACCCTGCCTCTAGATGTCACCGGTATCCTGTGAAAGTCCAATCTACTGATGGAAAGCTGCTACATCAGACATATATGGAAACCAATCTTTGTGATTTGCCCAGCTAGAACCATATGTTGTATTCATATCTCATTCATTCTTGGAGTGATTAATTCTTAAAGACTAAGCCATAATGTGGGGAGACCACTTTAAGTACCTACAGCGTTACGCTGAGCTGCCCTCTGTACCTCCCAATGACTGGTAAGAATTTGAACACATGGTTTTAATGAGACCCTTTCACTGTCAGAATTGATTAAGTATGTCATTAAATAGAGGATTTAAGTTTAAGATGTCTGAATGTTTGAGGTGATGCCTTTGTTACAAACAGAGCTTCACAGCAACATTGATGTTGCAACAAATTCAATTTTGTGTTTGTAGAATTATTATTTAATTGGGTAAATCAGAAAAGGAGCAACTGTAGGCAATAAAATTATCATCTTTGATAAGCAAAAAAATGAACTCATACATATACTTCAAGTGAGCCGTTTTTCAAAAGCCCAGATGTCCCTTCATTCAATCCATTGAAGTCTGTTCTTAAAAGGAAAATAAATTGGCAATTTTCATTCAAGTGCATAGCTTTACCATCCATACAATGCCTTGCAGCTGACTAATAGTGCTATTCAAACAGCACTGAATGAAGTCATCTTGTTCCTTATTATTGAATAGCAGTAATTAACCAAATATAAGCTCTTTGAGCCATCCTAGACTTGCACTATTGGATTGCTTTATTTCTGCCTATTTCAAACATAACGTCTGGTTATATATCAATTCTACATTTAACAGTGCATTTTATCATTGAGTGTCAACAAAATCTACTTAAAACAATGAACAAGAAGATCTGTTTCTAATTTATCAGGAAGTATTTCTGATATGCATTATGCCATGAATAACAATACTTATGCTCTTCATATACATTGTAGTTAGTTATGTGGTTTTAAAACTGGAACAGAAGAATTTCTTAACTTTCCCACCCAATTTTTGGAATACCATTAAAAACCACAGATTGGTGCCTTTGTTCTGTCTGCAGCTGTGACAAAAATAGACTTCTTTGACTCGGGCAGTAGTAATTCTGTGGCCTTGCTTACGGAGAGTGCTCTCATTCCATTATCTTTTTCTCTCTTTCATGATATCACCATAACCTACCTGTGTCTTCCTGTTATCTTTGCATTCTTTTTTTCATCTCACCCGTCTCCCTTTGGCAATTTCTGTACTGTGTCTCTATCACTTTTATGCTGTGTCTCCAATTTCAGGTCTAGCAGTTTTCTTCAGATGTCCATGTGCCTGTTCTCTATCTATTTGCTTAGCCTCTCCAATTGAATATCTATGTCTGGCTAGTGTATTATTCCATTTTGTTTCCCTCTCTTAATCTGCTAAGTCCTGGGGCCGGATTTTTGTCTCCCAAAGGAGCAGTGAATTGGGTCACAAAACGCTGGAAAAACAATTTTCCTCTGCCTTCCCGACCACACACTATTTTTGTGTGACTTTTTCACAGGTCAGGAAGGACTTGGGTGCAAAACACACACACTTCTTCCGAGGTCGGGAGTCCTCATTTTGAGGACCATAGGAAAATTGTATTTCCTCCTGCACAAAATATTTGTTTGCTGGTGTAGGTGTGACTTAGGAAGCCCTAAGAAAACACACCTCCTTGGAGAGTTCATGACCACTGAGGAAAGCCCTCTGAGGTGTTGGGAACATTCTGAAATCTAAGTGTAACATTTTTGATACTTTTAGATGCTATATTATAATGTAGGTGTGTTTTAAATGCAATGATTCATGATAGGGACCTATCCTGCAAAGGTAAGTTGACTTTTACACTGACCACCATTATGTGTGTTGTCATGCACTGCAGTACTTTTTCCATTGGATAAGATACCATAATGCATTAAAAATGTACAAAAAAGTCCTGTCAGCCTCTGCTGTCATATTTTGTGTTGTGATTTAAATCAACTGACTGCTCTGGCTGTTTAAAAAGCCCAGATTTTGAAAGTTTAAAAAATCTCTGCACCTGCTCCCCTCTATTGATTAACATGCACTCTGCTTTAAAATTGTGAAGGGATACCATTCTGTTCTGTCAGTTTCAGACAATGTAGCTGGAAGCTTTTGCTATGATAGCAGTAGCCATTATAAATGCTTGGCTAAGTTTCAAAAGCTAATAATGGTTTCAGTTCAGCAGCTGGTTTTTTGATCCAATATGTCTGAAAGTTTTAAGAGGCCGTAATAACAGAATATGTCTTTGATGTGGTTTCTTGTTTGTGTACAAACCTAATTAGCACTTACCAGATTACAATTTTCTTTGCACTGGAGTAGTTTTTTCCCCCAGTATCAATGTTAGTGTGTTTGAACACAGGGTTTTATTGGATTATTAGAGGTTTAATTTTTTTCCAGTGATTTTAAAATAATCCCCATTGCTATTGCATGTCTCCTGAGGACTATACATAGTGCATACTGGGTGAGTGGTTGTGGAGGATACATAGGGGCATGAAGGTGGCATGGGTGATCTAAGATGGCATGTGGCAGCATGGTGATGGGGTAAGGGGTGGCATGGGGGTGAGTGGGGGATGAGGGGTGAGGTTTGGATGTTGGGAGCTGGGCTGCTGTGTTGGAGAACTGAGGCTGGCCTTCTGGCCGACCTGCCTCCACACCAATACTCCTCCTGAACTCCATCACAGCTCGTAAAAGGCACTGTGAACCTGCCAGCTGTGCGAAAAGACAAAAATCCCAGGCAAAGTCACATATGCATTGGGTGTGCATTTTAGAAAGTGCAAAGGTGCATAGGTTGAGTTTCCTCGAGCCCACAGGAAAATCTGGCCACTGATTTCAGTCTAATATGAGACACTAAATCTACAAGTAGTTATAAACCTTTCCCCTCCTGATCAATGCTGCAGCCTTTCCAGAAGGTACTGTTTCTCTATTAATCTCTTTTACATTAATTGTTTTTAAAATTTTCTTTCAAATATATGCATTTTCAATGGAAATACAGCTACTTTAACCACCTCTATTGGATTACAGGATATGTAAACATTACGGACTAGCTAAATTTCCAATGTCACATTTCTGCAGAGATCTGAAAATTATCATAAGACCATAAGACATAGGAGCAGAAATTAGGCCATTTGGCCCATCGAGTCTGCTCCGCCATTCAATCATGGCTGATAAGTTTCTCAACCCCATTCTCCCACCTTCTCCCTGTAACCTTTGATCCCCTTACCAATCAAGAACCTATCTATCTCGGTCTTAAATACACTCGATGACCTGGCCTCCACAGCCTTCTGTGGCAATGAATTCCATAGATTCACCACTCTCTGACTAAAGAAGTTTCTCCTCATCTCTGTTCTAAAAGGTCTTCCCTTTACTCTGAGGCTGTGCCCTCGGGTCCTAGTCTCTCCTACTAATGGAAACATCTTCCCCACGTTCACTCTATCCAGGCCTTTCAGTATTCTGTAAGTTACAATCAGATCCCCCCTCATCCTTCTAAACTCCGTCGAGTATAGACCCAGAGTCCTCAAACGTTCCTCATATGTTAAGCCTTTCATTCCTGGGATCGTTCTCGTGAACCTCCTCTGGACTCTCTCCAGGGCCAACACATCCTTCCTGAGATACGGGGCCCAAAATTGCTCACAATATTCTAAATGTGGTCTGACCAGAGCCTTATAAAGCCTCAGCAACACATCCCTGCTTTTATTTTCTAGTCCTCGCGAAATAAATGCCAACGTTGCATTTGCCTTCCTAACTACCGACTCAACCTGAGTCTAATAACTAATCATGAGGGAAAACCAACCTGATGAAAGTAAGCCTCAGAAAAAAAACCTCAATTTTAAGGCTTTGAGAAAGGGTAAGCCTCTGGTATAGACAGGGGTGCATTTCGTTACCTTATTTCTTCCCTATCCTCACTCCAGGCTATAGTCTCCCAGCAACAGGCTCCAGCCTTCTTCTGTAAATATGATGCAATGAAACCTCAGTCACCTATATCCCGAGGTAGTAGAACTTGGACTCAAAATGATTAATGCCTAATGTATTAAGCATGCCCGTTAATTCCTGTAATAGCAGTTAACAATGATCTTTAAATCTATAATGGAAGGGGCTGGTTATACATAACTTAAAACATCATATATTGTATGGAGGCCAACTTTAAGCCTACAGACTTTACACTAGAACAAAAGCTGATCTCCTTTGATGTTGCTATGGATTAGTCTATGGTCTTCAACATAGTTATGACATTTAACTCGTCAGGTGGAGCTGTGTTCATCCAGCCTATCCCTTTAAGGTCACTATTCATGCACTTTACATGTGAATGTGGTTAATCCTGAGGTCATTTAAAGGCTAACTACTAAGGGAGGTTTCTGTAGCATCACAATCCCCAGCACTTAAAACATCCACGTTTAAAGCAAACTGTTGTTCATATCAGGCAAAAAGCGACAAGCATTATCCATTTGTATTAACATTGATTTCACATTTGCTGCTTATAATATCTTAAGTGCTCACTTATATCAGACAGAAACGGCTTTGCTTCACTCATTAGTTTGCAGCTCGTTAAGGTGCACTGAATGTAATAAAGTCTCATTGAGGCAGATTTCATTTTAATATTTAACTATGAGAATTCTTTACCCAAAACCTGGATGGTTGTGCAGATTTCTCCCCATTAAAGACTAAAAGGCAAAAGAGAGGACGCTTTAACTTTCCAGTTAATTTATGCTTACAGTCCATCAGCTGTAACAAATAGCCCAGATCTGAAATCTACCCAATAAATTTGGACAGACTGCAATGTGAATTTTAACTGTGCTCTCTCTCGCAGTCTTTTAAACTGTAATTGAAATGAGTTTTAATTTTATTAATGTTACATTTTCTCTTTCATTAAATCCATCATCATAATACTCTGAAGAGTTGCATAAGTTGTACTCTGACCTTTCTGCCTAATTCACAGGTTTTACACTCTTGGTTATTGATACTGCAAAGGCCAGGGCTTTTTCCTGAAAGAACCTTTCCAATTTCTGCCTCTCCAGCCTGCATTAGCATTGTTTCACAAGTTTTTTTGTTTCCCATATCTGTTACAGTGTGTTCTTCTTGCACAGTTGATATTTCCACATATTTTTAACTGGACATATCCAGCCATGGCACAGCCAGAAAACTTTGTGCTGACATATTTTCCATTTCATCAAGCTAGATCTATCCAGAGCCATGCCTGATTTTCATGTCATGGGCTTCCCTCCTCACCACCAATTGTTGATTTCTACCGTAAGGGACACTAAGATGGTTCCCACATTCCCTCCCAAAAGAAACTGAAATCATGCTGCCAATATTTCTACAGGCCTCTCTATAGATATTTATCCAACTCCCTTTTAAAGGTAAAGGCAAAATATTGCAGATGCTGGAAATCTGAAACAAAAACAAAAAATGCTGGAAAAACTCAGCAGGTCTGACAGCATCTGTGGAGAGAAAGGCAGAGTTAATGTTTCGAGTCCGCTACGGACTTAATCTGCCTTTCTCTCTGCAGATGCTGTCAGACCTGCTGAGTTGTTCCAGCATTTTTTGTTTTTGTCCCTTTTAATGGTGCTAGTTGAATTCACATGAACTACTTTCTCTGGACAGAGTGTTCCATCTGTTCACTATCCTGAGTGGATTGGGTATGGTGGTGGTGGTGTCAGTGATAGTTACTCCTGCACGACTCCCAATTATTTTTTTAACTAACAGCAGGGAGAAAGAGAGTAATTGAAATAATCCCATGTGCTGAAGCCCTTCATTTACTCTGTGCGCATTTCAGAAGAACTGATGAGCTCTACTGATATGGGATTAAAAGACAACTTCATACAAGCACCATCAATTAGATCTATCTTTTCTGTTGCTGATCACTCTTGCACCCTATGAACTTCTATAAAGTTTTTGCTAAAATATAACTGACCTTTTCTGGGCAATGCTACTAAAGCACCATTGTAACTGGAAACATTCTGGACATGGGTGCTTCAGGACAGACACAAATATCATCAAATCTTTCAATAACAGTTTGTTGGGAATTTCTGAGATTTGTATGGAAAAAGTTACTTCAGACGATAACCCACTTAGACTCCAACAATTCTCTCTGATGCCTGCAAACTGGCTAAGCAAAGATGTGATGACATGCTGGAAATGTGTCTACAATTGAGTTTTGTTTAAATTAATCAGTGATTGGTAATGACAACACTTTTTAAAAGCTGATTCTGAAAACTTATTTCTATCTAGTTCACACACAATAACTTAGCCCTTGTAGCAAATTAGCTTCTTTTATTAAATAATAATAGAACTCTCAGGATATGACAAACAAGCTTCATGATAAAGTTGAACACTGGGAAGTTGAAAAATATCAAAATCACCGCACAAAATGTACAATCATAGAATGGTTACAGCACAGAATGCGGGCATTCAGCCTATGGTGTCGGTGTTGGCTGTCTGCAAGAGCCACTCAGTTAATCCCATCCCCTCCCTCCCTTGCCCCGTAGTCCTGAAAATGTTTACTCTTCAGGTACTTATGCAATTCCCTTTTGAAAGCCCTTCTTGTGTCTGCCTCCACTATACTATCAGTTAGTACATTCTGGATCCTAAACACTGCATAAAAAGATTTTCCTCATAATGCCACTGATTCTTTTGTCAACGGTAATAGATGGACTTGTTTCTCAAGCAGAAAATACAAAGTGAAAGGAGTTCCAAAGGGTTATGTATTGGGACTGCTATTGCTTATAATATGTAAAAATGATCTGAACTTTTGAATTGAGAGAAAAATGTCTGCCGATGATACCAAAATCTGTGGGAGGACAGGCAGGTTCATAACAGAGGCAGACAGGCAATATGGTGCAGCTCAGTATAGAACCATTTTTGAACTGTCACATATTTGGGTCTTGCCTTGGGCATTCTTCAGAGTACGACATTCCCGTAAACAATCCAAACATTTTGCATCAAGTTGTGTGTCCCTTATGACTGTAAGTCTAACTATATAATGGCATACCCCAGGGTGTAACAATGATATCTTATGTCTAGAACAGGATATTCATGACTTTTGCATTTTAGCCCTATGTGGGCCTCTCCATCCTTTCCAAAAGCAAGTTGAGAAAACATTTGGAAATTCAAGGAAAGATACACATCATTAAGCTAATTTATTTCACAGCAAATGAACAGATTGAGTATGTTCATAACTGTTGCACAATTAGTTCAACCAGTACAACTTGTCTTCCTGTAATGATAAAAAAAACTCCCAATTCGCTGCTTTTATAACATAGCTATAAAGGCGTGTTGAAAACTGTATACATCACTCCAATTAACTCCTAAATACGCCTTGTGTAAGTCCAACATTACCTCCTTGCTTTTACATTCTGTTCCTCAAGATACAAAACCAAGGGCTTTAGCATAATCTGAACATGGGGAACAAAAACTAAAATTTCAAGTGTGATTCCTGACCTGTACTCTAGAGAGAAATGAGTCAGCTCCGTATTGTTGTACAACCATTTGAATTCCAAAGGCCAGCTCCCTTCTGCCATACATGTCAGGACCAGGCGGTTTCCCTCCAAATGAATCTGTGAGCGAATGGGCTCGGTTTTAAAATAAGGTGGTACGTCATCTGAAATAAATATGAAAAATGTTTCAGAATAATGCATTTGGCATGCTGATTTTAATTATAAAAAATAAATACAATTATACCTGCCATATCTAGTATTTTAACAAGCCTCAAAAACAATGGACCTGATCAGTTAATAGCCTCTGGAATACCTAAGCTGTGAAGCTTATCTAGGGTTCTTCTGAAATTTTCTTTTGTATCAATTACCACAAAGAGAATTGTTGGGCTCAATACCAAATTATTAAACTAAGACTCTCAGACTCATGCTTATTTTTCACTTTATAGATGAAACTATTCAACAGACTTGCTTTTAATTATTTAATACCAATTTCCTTCAAAATGTCACATAAGCAATCATAGGACTTTTGTAATTGGTAATATAAATAAAGTACATAGCAAAGGATCTGAAATTATGCAGAAGGATACTATTTTAGGAATGCTATTTTAACAGAGGTATTAACCCATTTATTAATAAATTCAGCAACCCCACACTTCTAGCACCATCCTACATTCAAAGGAAGTACAGACCAAGAGAACTGTGATTACACCGTACAATGATTTAGCCCATTTCTGATCCATACTCGCAATGAGTGTGGATTCCCTGCTGGGAATGTAGGATTGCTAAATGTATTTTTATTTGAAAGGATTAATACCTCCACTAAAGGAGGCATTTCAACTAAATATTTTGAGCTATTTACCTTTGGATCCCACAGCGTAAGTTCAAAGCCAATGATTTTGACTCAGTGAACTAAGCTGATCAAACAGCCTACTTATATGATCTGAAAAGACCTCTCAAGTACGCAAATTTCTCGAGGCATCTCTCCTGCTTTTGACTGATTCATTCTTTCTGTAAGAACCCTTCACAACACAGAACTTTTCCTTTATTTCCAGAATAAATTTTGTAGAACCCAGGGTTGTTCCTTAATTTTAAGTTATTGCTTTATAACTCTAAATAAACAATACAGTAAATTCAGAGAAAAAAAGTTTTTAAAAACTACAAAAAGAGAAGAAAAAACTATGAAATCAAAGAATTGCTGGGATTGTCTGTAAAATGGTTCCAGTTATATACTCTGAACAGAAATAGTACAATGGTTCCTTAGTCCCATTCTGGACTTGACTTGCCCTTTAGTGGTCCCGGAAAGGGAAGGGACGTGGTCATCAGTTGCAATAATAGACAGGGGAATATAAAGGAGAGAATATTTTTTTCAAACAACAACCAATTTCCAAACAGTTTGTAATATGAAATCTGCCTTTCCACGATCTCAGCAAATCCTTTCCCACCTAGAACAAAATGTTTTCTAATTGATCTTTTCAAGGAAAGAAAAGTTGCCAAAGTCCCGTGTGTCATTTTACATCACACACAGATTTACATGTGTCTTATTGTCATCATCTGTTGTGTATAAAAGAACCGTTAACATTTTCTTAGAATGATGCACCTCCCATAATTATTTGGATCTCGATTGCCAATGAGATGTTATGTTGGGAGATTCTTGGTTTTGATGACCTGGATGGGTCAAATGGTATCTCTCCTTTGTACTTACCTTTGAGTTTAAATTATCTTACCATTGAGATTCATCTGCTATTACAAGAAGATAGCAACATAAGCAAATGGATACTTAATCAGCAGCACAGTGACAATGCAATCGTGTAAGCTATTGTTGATAGATTGAAAGCAAGCAGTGTTTCTCAGTTATTTCCAATAGCCTATCTTTGCAAATTGCTATTCTCTCCTTATGGTTCACTGAGTTTTTCCAGTGAATACCTGAGCCAAAAGACTAAGAAGATTCCAAGTTCAATTCCCTTTATGTGCTGAGTTTGCGGAACTCAGTTAGACCAGTAGTAGGAATGCTACAAATCTCTTTATCCTCCCTGCTTTAGGGAAGCTAAAAGAGCCATGGCTTTTGTTCCTAAACTGCCATCTAGTTGTCACCTTCTGGAAGCATACATATTATTTTATTTTTATTTTTTCATTTATCAGATGTGGGTATTGTTGCAAGGCCAACATTTATTGCTGATTGCTAACTGGCCTTGAGAAGGTAGTGGTGAGCCGCCTTCTTGAACTTCTGCAGTCCGTGTTAGATATGGAGTTCAAGGATTTTAACCCATCAATGATGACAGAATGGCAATATGTTTCCAAATCAGGATGGCATGTGACTTGGAGAATCTTGCAGGTGGTGTTCCCATGCACCTGCTGCCCTTGTCCTTGTGGGAGGTAGAAGTCACAGGTTCGGAAGGTGATGTTGAAGAAGCCTGGACAAGTTGATGCAATGCATCTTGTAGATGGTGTAGACTGCAACTATGTTGTGCTAGATGACAGTGAATGCATAAGATAATGGATTAGGTCCCGATCTTTCGGCTGCTTTATCTTTAAGTGTTGCGCTTCTTGAATGTTGTTGACCCTGCACTCATCTAGGCACGTGGAGGGTATTCTGTCACACTTCTGGCATGTGCCTTTCAGGTAATGAAAAGGCTTTGGGGAGTAAGAGGGTGAGTGACTTACCACAGATACCCAGTCTTTTACCTGCTCTTTCAGCCTCAGTGTTTATCTGGCTGATCCAGTTAAGTTTCTGGTCAATGGTGACCCCCCCTGGATGTTAATGGAGGGGGATTTGATGATGGTGATGCCTTTAACTGCCAAGGGGGGATGTTTAGTCTCTTTCTTGTTGGAGATGGTCATTGCCTGGCACTTGGGTGGCACAAATGTTATTTGCCATTTATATGCTCAAGCCTCAGATCCGCCCAAAGTCTTGCTGCATACATACACAGGCTGCTTCATTATCTGAGGAGTTGTGACTGGAACTGAACACTATGCAATCACCAGTGAACGACTCCACTTCTCACCTGATGAAGGTCTGAGAATCCCCTGTAGCAATGTCCTTGACTGAGATAATTGGCCTCCAACAAACTCAACCATCTTCCTTTGTGCCACTCTAATAAATGAAGAGTTTTCTCTCTGATTCCCACTGACCACTTTTACTAGGGATCCTTGATTGCACACTTGGTCAAAGGCTGCCATGATATCAAAGGCAACCATTCTCACCTCACCACTGGAATTCATCCCTTTTATTCATATTTGCATCAAAGATGTAATGATGTCTGAAGCCTCATGTTGGTTCTCTCGCCACCTGCTGCAAGCCCAATCTGGTAGCTATACCCTTCAAAACTTGCCAACTCTGTCACTAGTGGTGCTAATGAGCCACTCTTGGTGATATACATTGAAGTCCACCATCCAGAGTGCATTGTGCCCTGCTAATCTCTGTTCTCCTACTGTGGTGTCCAAGGTGTGCTGATCCATTAGCTGAGGGAAGGTGGTAGGTGGTAATTGGTAGGAGTTTTCCTGCCCCATGTTTGACCTGATGGCATGACACTTCACGAGGTCTGGAGACAATGTTGAAGATTCTTGGGGCCACTTCCTCTTGACTGTACATTACTGTGATGCCATCTCTGATGGGACAGGTACTTACCCAATAATGGTGATGGATGAATCTTGGACATTGGCTGTAAGATACTATTCAGTGAATATGATGATGTTGGGCATTGTTTGACTAGTCTGACAGCAGTTCTCTCGATTATGGCATGTCCCCAAATGTTAGTGAGGGGGACTTTGCCGGATTGACTAGATTGTGTTCAGGTCTATGGATGTCAAGTGAAGACAGCACTGCGCTCAGCAACAATGCTCCCAAAGTCATACAGTCTGAAGACAATTACTGTGATAAATAATGATAACTTGGGTGAGGTGTCAGAGAGTAACTGATATCTATGGAACCATGAAATCCATGTATTGAGTTCATGAGGGAAGTGGGGAAAGTTGGCAAGCAAAAACTGTTTTCATGAAAAGTTGGTGTTTGATACATCTGACAGGTCAAAATCCTCAAATGTTAAGTATGTTTCTCTCACCACAGAAACTACCTGATCTGGTGAGTATTTTCAGCATTTTCAGTTTTTATTTCAGATTTCCAGCATCTGCAGTATTTTGCTTTTGTTCACTATATCTACTTAACACGAGGGCTTTTACTTCTGTTTTTTGATACCACTCAGAATAATATGCAATATCACATCAGTCAACGTATTTATAAGATATTCTAGCTTAAGATATGTACCAATAAGATGTTTCAGGATTATCCATCTGAACCCCATCCCCACTTTCAGGTATCAAGAGTTTTTAATTTAATTCTCACATAGCAGTCTTTGCAAATACCCCATAAATTCTTGGGCATGAGGTGCCAGGCCAAAAATGGAAAATACATAGAAATCAAAGCTGATAAAAGCTGTTGAAATATGTTTACAGTAGTAATCATCAAAATTAAAGCCACATTTCACTGGCACCATATAAAGTCAACCAATATTTAATTACCATCAAAATACAAATTTCAAGTATTAGTGTAACATGTTCAGTTTTTGAATATAGTCATTCTATGAGTTGGTTATTTCCCCTTTCCCCAGAAAGATTGTTAATTTTTTCTGAAAACTTTAGCAACGTGACATCAAATTCAGAAGATTGACGTGAACAGATTGAATGAAATTTCAAACATTTGTAAAAAATGTCACAGCACATACCAAAGTGCCAATGCTCTTATTCTGAAATAAATCAGTGCTCATTTCAAAATGGATTTGGCAGAAATCAGTATATTGTACGACTGGAGGATATCATCAACATAGTTCAAGTACAAGTGTCAATAGCATTTCAAGAGCTTATTAGGTGGCTAGTGAATGTGAAGTATCCTGTAAGGCATGTTATATTGTGTGTAAAAAGAATACTTAATAACACCATTGATAATTGTTTGCTGCTGGCAATACAAAAGAAAAGAAAAAATTGGATTGAAATAGACTTAAATTGATCACCGTATGGAGGTACTAATTAAAATTATTACTATATAATTAATTTTCACTGGTTGCAACGATCAGATCAAAAATCGTTTACTTGCCATCACCGCCAACGTGATGATGCAACAACAGAATTTCCTCAGCAGGCTGCCCAACATGGAAGCCTGGAGATGATAAAGTTCACTCTGGTGTTAATACCAAACTTTGACCAGGTTTTTGATCACCACTTGTCATTTCCCCTTTGAACATGGCCTCCAGTTTCCTTAGAATCTATGAAGCTCTTAGGATATTTTTCTGCACTATGAAATTGCAAGTTAGTATTGTTATATATTAAATACTGAATGTGATGATCATCAGCGGTAAGATTGGCTGAATCTAAATCTGAATGCACTTTTCCCTGTTATTTTTGAAACACTGAGGATACGTTTACAAAACTAAATGTTGCAACTTTCTTGAACCTCTTGTCCCTGAAGCTTAAGCTGTTCAGTGTTGCCTGTCATAGCTTTAAAAAGATGAACAGCTGTGGGCATACAAGCATTTTACTTCCCACTTGAGGACTATTATTATACATTCAAAGTCATATGTAACACTGTCTATAGTGTCTGCAGAAAAAAGACAACTAAACTTCCTCCCTCACCCCCACTGTCCAGAAAGGCCCTCCTGGAATAAAGTTATTATTGTAATTCAGGTATAAAATGCAGTATAGAAACATTTGCTTGAATTCCTTAGCTCCCCAGAGTCAAATTGGGAAGATTTGCTCACAGTTATGGATTCATATTTTATCAATCTTAATGCCCTCTGGGGAAGCTTACAGCTGAACACCATCAAAGTTGTAAAATAAAATGCTTGAAGTACATGAAAATACTCTGGCTCTACTTCTGCAATCTTTCTTCTTCTGCAGCATACAGGAATGAATTTTCCTGTGACAGTGGTTTAGGACTGGACGTTTTTCTACTTCAATCCTTCGGTAGCTTAGATAACCGTGTGCCTATTAAAAGTTTCCAGCAAGCAATTTGTCAGAGCTTTAATGGAAATTGGCCTAGCAAAGTTAAAGGATCTGTACATATTAATTGAAATTTTCACTAATATTGTGATTCTACCAGCAATGATTTTCAAAATGAAATTATTTTATTAAACATAAAAAAGAACAAGAATTAATTAGAAGCAATGTTACCCAGTTGCTATATGCTGCTAAGTGTAGGTGAACAGAGCAGGCAGCCATTTTAGATTCTGGCCAAGCGAAATTTCAGCCTATTTCTATTGTGGCGTGTATGATAAGATTACTATCACAATTGTCACTGTATTTGACCTCGTATCAGAGTGCAGGTTGGGAGTGTGGGGAATGGAGCTAACTGGGCTGAACAGGTATTATAATTTATTTTTGAAGTGCTTTGCGGCGTGATAAAAACACATAAAAAAAGAATAAGAATTAACAGTTTGCATTGTTTGTGTGTACTTCTTTTTCTACAACTATTTCTTGACTCACTCTGTAAATGCAGGGCAATGAAGCACTGTAACAATCCAATCTAAACAAGTGCCAATATAAAAATATTAAATATGGGCCTCTGGAACAGGCCCTGGAGTGGATACAGAGGGGGGTTACCAGGATGATACCAGGGATGACGGAGTTCAGCTGGAGAGATTGGTGAAGCTGGGATCTTTTTCCTTAGAGCAGAGAAAGTTAAGGGGTTACCTAGAGGTATTCAAAATCATGAAGGGTTTTGATAAAGCAAGAAGGCAGAAACTATTTTCTCTGGCAAGTGGATCAAGATTTGAAATCAATTGGCAAAAGAACTAAAGGAGAAATGTCTTCATATAAAAAGTCGTTAAGATCTGGAATGCACTAATTGCAAGGGGATGGAATAAGATTCCATTGGAGCTCTTAAAAGGCAATCGGACTTGCTCTTGAAGAAGACCAATTTGCTCGGTTGTGGAAATAAATTGGACAGCTCTGTCAATGAGTCAGCACAGACATGATGGGTGAATGGCGTCTTTCTGTGCTGTAAGATTCTATGAACTGTTCTTCCTGGTAACCCAATCCAAGTGTTGATCACAGTCTGGGTAAAAATGTTTTTTCCTGCTATCTGTCATAAATTTGACCGTTATAATTCTGAAGCTGTGCCTTGTGTCATGTTTCTGTGACAAATCTGAAATTATTGTTTTGGGTTTACTTCCTCAGTTGTGTTAAGTATCTTATATAGCCTAAAATGTCCCATCTGAGACATCTCATTCTGATGTTGAACAGTACTAGTTTATCAAGTCATTACTTGTAACTCTTCCCTCTTCTCAACAGAGTCCTGGCATTTCCCTTTCATATTAGTGGTCAGAACTGTATGCCAGGTATAACCTGACCAGGACACTGAACAGCTTCAAAAAAATCTCTGTGGATTTGAACTCAGCTGATTTGACAAGATAACATTGGATCCCACTTGCTTCTTTTTATAGACACTCTTCAGATATGATGGGCTAGGGGTCAAGTAAGCTTCCTCTGAGCAAGTTCTATTCCGTTCATGGAGTGCACATTTTTTCTACTCTCATTGCAACATATTCAGTACCTTGCATGGTTCAAATTGAATGTACTTTGCCACTAATCAGCACAGATGAAAAATCTAAAAAGCTCTCATTTCCAGATTGCGGTTCCTCACTCTAAACCCCCTGGGCTAAAAATTGGATAGTCTTCATAAACGGCATGGGATCTCAATGCACAATTAACCTGCATCCATTCAAAGTAAAGCACATCAAGCCAATAAATGCCAGATCAAACAGACTGTCAAGAAATTGTATGATATTGACATAGATAAAGTGAATACTCTTATCAGGCCTGATGGTGAGAAGAAAGGCTATGTTTGTCTGGCCGTAGACTATGATGTATTGGATGTTGCTGATAAGACTGGCTTCAAAAAGAGCTGTATGAATATTTCAAAGTAAAGCAGGCAGCATGTAAACTTCGTGCCGACTACTAATTTAAATGAAAATGCTTTGCAGCCATGTGCTAAACATACTGTTGAGTGGCTGCATGCCGAGGTTCATGTGAGGCTAGCGCCACTTAAAGCCAGCTGCAAAGCAGCCTGCAATACCTAAAGGTGAGGTGCATTCTGGAATGTGGTATGTGCTAGGTATGACTCCAACCAGTGGAGAGTTTTTCCCCGATTCCCATTGACTGCAGTTTTGCTAGGGCTCCTTGGTGTCATACTCAGTTAAATGCTGCCTTGATGTTAAATGCAGTCACTCTTACCTCACCTCTTGAGTTCAGCTCTTATGTCCATGTTTGGACTATGGCTGTAATGAGTTCAGGAGCGGAGTGGCCATGGCGGAACCCAAACTGAGCATCAATGCGCAAATTATTGTTGAGTGAGTGCCACTTGACAACACTGTTGTGACCTGTTCCATAAGTTTGCTGATGATCGAGAGTAGACTGATAGGGCAGTAATTGGCCAGGTTGGATCTGTCCTTTTTGTGGACAGGACATACCTGGGCAATTTTCCACGTTGCGGGTAGATGCCAGATTTGTAGCTGTACTCGAACAGCTTGGCTAAGGGTGAAGCTAGCTCTGGAATACAAGTCTTCAGTACTATTGCCAGATTGTTGTCAGGGCCCATAGCCTTTGCATTATCCAATGCATTCAGCCGTTTCTTGATAACACGTGGGGTGAATTGAGTTGGCTGAAGACTGGCACCTGTGATGCTGGAGACCTTAGGAGGAGACTGAGATGGATCATCCATTCGGCACTTCTGGCTGAAGACTGTTGCAAATACTTCAGCCTTGTCTTTTGCACTGATGTGCTGGGCTCCCCCATCATTGAGGATGGGGGGATCTATGGAGCCTCCTTCTCCAATTAGTTGCTTAATTGTCCATCACCTTTCATGACTGGATGTGGCAGGACTGCAGAGCTTAGACCTGATCCATTGATTGTGGGACTTCTTTGCTCTGT
This sequence comes from Cetorhinus maximus, assembly GCF_964194155.1. Taxonomy (NCBI): domain Eukaryota; kingdom Metazoa; phylum Chordata; class Chondrichthyes; order Lamniformes; family Cetorhinidae; genus Cetorhinus; species Cetorhinus maximus. The sequence continues at coordinate 35,192,119 of NC_135902.1, forward strand.
CTTCTGCTGTTTGGCTTGAAAGTAGTCCTGTGTTGGAACTTCACCAGGCTGACACCTCATTTTTGGGTATGCCTGATGCTGCTCCTAGCATGCCCTCTTGCACTCTTCATTGAACCAGGGTTGATCTCCCAGCTTGATGGTAAATGTAGAGTGGGGGATATGCCGGGCCATGAGGTTACAGATTGTGGTTGTATACAATTCCGCTGTTGCTGATGGCCCACAGTGCCTCATCGATGCCCAGTTTTGAGTTGCTAGATCTGTTCAAAATCTATCCCATACAATACGATGAAGGGTATCCTCAAAGTGAAGATGGGACTTGGTCTCCACAAGGACTATGTGGTGGTCACTCCTACCAATTCTGTCATGGACAGATGCACCTGCGACAGGTTGATTGATGAGGATGAGGTCAAGTACGTTTTTCCTTCTTGGTTCGCTCACCACCTGTTGCAGACTCAGTCTAGCAGCTATGTCCTTTAGGACTCGGCCAGCTCGGTCAGTGGCAGTGCTACCGAGTCACTCTTGATGATGGACATTGAAGTCTCCCACCCAGAGTACATTCTGTGACCTAGCCACTCTCAGTGTTTCTTCCTATTGGTGTTCAACATGGAGGAGAACTGATTCATCAGCTGAGGGGTATGAGCAGAAGGTGGTAACCAGCAGGAGGTTTCTTTGCCCATGTTTGACCTGATGCCATGAGACCTCATGGGATCCAGAGTCGATGTTGAGAATATGCTCCCGTCTGTATACCACTGTGCCACTACCTCTGGTGGATCTGTCCTGTCCCTGCTGGTGGGACAGGACATACCCAGGGATGGTGATGGTGGTGTCTGGGATATTGTCTGTAAGGTATGATTCCATGAGTCTGACTATGTTAGGCTGTTGCTTGAATAGTCTGTGAGATAGCTCTCCCAATTTTGGCACAAGCTCCTAGATGTTAGTAAGGACGATGTTGCAGGGTCAACAGGGCTGTTGTCGTTTCCGGTGCTTAGGTCGAAGCCAGGCGGTCTGTCCTGTTTCATACTAATTTGTAGACTTAGTAGCGGAGCACTATGTATCACTGAGGGCCCTGCTGTAGGAAGTGGACAGGAGGAAACATTTCCTGTATTTACACAGGGCCAGGATGTCCTACAGACAAGCACCTAAAAAGTAGTGGGAGAGATAGCCACTGAGATCAATGTGAACACTGTCGCCCAAGTACCTGGATGCGGGCCAAAAGAAGTTTACACATGAAAGGTCAAGGCCAGTGAATTCATCTATAAATTCTGTATTCTTTGACACTAGCCTCACAGCCTGCTCAATTTACCAGGAGTCTCATGCTCACAATTCATAGTTTGCACACACTGCCAGCTAGTCAACCATGACAGCCACATCACCCAAACACATTGCACCACACTCACTGACAAACTTCCCTCTTTCTTGCAGGACAAGATTCTATAGAAGCAGAGGCAGCAGCAACTAACCAGTGGGAAACAGACACAGTTGCATGACCTTAACCCCATTGAGGAGACAATGCTCACCATAAATGGAGCGGCCATTACTGAGGCTGTGGCCAGCAGCAGGTCTAGGATTATAGAAATATATTCCTACCTAATCCACCTTTTCACATCAAATAGCCAGTTGAAAGCAATCAGCAACTAACCTACAAGTTGCTGATGTCCTACCTGCTGCTGTATGCATGTTCAGCTGTGGATATTTAAGAGAAGGCATTAGCTAGAGCAGCGAGTTTGAAAATGGCAGTGTTGGCATCAAATCAGCATTACGCACTGACTGATGTCACATTCAGCCTGCTCTGCATATTCCTGGTGCAAACTGCTAACACCTGCGCTAATGCCATCACCAAGACGGCATTTAGTGCAGGCCATGCCAAAAGTGTGCAGACAAAGCACGGAACTGCACCTGTCGCATTGAAACTATGGTTGCTGTGGAGCCCAATCTTGTGGCCCGTCTCCTCAATTCACAGCTTCATATTTTCTGTATTCCTTGAGTGGAATCATCCCAGATTTGCACTAAGTGCGGTAGCAGGCAGCAAAAAAGAAGTTTTACCCGCTGGCTGCAATGGCAGGTTTTCGTGCCGTATCGTCCCCTTTCCAGCACGTCCCACCTCAATAATAATGCATTTACAGGAAACACTCTGGATCGCTGGTGGTGGGCTCGGATTTGCCCGCCAAGCCATGACCTCAGCACTTCCTCGCTCTGGGCGCCATATTTGAAGCGTACCAGACCGCAGCCTACTTCATGTCCGCAGATCAGGGCTGCTTCAGGCAACAGATGGCCTCAAAAGCAAAGAAGGCAGCAGCCCCCAAGATTAGTGACGCCTCTCTGGGGTGCCTGCTGGACGCAGTGGAAGGATGCAATGTTCTCTACCCCCGCTCTGGCCGCAGGAGGTCCACCAGAGTCACCAATCCAGCCTGGGAGGCAGTGGCAGCGGCGGTCAGCACCACCGGAGCACAGAGGAGGTCAGCTATCCAGCGCAGGAAGAGGAGTAATGCTCTCATTGTTCTACCAGGTTAAGTCAACCACCTCATCACTCTCAACTCACAAACCCATCACACATCCAAAGGGATCTCACACCTCAAGGGTCAACACCACGAACTCTCACACACACCCTCACATCTTCATCAGGCTCATATCCTCTGGAGCTCGTGTCCTCATCCTGTCCAGGGCTCTGCTCACCACACAAACATTCCACGCAGTGCCATGTTCACGCTCTCTCCAGCTGTTTCATACAGGAGAAGCTGGCTCACAACAGCAGGGTGAGTGGCCCACATTAGGCTCCTCCTTCACTTTGAGGAGTGTGCAATCGCGCTGAGTGGTGAGGATGCGGATCGTGCTGGCAGCGACGGTGAAGTTGGCGGTAAACAACCACGTGAGGATCCTGCACCACATCATCCCTCTCTCAATGTAACTGTGAGTGCTCTCTCTCCTGCTTTTGACTCTACTGCCATGCGCTAATTACCTCTACTTTGGTTCACAGGGAGCTTTGCCAAGCGACCAACATCCTCTGCCAACCAGTCCCTCAGCTCCATCCAGGTCCTCACCTCCAGCCAAGAGGGCTCCTCCTCCATTGAAGAGCTGTAAACAAACAGTCTGGAAGGCCTGGCACAGCACTTACCCATACCCTCCACCAGCGCAGAGGCACACACCTCAGTGGAGCCAAGATATAGAACAGGCTCGGGTTCACAGTCCAGTGGTCACCACACAGACACGTGCCTGCAGCAGGTGGAGGCAGGTTCAGCCGAGCTCCCTGACACTTGGAGGACTGCTAGGGAAAAGGCATCTGTGAGGTACAAAGAGCCTCTGGATTCAGCCTTCCAACTCATCGTGGAGAGTCAGCAGAATGCAGGGGAACATCACGCAGAGCTGTTGGAAGCCCTCAACCATGTGAGTCGGAGGAGTGTGTCTGCCTGCCCTCTGATGAAGTGGTGCCCACATGTGCGTTCATGGAGGTCTCAATGGGAAGGATGACAGACGCCATGGAGACCCTGGTCCAGCAGAACGCAGAGACGCGTGCAGACCTGCACTCCATCGCGGTAGCCATGGGTGAGTTCCTAGAGAAAATGCAAGAGGGAATCGGGACACCTCAACGTCCATCCAAGTGCTCCTTCACCTCAAGGAGTCAGGCTGGGGCAGTCGGGCACCTGAAATGAGGACTAGCGCAGCTGGACAACCCAGGGTCATCCACTCAGGAATCTCATAGGCTGTCCTCTCCCTCTGAGTCCCCTTTGCCTGTGACCTCCTCAACTTCGTCCTCTGTCACCACAGAGGGAGCAGCTGCCCACGGGAGGACAGTCAAAGCAAGCCAGGGCCCTCAAGGCCTCGGCTCTCCAGAGGACATGTGCTAAAGTCATCAGAGGCAATAGGGCTGACTGTTGCACAGGCTGTCTCCACCTGCTGTGGATGTCAGGGCAGCACCTGGAAGAAGTGGTAGGCCTAGAAAATTTAAGAAATTCTGATCACACATGGTTGCAGGGGTGAACACATTTTGTCTCTTTATAATCTGAAAATATATTCACTTTCACTGAATAATGTGTAATGTTGTCTTTCAGCTTCATTGACAGGCTTTGCAAGTCAACCCACTGCAATCCCACCCCCCACACCCACCCCCCCCCCACCCCCAACTAGCAGTGCAGCTGCACATAGCTCTCCCCCGAGTGATTCTGGAGGGAGAAGTGTGTGTTTGTGGCAGGGCCTTTTGGAGTATCATGCATGCACTTTCCCACGCGCATGGAGCGTTCATCAATCACACTCATCTCACTGTCCTGAGCATTTTCAATGCTGCTGCTGGGGTTCGCTTTCAGTTGTCCATCTGAGCCTGACCTGCATCTCCGCCCACCCACTGATCACACTCCCATGCAGCACCTGCACCCGTCCAACACGAGGGTCCGCTCACTTTCGATTTTGACAACGATGGTTGCGGTCAGATTTTTGCTCAACTCCCTTGTCCTTTCCCCTCCCCATATCGCCCATGTCCTTTATCCCGTCACTGTTGACCCCCCCTGGAATCACCTTCCATCTCCCCACTGTCACCTACAAACCTGAACCCTTGTCTTTCCAGGACGTGCATGTTCCCTACCTTCTAGAGAATCCCACCTCCATCCACACTGACCTCCTCCTACCTAGTGTCCTCCTACCCAAGGCCCCACCAACCACCCTTGCTGTCCCTTCTACTGCTACTGACTCACCCTCACCCTTCCACCCTACCGGCTCCCTCTGCCCCCTCTCATAATCACCATCCTCGCCTACCATGCCTACCCTCAGTTCGCTCCCCAGGATGCAGTCATTGAGTCCACCAATCCCTTCCTTGCACATTTACCTGGACATCTGCTCCCCTTACTCCCTCCTCCACCCTTACTCCCTCCTACCCCCGGACATCTTCCCCCCCTCATTCTCCCCCCCTCCAAACTCCTTCCTCCCCCTGGACATCTTCCCCACCACCGAACTCCTTCCTCTCCTTGGACACCTTCCTCCCTCTGAACTCCATCCTCCTCCCGGACACCTTAACCACACCAAAGCCCCTCCTCCCCCGGACGCCTTCCTCCCCCACCAAACTCCCTCCTCCCCCTGGACAACTTCTCCCCTCCAAACTCCTTCCCCGCTCTGAACTTCCACCTTTACACCTTCCTCCCCTTTGCACCTACCTCCCCACTTGCCACATTCTCCCCCGTTACATCTTCCTCCACTCCACACTCCCTCCTCCCAACCTTACTCTAGCGATATCTTTGTTTCCCCCTTCCAACCTCACCCCCCGAAACCTTCATTCCACCCCCCCAAACCTCACCTCATTCACCCCGACACCTTCGTCCTCCCCCTCCCAATCTCACATCCCCTCCCCCACACCCCGCCCCGTTCCCAGTACTCCTTCCTCCCCCTGTCAAACCTAGACCTTCCTCTCCCACCACCCCATCCCAAACTCAGTACACCTTCCTCTCTCACTCACAGCTAGGCCTTCCTCACCGCCCCCAACTACACCCTCCCACCCCCAGCCTATCATCCGTAGCAGCCCATGGCCAAGACCGTGATGTTCCGAAGCAGACCCAAAGCATCAGTGGAGACCTCCCACCTTCCGTGAGCTGCTTCGTGGCAGAGCTATGTCCATGAGAATGAGAATCCACCCAGCATTTGATGCACATGTTCCTCCAGTAGCTGTAGGGCTCCAACATCTTCTGCTCCTTGGATGTATGTGATTTAAGTAAGGGACTAACAGTAAGACCTGACTTCTGCACGCCACACTTGTCCAGACGTGTTCTGGGCTGGCGTGTTTTCCTGCCAACGTTACAGAAAATCTGGCATGGGGGGGACGGTTCTGGTTGGGCTTTACTTTGCATCCCATTACCGGGTGTTATGACACAGCAGTTGGTAAGGGCTGAGTTATTTAAAATCCCCAGAGGGAAACATTAAACAACTGTCATAACCTATATTTTCAATTGGTATGTTTGAGATGCAACTCTAAATTCAGAAATGAAACCACCAAGCCTCCAGAGGTTTTTTATACAAATTAAATTAAACATTTATTAATTTTACAAGGTATTAAACACATGCACGTCTACAAATTACTACCATAATAACTATTAAACAAATCCCCAAATTAATCACTCCTAAAATCTTCACCAAGGCAACAATAATGCATAGACTTTAAACAGACACCAGGCAAAGTATATTTATCTTACAAATTCAAAATGAGGTTCCTTTCAATTTATTTCCTTTGCAGATAGATGTAGGCTAACAGGTGCTTAGATCTCACATGCCTCTGACTTACACACACAAAATTATTTTCTGTATATACCTAGCCTTCCCTTTGAATGCAACTTCTCATTGTGTCACCAGGCCCTTTGAACTCCACCTCTTCTAACAATAAAACCCCTTTCATAGTACCAATTTTATTAGTAATATAAACATATTGCTTGGTGTCTCCTAGCTAGGTGCAAGATTTCACCCCCAGTCTTTGAATGATTTATTTGACAAAATGCAAATGTCCCCCCTTTACCTTACTGTTAACATCTCAAAACTACTCTACATCAAAGCACTCAGGCTAGCTGGCTTTAATCCAGTTTGGACACACACACAGACATAGACCCCACTACAAGCCCAATTTAAAATAATTTCCAATAATATTATATACATTAATATCTCTTCATGATACTGGGATGCAAATCGGGTCCATGCCAACCCCCAGCAGGATTTGCATGCCGCCATGGTGGACACCATTGGATGATCCCGCTGTGCTTATTTCTGCCCCTCATGCCGAATTGTTCCTCCCCTGCCCACCATGACGCCTGACGCCAAGGGGGCCAGAAAACCCTGGCCTATGTATACTAGGAACATGTTGACCATCCTGAACTGGTATTCAGAACATAAGGATCATGGGATTTTGCCTAATAATCTTGGTTAATTTGTGACTTTCTCTACTCCCTTCTGAAAGCAAATTGCCATCGCATTGGTATCTCACTAGATCATGTCCAGGAAGTGCCAGACTGCCACCAAGGCTAAAACCAACAAACATGCTAAGGAGTGAAAGTTATGGCACTCCTGGGAGGATGAGGCCTGGTGTGGAAGTTCAGAAATAGACAGAGTTAGGAATAGAGGGTTGAAGAAAGGCAAAGGGAGGAGATGCTGGGATCATTTTTTAATGTGGAGGTGAGGTGGGAATAATCATTGGTCATATAATTGTCACATGTACATAAACTAGCACCGAGGGGCACTGACATTCTGCATTTGGACACAGACCCCAAGAAGAGGCATTAAGGGGTATAAAAAGAAAAAAGGAAGACTTGCATATATTGCACCTTTCACAACTTCAAGTGCTTCACAGTCGTTGGGCACAAGCACAAGCAGACCACTGAATATCACCAGAGAAATGAATAACATTGCATGTGCAGGAACAGAGCAGGAGATAAGGCTGAACTACCTAACAAAGATAGTTCTGGGAAAAAAACCTGAAAAACAGCAACTAATTTTAGGTACATTTAGGTGATTTCTTCTCAGAATTATTGAATGTTTTGTGTGTTTATTGTAGTGCAAATTACATTTTTAGGGATGGTAAGGTTCAATTGATGGGTAAGGTACAAGCATGCCTGCCGAAAGGACTGGGAACATTTTTCTTTTCTTTGTCAATGGGAATATTTGTAAGAGTTTGTGAAATATGGCGGTTTGTGAAATATGGTGGATGGAGTTTAAGCTTATCAGCAGCTTTTCATAGAATTGCAGCTAATAGGTATGCTTTATACTGTACTGTAGCATAGCCTCCTTACTCAAGCCACTTGACAGACATGCATAAAAACTTTAACCATAAAAATGTGGAGAACGGGCTCCAGCACCTGGCGTGATTAACTGTCTGATTTAGAGAAATAGGGTGGAAAAATGGGGAGAATGATTTTTTTTTAATGAAAGAATATAAGAAGGATGGCAGGGAAGAAACTGCAAACTGCTGAGCATCCACTGCCAACACTAATTAATAAACTAACCATACAGTGTAAACTTGGCATAGAACCAACCAACAGGAAAGCAAACCCTTCAATTGCTCTGAAATGGTCAGCTCGAAGCAGTACAAAGAGCATGGGAGAGCGAGGTCTAGAAGGAAGGCATGGGCTGGTCAAGCTCTGATGCACAAGAAGACTGACTTCGACTCTGATCTCAAACTTGTTTGAGAAATCAAATGGGCCTACTCTGCAAAAGTTTCTTTACCCTCTGCTTTCCCTGCTTATTGTGGAAAAGATGTTGCCTAGGGCAATCTGTTAATTTCAGAGTTATCAACAGTTATATTCTTGACATCACCACTACTCTCTCAAACAAATTGGAGTTCTGCTAGAAACACCTTGTTTAGAGAAAAGCCATCATGTACTAAAACTGATAGAAAACATGTAATACTGTGTCTACAGTGATGTGTGGTAAACTGCATTGTTTTGCAATAGATTTAATCTCAGCAGATTTTGCACTATATCTTCATATAGTGACTCTGAGACTAAAACTGTCACCTTTTGTGAAGCCCAAACAATGGCATGGGGTTGGATTATGGTTGGCGCTCTGATCCTTGATTTTCTGAAAATAAACTGAACAGCATATTAACTTCAATAATTAATGCCTCAATGTCATGAGACACATAAGCTGGGAAACAATAACTTGATGGTTGGGATCAAAGCCAGAAGCTAGAATGCCTATTCCACCTGGTGCAACAGTGGAACTTCTAAGAGAATTAAGGTTTAAAGGCATTTAAATCTCAATGCACATACTCAAATATTAATTATCCTCAGAGCTGCTAGACTCTGTTCTATATATACAAAGTAGCCCAAACATTGATCAACTTGAATACCCATGGTGTGCTCTAATCATTGCAGTAGCTTGTTTAATTTAGAACCACCTGTCAGATTCATCATTATAGGAATCCAACAGCTATGTCCCTCATGATTCATATAATTTTCATTCAAGTGCTTTGGGAATAGACTGATTACTCTCTTGCTTGGGAAATGACATTTAACATAGCAGAGGTAATCTAAAAGAAATTGTAAAAAGTCAATTCTACTCAACCAGGATCCAACAGTTGAGTTACTTCTTAGTAACTTTCAGTAGTGTTGTCTGATAGAGTTTTGTAACTACGTTTGTTTATGTTAACAAGGCCAAAAGGTAAAGATGAAAAAGTATGAGAAAATATTAAATTAATTGAACAAAAGCTAAGTGCTGCAGATGCTTGATATACCAACAATAAACCCATAGCTAGTAAAGACATGTTGGGTTTGGAGCCTTTCTTCCGTTCTGCTACACCATACCCAAAAGGTTTTGAGTATTCTCTCCACGGATCCTACCTGACTGCTGAGGGTTTTCACTTTAAACTAATAGAAAATAGGAATAAAAGGAGAAAGTGAGTAAATGATGAAGCACCAATTCACTTGAGTTGATTTATCTCACATGCTGCCTTATTTACCAAATAAAAAGATATTGGAAAAGAAACTGCAAAATTGATTTTCTTTGCAATTCACATTGTTTTAAGTGTAAACTTTTTAAAAACAACAGGCTCTCTCTTTCAGTACTGTTACATTATTACACTTTACATTTTGTTTTCAAACCAATTAGGAGTTCTTTTAAACACTCCACCATGTAAAAGTGAGGCAACATTATTACTGCATCTATGAGTGTTTCGATTGACTCATAGTTAATCAAAGTAAAATCAAACATTCATTATCTGGTGCGTTGGACTACTGATCAGAGCAGCTATCCAAGATTGGGTGGTAATTGTATGGACGGTGAATCATCTTGGAGGGAATATAGGAATGTCTTTGTTACTGAAAAAACCTATTTAAAATACCACTGAGGAGGAAAAGCACAGAAATAAACAAGGTGGGTTAAATTGGATAAAAATTAATGGATAAGTGGATAAAAGATCTCTGAAGAGAGTTCCAAATGAAAAACATCAAGTTATTTTTCAGATGGTCAACTGGAAAAATGGGTCGATTGTGATGAATTGATAGAAAAGGGAAAATTGATGGCAAAAGTCACCTTGCAGGGTTCAAGTAGCTCTGGGATTGCTGCATGAGGGTTGCAGAAGGATATATTTACAAGGCAGCCAAATTCACATTTGCTCTGCATTGCAGAAAGAAACTGTTCTACAAGGCACAAAATAACAAAAATCAAAACAAGGCTTTTGTTTAAAATTTTTATTTCAGGTGGTAATGAACAGAAGTTTGAGCCTGAGAGGCAAACATGATTAGAATTTTGATTTTTTTTTAACACTGGGCACTACTCTTTTTATATACTGACAAAAAGGGGAACATTTTGTGGAGATAGAAAGGCAAGTGGAGAAGGAAAGATGCGGGGAGAAAGGCTGGCAGAGAGGAAAGAAGAGAGGAAGGGAGAGAAAGGGAAGTAAGAAGAGAAAGGGGTCAAGATGGAAGAGAAAGAAGGGGAGTACGAGAAATGAAAGCAGAAAAAAGAGTGCAGAATGGAGGAGAAAGGGCTGAGAATGAAAGTAAATGGATCCAAGAAGGAGAGAAGAGCTGTGAATGGGATAAGTGAAAACAGATAGTTATGGAAACAAATAAACTATAAATAAATAGTGTAAGCAAATGGCAGAACATGAAGAGTGGAACCTGTTAGTCATGAACTCAAATGGAATTGCTGTCTGTTACAATTCATTTAAGAACAATTTCTTCCCCTTCATTTGATGGATTAGTTGACTCGGCCTTATGGTTATGTCAGCAGTTACTTAACAACTGATTAAGATTCATTATTATTCTGCTCCATTGTGGAAGTGAAAGGAGGAAAATCTTGAATTTATATAGCACTTCTCACATCCTGAGGAAAAACACAGCCAATTAACCGAATGAAAACATTTTTGATTGGATAATGTCTCTGTCGTCAAGAATTGTGATAACATCAGTGTTATTATTTTACTGATGAATAGACCCTGCTGCATCTATAGTTAACTTCTCGGAAAAGCCTAGATGTGTCCATGCACATAGTGGCATTTTTGGGAGAGAGTTCCACACTTCCAACACCCGTTACATTAAGAAGTCTTTCCCAAGTTCTCTCCTGAATGCCCTAGACTCCCTGCCAGGAGAAAAGGCTTCTCTCCACCTACCCTATGGATTCCTCTCAAAAATCCTGAAAATCTCAATTCTGTATTACAGAGAATACAAACCTAGTTTATATAATCTCTCTCCATAATTTAACCTTTGGAACCCTGGTAGCGTTCTGGTGTGTGATCTGCAAATTTTGAAATTTGTGCTCTGCACACCCAAGTCTAGATCATCAATATATTTCAAGAAAGCAGTAGTCCTAATACAGACTAAAAGCAAAATACTGAGGATGTTGGAGATCTGAAATAAAAACAGAAAGTGCGAGGAAAACTCAGCAGGTCTGGCAGCATCTGTGGCGAGACAAACAGAGTTGAAGTATATAATATGGACCCTTCGGAAATTCCACTATATACCTTCCTCCAACCGTTCACCACTAGTTTCCTGTCACTCAACCAGCTTTGTATCCATGCTGCCACTGTCACTCTTATTCCATGGGTTTCAACTTTGCTGACAATCCTGTTAAATGGGACTTTATCAAATGTCTTTTGGAAGAATATGTACACCACATCAACTGCATTATCCCCATCAACCTCTCAAAAACTCAATCATGTTAAACATGATTTGCCATTTGACAAATCTGTGCTGGCTTTCCTTAATTATTCCACATTAGTCCAAGGGACTGTTAATTTTGTCCTAGATTATCACTTCTAAAAGCTTTCCTACCACTTAGTTAAAACTAACTCATTTAGCATGGAAAATACTAATTTTGTACCTCAGCCTTAATGCGTAGATCTCCTAATCAGCTCCACTCCTCCCCTCTAGTTTTTTTTATTATTTATAAGGGTATAGAAGGTCATTCATATTTTACTGAAGGATCCTTTTGTGATTACAGAATCTTCTATCATCAATCAAATTGATTATTTCCCAAAGATGAAACTTTGCATATGTCTGAGCCAGACGCAGGAGGTTTAACTGAAAATATTATTAGGCAAGAAGTGTGCAGGTTCCTTTGTGACTGACATTTTGGCAGATGGTGAATGGTCTGTTCCTGTGTGATTGTTGGATTGACAATAGCTCTGGATAATTTCCAATTCACTGCCTCCAATCCTGGACATCGCTCTGGAAGCTAGATTCATCACTTCAGACATAACTTCAGTAGCACTCGACTTAGATTTCTAAAAGCCTCCACACAGTTACTCAATGCTAACAAAATTCTTCTGAATCAGCAGAGGATGTAGTTTTACTGCCACTTCCAAATCTATGTTAAGTGCTTTGGGGAGGACACCAACCCAAAAATGGCAGTATTTCTCTGGAGTATCTGCCAAGCTCACTATTGTCATGTGCTGCGAGACTGCCGTAAATTAAATATTATTGTCATTGATGTAGCAGGAACTCATGCCAATCATGGACAAGCACCCCATGCACCAAAGATAATTAACTTGCTCAAGTGCTGTCCAGCTATACGATATCATGGGCAGAATTTTTCCGTCAGCATGAGGGGGGTCGGGACCCATACGCCGACGTGTAAAATGACGTGGGGAGACGTCGGGTGGAACTCCCGACATCACCCCGCGTCATGTGCATTTTCAGGTCAGCGGGCGTGCAGTCGATTCGGCTGCGCGCCCGCCGATTTGTCAACAGCCTATTAAGGCCATTAAGAAACCGATTCAGCTCATTAATGGACCTGCCCGTCCAACCTTAAGGTTGGCGGGCAGGCCAGGAGCCCAGGCGGGCTTGTGAAAAAACATGAAACCTCATCCACTGGCGGGATAAGGCTTCTTGAGGGTTTTAAAATTTTAATGAAAGGTTGCAATAAAAGTTATGGACATGTCCCAACTCATGTGACAGTGTCAGATGAAGGAACATGGAAAGGAAAATTTTAAAACTCCTTCATTAAAAGTTTCTAAACAGAGTCGATCTCCCTGAGGCAGCACTTAGCCTCAAGGAGATCTGTGTGCTCTTTTGCGTGCAGGTGCGAAAGAGCGCACTCCCAGCTGAGGGAATCCCCCCCCGCCCGCACAGGGAGCGCACAGCGCTTCCTGGCAGATGTCACACTGGGCGGGCCTTAATTGGCCCGTCCACGTAAAATGGTGGTGCGCCCCGATCAGGAGCCCACCCGCTCACGCCCGCTCCTGCTCTTCCCCCCATACGGGAGGAAAATTTTTCCCCATGTATCGCCTAGCTATTATAATGGGAATGTGTGATTTCTAATCAGTCCAAATCTAACCAAGGGTGCAGCATCATTGAATTTGATTAATCTTCAAAATATATTCAATTGCATTCTTAGTTGCTAGCTAACCTTGCCTGCCTTCACTTACCTTTAATAACATAGACTAATAATTATATATGTTTATGTCCAGCATGATCAGGATATGTTCTCCTTCTTAACTTACAACAGTGACTATAGGCTTCAAAGATACAGCATATGAAATTAACAGGCAGGAAAAGACCCGGTGGTCCATCAGACCTGCCCCTCAACTATGTAAGAATATGTTTTAAGATTTGTTTAAATTTTCTGCACAAATGAAGAGCCGGCAATTCTTGGAACATGTTACTATGCAGCCAAACCAATCAGAGACTGTCGATCAAGTGGCTCAGAGGCATTGAGCATGAAGCCATTGCTATGCAGCCAAAGTATAAAAATTTGGCTGAAAACCCTCATTGAGATGGCGTGTTGGGAGCGAGACCAATAACAGGAGAAGTCCCGCTGGAAGCAAATCAGCCCAAGTCAAATTGGATCCATCAAGCTTGTTGTAGGATGGCCGAGTTGTTCTAATAATGATAGAGTTGATCTGCAGCCACTTCTTCGGTGGAATCATTAAGTTTATTTACAATATAGAGTCGTAGAGTCATAGAGGTTTATACCACAGAAAAAGGCCCTTTGGCCCATCGAGTCTGCGCCAGTCAAACAAGTACCTAACTATTCTAATCCCATTTTCCAGCACTAGGCCCATAGCCTTGTATGCCATGGCATCGCAACTGCATATCCAAATACTTCTTAAATGTTATGAGGATTTCTGCCTCTACCACCCTTTCAGGCAGTGAGTTCCAGATTCCCACCACCCTCTGGGTGAAAAAATTCTTCCTCACATCCCCTCTAAACCTCCTGCCCCTTAGCTTAAATCTATGCCCCCTGGTTATTGATCCCTCCACCAAGGGGAAAAGTTCCTCCCTGTCTACCCTATCTATGCCCCTCATAATTTTATACACCTCAATCATGTCTCCCCTCAATCTCCTCTGCTCCAGGGAAAATAACCCCAGTCTATCCAATCTCTCCTCATAATTAAAACTCTCCAACCCAGGCAATATCCTGGTAACTCTCCTCTGCACTCTCTCTAGTGCAATCACATCCTTCCTGTAATGCGGATTCCAGAACTGCACACAATACTCTAGCTGTGGCGTAACCAGCGTTTTATACAATTCCAGCATAACCTCCCTGCTCTTATATTTTATGCCTCGGCTATTAAAGGCAAGTATCCCAAATGCCTTCTTATACTCAGCAGCAACAACACGTGTGCTTTCAACTCCGACTCTATCTCTACACTGACTGCTGAGGTCGCCTGCACGACTCTCCTATTTGTTACTACAGATCATGTGATCTTCCTTAACAAGTATTATTCTTAAAGGTACATTGCACACTACATAAAACCATAATTATTACAAAGCTGCAGTCAATCTAGTTTAATGAGGGGGTAACTGTATGTTTTAAATCACTTTGTATTGTTTTCAAGTTTAAGTTGTTGGATTTGTAGCAAAAATGTGTCAGTTGTAATTCTCAGTATCTTGACTTTAGAACCATGATGGTTAGATCACCATGGGCGGAATCGTCCAGTCCTGTTGGTGGCGGGCGTCATGGCGGGTGTGAGCGGACAATATGGCAAGACGGCCAAAAATTGGTTTTATGCTGTTGTGAAAACGGTTTGTGATCGACTGCTCCACCTGTTAATGGCAGGGCCGCATTTCCTCCCGCCACACATCGGGAACCTAATTTCAATGCTTTAGCATCTCATTATAATCCCTGCTTGCTGGAATCATCCCCCACGCTGGATTATCTGGGCACGTCAACATGACTTGTATTTCACAACTGTACATAAGCAACGTGCACCTGGCGAGCTGCACTTCGCTTGGGAAATCGAGTTTTGTTTGCCTACCTTGTTTTAGGCAGCACTCACGGTCATCAGCAACAGGCTTCACAGGCAGCACCACTTTACTTTTAGGGTGGCTCATGGGTGGGTCTCTACCTACCAGACCAGTTGTAAGGCGCCGGGGGGGGGGGGGGGGGGGTGACTTTTCAATGGCTGAACAGCTAGGGCTTGCTTGGTGAAGGGGGAGGAGTGGCCTTAGGCAAGGGAAAAGGCTGCAGGGTGAGGGCTGGACTGGGGAAGGAGGGAATGCCAGGGTGTGTGTGCAGGTATATGTCGATTTGTGCAAGTGGCCTCAAGATGGTAAGGGCTGAGGAGGCAGTCTCCAGAGGAGATGGGGCCAGATGGAGATGTGAGGGTGTGTGTGAGAAAGTGAGTGGTGATGTCCTTTGAGCTGGCAGTGAATGAGATGCCAGTGAATGTGTGATGGCTTTGTGAGTATCTAAGTTTAGAGTGATGAGATGGTTACCTTACCCTGGCGGCACGGATGAGGTCATTCATCCTCTTGCTACACTGGATGGCCAACCTCTTCTGTGCAGCATTGGCACTGACCACCACTTCTACCGCCTCCCAAGCCGGAGTGCTGAGATTGCTGGACCTCCTCTGGCCAGAGGCGGGGTAGGGGACATCACAGCGGGCCTCCAAAAGACATTCCAGTGACGGGTCACTGAACTCTTCTTGGCTTTCAGGGCCTGTCTTCACTGGAGCAGTCCTGGGCTACAAGCATTGAGAACTGTGCGCAGGGCTGCAGTTTAGATATGGCAACCAGATTGAGGTAACAGTGTAGCGGGTGATTCAGAGGCTGCCTGCCATCGAGGCGGCGTGTTTCCTGTAGCTGCGTAAGTAAAAAGATGGGAAGCGGGCGATATGGCGTGAAAATCCGACACAGCAGCTGGTGGGTAAAATGTATTTTTTCACACCTGCTACCGCACTTAGTGTAAATCTGGAAAGATTCTGCCCCAGGACTAGACATTTCATACAGCTCCTGCTCTCCCTCCTCACTGCTATGTAATTTCTCAGTGTCAATAAGGGAAAAAAATACTCTTAAAATTTTCTGTCTGCTCCTCTCGGGTAATCAAAACCAATTCAGGAGAGTAGGTCAACCAAGGGTTATTTATTCTTGTTATTCACTGCTTCTAAGGTGCTGAAGGATGTCCTGAGAAAGTGAAAGATGTTCTGGCCGGAGTCTTCCATTCTGGAGAATAAGTATAAGTGGAGTAATGGCAGGTCCGGAAGTGGGAGTGATTTCCACTGGGGGATTACCACACATGATCTTGTGCTGTTCAGCTTATTAAATGTGCATCACGAGGAACTCGCCAATTCTCGCGTCAGGGCAGGCAGGAAGTCATCGTCCCTGCCATCATCTCATGGGGTTGAAAAGTCCGGGCACCATATTTAAAGGACACCCGGACAGTCTGCACCATCCCTTCCACCTATGTCCAGCCACTGCTCCACCCGTCCCCGCTAACCCTTCCTTACTTCCTTGGTCATCCTCCATGCAACTTGCACTGCCACCACCCAGTCTCAAGCAAAGGCTAGCATTTACAGCACTCTCCAAAGAGGACAATGTAGCACAACTCACCTTTAATCCTGGAAGAAGTGTACCTTGCCAAGTAAAAGTCGTAAAAGTGAACATTCTAATTTCTTGCTGGCGGAAAATGTAACTTGGAGGGGGAACTTAATTCTGGAAAGCTGGCCTTTTAATGAGCATGCATGACATGCTAACGCCATGCAAAAGGATTTCCCGGCATTGTTTGTTGGGAAGCTCAGCTGGCCTTTAGCCCGCCTTTAAAGTCTGAAGAACATAATTGCTAAAGTTCATCCTGCTGTCGGGAAACTGATTTTCGGCCTCACACCAAATCAAGTTTCCCTGCGTGCTAAGCTTCCCACTGCTAGCGGGATTGGAAGATTCTGCCCTATATAAATGCAATTCATTCTTTCTTCAACTTCATCTTTTGGGGACAGTTATCTTTAGGCCTGTCGCTGGCGTCTCTTATCTGCTGACAGCACCTCTCCTCTTCAGACATTAGTGATCCACCTGTTTACAAAAATTGTCTATCTTATCATGTTGTTCACAAACTTCATGGTCCTTCAGCTTGTTACTTTTCAGCAATGTATTATTTTCAAGAGTTAATTACATGCTTTGTGAATGCAGAAGTCTGTTTACCTACACTCCTCTTCTCTTGCCTCCAATGTCCTTCATTATTCTTCAGCAATCTGCCATATCAGCACAATCTCTGCATGCATTTCATATTTACACCTTTATAGAAGCAACAGTTCATCCTCCACGTCAAAATTTTAAACATTCATCTTTCTGTCGGTAATGCCCTAGTCACAATCTCATTGCATCCGTTATAACTGCAACTCACATCCTTCTTTTGCAATCAGGCACTTTTTAACTGGTATGGGTATTTAACCCTTTTGGATTTACATTAGCATAGCACAACAATTAATTACAAACATGTAATATACACAAGAAGACCACCCCCACCCCCGCTTCCCCCCCTGCCCCCAACACCAGCAAGCAGGCTCAGGAAGTTTGTATGAAATGTGGTTTAGCTGCAGTACAAAGGCAATTAGATTGGTGAACGTAGTTTCACCAATAGCATCAACATTGTAAACCATCAATAAAAAGCAGCATGCACTATTTCTACCATGTAGCATTCTGCTGAAGTTTTTCCATTTTCATTTTAATTATGTTTATGAATCATAGAGTCATGTAGCACAGAAGGAAGCTATTCGGTCTGTCATACCTGTGCTGGCTTTTTGAAAGAAAAATCCAATTAGTCTCACGCTCATGTTCTTTCCTTGCAATTCTGCAACTTTTTTTCTTTTCAAGATTATATCCAATTTCTTTTTGAAAGTTAGTATTACTGAATCTGCTTCCACCATTCTTTCAGATAGTGCATTCCAGATCATAAAAGCTAGTCTTGGCCAATGTTTATCCCTCAATCAGCATCACATAATTGACTGTAAAGCGCTTTGAGATGTCTGGTAGTCATGAAAAGCACTATATAAAGTCTTTCTTTCAGCTGTGTCTCATTTGATACAACCACTTTTTTTGAATATTAGTGATGGGGGATCAATGGGAAATCAAAGGGATAACTGCAAACAATGTCTTGTTCAATGCACAACAAACTGAAGAATTAGCTTAGGTGTTTTCATAATATTTACCATGCAAGTTATGTTGCATGATTAAAAACTACAATAAACAACATTATATTTGGCAGGAATCTTTTGTAACCTTCTAAACGAGGGACGGTAATGCTCAGGAAAGGTACACCACACCTGCTCACTTTTGAAATTCAGTCATCATGCAGCAGGAACAGCTGAACTCTGGCTCAACAAAACATATTAAATCCATCTCAGAAAGGCAACCTCCACTGCAGAGTCATCTGAATTTTCCCACTTCCACAACAGTTAATTATCAACTGCCAGAGTGAGATTGTTAATTGCCTGATTGTAGCCAATTTTGTGTCAGGATCTTGTAATCATTTGGAACCAGGCTGAGTCCCAAACTCACTTCATGCAGGATTATTTCCAACTGGCACAGAGAAGATACTCTTATGTCATCAACCTGAATTGGTTTTGAAACTAGGCCCACACACATGCCAATCTAACAAACTCAGGAAATCTACCAAATACCTTTAAAAAAGCTGACACCGCTCCTAAAAATCTGACAGCTCAAAAATAAACAACCTGCATCGAAAAGCCAACAATAATATATCATCAAGGACACTAGCTGAAGGTGGCTGAATATGTTAAATTTCTCTTTATTAAACTGGTTTCCAGAATTTATAATGGTGCTTGTTTTGAAACACGATAGCCATATGTTTACTGCTGGAATTGTAAAGGTTTGCGCACAGAGAGTGAATTTCTACTCCTTTACTGTCTTCTGTGACTTGTAATATCAGTATTTCTGAATACCAGAGCAGTCAAGTATAAAAACAGGAATTATGTTTTGAGAACTAAATAATAAGTCTTTGCAGTTTATATTTTTACAAACTTGTACTAATTTGCCAAAGTACTGCAATTCCGGAGGAAATTAACAAAAAGTCAAAAATCATGGGCCAGATTGTCAGTTCCTGGAGCCAATAGTGGTGCCATGTGACAAGCTGGTGCACTTAATCACCCACTTCACCTATTCCTGCAACACAGAAATAAATAATGTATAACGATAATACCACTTTTGAAAATGCTAAAAGCAATTGGAGAAAAATGGAGTTAAAAACAGAAAATGCTGGAAAAACTCAGCAAGTCTAGAAGCATCTGTGGAGAGAGAAACAGATTTAACATTTCAAGTCCACTGTGACTCATCTTTGGAACTAGCATCACTGAACATGTGTATCTGTACAAATCAAGCTGTGGCAAATTGATAAAGGGAAAGAATAGGTTTGTAACTATAAATACCATTAGTTTTGACTCTATAATCAATAGCGTATATAGTATAATCTATAGAGCTTTGAAACATTTGACTTACAGTGAGTTTATATGTTTTCTGCTTTTGGCCTTTGAAAGCACATGCATTTATAAAGTACTTTATAAGACCTTAGAATGCCCAAAATTGCTTCACAGTGTAGTACTTTTGAAGTGTAATCACTAAAGTAACATGGGGAAACATGACAGCCAATTTGCATTGATCAAGGTCCCACAAACAGCAATGTGATAAATGACCAAATAATTTGTTTGCGTTGGTGTTGGTTGAGGGTTAAATGCTATCAAGGTCACTGCAAGAGCTTCTCTTGCTCTTCTTCAAATAAAGCTGATATCTTTACGTCTCTGTGACAGGGCAGAACAGGGCCTTGGTTTAAGTGCTATCTGAAATGCAACACTTCCTACACTGCAGTGCTCCCTCAGTACTGCACAGACCTGTGATCGTGTTCTCTAGTTTCTGGTGTGGGGCATGAATGCATGACGTTCTGTGTCAAGAGGCAAGCATGTGCCTACTGAGTCAAGGTTAACATTTAAATTGACAAAATCATTATTAGTTGTTGCTTGGAGCAGGTCCATACTGGACTGACAAAGTAAATATATTTCTGCACCCGTTGGGAAGATACTTGATGAGAAGTCTGTTGCACAAATCACTCGGGAAATTGGAATCCCTGTAATGAAAACACACTCTTGGAGTAAAGCAGTTCTATGATGTTTTCTAGCTAGGGATTTCATTGTTTTCAAATTTGGTTATTCATGTGAGTCACTGGGCACTCACCAAGTGCCTTGTGCAACTGATCCATATCCATGGCAACCACCTGCATGAAACCTGCAGGCAGATTTGAAATCATGTACAGTTCACTTCTCTTAATTGATTTTTTTTCCCAGAATGTTATTGGTGCTGACTGCTTGAAACAGGCCACATTATGCACTCATTTACTGAGGAATATACGTAACTGCAAATAACACAAATTGTGCTTAGTGGACAATTGTGTGTGATTTGTATGCATATTTGTCTCTTTTCAGACAATGGTACAATCTGAAGGAGAGCAGGGGCATTCTCCCAGCCATGGAGAAGATTTGTCCCTCACTTGACATAATTAAAAACATAATTTATGTCATTGTAAATTTGCTGCCTGGTTTGCTTCGATTACAAAAGTGACTATACTTCAAAAGTACTAATTCCAACCTAACTTCTCCGGCTTGGGAGGCCATCGCAGAATGATCTCATCCGCTCCGCCAGGGTAAGTCATCTTTCAACTCCCTCCAATATCAAACTCTCATCATGGCACCATGTACTCAAAGGGCTACTCTCTTCAGGGAGCTCACACGACCATTAGTGGGGGACACATGTCACCACTGATTGTCTTACGGATAATTTCACGTCACCACCATTCACCTATCATGCTGCTCACACTCCAATCTCAGCCCCTTCTGGAGATGGGGGGAGGGTGGGGGATGGATGGACGGACAGGGGGTGCTCTCACCACACACAGGGGCCATGCATGTTTCCCAACCTAAACTCCATCCCTTCTAATCACATTCCTATCTTTTGTCTTCATCCAGGACAAGCTGGCCTGCAACATAAAGGAAAGATCCCAGGCCAGGGGAGGGACGGCCGACATCGTTCCCCTCACGCAGTTTGAGCAGGATGCCACTGAGCTGGCTGAGGAGGATAGGGATCGCTCCTGTGGGGAAGGGGAGATCGAATTGTCCCAGCAGCCTAGTACAGATCACATCCTGACAATCACTGTGAGTGACATGCAATCTTGTAATCTGCCTACTCATGAACTAAAATTCTCTTCTCTCTCTTAAAGGCACCTGCAGGTCCAGGCACACAATGATGGCCAACATAAGCCCCAGCTCCAAAACCACAGATGAGGAAGCTGAGAAAGAACCATCACTGCGCTCACCAGCATCCTCCACCAGCGCAGAGACACACACCTCGGGGGTGCATAGATCTGGGTTGTGCTTGGGGTCACCTACTGGAGAACGCCTCACTGAAGCGACCCTGCAGCAGTCGGGGGCCGGGACAGCCCAGGTCTCCAGCACTTAGAGGGCTGCTGGAGACCAGCTACCTACCGAGTCCGAGTCAGATGATGAGCCTCTGTGAGCGGCTGCCAACACAATGGTGGAGATGCAACAACAGCGGCGGAACATCAGGCAGTCATTAAGCAGACTAGAACATAGGATGGAGGAGTCCATACGTGCTCTGTCTGATGTTGTAGCTCCAACATGTGAGTGCCTTGAGATCACCATAGTTGGCAACCACCATGGAGACCTTGGTCCAGCAGGTTTTGCCAGATTTGCACTCAGCCCCGCACTCCATGGCTACACACACTGATGGCCACCATCAATGTCTAGGCGAGAGGGGCACAAGGTACTCTAACCTCCCTCCAGGTGCCCCTTCTCCTCAAGGAGTGAGGGAGGGGCACCCTGGAACCCACAGGATGACCGTCAGCTGGACACTCCAGGGGCCTTCACTCAGGACACTCCAAGGATGTCCAGCAATTCAGAATACCCTCTGTCTGTGCCCGAATCCACTCCATCTGCTTAGGCCAAGGAGAGTGTATCTTCCCCTGAGCAGGTGAGCCTTATCAGGCCAGGACCTGCCAGGCCTTGGGCCACCAGAGGATGCCCACCAAGGTCGTCACAGACATCAGGACGTAGCGGTCAGCAGGTTGCCTCCACCTCTGCTGCGGATGTTGGGGCTGAACCCAGGCACAGTGGTAGGGTTAGGAAAGTTAAGAAACATTGAAATTACTTTTGGGTCACAGGTGTGCAACTACTGTAAAAATATTGCACTTTTGTTCATACATTTGATTTAAATGAATGGCTTGGTCAACTG
Source organism: Cetorhinus maximus (assembly GCF_964194155.1). Classification (NCBI taxonomy): domain Eukaryota; kingdom Metazoa; phylum Chordata; class Chondrichthyes; order Lamniformes; family Cetorhinidae; genus Cetorhinus; species Cetorhinus maximus. Next base: position 35,214,546 of record NC_135902.1, read on the forward strand.
AAGGTATTACGATTGTGTACATATGAATCCTCTTTCCAACAGAGGGCGCTGGTGAGAAGGGACTGAAGCATTCTGGGAGAAGTCACCGCAGCCACTGCGACTCAGGAGGGAATTGAGGAGAACCCACTGTCAAAGAACGGAATAACCCCAAACATTACAGTGCTGTAGTGTTTCCATCCCTCCCTCCTCCTCAAACGTAAAAAGAAGAGAGAGGAAGAGGCAGTGCCTTCAGGAGTGCACCAGTCCTGCGAGGGACACTATTCCGAAAGTGGATTTTAAAGAAAAGGCAGCTGATTGGTGAGTAAATTCTGGGAGCAGACTCTGAGGGAGGAGCACCAGAGCGGTGACCTTGGGGCACAGAGTAACTGAAGCCAAAACTGAAAAAGTGACATCACAGGAAAGCTGTGACCTGATCGGTTGGTAGGAAATCTGCACCAAATTTGAAAAAAAATACACTGCAAACTAATTAATAAATTAATTAACTAAGTCGAGATGGCTGGGCAGGTGATGTGCTGTAGCTGTATGATGTGGGAGCTGGCAGATCCCATTGCGAGCCGCAGTGACCACATCTGCAGCAAGTGTTGGTTGCTGGAGGAACTCCGGCTCAGAATTGATGAGCTGGAGTCCGAGCTCCGGACGCTGCTGGGGGAGAGTTACCTGGACGCTTTGTTTCAGGAGGCAGTCACACCCAGTAGATTGAAGTACTTCAAGTTTGGTCAGTGGTCAGGTTCAGCAGGGTGTGACTGCAAGTGAGGCAGGTAGAGGGATCCTGTGTTCAAGAACAGAGGAGCCTCAGCTCTTGACCTTGTCCAACGTATGAGGTACTTGCTCCCTGTGTGAATGAGGAACAGGGCTGTAGGGAGGATGAGCCAGCCGACCATGGCATCGTGGCACAGGAGGCCATTCAAGAAGGGGGAGCAAAAAGACAAGTGGTAGTTGTAAGGGATTCAATAATTAGGGGAATTGATAGCATCCTTTGTAAGCAGGATCGAGAGTCCCGCATGGTATGTTGCCTGCATGGTGCCAGGGTGAGGGACGTCTCTGACCGGCTTGAAAGGATATTGGAGAGGGAGGGAGAGGATCCAGTTGTGGTCCATGTCGGGACAAATAACATAGTTAAGACTAGGAAAGAGGACCTGTTTGGGGATTATCAGGAACTAGGAACTAAATTAAAGAACAGGTCCTCAAGGGTTATAATCTCCGGATTACTACCCGAGCCACCATGCAAATTGGCATAGGGACGCGAGAATAAGGGAAGTAAACACGTGGCTAAAGGAGTGGTGCGGGAAAGAGGAGTTCCATTTCGTGGGGCACTGGCACCCTGGATCCTTCTGAAGCTGTGCTTAGTGTCGCCTATCCCTTCTTCTCCTCCTCCATTGTATTAGAATCCTCAAGGGGGGAGGTGGTTGGTGGCATAGTGGTATTGTCACTGGGCTAGTAATCCAGAGACCCAGGGTAATGCTCTGGGGAACCTGGGTTCGAATCCCACCATGACAGATGGTGAAATTTGAATTCAATAAAAATCTGGAATTAGAAGTCTGATGATGACTACGAAGCCATTGCTGATTGTTGTAAAAACCCATCTGGGAGATCTGCTATCCTTACCTGGTCTGGCCGACATGTGGCTCCAGACCCACAGCAATGTGGTTGATTCTGAAATGCCCCTGAACAAGGGCAGCTAGGGATGGGCAATAAATGCTGGCCTAACCAGTGACGCCCACATCCAATGAATAAATAAAAATAAAGGCAGCATTGAGCCCTGGATCCATGAAGTGTATTTGAGGTGCTAACAGCCACATCAGATGACCAAGATGACATCCCTGAGACTTAACATCCCAATTCCAGTGGTTGGAGAAGGTTTGAATGAGATGCGTGACCTGACCTAGCTTAGTGCTCCAATCTCAGATCTGGCATATTAATTAACAATAAGTTGCTCATGATTACTGACTGGTTGCCCTTTGACCTGTTATGAATGCCAATTCTGGAAAGCAAATGACAGTCTTCCATTGATGAGGTGCCATATATGCAACACCTGTGCCTCCTTAATGGTTGCCTGCATTCCCAAATTTCACATTCCTGTGTGTTAATGTTGAAATGCAGCGACTGTGATGTTAAGCCAGTGACTCCTACATTTCCTTGTTGCAGCGCGGCAAATGAATCCAATGGCTTAGCTTCTCAAGGAGGTCTTCCTCCTTTGCCTCGGTTCTGACTCCATTTTAATCTTGTGGCACCAATAAGTTAGAGGGCGTCCCCAGAATGGCCCCTTAGTCCAGCAGTACGCTCCTCCCACACAGCCTCAGGCCCCTCCCATGCAGATTTGCTTCTACTTTCGATTTTAAACTGTGCCATTAGTTTGAGAGTGCAAGAAGCCGGTTCTCCGCTATTACTTCGAGGCCAGCTTTGAAACTCCCTTTTATTCTGTCTGCGTTCTAGACATTTATCTGGAACCTCACAGTGTGAAGATAGAGTTCTCTCCTTTTATTCTCCAGCCTCCCTCAGTAATACTGGAGCTCATTGTTGTGGTCGACATTCCTACCCTCCCCCTTGAGTCCATAACATTTGCCGTGCCCATGCCCCATGTGGACCTCTACCCTCCCCATCTAGAGGCTGTGTGCATGGTCACCCACAGAGGAGACCCTTCCCTCCACGAAAGCTTCACACAACCCCCACCTTTATTTATAACCAGTACCATCCCTTCTAAGGCCCAGTACACAGACAGACAAGCCAATGGATAGCAACTGAAAACACTCTGTAAACCAAGCTGTGTATTATCTCAGTTAAGCATACAGCCCTTACCTCTCCCTGGAGTGGGAATACAATGTGTACACCATGCATAGCCTTGTAGAATGGCCCGATGCACCCCATGACTGTCTCAACTCTCTTAACCTTGACTGTGAGGTCCATAGAGCTCCAGCACTGTCTCTTCTCTCTGACTCTGACCTGCTTTCCCCAGACCAAGGATTTTGACTTTCAATTCCCCATTGTCCTCGCGACTAAACACTACACTGTATCCCTTCCCACCCCCTCCTTTATGAGTTTCCGTGTGACCCATCCCCCTTGTGCCACACTAACACGTCCTTCCTATTCCGGAGTCTGCATGCACCCCATGTGGTATCCCATTCACCCCCTTGTTTGTTAACATTTCAGTTTCCCTGTCTGGCTCCAGCTTCCTACCCCTCTGTCTCCCCTCTGCCTCCACCCCAATGCAAAGCTTTCCTGCCCCTCTGCCTTCCGTAATTTCTCCTCCTTCCCCCAACCTCTTACAATGCCTTCCTTCTCCTTTGCCCCCCCATGTGTTTCCCCTCCTCCCCCCAACCTCTTTTAATGCTTTCCTTCCCCTTTGCCACCCGTGTGTCCGTGATCTTTCCCACCCTCCCCCACACCTCCTCACCCCCACCACTCCCAGTTGCAATGCTGGTCTCTGAAGGTTCAACCCTGCCTGAGTACTGCTGCACAGTGCCTCCTTCAGGACTATGGAGGCACCCACCAGGAGCAGACCAACCCTACACCCCCAACAGTGTGGTGTTCCACTGGCCTCGCAATGCGACCAGCATCGCTCTGTGGCAGGTGGGCCATGAATGTTGCACTGACCTTGAAGTCACAAGCAAAGTGAGGTCTGACTGTTGCACACCACTCTTTTTCAAATGAAATTCAGACTGACGTGATTTCCCACTGGTGTGAAGCAAGCTTGGAAGGCGGCACGCGATTCTGGTGAGCAGCTAATTTAATGAGCATTCATGAAATGGTAATGAATGCAAATTGCATTCACACCGCTAGTCAGTGGGCTACCTGACTGCCATTAACCCACCATCGGGAGAATTGCAAACTGTTTTTACGTCGGTGGGAATCTGATTTCTTGGCGCCTGCCACAAAACTCGTCGTGAGCAGGATGGGAAAATTCTGCCCATTGTAACTGATGCTGTCCACCAAATCTCTCCCACTTACAACACAAACCAGAACAGAATACGTAAATCACCTATTACAAACTAAAATAAAAATAAATCAACTCTATGAAAAACAAGTACACAAGTATACAATTCTAATCAACATTCAACAAAACCAGAAGTCCACAAAATTCCCCTGCCCTCCTACATCAATCCCCAAAGTCTGAACAAGGTTTACTGTGCACCTCACTTAGCACTGACTGATTGTCATTCATACAGTATTCACTCTTATACAAAACAATCTTCAGAAACATACAGAAACATCCTTATGCAGAAAATACTGGAATTCAAAAAACTAGAAAAATGTAATAACTGTGCGATCAACATGGAACAAGTTATGCTTTCACTCCACTCAGTTAAACAGTGCATATCACAAGCAGATAAATTGGGGGTGAAGGCTAAGTGAGGGAACGGTGTTGGGTGAAAAATCAACAGTCCATCTACAATTAAAATACATGCAAACTACTTCAAATGTCACTAATGTGAGCCAGATTGCCAGTACCCTCCCATCCTGCTTCTCATTCTATTACATTACCTAAATTTTGGATGATTTTACAAAACAAACAAAATTGGCATTTCATCGCTAATTCTAAAATGGCAATTGATACTTTACTTATGTTGGCTTGCAGGCAAGGACGGTAAACTTTTGTGCCCATCAAGTGAGGGATGTTAAACCTATCCATCTCAGGTATGTCCAGTGTGGGCAAAAAAAAACACAGTAAAATGCTTTTTACTATGTGGGGTGTCAACAGTCACATGTGGGATAAACTTTGAAGTTCACAGTCACTGAGAGCCAGAGTCAACTGTTTAGCACCACCTCTCAAATTGTTACTGTCTTTGTCTAATCATCCATCCCCAAATTGCATCTGCCTCACTCACAGTCAGCAAATTTGCACTACCTCACTTGTCCCCAAATTGCTGCTAGTGCTACTTTCCCCCTGTGATGAAGTGCTGTGGTTTCTCCTTTATTCAAATTTCTGGTCTTTTGCCCAGCCTAGGTTGCCGGCGCTACCCTTCTAACCTCTGAGCTCAGTATACAGTTTTCCAATCACTAGCGTCCTTCCACAGCCTCCCTCGTTGCTGCTGCCACCTTGATTTTCCAATTGCTGCTGAATTACCTAGTCTGAATCACTCCTTGCGTTATCTTCTGCTACCAGAGAGTCCAACTTAATGTCAGAGAATACATTCAACGGAAGAATTCCTGTACAGAAAATGAGCACTGAATTTACTATTTACCTTCAGGGGATTCTTTTGGTCTATAATGTCAAAGAAAACTGTTTTTAAATCATTTCCTCCACCAAGGGACCAGCTATTTCTGGGAAATGAAGTTTTTAATTATAATATTTTAATCTCCAGTAACAACTCATCTGTTGCTAGAAGGGGAAAGTAAGATTATAAGTTATTATAAATTAGAAGAACCTTTCCTTTATTAGAAGAAAAACATATTGAAAAAAATCTCACTTCTGGCCACAAATGAATGGAAAATAGATACTAAAGGATAGATGCTGAATTTCCTATTCACCTTGAAGGAATTTAAACAACAATTCAATTTTTAATTCTGCACTGGATCCCATGTTCTGTACATGGTTTGGGCTTGGCAAAAGTTGTCATTCTACTATACTCTTCAGATAATTGTGCTTTAAACCAAACTTGGAACACCATTCTTTAATGCACTAGCATGACATTTCCACTTCTCATCCGGGGACTCTAAAATTTCTAACTTCAGTACAATTTTGTGCTGTGGGTCTACACATGTTGGGGTCTAGGTTGATAATGACCAAAGTTCTTTCATTTGGAACTCTTAGAGCCAGTCTGGGCTAAATTTGAATCCAGGCCCCAGAACTAAAACAAATGTGTCCACCAACTAGGCCCCAGTAATAAGATTTTTAGTAATCTTTTATGTATAGTACATATTTGACTTGTAAAGTTATAGGATTTTGGAATTGCCTTCCTTTAAAATTTAGATCAAATATGTTCTGAATGTTCCCAACATTAGACCCAACTTAAAATCAACCTCTTTGACCAAGCTTTAGATCATCTGTCCTAATATCTCCTTATGTGGCTTGGTGTCAAATTTGTTTGATGTTGCTCCTGTGAAGAGCCTTTGGGCATTTTGCTCCTTTAAAGGTGCAATATAAATGGAAGCTATTATTGTTGTGTTATGTCTAATTAGGGTGTCAGACAATGTGCCCTCTGAGCTGAGCAGCATTCAGGATGTGACAGTGCAGGCTGCGCAAAAGTTGTCCCTTTTAAGATACCTCATATTCACAGCTGTGCCAAAAAAATTAGAGGCACTTAAATGAAATTAGATGGGTTGTTGGTGTCAACCTTGGTTCGATGGTAGTACAGTTTCCTCTAAATCAGAAGGCTAGTAGTTCAAACCCCACTTGAGCACATACTCTTGGCTAGCATTTCACTGCGGTACTGAGAGACTGCTGCACTGCCAGAGGTGCTGCCTTTTGGATGAAACATTAAAGTAAGGTCTTGGCTACCCTCTCAGGTAGGTACAAAAGACCATTCAAGGAAGAGCAGCTTTTCCTGATCTCCTGGCAAACATTTATCCTTTAATTAATATCACTAAAACTCACTAAATTGATTATTTATCTCACTGCAGTTTATCAAACCTTGTGGTGTCCACATTGGCTGCCACGTTTGCCTACATCAGAAGTAGATCATTAGCTAAGAAGTGTTTTGAGACATATTGAGGGTGTGCGTGTAGCATTCACTACTTTGCCCTTTTTGCATAAAATCCAGGATGAGTATTGGTAGATGGTACAGCCTTCCTTCATCACTGGAATATGGAATCAAACTGAACCCAGAAGTTTCCCTTCTTTCTCTCTCCCCCCTCATTATATCTCAGAAAAAAATCAAGTTGGCAGCAACATCTGTGTATCTAAATCATCTAATCAGAGTTTATAAAAAAAAAGCCTGTTTGAGATAAAAACTTAAATGGAAAGTTTCATTGTTATATGGGCTGACTCAGCATAGTTTCAAAAGAGGTTTGTTTACAGCAAAATAAATTGAAATCTTACCTTTGCCATAAGGATTACTGGAAAAGAATAAAGGCATGTTCATGACACTGAGGCTATGCTTAAAGCACAGCAGATGGAGCTTTAATCTAAGATGTACTATTGATGTAAGAGCATTTGATGATACTGGATATCAATGGGAGAGTGTTCCATTCCCAGCACCAACATCCACCATCTTGATGACCACAAAATTTACAAAAAAAACCCCCAAAAATCTGTCCTTTTTCACCTGACATGAAATTTAAATTCCTTCTCCCCCCTCATTATATCTCAGAAAAAATAAAGTTGGCAGCAACATCTGTTTTTCTAAATCATCTAATCAGAGTTTATTAAAAAAATGCCTGAGATACAAACTTAAATGGAAAGTTTCATTGTTAAGCACAATATGGGTCTGGTAGCACAGTAATGGTGTTACTGTATCAGTAACCCATAGCCCTGGCCTAATGATCGAGACACACGAGTTCAAATCTCATACCGGCAGTTGGTGAATTTAAATTCAGTTAATTAAATCAATCTTGAATAAAGCTAGAGACCATCAAAATGACTCAACTGACATCACTAATATCCTTTAGGGAAGAGAGTCTGGTGTCTTTGCCCAGTTTGGCCTATACCTCAGTCCAGACCCATACTCATAGCAATGTGGTTGATTATTAACTCCCCTCTGAAATGGCCTAGCAAATTACTCAGTTGTATCAAGTCACTACACAAAACCCTAATAAGAATAAAACAGGACGGTCGGTCCGATATTGACCTGAGCACCAGACAAATGGCAACGGCACACCCAGCCCATAAAACCCTGTAAAGTAATATTGGTGCATTTGTGCCAAAATTTGGAGAGCTGTCCCATAAACTCGTCAAGCAATAGCCTGACATAGCCATATTGACAGAATCATACCATTCAACTAACATACCAGACTTCTCCATCACCATCCCTATGTATATTCAGCCCCACTAGCAGGACAGACTCACCAGATATGGCCATGCAGTGATACACAATTGGGAGGGAGTGGTCCTGGAAATTCACAACCTTGAGTCCAGACACCATCAAGTCTCATAGCATCAAATAAAATATGAGCAAGTAAACCTTCAGCTGATTACAGCCTAACACTGTCCCTCAACTGATGAATATCACTTGGAAGAAGCACTGAGAGTAGCGAGGGCACTGAGTGTCATCGGGATCAGGGACTTCAATGACCAAAAGGGGCTTAGTAGCACGACTACTGACTGAACTGGCTGAACCGTGAAGGACATAGCTGCCAGACTGGGCCTCCTGCAGGTGCTGAGGGAACCCAGCACAAGGAAAGAACCTGCTTGACTTCATCCTTACCAATCTGCATGTCTCAGATGCGTCTGTCCATGACAGTATTGGTTGGATTGACCACCACACGTGGAGTTGAAGTCTCATCTTCACACTGAGAAAACCCTCCATCGTGTAATGTAGCATTACCATTCTGCAAAATGAGATGGATTCAGAATAGATCCAGCAGCTCAAAACTGGGCGTCCATGAGGTGCTGTGGGCCATCAACAGCAGAATCAGAATTGTATTCCACACAATCTGTAATCTCGTGGCCTAGCATATCCCTTCATTCTACCATTACCATCAAGCTAGGGTGCCACACCTGGTTCAATGAAGAGTGTAGAAGAGCCTGCCAAGAGCAGCACCAGGCATACCTTAGATTGAGGGGCCAATCTGGAGAAGCTTGAATACAGCATGGCAAATGATAGAAAGAGCATGCTATAGACAGATATGCTATAGACAGAGCCAAGTAATCCCAAAATGGATCAGATCAAAGCCCTGAAGTCATGCCATATGCTGTCAGGAATTGTGGTAGACAACTAATGGGAGAAGGTTGCTCCATGCAAATCCCACATTCTCAATGAAGGTGGAGTCTAACATGTAAGCCCAAAAGACAAGGCTCAAGTGTTTGCAACCATTTTCAGCCAGAAGTGCCGAGTGGATGATCCATCTCAACCTCCTCCTGAGGTCCCCACCATTACAGAAGCCAGTCTTCAGTCAATTCAATTCACTCTACATACTATCAAAATACAGCAGCGAGCACTGAATACAGCATATGCAATGGGCCCTGACAATATCCCAGCTGCAAGGTTGAAACTTGTGCTCATGAACTAGCCACACTCCCAGCATTTGACCAAGTGTGGTATCAAGGAGCTCTAGTAAAATTGAAGTCAATGGGAATCAGGGGAAAAACTCTCAACTGGTTGGAATCATACAGAGCACAAAGAAAGATGTTTGTGGTTGTTGGACACCAATCAAGTCAGCCCCACAATATTGCTGCTGAAACCCCATAGAAGAGTATGCCAGGAGCAGGACCAGACATACCTTAGATTGAGGGGCCAATCTGGTGAAGCTTGAATACAGCATGACAAACAATAGAAGCAGCACGTTATAGATAGGTACGCTTCTGTGATGTATCTTTATCGACAACCTGTCTGCTTTGTTCGGACATTGTGGGTTTGTCCCGTTGCTTCCGGAGGGAATGATTATTCCATTCATTCCTATAGTGGACTCGGATTTTCTTTCTCTGTGGGGTTTGTCCTGCTCCTCTTGGAAGTTGACGTCTCCAAAATGGAATCTACATTTCCACTTCTTTCACAACTGCAGCCAAATATTTGCTTCCTGTTTAATTTTCCAATTCTTTTTCAAGCTTATGAACCTTTTCATTCAGCTCAAAAAAAATCTCTGGTGAGTTCAGTTGTCAGAGTTATCTACTTTTAAAGTCCAGATTTGTTCTTCCATACTGTGCATCTCATCTTTCATGTTCTTCTTTAAGAATTCTAATTCTTGTGGGCGACATTCCAGTGTTCTTGTCAGTTCTTGTTTATCATTATCAAACTCATCTTTCGTCTGTGGAAGTGGTTCTCTACACTGAACAGTTTTTTCCTTAGCAGAGCCTAATTCCTCTGTGCTATCCTTCAAGCTCACATTCTTTAATTTTACTTCTGCTAATTGTTTCTGAGACTCTTCCCGCTCCTTTGTGAGAACTTCTACTTTCTCTTGCAACTGTTCAATTTTTCCTTGACATTCTAGGTTCTTGATTTTCATTTCAGCCATTTCATTTTTCAACAGCTCAATGGTTCTCAGTACGTTTGAGTCATCCAGTGCTTTTTCTTCTGGTTCCTTAAGCTTCAGTGTCAGAACGCAGCTCACTATCACCTTCTCGAGGGCAACTGAGAATGGGCAATAAATGCTGGCCCAGTCAGCGAAGCCCACATCCCCTGAATAAATTTTAAAAATTCAATTTTCCAATCTTATTTCTGTCTTTTCTTTCTCTGTCTGCAGCAGAGCTTTGTCCTTCTCCTTCATTTTGGTTTCACTGTTGGTCAGTTCTGTCTCCATCGAAGTCTTAACTTGTTTCAGTTCTGTAATCGTGCTACTCATGGCTTCATTATCCGTTCACTGTTTGGAAAGTTCTACAGATTTCCTTTCAATGCCTCCACTTTTCCATTCAGCTGGTTCTTCAGCTCTTCCTTCAGTCTCTTTCTTGAACCTCTTGGCATTCTCCCTGAATATTGAACATTGCTGAGTCTTCTCTACCAACCGGTTCTTCAGTTCATTCAGAGTAACATTAAATACATGTTGCTTCTCTTTTAGTTGTTTGGTTGAACAGGACTTGAGTATTGCTGAAAAAAGGGACATGGTTAAGCTTTTCATCTTGCACTCAACAGGACATTTCGCAAGAATACCAATATAAGGGGAAAACAACAATTTATACTGTATGTGAAGAGAGTGTTGATTGGTTGGCAAGTGGCATTGCCATGGAGAATGCACCTGTGATGATAACTTGACAGTTAACTGTCAAGCATCGCTTGAAATTTAAACCAGGCAGCTTGACCGTGATTGGTCAAGGCATTGCCCTGAGGAATGAGTCACGAATGGCTGTCACTTATTTTGTTTAGCTGAAACAGGCGCAATGCTTGCAAGGTGAGCAAATGGGCTTGGGCCTTCTTTACAAGGTTGCTGATAAGGCCATTATAGCATGTGGAATCTTAAGAACCCCAACACGTATATTGACCAGTGAAGGTAGGCTTGCAATAGACCGTTGTAGAGAACCCCCTGGCAATTTTCTCAACTAGTACGTCATGGAAGGGGGGTTCATTTGACTGCTCCTTTTCAAAGGTGAATTTGAGCGCAGAATGGAGCCCATTAAGCCATGTAAGGAAATAGCTACATGCAGCTGTGGATTTGAATATAGCAAACATATCATCCACATATTGGAAATATGCAAGGGGCAGGAGGTTGGGTGTCATTCCATCGAAGACACATTTCTCATGGAACCCAACAAGGATGTTTGTGAGAACTGAACCTAGAGGGGATCCCACAGCAACACCATCTATTTGGGCATACATGGTGTCATTAAAACTGAATCAAATGCACATGTTGCCGAGTTCATAAGTTCAGTGAATACTGATTCACGCAATGGTGGTAGGTCTAGATTACCATGATATAATGCTGCAGCGCAAATATCTATGGCTTCCTTAAGTGGAACATTGGTGAATAGGCTAGCGATGTCAAATGAGCACATGGACACAGAATTGCTATCGATATGCAAGTCCTGTATGGCCTTCACAAACGTGAAGGAGTCTTCACCGTACGTGTGGGAAACATGATCAATACTAGTTGTAACAATTTGCCCAACCATTTGGCCAATTCATGTTGTGCAGAACCGGTCATAGATAAGATGGGGCATAAAGGGAGATCACTTCTGTGTGCCTTGGGAAGCCCATACATACACAGACGTAACGAACCGTGAGGACGAACCCTGTCATATATATCATGCGGTGAGCAACAGGTGAAGCTAGCTTTTTCACGCTGCTACTATTCAGTAGCAACACAAGTGGTGTTTGCCACTAAAAGGATGCTGCCATAAAGCCAAAAAGACATTCTGCCTATCACACACGAGTAATGTGGTATATGAATTTCAGTGTCAGTGTGATGCTAGGTATATAGGTCGTACGTCCCAATGACTAACGGATCATATCAAACAGCATGTCCCAGCTGCTGTTCATAACAGGCAGGGTACAGACCGTACCTAACCTGCCTGTGCTTGCAAAATTCAAAACAAAGCGTCCAACATTAGATGTGATTCCGCGATTGGACAACATTTGCTAAGTAATCCTCAATGTGCTAAGAATTACGCTGGCAACCAAATTTAAGATTATTAGTCAGACTCGCAATGTGGTGCATTGGCGTGTACTGGAGGCTACATATATTAATACACAGGGCCCTGTTCTTTGCAGACAGAAAGAACTTGTACACACATTGCGCCTGTCTCAGCTAAACAAAATAAGTGAGAGCCATTTGCTGACTCATTCCTCAGGGCAATGCCTTGACCAATCACAGCCAAGCTGCCTGGTTTAAATTTCAAACAATGCTTGGTAGTTAACCGTCAGTTATCATCACTGGTGCATTCTCCATGGCAATGCCACTTGCCAACCAATCAGCACTCTCTTCACATACAGTATAAATTCCAGAGGAACAAACTTTGACGTGAGGGATTCTTGTAACGTGTGAAGGTCCTTCAACAGGTTTTCCTTTTTTTTGTGAAGCTCAATTGCTTTGTGTTGAGTTTACTTGTAATTCAACAGACTCGCCTCAACTTTTTACTCTGTTCTTCCAATCTGCTATTCAAGACAGTTTTCATTTATTCACGCTGCCAAAGGGTTATGTACTCCATTTGCATTTGATCACGAAGGACGATCAGCTGTTCTTTCAATTGTTTATTTTCTTGTTTGGGTCTTGCCGCCTCCCTCTGCATTTCAGTGCATTGCTTTGTCGCTACTGATAGTTCCAGCATGCTTTTTCTGACCTAGTATTCAACATCTTTTCCAGGGCCAAATTTTGATTCTTCAGGGAGTCTTTCAGGGCAACGACTTCTTTGAGTACCTTTTCTAACTGCTGTTGTGCTTGGATGTGCTTCCCTTTGAGTTCTTCCAACTCAGCTTTGATACGAACACCTTCCTGTAGAACAGCTTCATTTTTTTTTTGCAGGTTTTGCTTCTTTTGGGTTACCTCAGAGAGCTTTCCTTCATTCACAGTCATCTGCTCACTCTGCACTGCCACTTGCTGTTGCAGTTTGGGTAATGTGTCAGCATTTTCAAACAGCACTATTTTTAAAGCCTTTTGGCTGTTTCTCAGCCTTTTCTTCTGCACTAAACTCTTCAGCTTGTGCACTTCCTTGCGCTGATATGCTCTGAAACTACCTTGTCAGTGCTTATGTATTGTCTCCCTTGTCCTGAGGTCTCCTGTCTCTTTTGGTTTGGGGTTTCCTGTCTTCCTCGGCCTGGTGTCTTTTGTCTCCCTTGTCCTGGTGTCTCCAGGCCTTTTCAGTGCTTTATTGGGGGTGTTCTAGACCTTTTTGTAAAGGTCTGCACTCTCCACAACTTGGAGTTTAAAATATTTGTCAAAGGCAACTATCTCACCAAATATGGTTGAGGATTCATCTATACCTTATCTTAAGATTGTTTTGTCCGCAAATACACCAAACAATTATAAAAATGTATTAAATTGGACTTCTTCTGATTTCCTGCTTAATCCTAATGTACTTCTCTAATGTAAAATTTTTCTTCTCCATGATGCCCAATTTTGGTCTGGGTCTGGTTTAGCTCTCGCCTTAGCCTAAATTGGTCTGGTAATGTTGCTTTGCTATCCATGGCTGTTTTGTGGTATAGCTTCTAATGTTGTTGCCCTTTTAAAAATGGCTATGTAGTAACCGTTTTTTCCTTCTCTTTGTTTTTCCTGCACTCGTCAGTTTTGGCAGGTTCCTGTTGCTCTGATGGGGCCATTTTTTGTTTCCTTATTAACCCTGCAGGAAACCTTTGAAATAAGTCGTTTGGGCCAGCTGCTTGTTTTTTTTAAGCCTGGGAATGAAAAGAACGGCTTTCTTTTAGCTCTGCCTGCTGCTTTACAAATTTTCTTTTAATTTAGCCGAGCTCAGCCAGCACGTGGTGCCAGCTGTGGACCTGTTGTTGCAGCTTTCTTCCAGCCTTGCTCTGGAACGTGAATGCTGCTCCTGATTGCTAATTTTAAAATTCCTGATTTTAAAGGGTAACCTCTGCTTTTTTACAGTATTTTGCTCACCCTTTTTGTGATTTGGCTAATTCCCTTGATTCTGCGTTCACTCAGGATCTTCTTTTCACCTGCACAGTGGATTATTCTTCTGACTTTCAGCCTTTTCCCCTTTTTTGAATTCTGCTCAGCCCTTTGTGATCTAGCTAGGTCCTTTGACTCTATGTTATATCAGGTCTGGCAATGGACCTCCATGTGCCCTGGTGAGTCCTTCAGCCTCCACATCTTCTTTTTAGGTGATCTCCACTGCGTCGTCAGCTTCTTTTTAGGCGATCTCCAACCAAATCTTCAATTTAGGCGGAGTTCTCGCAAGTCAGGCTTTGCTTTCTTTAGTTTTTCATGTTTTGAGATTCTGAGCTCCTTCTCCAGCTTCTCTTGGATTTCAATGTCCACCCTTCATGGCCATCATGTTGTAAGGTTGTTTGGTGTCTCACTAAGAGGTCTGGAGGCTCGTATGGTTGAACATAAACCTTCTATTAGTAACCCATAGTTATACACATCTCAAAGGTACTGGCCTACATGGATGCCGTCTCCACACTGGCTCCTTCCAGACTTTTCTACACGCAGTCTACCATCATGTGACTCTCTACATCATAACAGGGCTGGTACTGTTCTCCGGTCCAACATTAACCCTTATTCTGCCGAACACCCTTATACTACACAACTCACCAATGATTCTTCAACAGTAATAGGAGATTCTCTGAGAGTTGCAGACGGGATGCAGAGGTAATGGTTTATGCATTATTGAGCTAAAATTATACTCAGTTTAATAAAGACATGTTGTTAAACATACTCATCTTCCATCTTGCTTTGCAGATTAAAGTGGTGGCACTTGTTGATGCTGTAATAGAATCACGAGCCATGCTGCTCACAACCACTTGAGCCACCTAGCACAGGGAGTATAATAAATCTACATTGAAATGCTCTCAGCTGCTTTATTCATTACTCAAGTGGCATCGGTAACCAGGTGGCTTAGCAACTTGGTCTTCCAACACCATACCAGAGAATGGAAAAGTGGCGATCTGTGCCAGTAATTAGGCACAAGAATCTCATCTTGGTTATGCCATCAAAGACAATAGATAGAGTGCAAATCAGAATTGTATTTGCGAGGAAAGAGCACTAGTAACAAGGTAGAAAGTGCACACCAGATTGCTTTTACATACTTCATGGTGACCAGTCAGCGCCCATGCTGACGGGGAAGAACAGGCCCACTTTCTCAGCCAAATAACAGCAAGTGTCATTGGAACTTACAGGAGTCACACCTTTCAGCCCTCAAACTTGTTCCACAATTCAATTAGATTGTGGTTGATCTGCATCTTAACTCCCTCTGTCCACCTTGGTTCTGTAACCCCCAATATCCTTGCCTAACAAAATCTATCTATTTTAGTTTTGCAATTTTCTATTGACCTAGTTTTGGGAGGACAGTTTTCCACATTTCCACTCCTTTATGCCCTGAATAGGTTGTAAAAAGGGAAGGGAAGAAAATATATAAAATAAAAAATGTTTGCATTTATACAGCTCCTTTCATGACCTCAGGACTTCCCCAAGTGTTTTACAACCAATGAAATGCTTTTAAAATTAGTCACTGTTGCAATGTAGGAAACACAGCAGCCCATTTGCACATAGCAAGCTTCCAGAACAGCAATGTGATAATGACCAGATAATCTCTTATTGTGATGTTGATTAGGGCATAATTATTGGCCAAGATTACTCCCCTGTTCTTCTTTGAAGTAGGGCCATGGAACCTATTATGTCTACCTGACAGGGCCTTGTTTTAACATCTCAGCTGAAAGGCATACACCACCTCCATTAATGTAGCACTCCCTTAGTACTGAGCTGGCATGTCAGCCTAGATTTTTGTGCTTACATTTGGGAGTGGGACTTGAACCCACAATGCTCTGACTCAGAGCTGAGAGTGCTACAACTGAGCCATGAATGACATGAAAGCAGGTAAAACTACTTCTGCCAATCATTCGGATTGTTAGATAATTTTGTTCAAAAAACATGAGCAAGAAATAAACTGCAATATTAATTATTAACAGGATATTAAGTGATAACTAGTCACAGACTCATAGAATTGTTACAGCGCAGAAGAAAGTCATTTGGTCCATCATGTCCATGCTGGCTCTTCTAAGAAGCAATTCATGTACTATTGCTCCCCACCCTTTCCCCACATAAAACTACAATGTGAATTAAATCAGCTATTTATTATTTCTTTATTAGCTGAGGCATAGAACATAACAGCAGGGAGGTTAAGCTGGAGCTATATAAAACACTAGGCCACAACTTGAGCACTGTGTGCAGCTCTGGTCACCTCATTATAGAAAGGATGTAACTGCACTAGAAATGGTACAGAAGAGATTTATGAGGATCTTGACAGGACTGGAAAATTGCAGCTATGAGGAAAGATTGGATAGACTGAGGTTATTTTCCTTGGAACAGAGGAGGTTGAGGGGAGATTTGAATGAGGCGTACAAGGTTGTGAGGGGCCTGGATAGATTGGATGGAAAGGACCTATTTCCTTTAGCAGAGAGGTCAGTGACTAGGACGCATAGATTTAAAGTGATTGGTAGGAGGATTAGAGGGGAAATGAGGGAAGTCTTTTTCACCCAGAAGGTGGTAGGGGTCTTGAACTCACTGCCTGAAAGGATAGTAGAGACAGAAACCCTCAACTCATTTAAAAGGTGTCTGGATATGCACCTGAAATCTTGTTACCTCTGGGGCTACGGACCAAGTGCCAGAAAATGGGATTAGGCAGGGTGGCTCGTTTTTTTGGCTGGTGTAGACATGATGAGCCAAGTGGCCTCTTTCTGTGCTGTAAATTTTTCTACATTTCCTAAATTTCCCAAATATCTGGAAAGGAAGAGTGTGGGGAAAGGGCAGGTAGTGATAGTACCTGAACTGCTTCTTAGAAGAGCCAGCATGGACATGATGGATCAAATGACTTTCTTCTGCGCTGTAACAATTCTATGAGTCTGTGACTAGTTATCACTTAATATCCTACACATTCCAGAATACATTCACCAAGACGTCCTTCCAACAATAACACTGTCACAAAGACATTGCATTAGGGAGATACTTCTACTTACTTGAAAGACTAGAGTACCTTGCCTGGATACCCTTGACTTATGGGTGTTTCAAACTCTTGTAACACATGCTGACCAGTGCAACAGATTCAAATCAAGCTTTTTGCAGTATCATAAAAATGGGCTTGTGTCATAAATTACATAAAAAGTAGAATAAATAACTTTGTATCATTTATGCTGACAATTTAACTGCTAGTATGTAATAAATGCAGATTTACAGCTAGAACATGACAGGGTGGATTGCCTCTCATTTCCTATTGTTTATTTGTGCCTTTCTGTCCCCACTTCGTGCATTTCCATCCCCTCGACTCCAGTAGTTTGTTTGTATTGAAGATTGGCATCTTCCACTGTCGCTACATTGATCCCTGTTGCTGCCGATGGGTTGCACTAATCTCACACTTCATTTGTTTTTCACCTGAAGGTCACAGCTCTGGTCCCTGGCAAGCACAGGTTCATTTCCTATCTCACTTGCTACAGAAACACAACTTCTGATATCTCACATTTAAACTTCTGCATGAGCTGGTATAAAATGTTCTTATAGCAGTTCTTGATGGAAAAGTACACCCGACTAATGCAGTCAATTAAAAGCCCTGCCTGTGGTTTTAGAAGCAAAACTTTCCACCATAAACTGATGTTTCAATATTTGGACCTTCAGAATTAAATAAGCTGGATGTTTTGTATTGCGTAAAATATTTATACATAGAGCCTGACTTTAGCATCTCAGGTTCTTTCCAGATGCTGCAGTTCCTTTTTACCCTGGTTGGCAAGATCTACCCATTCCAGTACTATGATGCTTTGATAAGGTACAGACAGTGTCAAACGAAATAATAGCTTATAAAAACAAATGTAAACAATGCATCAGCAAGTATAGTAATTCTACTATAAGGAGCTTGTTAAAAACACTTGGCTTTCACTAGTGGCAAGGTAATTTTAAAAGTCTGCATAATTCCTTTGTCGTTTTGACAGTTAACAACCTTTGTAGGATGATCTTTTAGTCTATAAAAAGTCCTCAGCACTGTCACTATATAATATTAAAACAGCTGGGAACTTGCCAGTGAAGTATAAACCAAGTTGTAGTGAAGTATCCAGGAAAATGACATTTTGCTGGCATATGGAGCTACACTAATTTATCATTGAAAAATAAGTTAAGAGTTTGCAGATATATACTTTCAAAAGTGCTGCACAGTTTTTTAGGTTCTGTTCAAGGATGCTGGAACAAACATTTAAGGTTATTTTCTGCAGTGTGCCTTTACCTGCAGCTACAATTATGCTACAAGCTCATCAGTGGGAACACTTGAGTCAGGCAACATCTGTGGAAAGCACTGACAAGATGCTTTGGGTATGGACCATTTATCCCAGTTCTGTTGAGATGTCCATACGTGAAACATCTGGTCTGTTCTGTTCTGCCTGACCTGCCAAGCGTTGGCAGCACTTACTGCTGTTTCAGATTTCCAGCATCTGCAGTATTTTGTGCATTTTACCCTGTAAATGGCACTGATGTATGCTTTCAAGTTCTTTTGTTTCATAAATTGCTGATCCATAGACTTTGTTTATTAAACTGGGGAGCTCTGAAGGCTGTACTCTGAACATCGAAATGTTTTGCTATCATTTCTGTATCTCAAGAAAGCTGCAGATCTTGTGCAGAAGAGGCCCATCTTGCTGCCCTAGAGTAAGACGTCAGCTTGTGATCAGCCATTGAAAGCACTTATAAACAATTAAAAGTTGTTTGATTTATTGAACAATTGAATTAATTAAGCATCAGGTAGGTGAGAAGCAGTCAGTGTGGTGCCCAATCGATGACCACTAGGGGCTTTCTGTCCAGCACAGACAGAAAGCAGTCGATATGCTGTTGGCTTTTTATTGATGAACAGTGCTGGAAAAAGCTAGCAAGTAACCCGTTCGTGACAGAGAAACATTTGCTAAAGCAAGGGCAAAATTTCTCCTTCCCATTATCGGAGCAGGTGTGGTGAAGTTGAATTACAATCACTTATACTAGCTACACTCTGCCACTATTTTAATACTGACTCACAGGCAGAAAGAATTAAAACCTCAGTGAAGCTGAATATGATCAACATTGACTAATTTTCTTTCCGGCTGTCCCTCATAATGTCGACGTGGTAATACCTCCTGGACGCAGGGTACAGTTATTTGTTCCAGCATATTTATCAGAAGTTGAACAGGTTTTTTTTATCATTGTACATCTTTCACACAGTTTGCCAAATTTGGTCTTCAAATCATACTTGAAATCCAGATCAAAGCGGTGCCTTGGAAATGGAAATTAAGGCCGGGATTTTCTGGCCCCACCTGCCAGCGGGATCTTCCAGTCTTGCTGAAAGTCAATGGACTTTTGGCTGGCCCGCTACATCCCCCGGGGTGGTCCCGCCACGGCGGGGCTGGGAAATCCCAGCCTATGTCTTTACAGCATAAATCTTTGAGGTATCAACTCTTCAAAATAAAGCGGAAGCCCAAATGAAACAACTTCTGACTCCTCTAAGAGCTTACTACTCAAATGCAGTATAAAAACTAAGTAGGCACTGCCAACAAAGAGGTGGCTAATAGAGTCATAAATTAACTGAACGAATAATGTTGCCAGACCAAAATGTGATGCTAACACAGTCTCTCAATAAGTAGTGGGCTCAATTTAAAGAAGTAGGCTATGAAGTCATTTGTCTAGCGGTATAGACTTAAACTTCCACCCTAATACCAATACTAATTATACATATACATTCAATGTGCCTGAGTATTGTCAAAGTCACAACAGCTAAAAGTTCCTATGGCTTGTACTTTGATGTTGCAGATGGGATGTTTTGGCTATCTGACCTGCATTAATTCATCTTTAAAGAACTTGTTAAAAAGATTTGCAAGTCACAGACGCATCCAAAATAATAAAGAAAGCCTCACTATACCAATAGTTTCATAGTGAAATGAATGAGAGTTGAGTTTTTTCAAGGAAGTGGTCCAGTATTAAGACTTTTGTCATGGACGAAGTGTATTTGCTTCCTTACTGCCTGTAATCAGTATGTTTTGTCAGAAAGGAGGCCTGTCTTTTCCTATCCTTGGAGTGTGCATTCCAATTAAATAATTCAGCAGCAAGATCTTGTGATTTTACAATAAAGAAGGTTATTTATTCCCACACACTTAGCTTGAATTAACACAATGTCACGGACTTGGTCTCATGAACACGCACATACTTTTAGTTGGTGGCCCATGTTTAAACAATGATATGTGTGAGATCCACAAATGACTGTGAGGTACTATCACTTATGTCCATATTTAATTTGGTATTCACTGGAGACTTGATACTGTTTGTAGTCAAAATGCTAAAAAAAAAATCACATGATTTGCAGCAGCCATCTGAACAGCTTGTTTGTGTTCAATTTTTAAAAGTATTGACTGAAAGTTCATAATGACATGTCTGTACTGGGAAAGACACAATAAACCCTATATTTCATCTAAATCCTCCAGTCTATTTGGTGCTGCAACATTTTCCTTAAAAACCAGATATTTATGTATTTTTAACTTTTGCTTCATCTTTCTGGTTCTACTCATTTAATGCTGATATTCCAAAGTTTATCAGGAAATTTTGGCAACTTTCATTTCAGAATACCCTCAGGTACAGTGCATCTGTATGTAGGTCCAGTTATCTGTGAATAATTGAGTGGACATGTCCATGTGCTTCCAAATCACTGAATGTGAATACAGATTCCACTTGATAGCATGTCGTCATGTTGTCACTTGATTTATTTTGAAGTGGGAAAATAGCTTTAAAGTAAAAGTTATGTCACTGTGGATAAATTTATAAACAGGCAGAACTCACCAAGATAGTGTATTCAAGCCATGGAACAGCCAGGAAAAAGGCTATTTGGGAAAGCCATCATTTTCTACTTTAGGAAGCAGATTGCAGTGCAGCAGATGTTGCACCTGCTGTAGTTCAATCTGTTTAACTTCTATAAATCATTCCAAAACAAAGGATCAATGTCACCTTATTTGTAAAAAGATTGAGTTTTGCCTGTCTATTTTAATCTTCAATGGAACCAATTTCTTTACTTGTATCTTTCCCCATTGCTTGCTAACAGCTAAAGACTGAGGTGATTCATTCTAAGATGGTGGCCATAATAACATCTGAAGCTCAGGAGGTGTGACCCACTCATCTGTGGATGGATGCAGAAATGTGCACGTTGGTGAGATCACAGAAAAGACATGAAAATAGGAAAAAGCAAAAAAAATAATTAAATTTTCTTTGTTTTATTGGACAATATGCTGAAAAGAATGTCAGCCCAAAAGTAGAGCCTTGCTTCAAGATAATGTTAAAACATGAACTTCCAGCTTTAAATAACTAACTTTGGGAGTTCCCTGATGGGTCTGTCAGTCAATATGCTCCCATGTTTGATGCTGAGCAACACTATTCACTGTCTTTAGAAGGAATTAAAAAGCGGAAAGGATAAAGGAGAGAAATTGCCAGAGGAGTAGGGAGAGAGCTCAAATCATGACTTACTGTTAAAGGCCACAATGTCACTGTGGTGAGTTGGGTGGAAGAAGGTGGAAACTCTAGCCCGGGGTACAGGCTTCAGTAAGTCGCAAGGTATCACCAACCCTGAGGCACAATTCACTCAAAAATAGACAGAGAAAAGGAAATAGAAGAGTTCAACAGTGTGAGACAAGCAAATTGGTACTGGAACAAAGAAACACAAACGCATTTCAGTTACAATGGCCTGGAACCTCATTGAGGCAGGATGACTCAGAAGCCCTTTAAAAATGGCAAGCAGGTTCCAATTCCTGGTTTCCCGACCCCATGCCCGGGCTGTCTGATTTTTGGGAGTGCCTTTAAAAGGTACGGGCTGGTTCCTGTCAAAAGCCTGCATCTGGCATGCCTGATCTGGCTGGCTCCATTGTGGGGATAGGCACGTCCTACTCCACTGCAATATTCATGGAATCAGGCCAGGTTTTTAAAGAGTTGTGGTTCATGGACCCTAAGAGGAGTTGTGATACATCTGCATAAGGGGGCTCTTTTCCAAAGTAAATTCAAAAGATCCTCCTCATGCCCCCTGTGCCAAGTAATGCACCCCCAACCACACCCCCCATGGCTCCTCATACCCCTTATTCCAAGTTCTGCCTTTCTGCCCATTCCTCATGGCCCCTTATGCAAGCTCTGCCTTTTCATCCACGCTGAGAGTCCAGACATCCATTAAGCTTGTTGAAAACCTGTGCCGCAGAGAAAACATTGTTTAATTGACAGCTCAGGCTCTGATCTCTGCTGTCAATTTCACAATGTTTGTTTACACAACGTTAAGTAGTTTCAAGGGTTTGTGGGTTTTTTTTGATACTTTAAAGGGTTTGGATGATGGACATTTTTATTAGCTTGTAGTGAAATGACTTCTTTTCAACATTGTAGAAAGTTATAAATGAATCACTTTTTTAAAAGCTTTTTTTTAACATATTCTGCTGCTGCTATAGGGTTCATTGGTTCTATACAGTGTATGGTGGGTCAATGGGCACGGAAGCGCCATAACTTGGCATAGGGGACAGAGGGGCCATAGAAAGTGCATGGGCAGGGTTTGGCATAGAGTGTATGAGGGGCCATAGGGGATAGGCGGGAGACATGAGGTAGCATGGATAGGGCATTGGGAGTGTTTGGAGGTTGAGGGAGTCTGAGGTGTGAGGGCTGGAAGGCCTTTGTATTTTTATTTTAACTGGGACAAAATCCCACAGCACTGAGGCAGGCCTTTTAAACAGTCTGCCTCTGCACCTAGCAACCCCGTGGCTGCCTCCAAACTTTTTCCCAGGTTGACTGGCCCGACTCCAGCTGCATTCTCCCCCTCGGCAATTAAGATGCCGCCTTTGTGGGCACTTTCTCCCGAGGCGGGCAGGTCGAGCCTAGGATCCTTCTGACTCCCGCTGCCTGCCTCAAGGGTGACTACCCAAGCCAATGTTTTTCTATCAGCAACATCCATGGAATAAAAATTTGTTTAGAAGGTAAAGTCACAACATGAGGGATGGATTAAAAATGGCACCGAGTCGGTCTCATGGTCGTAAAGCCACATTTAGCAACACATTTGATGACACAACGATAGGAAGGAAAGTAAGTTGTGAAGAGGGCATAAGGAGGCTACAAAAGGATATAGATAGATCAGGTGAGTCGGCAAAGACCTGGAAAATGGAGTATAATGTTGGAAAATATGAGGTTGTCCATTTTGGCAGGACGAATAAAAAAGCAAATTATCTAAATGGTGAGAGATTGCAGAGCTCTGAAATGCAGAAGGATCTGGGTGTCCTAGTGCATGAATCATAAGAAGGTTAGTATGCAGGTACAGCAAGTAATTTGCAAAGCTCATCGAACGTTATCGTTTATTGCAAGGAGAATTGAATACAAGAGTAGGGAGGTTATGCTTCAGTTGAACAGGGCACTGATCAGACTACATCTGGAGTATTGTGTACAGTACTGTCTCTTGTTTAAGGAAGGATGTAAATGTATTGGAAGCAGTTCAGAGAAGCTTTACTAGACTAATACCTGGAACAGATGGGTTGTCTTATGAGAAAAGGCTGGACAGGCTTGGTGCGTATTTGCTGGAGTTTAGGAGAGTAAGAGGTGGTTTCATTGAAACATATAAGATCCTGAGGGGACTCGACAGGATGGATGTGGATGTGGGAGAACCTAGACTAGGGGTCACTGTTTAAAAATAAGGGGTTTCCCATTTAACAAGAGATGGGGAAAAATATTTTCTCTCAGAGGTTTGTGGGCAGGAGTAAATAGATTCTTGATAAGCAAGGGGGTGAAAGGTTATCGGGGGTAGGCAAGACTGTGAAGTCGAGGTTAAAATTAGATCAGCCATGATCTTATTGAATGGTGTAGCAGGCTTGAGAGGCTGAGTGGCCTAATCTTGCTCCTAATCCGTATGTTCATAATGCGTGTTCCTATGACTATTCTTATGTTACTGCACTTTTAAATCAGTTTCTGAGAGGATGATGTTCATGGGGCAGGATCTTGACGCTCATGCTGTTAATTTTCTTTCTTGTAGCCTAATGACAACCATGTAAACTTGTATTAGGTGGGTTTGAGAGCCAGACCATAGAATGTGGATTTAAATGCATATTCCAATGACCATGCTTGTGTTTGCTGAATACACTTTTCTGATGCTTTCAAGAATAAATAACTGAAGGTTTAACTTTAAGTGCACATTCTTGTTACACTGTAGTGGGAAACCGAAGTATTTTTATATTGGGTAATGACAAAATCCTCCTGCCAGTACTGAAGTGGTTCATTCAAATTCAGTGTGAAAAGGCACATTTACTTTAATAGCTAGTTGCCTCAGTCGTACTTGAGAAATCTCACTGGGGCCAAATAGAGCGGATATCTTGTACAGATGCTCTAGTCTAACAACCCTCACGTTGCTTCTCGCTTCTCGGCCTTTTGGCTAAGATCAAGTGTTGCAGGGGCGACACCATGGTCCTGCCAAGGCAAGGTCGGGATGGAAGGGCGATAACCAATCGCAATCCAAATCCATACCGTGGGTTACCTATCACCGTCCGAGTCACGGTGAACCACAGCGAAGGAGGATCACCTATGGATCGGGGCTTCTTCACCAGGAGGATCCTGTTGAAGGCGTGCGGCTTCCAAGCTACGGAGATCTTCACCCTGCATGACTCCCGCAAAGGCGGTTATTTTGACGTGACGTTCAAGCGGGTGGCAGACTGCGTCCGGCTCCTGAGGGTGTTCGAGGAGAAGAGAGACCTGCCGGAGATGAAGATCCTGACGGCGGAGCCGCACTTTTCTCTGCCGTTGCAACGGGAACGTGAGGTGATGGTGCATGTGTACAACCCCTTCGTCCCTGTCGCCGACGTGGTCACCTTCCTCACCAGGTACTTCGATAAGGTGGGGAGCGGCACCGAGATTCGAGACGACTTGGGGATCTGGACAGGCAAACGCCTGTTTAAGGTCACGCTAAAGACCGATGGTAAGGGAGCCATTTTCCACCCTCCCTCCAGTTTCGCTATCGGGGGAAACCGGGGCTACCTGGTCTACGCTGGGCAACCCAAGCATTGTCGCTCATGCGGCAAGGCTGGTCATGTGGCGGCCAACTGCAGCGCCTCCCTCTGCAAGATCTGCAAACAGGAAGGGCACCAGACAAAAGACTGCAAACAGGCCAAGTGCTGCAACCTGTGTGGCGAGGCAAGTCACCTCTACAGGACCTGCCCCAAACGCTGCCGTACTTACGCACAGGCAGCCAAAGCCGACCAGGGGGAAGCAGAAGAAATGTTTCGTGTCACTCCAACCACCAAGGCCCCCAGGGAGCTCAACGGGACAAAGGAGGACACAGAGAGAGACAAGGTGGAGAAAGAGATTGAGGCAACAGAGAGTCAATCAACAGCACTACCCCCTGAACCTCCCAGTCCTCAGGACAGCGAATCAATGGAGGAGGAGGCAGCAGTGGAAAAGCAGCAGGGGGAGTGGCGGACGGTGAAGAACAAGAAAAGTAAGAGGGAGCGAAGAAGAAGCAAAGGCGTTTCCCAGAGAAGCGGCAAGAGGCGTCTCCCATCCGACACGGATGACAAGGGCAGCAGCTCTTCGGATGATGAAGTGCCAGAGCGGCACCGACAGAAGAGGCGGCAAAGCTCCAGGGCGTTGGAGGACGAGACACCCGAGCTCCAGAAAATTGGAGACAACAAGGAGACCAGCGCACCCCAACTTTGCCTGCAACCTAAGGAGGCCAGTGCACCACAGCCCCTGGAATCTGGGAGCAGTGAGGCAATCATCGCACCCCAGCTCCAGGAAGCCGGGAACAGCAACACCCCAGAGGGGGTGAGTTTTGGAGAAGCTTCTCCAGCAAAGGTCATCTCAAAACCCGCTCTCTACGTGAACCTCCAGATACCACCGGAGCAGAACACGGCCAAGGAGATCTACCTCAGCCCATCCAAAGTGAAGGAGTTTGAGCTCACTACGGGTATGAAGGAGCAGACTAAAGGTCTGGGACTCTCAGAGACAGTGGGTTTGGTAGGAGAATAAATGCTTTAAAATGGGTTTAAAGATTGTATCCATAAATGTGCGTAGCATTAAATCTACTACGCGATGTGTTGCGACCTTGGACTACCTAGCCAAGGTCAAAGCTGACCTGTTGTTTCTGCAGGAGTGTGCGATACCGCACCTCAGCTCCTACAGGCAATGGTCACGATGGTGGTCCCACGGGCCATCGATCTGGTCGGGCGGAAACGACTCTCGTTCCTCCGGCCTGGGTATTCTGCTGCGGGGAGGCAACTTCACCGTCTCCGAGGTTAAGGAGGTGGTGGGCGGGCGACTCCTCGTAGCAGACGTAATGTACAAGAACGCTCCACTCCGGTTAATTAACGTGTATGGCCCGGCACAAGGGGCTGAGTGGCTGGAGGTTTTTCAGCAGCTCCCACTGCTGCTGGCGACCTCCAGGCCGGTCATTCTGGGCGGTGACTTCAACTGCATCATCGATGCGGCTGGACGATCCGGCAGGGCTGGCAGCAGATTGGACGCTACGTCCAGATCCCTGATGGAAACAGTTAAGGATGCCAAGCTGCACGACGTCTTCAGCAACCCTGCAGACGGAGCGCAGCGTAGATACACCTGGTCGCGGCCAGACGGGTCCATTCGTTCCAGGATAGACTTCCTGTTTGTGTCCCGTGCATTCACAGTCAGATCCACCGAGGTCAAGCCGGTGTTCTTCTCTGACCACTGCCTCCTACTGGCGGACTGCCACTTGGAGAAGGACCTGAGGGTGGGCAGGGGGGCATGGAAGCTAAATGTGCAACTGCTGACCCCAGAGAACATTGAGGAGCTCAAGAGGGATTACAAAGGTTGGAGAACCGTGAAACCCCTCTTTGAGTCCCTGACACACTGGTGGGAAGCGATCAAGGGAAGCATCAAGAGGTTTTTCATCCTCAAAGGCACCCAGAAAGCTAGAAAGGAACAGAGGGAAATGTCCCGACTCCAGAAAAAGATGCAGAATCTGCTCCGGCTGCAGTCGATGGGGGTCGATGTCAAGGAGGAGCTCCAAGAGGTGAAGGGCCAGCAAGCCTCGCACTTTGCCTCGGAGGCCTCCAAGATCATCTTCCGTTCCAGAGTCCGCTCCGTGGAGCAGGATGAGACGTGCTCACGTTTCTTCTTCCAAAAGGTACACAGAGAGCGCTCTGTGATCAGCAGCCTGAAGGAAGAAGACGGCTCAGTAAAGTCATCACGGTCCGACATTCTGAGGATCAGCAAATCCTTTTATGCCGGACTGTATGACGTGAAGCCCACGGACAGCACGGCCTCCCAGTCCTTCCTGTCCTCTATCACGGAGGTCTTAGACCACAGTACGCGGGAGAGCCTAGACAAACCGCTAACTCCTGATGAACTGACTAAGGCCCTTGAGTCCTTCGAGAAGAGTAAAACTCCCGGAAGCGACGGCTTGCCGGCGGAGTTGTATTCGGCTCTGTGGGACTTGATCGGCCCGGACCTGCTAGGAGTGTACGAGAGTATGCTCCTGGCCGGTAGTATGTCAGAATCCATGAGGAAAGGCATCATCACCCTCATCTACAAGCACAAGGGGGAAAGGGAGGAAATTAGAAATTGGCGACCCATTTCACTGTTGAATATGGACTATAAGATTCTGTCCAAGGTCATCGCCAATCGGGTCAAATCCGCTCTGGAATTGGTGATTCACCCTGACCAGACCTGCTCTGTGCCAGGCAGGAAGATCTCTGACAGCCTGGCGCTGCTCAGGGATACGATTGCCTATGTACAGGACAGGGGTGTGGATACCTGCCTCATCAGCTTGGATCAGGAGAAGGCCTTTGACAGAATATCGCACACCTACATGGGGGATGTGCTCTCCAAAATGGGGTTTGGGGAGGGAATTCGAAATTGGATCCAACTGCTCTACACTAACATCAGTAGCGCAGTCTCAATCAATGGGTGGGAAACAGATAGCTTTCCGATTAAATCTGGAGTCAGGCAGGGCTGTCCTCTCTCGCCTGTCCTTTTCGTGTGTTGCATAGAACCCTTTGCCGAGTCCATCAGGAAGGATCCGGGCATAAGAGGAGTGACGATCCCAGGCAGTGGAGGCACTCAGGTAAAAGCCTCCCTGTACATGGACGACGTCGCCGTCTTCTGCTCGGATCCGCTGTCGGTGCGCAGACTGATGCACATCTGCGACCAGTTCGAACTGGCCTCGGGAGCCAAGGTAAATCGTGGGAAGAGCGAGGCCATGTTCTTTTGGAACTGGGCTGACCGATCCTTTGTCCCCTTCACTGTCAGGGCTGACGGCCTGAAGGTGCTGGGGATATGGTTCGGAGGGACCGGGGCATGCGTTAGAAACTGGAAGGAGCGAGTGGCTATGGTGAAAAGGAAACTGGGCATGTGGGAGCGACGCTCCCTCTCCATTGCGGGAAAGAACCTGGTCATCAGGTGTGAGGTACTCTCGCTGTTGCTGTACGTGGCGCAGGTCTGGCCCATTCCAGACTCCTGCGCGACGGCGATCACTCGAGCCATCTTCCGCTTTATCTGGAGGTCGAAAATGGATCGTGTCCGCAGGGACGCGATGTACAAGCCTCTAGATAAAGGGGGAAAAAACGTGCCCAACATCGCCCTCATACTGATGGCCACCTTTGTGTGTGGCTGCATCAAGCGGTGCGTAGACCCTCAGTACGCAAACACCAAGTGTCACTACGTGCTGAGGTTCTACCTGTCCCCGGTGTTGCGAAGGATGGGTCTGGCCACGCTGCCGCGGAACGCTCCAAGTAGTTGGACCGTGCCGTACCACCTGTCCCTGGTGGAAAAATTTATGCAGAAAAACACCTTTGACCACAAGTCCATCAGGCAGTGGTCAGCACGTAACGTCCTAGAGGCCCTGAGGGAAAAGGAGAGGGTGGACCCTGTGGGATGGTTCCCCGAGCAGACTGTCAAAGTCATTTGGCAGAATGCCTCATCGCCAGAACTTTCCAACAAGCACCAAGACGTAGCTTGGCTGGTGGTGAGAAAGGCCCTCCCCGTCAGATCCTTCCTACACGCCAGGAGGCTCACCCCCTCTGCACGTTGCCCTCGAGGTGGCTGTGGTGGGGAAGAGACCGTTGTTCACCTCCTTGTGGATTGTGCCTTTGCAAAGAAAGTCTGGAGAGAGATGCAGTGGTTGCTGTCGAGGTTCATCCCGAGCAGTTCGGTGACACAGGACTCTGTGCTCTACGGGCTGTTCCCAGGGACACACACCGAGACAAACATCGACTGCAGCTGGAGGATCATCAACTCGGTGAAAGACGCGCTTTGGTCTGCCCGAAACTTGTTGGTCTTCCAGCACAAAGAGTTGTCCCCGACCGATTGTTGCGGACTGGCACAATCCAAAGTCCAGGACTACGTGCTGAGGGACGCACTAAAGCTTGGGGCAGCTGCCGCAAAGGCGCAATGGGGAAGGGTCGCTGTCTAAGACCTTTCTACCACAGCGCACCGAGAGACTGGGAACTGTTTAGAGCCCCTCGGGCTGTACAGATCAAAATGAAAGGCTGTAAATGATTGTAATATTGTTTGTACTGATGCACCTGGTGATACATTTTGTAAAAGTTTAACCTGGATTGTACCCTTGTAATGTTGTTTTTGAAATGGTTTGGAATGTGATTGAAGATATTTTATGAATAAAGTATATTTTTACAAAAAAAAAACCCTCACGTTGCCCTCGAGGTGGCTGTGGTGGGGAAGAGACCGTTGTTCACCTCCTTGTGGATTGTGCCTTTGCAAAGAAAGTCTGGAGAGAGATGCAGTGGTTGCTGTCGAGGTTCATCCCGAGCAGTTCTGTGACACAGGACTCTGTGCTCTACGGGCTGTTCCCAGGGACACACACCGAGACAAACATCAACTGCAGCTGGAGGATCATCAACTCGGTGAAAGAGGCGCTTTGGTCTGCCCGAAACTTGTTGGTCTTCCAGCACAAAGAGTTGTCCCCGACCGATTGTTGCGGACTGGCACAATCCAAAGTCCAGGACTACGTGCTGAGGGACGCACTAAAGCTTGGGGCAGCTGCCGCAAAGGCGCAATGGGGAAGGGTCGCTGTCTAAGACCTTTCTACCACAGCGCACCGAGAGACTGGGAACTGTTTAGAGCCCCTCGGGCTGTACAGATCAAAATGAAAGGCTGTAAATGACTGTAATATTGTTTGTACTGATGCACCTGGTGATACATTTTGTAAAAGTTTAACCTGGATTGTACCCTTGTAATGTTGTTTTTGAAATGGTTTTGAATGTGATTGAAGATATTTTATGAATAAAGTATATTTTTACAAAAAAAAAACCCTCCCCGTCAGATCCTTCCTACACGCCAGGAGGCTCACCCCCTCTGCACGTTGCCCTCGAGGTGGCTGTGGTGGGGAAGAGACTGTTGTTCACCTCCTTGTGGATTGTGCCTTTGCAAAGAAAGTCTGGAGAGAGATGCAGTGGTTGCTGTCGAGGTTCATCCCGAGCAGTTCGGTGACACAGGACTCTGTGCTCTACGGGCTGTTCCCAGGGACACACACCGAGACAAACATCAACTGCAGCTGGAGGATCATCAACTCGGTGAAAGACGCGCTTTGGTCTGCCCGAAACTTGTTGGTCTTCCAGCACAAAGAGTTGTCCCCGACCGATTGTTGCGGACTGGCACAATCCAAAGTCCAGGACTACGTGCTGAGGGACGCACTAAAGCTTGGGGCAGCTGCCGCAAAGGCGCAATGGGGAAGGGTCGCTGTCCAAGACCTTTCTACCACAGCGCACCGAGAGACTGGGAACTGTTTAGAGCCCCTCGGGCTGTACAGATCAAAATGAAAGGCTGTAAATGATTGTAATACTGTTTGTACTGATGCACCTGGTGATACTTTTGTAAAAGTTTAACCTGGATTGTACCCTTGTAATGTTGTGTTTGAAATGGTTTGGAATGTGATTGAAGATATTTTATGAATAAAGTATATTTTTACAAAAAAAAAAATCTTGGTGCTCCAAAAAATCTTAACACTAATTAGCAGATCTACCCTGAAGTGGAGGTATCATTGCTGCTTACCACATGTTTTTTTTCCCATATTTGTTTATGAATATCAAAAGTTTTACAGCTTTCCTAACACTCAGCACCCGCGACCCAAATTGTAAACAAATTTCTGAAAAGAACGTGGGCACGGGGGAATTATTGTGAAGTAGAGATCAAGTACTTTTCAAATAAGACTCTTCTCTTCTGAAAGAAAAACCACCAAAGTCCCTGGATGTTAAAATTGAAGTTTAGACCCTTGATCTCAACATATAGAACATATTATTTTGTATTCCCAGAGAATTCTTTTTTTTAGAAAAATCCTCTTCCTTTAAAGCTAAAGAATAAATTAAAGACATCTAAATTTAAAATTAACTCAATCCAACCACCTACATTTTTTCTGTTTCCTCATGAGCTTTCCTGGAGCTCAGTATTCCAGAACACTGACAGTGTCGTCGAGTCTCCATTACACACCACTCACATTATGACTGCAACTTCAATCGTGCTGGAAAATTGTGACTAATCCCTAAACAGACAATAAAAATGGTACATTTACTGTGATGTTAGTTTAGATTAAAAACTCATTTGAATGCTGTGTATCTGAACAGAGTTAAGCAGCAGGGGGAGCGCATCAGGTTGCCACGAATGCCAGATGTAGCTGTACCAGTTTACTGTAACAAATACAAATACAGAGCATGCAATTGGACTGGTAAATAAGTAAAGGCTGCAAGATGGACACCACTTAACTGGAGATGAGGTCAATGTGAATGCTACAAGTCCAGGTTGGTTCCATTCAGATCATTGTGATCCACACTATTTTTGCAGGGTAAAAATAGCTTTTGTTATTTATCAACATTCATTCTGTGAATTGGGATTGTATAGCTGAAAATAAATCTAATACAAAATGCCTTTGCAGGTCAGAGGAGGAACATTAGCAGTGGGCACCAAGGAGTACAATTTCCTAGTATTCACAACAGAAAGCAGACTCAAAACTTTTTTGAATTGAAATCTGCAAACTTACATGGCGTGAATGGGATAGTGTACTTTAGAACTAATAATTAATCTTTTAGAATGATATTATATATTAGAGATACCTGTGCTCTTAAAAAAAATATACAGTGCCAGGCTACATTACTTAGGCTAACATTAATAAATCAATTTATTTGCAAATGAGATAATTACATGCAAAGGTTACATAGCAATTAACTAATAGTGCAAAATCTGAATAACACAATACTTAAAATATTCCAAATCTTAGCTCTTCCCAAAATTTTAAAACCGAAGCTTAGATTTACAAACAGTATTTTAGTACCAGTAGCAACTCTCTTCTCTCCCCACCACCCTACCCATGTGTCAGAAATATGAAATATGCTCACTTGTACAATGTCTCAAGGTGTTGTGTATTATGAAAGCAGTGAATCAATAAAAAAATGAACCCCATGGAACTCATTCTTACTTATTCAATGTGGAACAGACAGTAAAAATAACAACCTCCAGTTCTCAGGGAATCCTCTTCCCCAGCATTCATACAACTTGCAAATCCCAAATTTCAAAAGCTGAGACCAGAGATACCACATATAACGGGATTCTAACAAACATGTTATCAGGGTCTCATGCTTGCTGAGGCATTAAACTAGCAAATTGAAATTTTGACCAGCATGAAGTGTCCTTGATCGTTCAATCATTGGAGCAAATGAGTTTCAACTTCTCTTTCAAATTGCAAACTTATGTACAGTGCCAGTAGGCTGCGTTTATTTTCAGATTGGCACATACACAGGGTCACAATATCAACTGTGTTGAGGTGAAAACATTGAACTTTAATGCAGCCACAAAAACAAAAATACTATACAATGAGACCAAATGGCCACCTTCACAAGGGAACCCTGTGCTCCCAGCCACCAGAGGGCAATAACCTATTGTGGCATGACCTCTTTCTTTCTCTCTCTCTCACCTGCACAGCAAATATCCAACTTGTGCTAACTAACGACAATCAATAAAACAACTGAGATGAATACATGTAAACAGCTAGCTTCCTCACATAAAAATGCACTCACAAGTGAACATATGTGGCCAAAGAATGCAACATAAATGTAAGAAACACTGCGAAAGGCTGTCCAAACACATGCATGGGAATAGCAACAAATGGTGCGTGTACTGGGTACACAAACACAATACCCTGTAACCACTGGAGTTTATTATGGACCCAAATACCAGCATCAATCTAGAAGTATGAAATCTGCTAGATGGTCTGTGGGACGTCTCTGATGTGTGGAGTGTCTTAAAACAGGAATTGAGGAAACAGGGCTAATGGTACATGTAGTTGACTGGCTAGGTGTGCTAAAAGCTGGTGCTATAGAATCAGCAACCTGAGCTGGGGGCTGTAAGACTGGGATAGGCGATAAAGACCATGGCCCTGGATCAGATTCAGCGACCCTATATTGAGATCAAGGGCAGCTCAGGGATTTGTTCCGAAGGTGGTGATTTGAAACAGCACTGTGGGATCCATCATAGAAGTTTGCCTGGTTGACCCAATAGCTGACACTCCTGACACCATTGGAGCTGGGGATGGCGTAGATTTGTTCAGCCGGCATGTCAGGGTTTGCAGGAACAGGCTGGATGGGCGGGAAGCGTTCACCATGGGCGGCAGGACCACAGCTGAGTTCTTGTTGGGGTTCTTCAATCTCCTGAGCTCAATGGCAATGTGATGTTCCTGAAGCAGCTTGTCTCCTATCAGGGCGGAAAACCCAAGGATAAGATCAGACCACGTGACAGCCGGGGAACCATCCAATGGACAAAGCTCAATGCACAAATAGAGGAGAGCATCCCTCAAGGTGCCGTGTTGTCCATTGGCAATGATGCAAGCGGCAGTTTAAGTGAACATTAAAGTGAAGGTTACCATTGACCAGAAACTGAACTGGACTAGCCATATAAATACTGTGGCTACAAGAGCAAATCAGAAGTTAGGAACTCTGTGGCGAGTAACTCACCTCCTGACTCCTCAAAGCCTGTCCACCATCTACAAGGCACAGGTCAGGACTGTGATGGAATATTCTCCACTTGCCTGGATGAGTGCAGCTCCAACAACACTCAAGAAGCTCAACACCATCCAGGACAAAGCAGCCCACTTGACTGGCACCCTATTCACTACCTTAAGCATTCACTCCCTCCACCAAAGACACACTGGCAGCAGCTCACCATGGCTCCTTCGACAGCACCTTCCAAACCCATAACCTCTACCACCTAGAAGGACAAGGGCAGTAAACACTTGGGAATGCCACCACCTGCACCTTCTCCTCCAAGCCACTCACCATTCTGACTTGGAAATATATTGCTGTTCCTTCACTGTCACTGGGTCAAAATCCTGTAATTCCCTCCCTAACAGCACTGTGGGTGTGCCTACACCACAGGGACTGCAGCGGTTCAAGAAGGCAACTCGCCACCACCTTCTCAAGGGAAATTAGGGATGGACAATAATTGCTGGCCTAGCCAGCAACGTCCACATCTCATGAATTAATAAAAAAAAACGTTCTTGTACAACCAAAATGAGTTGTCACTCATGCTTGATACCGTGATACCGTCAGCAACAAATGAGATGCCAGCCACCTCTGGGGGGTCATTCGAAGAATGGAGGGACGACAGTGTGATGGATGGCCTGGAGGGCAGTCCAATTATGGCACTATTTAATCTTTCCTCATAGGACAATCCCTCCATCCCAGGAATTCATTTAGTGACAGTTTTTGTCTCCTCATCTAAGGACCACTATACTTGCCATAGAGGTTCACTCAATCAAGGTTCACTAAATTAATTCCCGGGATGGAGGGATTGTCCTACGAGGAAAGATTAAATAGACTGGCCATCTATTCTCTGGAGTTTAGAAGAATGAGAGGTGATCTCATTCAAACATACAAAATTCTTATAGGGCTTAACAGGGTAGATGCAGGAATGATTTATCCCTTAGTAGAAGGTTCTAGAACCAGGGAACACAGTCCCGGAATAAGGGGCAGGCCATTTAAGACTGAGATAAGGAAGAATTTTTTCACTCAGAGGGTGGTGAATCCGGAATTGTCCAGAGGGATGTGGATGCACAGTCATTGAGTATGTTCAAGACTGAGATCAATAGATTTCTACGTATTAAAAACATCAAGGGATATGGAGATAGTGCAGGAAAATGGTGTTGAAGTAGAAGGTCAACCATGATCTCATTGAATGGCGGAGTGGGCTCAAAGGGCTGAATGGTCTACTCCTGCTCCTATTTCTTATGTTATTAATTTTGCAAGACAACTCGGGGATTTGATGTCCACACAGTGCAGCACTGAAAAAAACTGGCAAGTTTGAGTCTGTTGCTATGGGTCACATACAGGGTGGATATGATGTCATATTTCTTAACAGTACCTTCTGTGACAACCCAGAATTGATCATCTGGATGGGGAAGGGTAACAGATTTAGTGGATGAAAGAGCAGATTGTGCCAACTGAAAGCTTATTCAGAGATCATCTGTCCACCTGATCCTTTCATTGGGCTGATGACTGGCGATAACAGCATCCAAGGGGGCTGGGTAAGAGGTACACTGAGGAAGGGCTCTTGAAAGCATCTTGTAGGCTCTGATGAAAAATCTCATGCCAGAAACCTTCTCTGATGGAGAACAGTTAGGGAGGGTGGCCAAGCAGTGTGGGCTAACTTGCAAGGTGCCTTGGGACCAAATCTATCCCAGAACAGTTGTAGTTCTAGGGACGATGACAGTTTTAGGGGCAGAGAGGCATAGGTCACATTGTGACAGAGCATGTAGTATATGTTGTACACATTGCCAGTTGTGAAAAAGTCCTTCAGGGCCGTTACGACCACAGTAGAGGTCATCTGCAAGTAGATCATCTAGGACATGGCTGAAGAGCAGTTTCAGATTCAGGCATGCCCATAGCAGATTGAGTGTATATACGAACACCTCTGTGGGGTGTTACCACTCTACAGTACTTCATGGAAGATTGTGCTAATGGAATCTGATAAAACGTGTCGGTTAGATCTGTTGCAATGATGTGTTTCCACTGGGCAATTTTGCGTAAGGTTGAGTTAACAAATGGCATGAGTGAAGGTTAAGCCCAACATTGGTGAATGCTGTAACAAGTCAAAAGTGGCCATTTGACTTCTTTTTTAAAAATTCAATTCATGGGATGTGGGCTTTGCTGGTTGAACCAGCATTTATTGCCCATCCCTAATTACCTTTGAGAAGGTGGTGATGAGCTGCCTTCTTGAACAGTTGCAGTCGTGGTGTAGGTACACCCACAGTGCTGTTAGGAAGGGAATTCAGGATTTTGACCCAGCGACAGAGAAGGAACGTCAATATATTTCCAAGTCAAGGTGGTGAGTAACTTGGAGGAGAACTTCTAGGTGGTGGTGTTCCCATCTATCTGCTGCCCTTGTCCTTATAGATGGTAGTGGTCGTGGGTTTGGAAGATGCTGTCGAAGGAGCCTTGGTGAGTTCCTGCAGTGCATCTAGATGGTACACACACCTACTACTACTCTTCACAAGAAATGATGGGTTAAGGTACTCCACGAGATCCCACATCTTCAGACCGAGCAAAAACCCCAAGGCTTTCAAGGTAATCAAATTTTCATTGCAATTCAGCAAGTTTGACTCTGGCATACTGGGAGAGGCAACTCTTTCATTCTGGAGGTTGTACAGGTCCCATGTTGACATTAGCCTTGAAGGGTCCAGCCTTACCATTGTAAACTCGGAATGTTGGATTGAAGACATCATCATACTCCTGAAGGAACGTATGGAACTGAGAATGTGTGCGCTGAGGCAGGGTGAGATCCAGATCCACGAGAAGATTCTGAAAACAGCCGATGATACCTGCGTTGTGGCTGTGTCATGTTACCTCGAGAAGGTTGAGAATCTTGGTTGCTGAGGGTGAAGGGTATCCAAGCAAAATATTCATTGTGAGACAGGGCTTGCGGTTCAATGGAGAGGTTTGCAATGCAAATCCTGTCAGCAACACTGGTCAAAATATTGTTGGAGGCCAAGTATTGGGTGGCTTGGTAGACTTTAGCCCTGAAGGAACAGAGGACAGTTCAAGTGCAAATATGGTGAGGTCTGCAAGTTCATCTGGTAGTACCACCTCGATGAAATACCCAGGCCAGATTGTTGTCGACCTGGAAAGGTATGAATGGCGACGTATGCCATTAATCGTGCCATTTTGTATCCCGTTCTTTCTGTTAAGGCTCATGCCAAAATTCCCTGGAAACGTAATTTGAATCTACTCTGCAGCAACAAGCAAAATGGCAAACGAGGAACCTTAGAAGTGTCATTGCCAAAGGCCTGTCTCAAAAACCTTCACATACCACTCTAAAAGCTCAGCCATTCTTCAGAGTAAGGCTTGGAGTGTAAAATGTCAGTGTGCTTTCCCATTGTTGTCTAAAATCACTGTGATGCACTAAAATAATTCATTTCAGTTGAAAGGTTCTGTAAAATACTGCAAAATGATGAGGTGAAGAAGAGAGCTTTGAACTTCAGTGATGAGGAATTGTGAACCCCCCTCGATAAGGTGGATACAGGCGACATGAGGGAGAAGACTCCCCACAAGGTCAGCTGGGGTGTGTGGAAGGAGGTGACAGTAGCTCCAAACTCTACTTCAATGATGTGGTAGACTGGGGACCAGAGCCAGAAAAACTATAATGTTGTGAACAGGGCAGGAAAGGCAATAAAAACTCAGTATAATCCTGAAAAGAATGATAAAGATCAAAAGAAAATTTACTGCAGATTTTCCTTTCGTTGCAGTTGCTGCCTCTTTTCCCAAGCTTATTCCAGTCTTCTTTCATGCTATTTAAAAGAAGAGTTGTTCCAAAAGCTGAAGTTGGTCTCTCAGCAGCAGATGCCAAATAGAGATGGTGTGCAGTGGGTAGCTGCTTTCTGGCCAGGTGGGTTTGCTTTCTTGGTTCAGCACCCAGCGGCAGATGCATTGACTGATTCCTTGAATCTCTGTTGCCCAGAGAGACGGCCAGGATTTTTCGCTGAGGTGATGACATCGGGCGAGTGTCCTGACGCATTGCGTGATATTTCGGTCAGCGGGCGGGCTGCCAGCTCCAGCACGCACCCGCTGACAATTAAAAGGCCTATTAAGGCCATTAACAATCCAACTGATTTAAATTACGGTTGGCGGGCAGGCGAAAAGGCCAGGCGGCCTTTGCATGTTTTGCGAAACCTCATCCACGGGCGGGATGTGGTTTCGATCCATCATTATAATTTAAAAAAAAAATTTCATCCTAATTTCTAACGTGTTCCTGTTCATGTGACACTGGGGACATGTTTTTTAACACCTTAAAGTCCTTTATTTTTTATTTTCAAAACTGCTCATCTCCCTGAGGCAGCTCTGTGCCTCAGGGAGCTTTTCCAACACGTACCCGCACACATGCGCTCCATCCACACAGGCAGCGCTGAGCCTTAATTGGCCTGCCAGCATGAAATTGGGGTCTGGCCCCGAACGCAGGCGGCTGTCGGCTTCCTGACCCCCCTAGTTGAGCCCGCCCAACGAGGGCAAAATTCTGCCCATACTTTTAAAAGTGGTGTGTAACTGAATTAGGCAGAAAAGTTCTCTCAAGAAAGTGGAAACTGAGTCGTGAAACCTCTAAACAAGTTAACGCCATTGCTTTAATGGTCCTACCAGGCTGAGTGTCATTTGAGAGTAATGAATCATATTGCTGCCAGGTGACCAAGGGTTCATCTGTGCCATTATTATCAACCTAAGGGGCTATGGCAAAGAAACTAACATAAATCCAAGAAATCTGTGATCACCATTGACTTGAATTGTTTGTGGAGCTATGATCAACTTATCACAGTTGTGGCAGTAATCTCAGAAAAATAAGGCGTAGTGGTATAATCATTGATGCTATAACTTCCTGGGACAATTTACTTAAAGCTAACCCTCAAGATGTAGATAAATCATTCCAAAGATGTGCATCACCAAAAAATTCCCGTCCAATGTCTCAGCTTCGCCTAACAAGTCAATTTTAAACTTACCTTATTCTGTCTGTCTCAGGTAATATAAAAATTCAATAGAATAGAAATGTTCCTGTTTGAGACATGTTGAAGCTCACATTCAGAGCTACAGTCTCCTTTAAAATAATGCATCATTCCGTGTTTGACAGAACATAAAACATAAAAACTCAGAACATGGAGTGCAGACTATGCAGGTAAATCTCTATTTCATTCATTCTCAACCTCAGCTGCATCAAGTGGGGAAAACACTGAGCAGAGACTGTGGCATTTCAGAAAAAGATGAAGGGTAGGGAATGAAAAGACATGCATGGCTGTGTCTAATAGTTCTGGCAGATGGCAGCGAGGATATTGGTAATAGAGTAAATTAATGCCTTGGCCTGAGAGCAAGCAGATTAGTAGGACTAATTTGCAACAATGAAAACTTACACAATTAGAAAGTCTTTAAGAAAAAACAACTTACTGTTCCTTAACACATTAAATAGTTTTGATATAGATGAAGTCAACACAACAGTGAGCTACAGTGTATAGAGGCTGGAACCATTAAATGACACAGGAGCAAACACAACTTCAAATATGTATATTCTATATCCATTGGACCTTACATCAGTTATTTTCATTTTCTTCTCCAAATGTGGGGTAATTCAAATGCACAGTTACATCACACTCCTGAGGCAATGCAGCTTGAACCAAACTTAGAAAAAAACATGCATTTAATATATTCCTTTTCATGACTTCAGGACATTCCAAAGCACTTTCCAACCAATTACGTGTTTTTTAAGTGAAGTCACTGTTGTAATGCATGATCCTTTCCTTTGAGAACTGTAACTTTAACAGTATGGAAGTAATTCTCCAGAATTTACTTCCAGTCACCCAGGCAGATTTAAAGGATCCTGGTGCTCAGCAGTACTTAACTCACTCCACAGCTACAGAAAGCCTGAACACTCCTAGGCATGACTTCTCCAATGCTCTCCTCACTGGCCTTGTGAGTTCTTTCCCAATTACACTCCAAATAATGTATAGCTTGCATTCTATCTCATGCCATGTAATGTTTGCAGTATCTGTTTCTTTTTGTATTGGAGTGTTGCTTGCAACATGCCTATGACTTGCAATCATCTGCAATCGCTTTAATAGAGTACAACAATGTATTGACTTGTACAGCCTTAGATCAGCTGATCAGCTTTTCACTGATACCCTCAGTGACCCTTTTTGGTAATCATTCCTGAGCTTCGCATAATTTTTAAAATAACTGCTAGAAGTTGCCATTAAGCTCTGTTTACTGCTTTGCTCTCACTGGGGAATTGTGTTTAAGCAGCCAATTTTTTTTTACCAATTGCTGCCTTGCAGTTGCATGTGTAACTGCACCAACCTCACACCTGGACCACGGGGTGTATCCGAACCTGAAAAATTTGACATCATTTGTGTTCAACAGCGTTCATTTGCACTCATTTGATATCAATTATGCTCAAAATCAATCAATTAGCTATCATCTGACATCAATTGTGCCCAAAAACAATCATTTAGGCATTGTTTGGCATCAATTGCACTCAAAACCAATCATTTAAGCTATCATTTGACAAGTACTGTAAATAACATCAATGTCATCAATGGTCCAAACCACAGTACTCAAACATTTGTAATTAGCAACATTAAACAATCATAGAGTTTATTTTCCATATTTCTGAATTTCAATAGCTTCAAACATCATAAAACTGAGTTAACTTTAGAGGTACTTTATGTTTTTCCTTATAACCTACAACTACTGCAGCACAACCTTGCACCGCTCCCTCCGCCATATCCAGCCCCCTTCCCATCCCCCAAATTGCAGCAGTTCTCTCTCCATCAACCCTCCCCCCCGGAGCAATTTTCTCCCCCACCACCCCTGGTGAGCAATTTCTCCTCCACCAGCACCCCCCAAGCAATTTTCTCCCCCCACCAGCACCCCACTGAGCAATTTTCTTCTGCCCTCCCACCCCTCACCTCCCACACTTTCAAAAGTCAAATTTTCATGTAGGGTGTCCCACATTATGTCATATGACCAAAAGCTTGGATTTTAAAGATTCAGGGAAAGTCACGGACCACTTTCCCCACAGTGTAGGCTTCTGACCCCTATTTAACACTGACGTCGGGATCCTGAAGCCTGTGGGAAAAATCCTTGCCTAGGCATCTGAAACGGAGGGCAGGATTTTCTGGTCCTGCCAGTGGCGGGGGCGGGAAGGGATGGTGGGGGACACCAGAAAATCCCGGCAGGAAGGTCTTTCAATCCTTTGCATTTACCTTGATAAGTGTAAAAATCCAAACCAGAAAAAACACCCCATTACCTACCCCGCAGTTTGCAGTAGTTCTCTTCCTCTCTCCCCCACCCCTCTCTATCTCTGTCCCCTTTTCTCTCTCCACCCTCCATCTCCCACTCTCCTCTTAATCCCCAAATCCTCCCCCACCCCCTCATTCCCCTCCCCCTCCCCCCACAACCTTTCCCCCTCCTTTCTCTTCCCCCTATTTCCCCACCTCCCCCTCTTTCCCCAACTCACCTTCTCCCTCTTTCCCCTCTCCCTCTTCACCCCCTCACCCCGTACTCCTTTTCCCACTCTTCTCTACCCACCCCCTCCCCTCTCACCCACCCTTCTCCCACCTCCCCACCCACCACACCCCCTGATCCACCCCTCCCCGCCCTCCCACCCACCCCCCACTTATCTACCCTTGTCCCTTGCAGTCTTCATCTTCAGATAGGCAGCTCCCATCAGCCAGTGATACTGCCGGCCACTGTGCTATAGGGCCTTCCATTGGCCCTTCACCATAAAGGGC
The DNA here is from genome assembly GCF_964194155.1 of Cetorhinus maximus. NCBI lineage: Eukaryota > Metazoa > Chordata > Chondrichthyes > Lamniformes > Cetorhinidae > Cetorhinus > Cetorhinus maximus. Next base: position 35,256,463 of record NC_135902.1, read on the forward strand.
CCTCTATGCCTAATTGGATGGCGAGCCTGTTCCTTGACTTTTATTTGGCCGAAGCTTTCAAAATCCCAGTGGGCATGCCTTAAGCACACTGCGCAGAGTGGGGACTTGGAACTAGGCCACATTTCCAGTTCCCGACCCCTGACTGAAAATCCAGCCTTACGATTCTAGAACACACTCCTAATCCTCTCACCCTTGTTGCTCCACTCTCATCTTTCACTTCTGCTAAACCCTTTGGTCATTCTTTTAGTCACTTTCTCTTGCTCTTCTCAAACTGCTACTTCACATTTATTTTCACCTCTGAAGTATCTCAGGAGGTTTTACTGTTTGATGCTATACAATTGCAAATTGTTTCTTCACTTTGAGTGTAAATCGCTGCAGTCCAGTGAAAGCTACACTCAAGAAGCTCCAGCAGACAACCTTAATTTCATTTGTAATGTTTTTAACATTAGTGATCAATGGATTCTCCAATCAGTTCTCTCCTAGAATTAACATTAGCACTTAAAAACTAAGTAGATTTTTCTGTGACCTCTAAACATGTGTATACATAGTTCTGCTGTTCCTGAATAAGTGACTCTGAGACTGTTACCTGGAGTATAACAGGCCTGTTATATGCAAATACATCTTCCCTCATTGGGTAGAAGTCACCACAATGTAAACTTCATCTGCTATTTAAAGATGCCTTTCTGCTGAATCAAAAGTAATAACCGTATTACTTTATTCATAAAAAACCTTTTAAAAAGTCTGCATCAGGATATTCCACCATAAATTCCCTTTGCACAAATGGCTTGAGAGGAGATATTGTACTGCAGAAAGATTTTATAAGCTCTTCAAAGAAGCACTTTTACTGCCAGAGCTATTTTGAGATTGTTTAATTTTGGTTTCTTTATGGATTTCTTTTGACTAACGTGGTTTTACTGGTAATTGAACACTTACATTCTGACAAATGTTGCACTCTGTGAGTTGGAAACTGAGGCATATATCTGCAGCTATCATGAAAAGTCTACAGGGGTGATGAGAGGAAAGTTAAAGATGACTCAAAATTCTGCTTGTTCACCATTTAATCAGTCATGTTTTGCTGGCTGGTTTAGCAGCTGGAAATATTAAATGAAACCTTCCATTGAAAAGACTTCAAGTCTGTCTATTTTTAAAATTTGAGTTGGTTCTGATTCTAATAATTGTGCACAAAGCTCATTATTACATACCGGTCTTAATCCAGGAAGTAGCAAGTCTGGAACCAAAGGCTTTTTCATGACCACTATTAGTCGTACTTTGTATTCTCCTTTAAGTCACAGCAGTTGTGACATGATGGCAATTTTGACTTATTGTGAGACCTTGGATTCAATATAAAGGCAATCAATTTTCATTGAGTCACCAGTGTTGGCAGCTGAGCAGCAGTGATAGAGCTCCAGCAGCAGTTTGCCTCCATGTCCCTAAGATTGTGAATGGTGAATGAGTGGAAGCTGGCAGAAAATGGCAATAATAAAGATAAATAAGCTTATTCTGATTAGGTTTCTCACTGCCAACCATGTTTATTTCCTCTTTTGGGGATAAGTAATACTTTTACCGCCTTGTGGCTGACAATTTGTATATTCAAATATAATTATTGTTTTATATGATGCTCTGTTCAGGTTTCTAAAATCCAATGGCTGCACTGTTTTTCCACCTGGACAAAATATTTATGATGTCTCATGTGCTCAGAGGTGAGGTGCAAATTCTCCTATGCTGAAAAACACAATTACAAAACTCAGTTTGGACAGCTAAGATTCTGAAGAGCTTCTCATGATTATTTGCATGTTTTGGAGAGGGAATTATTACATTTGTTTTCTTTTCTAGCTCACATCTAAATTTAAACATGTGATCAGGAGGTGTTTAGGGTAAGACCAGTAGAGCTAGTTAATGTAAGACACCATCACAAAATAATTGGGTACAGGCTTGCGTATGGTGTGGCAACTGGCTTTCTAAATAAATTCAGTTTTGCCCAAATGGTTTAAGGCCCATATGCTGATACTGATATAATGATTGAGTCTAACCACACCTTGAGTATTGTTGATTGAAATGGGAAACTTCCAAGAATTCTGATGCAGAAAGAGCCATAAGCTTCATCCCTAGTGTAAAAGGACGTAGATGTGTGGGAAATCCAGAAAAACTCAGGCATTTCAGCCCCTGAGGGCTTCAACCCCCCCCAGTTACATTCCACTAGCACAGCTATCGTCGATGTCAACCTTAAATTCCTCAACTCACTCTCTAACTTAGTCAGCTTTGCTACGTCTCTACATACTGGCAAAAGCCTCCTTAAAATCTACTCCTTCGACTGTGGCTTTGGCTACCTCCCTTAACTTCACTTGCCCTCTGGAACATATTTCTACACAAAATGCGCCATATCAATGTAAAACAAATAAAATGGCACATAATAGCGATATATAAGGTACCATGCAGCATAGAAAGGGCTAATCTAGCACACTGTTTGTAGTTAAGGCATGATAAACTCAGGTCAAGGGGACAAAGGTAGAAAGTGGTAAAAGGGAAGTTCAAGACTGAAGTGGGGAAGCACCTCCTTGCGAAAGTGTTGAATAAGTGAAGTGATTTCAAGCTAGGTTATTGGAGCTATAAAATCTCTGAGGTCATTCAAGAAGTGAGGTCACTCACTAATCAAGAGGCAGATTCATGCAACAATGGGGAAGAGTAGTTCTTTATAGACGGCTGAAAGACTTAATAGACTCTGTCATGTGTATTTATATTTCCAATCTTTCTGATGCCCTCACACTACCTCTACTTTATTTGAAAATAAGACAAATGATCCAATTCTGCCCACTTTCTGACAGAGGCGTCTTTCTAAATAAAATAAAAATGAAATAAAGCATTCTCTGTTTCTCTGTTCTGCAGCAGTTCAACAGGCAACACAAAATTTCCAGAAAGTTCGAATGAAAAATTGGGATTTATTTGCAGCTCTGCACTGTACTCTAGAAGCATCTCTTAACATCAAGTGCAACTCATCATTTCAATTCGTCTTTTCAATTGTCATATAAGGGTGTTTGGGTTAGTAAGGGTTAATGTGGGACTGGAGAATAGCACCACCCACAGCATGATGTAGAGAGTCACATAATGGTAGAGTGTGTAGAAGAGTCTGGGGGGAGCCAGCACGGAGACAGCACCAATCCTTGGAGATGTATATAGTTATGGGTTACCAATAAAAGGTTTATGTTCAACTATACAAGCCTCCAGACCTCTTAGTGAGGCACCAAACAACTGTACAATATCAATATAGAAATTTACCTGTACTTTAAAACATATACACTGTAGTGTCTAGTCTGAGCATCACTGGCAGGTCCCTAAGGGAACAATTAACTCACTTATTGATGATTATTGTGTATGGACCATGCAAACCAGATTAAAAAGAAAAAGAGAAAAATAATTGCGGGGTGAGGGGTGGTGGTGCGGGTGTGCAGTGGAGGTGTTTCCAGGGCCAGCAAGTTTAAAAAAAAAACCTCAGATCTATTCCAATTCAATATTGTTGGACAGACTAAGGTAAAGGGCAGGCAAAAAAAATGTGTCTGGAATAGTGTAGTCTGTTTCCAAAACATTAGCAAATGATGTCACCCGAACTGCAACTACAAGAAAACTGCTGGCATGTATAAAAGTCACCACTATATTTACTTTCAGGAATGAAGCCAAATGTCTAGTTTACAGAAAAATACAGAAATAAAATCTGGAACATTCTGAGAAAGCAATGCATCTCTAAACACGGCTGAGCAAAGCTGAAAGGCCTTTCCTTTTACAGTCAGCTTCGGTTTGTCACACAATCAATGTAATTGTGACTCAAGACTTTATGGAAACTTTTTCGCGGAAGAGGAGTTAGGTTAGCACTGTGTTGGAATCTGAATTAATACATCTTTATATATTTTTATGTGTACTTTTAAACATTCAGGCCCAGACTTTTGCTCCCGGGTCACATGTGGCGAGACAGGAGAACTTCCGGCTCTGCGAACCTGATCTTTAAAAATGGCTGCTCGGATGTCGGATTTTCAGTCTGGGGGTGGGCTAAAAAAGAAATCGGGCAATATGGGAAGAAGTGAGGAGGCTCATGTCAATCCATGCCACCTCATGCCTCTCTACCCACCCCATGGCCCCTCATAGCAATGCCCTTCTACCCACCCCCACGTCCCCATATACCCTCAATGCCACCCTTTGTCCCTCTACCTACCCCATAGTCCCTCATGCCCCCAATGCCATCCTATGCCCCTCTACCTACCCTGGCCCCTCATAACCAACATGCCAAGTAATGCCCCCACTCATCTGCATGGGCCTTTATAGCCCCCATGCCAATCTAGTGCCAGCTCATGCCAACCCTTGCCCCACCCGCCACCCTTTGCTCTTACCCCTCCATGCCAACTCAGCTAGTACCCACCATGGGCAAAACACAGGAGCCATGCTGACATAAATTAAAGTTATGAGTCTATTGATGACATTACTATTTTGAAAAACACTCCAATTGATAAAAAGACATTAAGTACATTGAAATTCTTTCAACTAATCTCATTTGAAAACAAACATTTCACTTAAGGACTTAATCTCTCAAAAAAATAAACATTTCTATTCTATAACCACTGTCAGTCCAGCTGCTCGCTTAACAGGCAACTGTGATAATGTTAGGTTGTAAAATCAGTAATTGCACCACAAATCCTATAATGATAGCCCTCAGGCAAATATCAACAGACAGAATGAAATATCAAGCACTGTTTTTTTTAACTCCACACTTATTTTTAAAGTTAAAGCCCAGCAGAGTTAAATCCCTTGACAGCTTTGACAATTCCAATGAGTTTTGACAGTTCTTTGACAGTCCTTTGACAGCTCCGACAGTTCCTTGACAGCTCCAATGAGTTCATGCACTTTTTATGCACAATCATGTCTACTTTTAACAATCCCAAACAGTGCTTTACCTCTACCAAAGTGTGCTTGCTTCTCCCAAAGGTGTCCCAGGACCATATCCAAAGGGGTACCTTACCTCTCCAAAGGGAGCTTTGGCTATCCAAACAAATCCATCAAGCTAAGACCAGCTGTTACCTGGTCTAAACTGCATATATCAAGTTTCACACTCCTGGCCTATCAAAATCGCATTCAGTGGAGGCAACTGATAATTTAAATTGCCAGCTGCCTCCATAAACCATGCATACACGAACCCCAGACCAACTCCATTCCTGCCCCCACCCCCCTGCAAAATTATAAGGTCCTGTATTCAGGAGTGGGACTTAGGATTTTAGGAAGTTCCAGGATTTTGACCTAGCGACAGGTGAAGGAACGGCGATATATTTCCAAGTCAGGGCGGTGAGTGACTTGGAGGGGAACTTCCAGGTGGTGGTGTTCCCATCTATCTGCTGCCCTTGTCCTTCTAGATAGTGGTGGTCTTGGGTTTGGAAGATGCTGTTGAAGGAGCCTTGGTGAATTCCTGCAGTATATCTTGTAGATGATACACACTGCTGCTATTGTGCGTCGGTGATGTAGGGAGTGAATGTTCATGTATAGGGTGACAATCAAGCTGGCTACTTTGTCCTGGACAATATCAAGCTTCTTGAATGTTGTGGGAGCTGCACTCATCCAGGCAAGTGGGGAGTATTCCATTACACTCCTGACTTGCGCCTTGTAGATGGTGGACAGGCTTTGGGGTGTCAGGAGGTGAGTTACTTGTCGCACGATTCCTAGCCTCTGACCTGCTCATGTAGCCACAGTATTTATATGGCTAGTCCAGTTCAGTTTGTGGTCAATGGTAGCCCCTAGGATGTTGATAGTGGGGGATTCAGTGATGGTAATGCCATTGAACATAAAGGGACAATGGTTGGATTCTCTCTTGCTGGAGATGGTCATTGCCTGACACTTATGTGGCATGAATGTTTCTTGCCACTTGTCAGCCCAAGCCTGGATATTGTCCTGGTCTTGCTGCATTTGGACATGGACTGCTTAAGTATCTGTGGAGTCATGAATGGTGCTGAACATTGTGCTATCATCAGCAAACATCCCCACTTCTGATCTTATGGTGGAAGGAAGGTCATTGATGAAGCAGCCTAAGATGGTTGGGCTGAAGACATTACCCTGAGGAACTCCTGCAGTGATGTCCTGGAGCTGAGATGACTAACCTCGAACAACCACAATCATCTTCCTTTGTGCTCAGTATGACTCCAACCAGTGGAGAGTTTTCCCCCTGATTTCCACCGACTCCAGTTTTGTTAGGGCTCCTTGATGCCACCCTCGGTCAAATGCGGCCTTGATGTCAAGGGCAGTCACTCTCACCTCACCTCGGGAGTTCAGCTCTTTTGTCCATGTTTGAACCAAGGTTGTAATGAGATCAGGAGCTAAGTGCTCCTGGCGGAACCCAAACTGGGCGTCAGTGAGCAGGTTATTGCTAAGCAAGTGCTACTTGATGGCACTGTTGATGACCCCTTCCACCACTTTATTGATGATCAAGAGTAGACTGATGGGTCAGTAATCGGCTGGGTTGGATTTGTCCTGCTTTTTGTGTACAGAACGTACCTGGGCAATTTTCTACATAGCTGGGTAGATGCCAGTGTTGTAGCTACACGAACAGCTTGGCTAGGGGCGTGGCAAGTTCTGGAACACAAGTCTTCAGTACTATTGCTGGAATATTGTCAGGGCCCATAGCCTTTGCAGTATTTAGTGCCTTCAGCCGTTTCTTGATATCACGTGGAGTGAATCAACTTGGCTGAAGACTGGGGACCACCAGAGAAGGCTGAGATGGACCATCCATTCGGCACTTCTGGCTGAAGATTGTAGCAAATGCTTCAGCCTTATCTTTTGCACTAATGTGCTGGGCTCCTCAATCATTGAGGATGGGAATATACGTGGAGCCTGCTCTTCCAGTGAGCTGTTTGATTGTCCACCGCCATTCACGACTGGATGTGGCAGGACTGCAGAGCTTAGATTTGGTCTGTTGGTTGTAGGATTGCTTAGCTCTGTCTCTCACTTGCTGCTTATGCTGTTTGGCATGCAAGTAGTCCTGTGTTGTAGCATTACCAAGTTGATACCTCATTTTTAGGTGTGCCTGGTGCTGTTCCTGGCATGCCCTCCTGCATTGAATCAGGGTTGACCCCCTGACTTGATGGTAATGGTAGAGTGGGGGATATGCCAGGCCATGAGATTATAGATTGTGTTCGAGTACAATTCTGCTGCTGCTGATAGCCCACGGCGCCTCATGGATGTCCAGTCTTTAGTTGCTAGATCTGTTCTAAATCTATCCCATTTAGCATGGTGGTAGCGCCACATACACAATGGAGGGTATAATCAATGTGAAGACAGACTTTGTCTCCATAATGACTGTGTGGTGGTCACTCCTACCAATACTGTCATGGACAGATGCATCTGTGGCAGGCAGGTTGGTGAGGATGAGGTCAAGTATGATTTTCCCCCTTGTTGGTTCCCTCATCACTTGCCGCAGACCCAGTCTAGCAGCTATGTCCTTTAGGACTTGGCCAGCTCGGTCAGTAGTGGTGCTACCGAGCCACTCTTGGTGAAGTCCCCCACCCAGAGTACATTCTGTGCCCTTAGCACCCTCAGTGCTTCCTCCAAGTGGTGTTCAACATGGAGGAGCACTGATTCATCAGCTGAGGGAGGGCAGTACGTGGTAATCAGCAGGAGGTTTCCTTGCCCATGTTTGACCTGATGCCATGAGACTTCATGGGGTCTGAAGTAGATGTTGAGGTCTGCCAGGACAACTCCCTCCCGACTATATACCACTGTGCCACCACCTCTGCTGGGTCTGCCCTGCCGGTGGGACAGGACATACCCAGGGATGGTGATGGTGGTGTCTGGGACATTATCTGTAAGATATGATTCCGTGAGGATGACTCTGTCAGGCTGTTGCTTGACTCGTCTGTGAGACAGCTCTCCCAATTTTGGCACTAGCCCCCAGATGTTAGTAAGGAGGACTTTGCAGTATCGACAGTGCTGAGCTTGCCATTGTCAGTTCTGGCACCTAAGTTGATGCCGGCTGGACCGCCTGGTTTCTTTCCTATTAGATATTGTTATAATTTAGATGCCAGAGTATCTGAATGAACATCCACAACTTTTATTTTCAAACAAAAATTAGTTTTGATTAGTTTTGGTCCCACGGAAACAGTAAGAGTTTTTGAAAACGCGGTCAAAATGATTGATCAAGTGATGCCTAGATATCTTGAGTTTTCTGGTTGTTGCTTCCCTGTATTTAAAAGAAAAGCACACTAAGTCCAATGGTAATATTCGCACTGATCTCCTGTAATTTAAAACAAAATTACTTCAGTCCTAGGAGGTCAAAGATTTTATCTACTGAAGTTTTGCGGATGTTGCCCTTTAAACTGAGTTTCTCAAACTATTTGACATATCACACAGATGCTTTATGGAAACCAATTTGAGAAGCCTTTCTTTGTAAAAGCTTCATCTAGAGAAAGACTGATTCAATCTTCGAGAAGATCGGGCTGAAAGCGAGGCCCTCAATTGAAACCATCCATTTGCCTGACAGCAGTAACTGAAGAGAGTTTGGGGTCATTGACCTGTTTCTTACCAAATATCAAAACCTGTCTCCACCACAGACAGAAGCTTTCCATTAATGTCATGGACAAGAACTGAATGCTTTTTACTGTAAGAATTTGCAATCCACACTTATTTAAATAATATAAATAGTGCCATTCAACTCATTCAGTCCATATTCTTAACATGCATAATCAAGATCACCTTGTGATTTTGCTCACAAAAATGAACTCAGATTGTACTGTTTGCAGTGTATATTATATTGAGAAAGGCTTTTCTGCTTTATGAATGCATTGAGGTAGAATGGAGTAAACAAATGACTTTATTAACAATTTAATAACAAGAAACAGGATCCCATTTTCGAGAAACATCTCCCTGGTACCGTGATGGGTATGCACGTCAAAAGAAATTTACTGAGAAGAAAGCCAGGCTGGTAATCTGTCAGTGTCCATCGATCCACCTCACCGACATAGTGGAACGAGAACACAACTTATTTGTTGCTCACTGCCAGTGTAGTGTCACTTGCTGCTGTCTGCATTCACTCTGCACAGCTGCAATAAGTACACCATCTGGTACTTTCTTACCATGAGGGACTGCAGTAGCACACATGCCAAATGACAATTTGAGATGCGAAATTCAGATTTATGGAAAGCTAGATATTGCTGCTGAAAAGTTATTTGTTTCACACAGAAACAAAAGAAAAACAGGCTTGTTTGTATGACAAATAATAAAATTTCTGTGATTAGGCTCTTTTTCTTCTGTATTAAGGCTTTTGAACTCTGTCAACTGGAAAGGGTTAATGCTTTGCATGTCGCTTTGTGAACAATGCGTGCCTCAGTGCTGCTGTCAACTTGACAAGTTTCTCTATCGGTTACTTTTGTCCCTTAGCAAATTCAGCCAACCATCCACACAGAACTATCTGGAACAAATGGGATGACAAGTTCAGCTAATGTAGTTTGTAAAATCAACAGACGATTACAAACACTGGCATCTTGCAAGTGATGAAAATCTATTTGCTGCCTGCGGTGCAATGTTCCTTTCAGCCAGTCAACATTGTGTGAAGGAGATACGGCACACTCACTCACTGTCTAACGTTTTTGGCTTGAATGTTTCAAAGAATACCTCAGGCTATGTTAAAAAAAATGTAGTGACTGTGTCCTGCCATATGCTTTCCAGACAATTTTCCAGAAGCCTGTGTGTTTCCAGAGTTATTTATAGAACTGACTGATCTTGTAGAGTTTTACTCCTTGGCTGCAGCAACAAGAAGTCCAAATGTTGCTCATGCAAGTGGCAAAAAAAGTTACTTCTAGAGTCTCTGACCTTTTTCTTGGTTATATTTAAGATTCTCTTTGTCCAATGCTATCTTTAAGCAATACCTAACACAAAGTTATATTTTATAAACTGATTCAGGCACCTTAAAGATTGTGTAATACCATTCTAATTTGGCCCATTGCAGAATCCATGAGTATCCATGCCTGCGGTCTGTTTGTCATAGTGGGCGGAATATGAATATCTTGTATTGACATAATTGCAAATGATTTATACCATAGAGTGAACAAAAAAGGAAGCTTCCAATACAATTGTTACAAAAAATACAGAATTCTCAAAATAGAGTTGCTTAATTCAAGGGACACCTCTTTTTAAAAGGTAGTGAGGATTAAATTGGTTAGTCCCTGAAAATGGGCGTGGGGATCACAATACACGATTGAGCCATGCCCATTGAGTGGAATGCAGGGAGGACAACAACTTTGTGCTGCCTACTCAATATAATGATCTGTGTGTGCAGCCAGCACACCCAGCATTGGCTGCATCCGTCAGCAGAGGTCCCAATATCATTACTAACCAGCACTGTTTAAAGCTAGTCTGCATCTCTGAATGGGGAGGTGCATTGTGGCTGGATCATGTGCTGAGAGTCAGTCTGCAACAGAATCTGACTGGGAAGAGAGATCAAAGGCTGGCCATGGGTGAAAGTAGGCAGTTTTTCGGGCATTCCACTGGATGTCTTAGGGGAAGGTGGAAAGGAGGAAATATGTCCTGAATTCTGAGGGGGGGGGGGGGCAGGAGACCCTCCATACACAGAAAGAGAAAGCAATGGGAGTGGATAGCAGCAGAGGTCAATGGCAGCGGAATTGTTGCTGCAGCATGCCATCGGTCTACACGATCAGATTTCTTGTGTCAGCATGGCTCCCGCTGTATGCCTGCTGTGCATGTGGGCATGGGCTGCAAACCATGAGCCATGTTGGCAGCTTATAGCCCTTGCTGCCCAGTAGCCACCCTGTGGTTCACTATGGTGAAAGATGAGACAGGTGAACAACCGCTGAAGATGCTGTACTGTTGAATCTTGCATGGCAATTGGACTCTGACACTTTTGTTTATTCATTTGTCTCTAAGACCAACAATTTAGAGGCACCTCAGATGCTGGTCATGAAAAGATCTTGTACATTGGTCTGTTGTGGTACTGTGCCTTCATGTACAGTAGTTGCAAAATAGAATGGTAGCTCAAAAACAGCTGGCACAACAGACTAACATAGGATGAATGCATTATAACTGCTGCCAGGATCCTAGCATTCACCTGTGTGCTGTGCTGCCTATAATCACACACAAGCTGCACATTGAAAGAGTCGCATCCTTTTTGGTTCAGGTACATGGCAGAGTTGAAACCATGGGAGGGATGCAATCCTTGAAGACCCTGGTGCTTACTCCACCTACTTCTCTTTGGAAAGAGGGAATGGAATTAAGTTGTCTCTCTTTGCATGGAGAGCCTTAGTGACCTCCCTAATGCAGCAGTACATTACAAACTGTAAGGTGTTGTTAAGACCTTCAGCTGGAGGAAGCCAGACACACTGAAGTTCGGAGGCACTCGACAGCCACAGGCAATATGCTCCTCCCCATAGTGGGGAGACGGTAGCAAGAGTGTTAAAGTCACTGGACTAGCAACCCAGAGGCCCAGGTTAATGTCCAGGGGATATGGATTCAAATCCCGCCAGGGCAACTTATTCAATACAATTAACAAAATCTGGAACTTAAAAAAAAGCTAGTTTCAGTAATGGTGACCATGAAACTATCATTGATTGTTGTAAAAACCATCTGGTTCACTAATGTCCTTTATGGAAGTAATGTTGCCTGGTCTGGCCTGCATGTGACTCCAGACCACAGCAATGTGGTTGATTCTTAACTGTCCTCTGCAATAGCCTAACAAGTCACTCAGTTCAAGGGCAATTAGGGATGGACAACTAATGCTGGCCTTGCCAGCAATACCCACACCCCATGAAAGAATAAAGAAAAATGTTTTGAGGTTGCCATTGTGGTGGCAGCCGAGGACAGATTTCAGTCACATCCTCTTTACTGAAGTACAGGCACCTCAAGTGTTGGTTATCACTGAGGTTCAGGCAAGAGAATTGCTTCTTATAACATTCCCAGTGCAAAGGGCCTCCTGTCAACAGCCTTTCACCCTTTCTTCCACTTCTCACAAGTTGTTCTGCTCTGCGTGGCTTCTGCTTCTCCAAGTCATGCTCCAAAAGAAAGGCCCACTAGGCCACCCATGTCGCAAGAAGTTAGTTTCAGCACTAGCCTTTAAGTCACCAAAGAAGTACTTGAGGACTAGCCAGATCACTCCTTGTAGATTACTGAAACCTAAGACAAGTATGGAAAAGTTCCCCAAATGCGTGGAATTACACCAACAGCCAGAAGAAATAATCCAGCAAATAACCTAAAAGGATTTTAGCGGTAAGTTACATGAGCAACTGCAATACGCCCAAATCTTTTTGATCTTTTACATCTGTCAATCAAACCTGCTGTCCAAATTAATCTCTGCTCACAAAACTGACCCCACCCCAATCCTTAAATGCGGGTATCCTCCAATTGTTTTTGTTCAGAGTGTCTAACCATTTAACCAGAGTTTCAGAAAAGAAATGCCATTCTTCTGGTGTTTAAATGTAATGTTTGGAATGTTTTAAAAAATATATCCTCAGTGATACCTGCTCTTATATTTTCTGCTCACTTGGATGGATTTTAATGCCATAAATATAAAAATCATAATAAAAATTGAAAGGTTTCCTGATTGCAGGCTCCAAAACGTGCTGCATTTGAAGTGCATAAATGATAGTTAAATGAGTTGATGTTTAAATTTTCATGCTGTAGTAGAAATATATATTTTGGCTTTGGTGTTTTCCTGGGGCTCTGATTGTTTACGCTGATTTATGCCCATTTAAAGTGCGGCATCAACAAAATAGGGATGACATTGGGTGCATTTTCGGGTCCAACAATTGGGTTTTGCCCAAGAAGAAAATCGCAGACATATAGTTTAATCACAAATGCAACTCTTTACCTAGAGGTATGATCCAAGTTCTGTTGCGCTGATGAAAATTAAGCCATGACATTGTGTGCAGAACATAATTACTTCAGGAAACAATCCTAGCACTCTCATGGTTTCATTATCTTCAGCAGTTTTTCTAATCAACAATCACAATTGCAAATAATGGATTTTTACATTTAACACTAAAATGCAAGCTCTCTAATGTCTCAGTTAGTAAATGCACTTCTCATTGTGGGATGAGCCATCCAGACTAAGGTTTTATGTTTGGTTCTAGTCTCTTTTAAGTTAGGTAATATTAACTTGGGCAACAGGAGGGAGTAGAATTTGCTTCCATGAACACCAAAGAAACAAAGAAAATGGCAGAAACTGCATTAAAGATAACTGAGAAGTTAAATGTGGAGGGTAATCAGTGGTTAACATTTCAAAGGAAGCTGGTTTCCTTGATTGCTGTACATGTTGTACCAATAAAATAATTCCAGTTCAGAGATACACCAAAGTACTCAGTTGCCAAATTCTTTTACCACTTTTAAATCGTAGTGGATGAGAATGTTACCACTCACATGATAATTTAGCTAATATCTCCCAACTGGAACCTCATAATTGGTGCAACAAGTACAACAATCAACACAAAATGTTCTTCCTTAATGCAACGTTAACCAGGCAAATAAATCAGAAACTCTATTATGTGACTGTAGCAGTTTCAACAATTTGGAGAGTTAATGTATATGTTGGGGGGGGGAAAAGCAAAATGAGGATAGTCATTTAAAGTCTTCAATAGGAGAAAATCAAACTTAAAACTGTGTGTCTAATTTGGTTGTGAGATCACTGTAGAGAATTGCCCAGAATTTGCTGGTGAAAAAGGGAATGAAGACCCTGAAATGTTATATGCTATGATCTGGGTTGGTGCCCAAAAGAACACCATAAGCAGCTGCATTTGCCAGGCAATTGGACTGTGCTCCTCGATGTAGAGTAAAGGGTTGACATCAGAAGCATACATGATGCTGATGTAATAATGATGTCAGATCACTTGACTGAGAAGTAAGGGAGATCTCGAAGGAGGAGAAGCTCCAACCTCATGCAGAGGTCCAAATGTGTAAATACTTGCTATAAATAAAGAGTAATAGTTTTGAGGAAGTACAGACTTGAGCAGCATACCTTGGGAGAATAGACAATCCGCAAAATCTCTGTCTAGACCCCGACCACACAACAAAACATGGTGGCAGCAAGTAAAAGACCCAGTGAGCCTTACAAAGAAGATACAGGGCTGGTAAGAAAGAGATGCTTGAAGGAAGTACAAAAGAAAAAAAATTAAGACTCATTAAGGTGTCGGAATTTCACAGAAGCAACAGATGCAAGCTGAGACACAGACCTGGAAACCGGACAACAGTAAGCACAGGCCGAAGCAGAAAGCAGTATCACAGAAGCAGGAACAATTTCTGGGCTCAGCAAAAAAATTGAATCCAGACTACCACTCCCAGAACCATTTCAGAGTGCAGAAGGCTTGCAACAGGCCCAGAACTTAGAAACTGGTGAAAAAGGTTCACAAGGTATAGAACTGCTTCAGGATTACACAAAAAAGATCAAGACGACCAGATCAGTACACTACTTTATGCAGTAGGATCTATCACTGACGATGTGACAGCAAGGCAGGGGGTTGATGAGACTTAGGGAGGAATCGTCTCAGATTTGCACTAAGTGCGATAGCGGGTGCAAAAAAGAACGTTTTACCCACCAGCTGCAATGGCGGCTTTTCATGCCGTATCAATCCAATCCCGCCTCATTTATCAAACATTTCTGGAAAACACGCTCGGTCACTGGCGTCACATAAGGCCTTCAGTAAACTGGGCACCATATTTAAAGGCCGCCCCTATCAAGGGATAGGAAGCTGCTGCAAAGTCATGGCTGCCAAAGAGAGGAAACATGCTGCCGCCAGATTTAGCGACACTTCCCTCGAGCACCTACTCGATGTAGTGAAGGCCAGCAAGCAATCCAGCATGGGTGGCAGTGGCAGCAGTGGTCAGCGCCAACACCCTGCAAAAGAGGACAACCAGCCAGTGCCAAAAGACAATGAATGATCTCCATTCTGCCAAGTTAAGTCACTCTTCTCAGCACTCTCGACTCACACAGTCACAAACCTATCACACATCCACAGGCATCTCCCACCTCAAGGAACAACACCACTAACTCTCACAAACACCCTCATATCTCCATCAGGCTCATATCCTCTCAAGCTCGCATCCTCACCCATCCATGGCTCTGTTCACCACACAAACATGCCATGCATGCCATGTGTCCTGCTGACACTCTCTCCATCTGTTTTCATGTAGGAGAAACTGGCTCACAGCAGCAGGGAGAAGTCCCAGACTGGCGGTGGAGTGGCCCACATTAGGCCCCTCTCTCACTTTGAGGAGCATGCTATTGCGCTGACTGGCGGGGACATGGACCATGCCTGCAGCGATGGTGAGGTCGATGGCGAACACCCATGTGAGCATCCTGCACCACATTACCCCACTCTCAGGCAACTGTGAGTGCTCTCTCTCCTGCTTTTGACTCTGCTGCCATGCACTAATTATCTCTACTTTGGTTCACAGGGAGCTCTGCCAAGCAACTGATGCCCTCAGCCAGCAAGTCCCTCTGCTCCTTTCAGGCCCTCACGTGCAGCAAAGAGGACACCTCCTCCATTGAAGAGCTGGAAGTAAGCAGCCTTAAGGTCCGTCACAGCCTTTACCCACACTCTTCACCAGCGCAGAGACACACACTTTGGTGGGACCTAGATTTAGAGCAGGCTTGGGTTCACAATCTGGTGGTCACTGTAGCAGGAGGAGGCAGGTTCAGCCGAGCTCCCCGCCACTCGGAGGACTGCTGGGGAAGAGACATCTGTGACCTGCACTCATCGTGGTGGCAGCTATGGGTGAGTTCCTGCAGTGGCAACGCAAGAGGGCAATGGGGCACCTTGATGACCCTCCAGGTGCTCCTTCCCCTAAAGCAGTCAGGTCGGAGCCCTCGGGCACCCAAAGGGAGTAGGAGCTGCAGCTGGACACCCCTGGGTCATCCACTCAGGAATCTCAGAGGTTGTCTGCTCCCTCCAAGTCCCCTTTGCCTGTGACCCCCTGAACCACAGCCTCTGTCACCGTAGAGGGAGCAGCTGTCCCACAGGAGGACAGCCAAAGCAAGCCGGGATCTTCAAAGCCCTGGCTCTCCAGAGGACACATGCCAAAGTCATCAGAGGCAACAGGGCCAACCATTGCACAGGCTGTCTCCGCCACTGCTGCGGATGTCAAGGCAGCACCTAGAACAAGTGTTAGGCCTAGAAAAGTTAAGAAATTCTGATCACAAGTGGTTGCAGGAGTGAGCACATTTTGCCACTTTGTAATCTGAAAATATATTCACTTTCACTGAATAATGTTAATGTGTAATGGTGTCTTTCAGCTTCATTGACAAACTTTGTGAGTCCTCCTACTGCATCCTCCTCCCACTAGCAGTTCAGCTGCATGCAGCCGGACCACATGTGATTCTGGAGAGAGAGGTGTGTGTGTGGCAGGGCCTTTCCGAGCCTTATGCAAACACTCTCCCACGCACGCGGATCCTTCCTCCATCGCACTCATGTGTCCTGAGCATTTTCAGTGCTGCCTGCTGGGGTTCTCTTTCAGTTGTCCATCTGAGCTGACCTGGAACTCCGCCCACCCACTGATCACACTCTCATGAGGCACCCGTTCCCAATCAACACGAGTCTCCCTTTGTTTTTAGAAGCATGGTGCTGGCAAAATTTGTCTTCAGCTCCCCTGTCCTTTCCCCTCCCCCAGTCACCCATGTCTTTTCCCCCCCGTCACTGTCTAACCCCCGGTATCACCTTCCACCTCCCCACACTCACCTACCAGCCAGGAACCTTTTCTTTCAGGGTGCCCAGGTGAATGTGCACGTTCCCTATCTTCCTGAGAATCCCACCCCCTTCCACATTGAACTCCCTGACCTCCTCCTTCCCATCCCTAGGGTCCGTGTCTGCCTCCGAGTCCCCTCCAACCACCCTACCCATCCCTTCTACCACTACTGTCGCACCCTCACACCCTGCCAGCTCACTCTGCCCTCTCTCATTCTCACCATTTCCTCCAACCACACCCACCCTCATTTCGCTCCCCAGGAGGCAGTCATCGACTCCACAGGCCTCTCCCTTGCACGTTCACCCGGACATCCCACCCTTTCTCTTTCCTTCACCCTTACTCTCCCCTCCACTCTTACTCCTTCCTCTCCCCCTTACTCCTTCTTCCACCGTTATTCCTTCCTCCCCCCCCTCCTCCACTCTTACTCCTTCCTCCACCCAGATTCCTTCCTCCCCCTGGACTCTATCCCCCCTGTGGACCCCTTCTCCCATTCGGACCCCTTCTCCCGCCCCGATTCCTTCCTCCCTCGGACTCCTTTCTCCACCTGGACTCCTTCCTCCCCAAAACAACTTCTTCCTTGCAGACTCCTTCCCCCCCTGCAGGCTCCTTCGTCTCCCTGAACTCCTTCCTCCTCTGGACTCCTTCCTCCCTGCAGATTCCTTCCCCCGGCGGACACCTACCCCTCAACCCCTCCGGATTCTTTCCCCCTCACCTCCGGACTCCAGCAAGGATATGCGATTATGGAATCATAAAGGCTGAGCTGATTCGCGACAGGTTCGTGGTGGGGGTCCTAGACGAAGCATTACTTTATCTCTTACAGTCAGGAGAGGATTTAACACTAGTGAAAGCAGTGCAGATTGCAAAGCAAACAGAACTCAGAAAACAGAATCGGGTGTTTGTTTGCAGGGAAGGTGAGGTCCCGTGGAGAAGTTCGAATGAGACTATTCAGTTTGTAGGCCATAAGAGAGAATGAACAGCACAGCCTAAGCCTGTCAAACTGGGGAAAAGCACGCCAACTGCCATTTTGAAATGTCTCTGGTGTGACAGGAACAAACTGCACAAGCGAGAAGAATGTCCAGTGGTTGGGGTTGGGGGCGGGGGGGGGGGGTGCAGAGCTCTACAAATATGGAAAAATAATCCATTTCACAACCGTTCCTCACTCAAAAATGCTGACAACCTGTAAACCGTGTCCCCCCACCATCCCTTCTAGGCCCCAACCACACAACAAAACACTCTACAGGATGCCCACTTCTGTAAAACCCCACAATCATTAATTCAGTGCTATCAATGTTCCAGGTTGCTCAAGTTTTACTAAAGGCCTCGGCCTCCTCCCAGCAATGGTAAAATCGTCTCCAATATTGCTAGATACCAAGTACCTATCTTTAAATCCTTGGGCGGGGGGCAGGACGAGGGAAGAGAACGGGGACAGAAGGGAGAAGAAAATGGAGGAAACAGTTAGGGAAGAGAGGAAAGAGGAGAGGGGGAGAAGGGAGGTAGGAAAGAGAGACAAAGCATGGGGAGAGATAGGCATAGGAAAGCAAAGCAAATGAGAAATGAGAGCAGTCAGGAAGGGGAGTGTGAGAAAGGGAAGGAAAGATAGTGAAGCTCAGGAAGGAAATAGAGAGAAGGAAAAGAAGAGAAAGGTAAAGAGGAAACAGAGAGAAAGAATTAGAAATTAGATTCCAGAACTACTGGATTAGATTGTTTCTGTTAGCATCATGTATTCTCTACAGTGACAGGTTGCAAGAATGAGCTGTGAGGAAACCTAGACTTAAAAACAGTTATTCCATTTTACTGCAGCAAATTAGCTGTGCTACCCTTGGAGTACTCTCGATTCCAGGAATGCGACAATTGTAACTACCTTCAAGAAAAGAGATAGCCCATGCTGTGGAAACTATCGAAATAGTTCCCTCTTGTCCACAGCAGGGAAAATCCGGATGGCGTTTTCTGAAACGTTTACTTTCTGTGGCTGAGGGGATCTTCCTGGAGACACAGGCCAGGATTGTACATCTCCGCCGCAGCGTGTCTCCCCCACCGGTGGGTGCAGCGATTCATTTAAATCTCCAGTTCAGCGTAATCGTAATACCCCACCGGGGGTGGGGGGCCATAAAATCCTGGCCACTATGTGCTTTTAGGCTTCTCAGAGGAACTTCTGACATGGTGTTTGTTGTCAGACAAATTCAAGAAGAATTTCAAGAACAACATTAGGAGCTCTTCATTGCAATTATTGACCTAATCAAATTTGGCTCATATTACGAGGCTCTGTGGATTGTGCTCATAATATTCGGATGTCAATGAAACTTCATCACAATCCTACAACTGCTTCACGATGATATGACTGGAACTGCCTTCAGTGGGAGGTCTGAAGCAGGCCTTCAAAATCCAGACCAGGGCCAAGCAAGGTCATGTGATAGCACCTGTACTATTTCCAATCGACCTGACAGTGGCTATTCACCTCATCAAAGATCAACTGCCCCCTGCTGTCAGTATTAAATATTGCCTAGATGGAAAGCTCTTTAACCTCTGTCACCTCCGTGTCAGAACTAAGCTGACCACCACAGACAATCATGATCTAAAGTTTGCGGATAACGACAGTGTCATTGCTCACTCTGCAACAGATTTTCAATCCACTCTTGATTGCTTCAATTCTGCATACAAGAAACTCGGCCTGTCCTTGAATGTTGCCAAAACAACTCATATCACCCACACCTTGTCGGTCAAGTACTCCACCCCCCATATATTCTGAAGGAGACACTCACAAATATGTTGAGCCCTTCCCATAACTTGACAGCCGCCTCTCTCAAATGGCCACCATTGATGAGGACATCAAACACCAGATCAGCTGTGCTAGTTCAGTCTTCTACAAACTACGGCAGCAAGGTTGACAACAAAGAGCTCTACACGTCAACAAAAGTCCTAGTGTACAGAGCAGTTGTTGTCACCACACTCCTGTACTGCAGTGAGACCAGCTGGACTGTGCATCAGCAACACATAAGGGCACTAGGGAAATTCCATTAACAATACCTCCACCACATCCTCTGGATTCAAAGAGAAAACCTTCAAACAAAAGGAAGCTCATGTCCTTCTTGAAGCTAGCTCCACAAGCACTCAGGCAAAGCTTCTGCAAAATCAACTTCGATGGGCTGGACATTGTGTCCAGATGGCCAAAAAGCAACTACCCCACTAAGTCCCGTTTTCTCAACTCCCAAATGGCCAACATTCCAGGGGAGGACAAAGAAAACATCTCAAAGACACTCTGAAGTACACCTTGAAGTGTGGCAGCATTGACATTAGTGACTGGGAGGAGCTTGATAACTATTGTTCAAAATGGTGACAACTTGTCCATCAAGCTCTATCACGCTTTGAGTCACAACATCTTAATGATGAGGCAGAGTGGCAGCAGAGAAGGAAAGAAAATGAAGCGAATCCTGCACTCCAAATTCCACTATCTCGGGGGACATCCTGCCCCATAAGCCCAAAGATCTGTGGGTCAGGTGTTGCCCTGTTCAGTCAAATGAAGACCCATGGCAGAAACTCACGAACTTGAATAGACGTCATCCTCAAACGATCACAATGACAACTTTTAGACTGTGTGCGGATTTGAGAGATGTGTGTGAGAGGGAAAAAGAAATTAAGCATTTGTGTGCAGTGGGAGGGGCAGAGTGCTACAAATATGGAAAAATGGCAGGAAGTGGAGACAGAAGGAGTGTGTATTATGCAGGAGACAGTATGTGAAAGATAGGTTGATAGAGTGTGAAAATGAGATAAAAACAAAAAACTACTGCGGATGCTGGAAATCCAAAACAAAAACAGAATTACCTGGAAAAACTCAGAAGGTCTGGCAGCATCGGTGGAGAAGAAAAGAGTTGACGTTTCGAGTTCTGTTGAAGGGTCATTGGACTCGAAACGTCAACTCTTTTCTTCTCCACCGATGCTGTCAGACCTGCTGAGTTTTTCCAGGTAATTCTGATTTTGTTGTGAAAATGAGAGTATGTGTGGGAGAGGTGTGTACAACAATGTGTGAGTGAGAGAGATTGCAGGAAACAGAAAAAAACAGAGATAAAGTGGGAGAGTATAAGACATGTTCAAAGACAAAGTAAAAAGATTTAATATAAACAGTGTGAAAAACAAAGAAAAAATAGATTTAAAGAAGGAAAGAGAGATGAAAGAAACTTTCTTTACACTTGGGAAGGTTGAAGCGGTGAAACATGGCACCTTAAAATTTATTGCTAATTAAAATTCAACTTCCCAGTATAACATTCCTATCATTATGAAAATCTATCCCCTCACTTACTGTAATCAATGCAAAGGTCTGCCAGTACATTTAAAAAATATTTCATCCAGCACAATACTTTTTTTGCTATTCCTCAGCATTAAGACAATATGTATGCAAACTTTTGTCACACTTGGAATTGATTGGCTGGCATTACATAATAATGAAAGAGTGACAAATTACAATTGAAATGGCAGGGTTTGTATGAAGCAAAACTAAGGAACATGGTTTGAAAAACTACTGATAAAAACTCCTAAGGATATATGAAGATGAATCATTTATGGGCAGTTGGAAGTACACAAATAAGAGAAGAGAGAAATTAAACTAATAGTCGCTTGGTTGTACAGAACTTGAGTATTGCTGAAAAAAAAGAGACTTTTTTGTCAAAGCTTTTCATCTTGCACTCATCAGGATAATTTGTAAGAATACCAAATGTAGAGCTTCGAAAAGCTTTGACAAAAAATTTATTTTTCAGCAATACTCAAATTAAACCAGTAAAACCAGTGCAGATATCTTCTGAGACTCTTTTCAGCAACTGCTCCCTTCACTCAACTAATTACCATCTACTGGCAATAAGTTTTTTATACATAATAAGGACATAAAAATTGTAACATTTACAGGAAGGTGATAGAAAATTCTATTGTATTGTTAAGTTCAGTGTTGTAAAAAGCCGGATCTTAACATTGATTACCGTAAGTCAGGGATAGACAATTTCATAATTATAGAAGTGTTATAGTGATACGTTTGGATTTTAATGAGCAGCAGATTTTAAGGTGCCATGTTTTGCTTCGTTCAACATTCCCAAGCGTGAAGGAAGTTTCCTTCTTTCCTTCATCTCTCTCTCTCCCTCTTTGATTCTATCTTCTCTTTGAATTTCACGCTATTTGTATTATGTCTTTTTCACTCTGTCTTTTAATGTGCATGATACCTTCCCACTTTAAAAAAAATATTTTTTGTTGGAGGCCAAACAATATAAGCCTTCTGTTTATTTAGGGTCTTTGAACCATCACAGTTAATTGAGAAGCTAATAGCATGCACTTGGAAGTTCAAATGAACCCTCAAATATTGAAGTTATGCCTTTAAGAGGTTTGGAGAACATTACCATACACCTACAGAAATACTCATGTGGAAGAAGGACACAAATTATAAAGACGTGGAGTACAAGTAGCTTTATTCAAATGAGAAAAGTGGAAGAAAGCTTGTTATAATAGTTAGTGCCCCCAGCTTCTCCTCAGTCAAACTTGGCAGGCTTCTCCTTTAAAAGAACTGGCTATCAAAGCCTCTGAGTGTCCTGTGAGTTATGAAGGAGAAAAAAACAAAACTTCTAACCTTCTCCTTCTATGAAAGAGCAAAAGCTTGTAAAGATACCTCAGAACAAAGATGTTTGTAAAAGATGTAATTACAGTAGTAGAGTTTAGATAATAAATGAAATAGTGAAGAATTATTGGTGATTCAGTATGACAGCTTTCTCTTGCAGTGATCAAATCAAACATGAAATAGTACAGAGTCCCTCACTTAATGCAAACATTAGTCCACAAAATGGAGATGCTTGTTAAACAGCAGAGATAAACCAAGGACCATTAAAGTCAATCTTAATCTGTCGATTTTTGTTAATCCCTGTCATTGTGCTTGGTAACCCCACTTGCAGTTTGCTTTTATCTTGTTCTGCTTGAGCTGTTCACAAAGAAATGCAGGTTCTTTTTATCATCAACTGATCAAATACACTGAGTACTAATAGGAATGATCCCTTGAAAACCAGCACTCTTGAGGCAGCCTCAGGCAACTGATGCGGCGACCCTCCAGTTTGGGCCCCTTTAGCTACAATATAATTGTCAGCAACATAGACATGAGGTGAGAAAATTAGCAATCACCTAACATGGAACATGGGCCTGCAGAGAGTTAGTTAGGCTTTTAGGACGATGCATTTGAAAGAGATAATGGGTTTCTTGGTCTCTTGTTTATTAAAGTGAGACATAGATATCTTTCTTAATAGTTACTGATAAAACATATTGAGACAGCAAATCCTTTCAGAATTGCTGTCTGCATGGAAGTTAAGTGGCAACACAGACTGGCTGAGCCAAATGGTTTGGTTCCATGATGTAATTTTTATGTATATCCAGTTGTTTCAGCGAGTCATCACAGTGATCTTCATATTCCAAAATTGATGCATCAATCAACAATCTTTTAAAATAAACTGTAGAATGTTGCTTTTAAACTGAATCATTAAAAATCTCAGTAATACAAAATATAATTGCCATATAATTTACATATTAAACTAGAACAGTCATGCACTGAACAGCTGGAGTCACTGTTGCAATCCATTATATCAGCCATTACATGAGCATGAAATATTACCATTTGGCAATGTGATCGCCAACTGCAAGAAGCAACATTCATATTCTCATAATACTGAACCCAAAACAATCCTCAGATGGCCCAAGTCCGAATTTTGAGTGGGTTGCTCATGCACAGCAAGCTTTTCCCCTTGGATACCAGAATATGGATACAAATCCTCCAGCCCCAACAAGAACTCTGAAGCACATTTCCTAATTAGCTTACCAGGGGACATGGACACATTGCTCCTTCCCTAGCGTAACTTATAGGAGTATAAAGGAGTCCCATACACTTCATTTTCCTCTTGTAAATGAAGACTTTAAACATTTGATCACCTCTTACAAAAGCAGCTCCTTTAACCACTGAAGACGGGTATGGAACAGTTCACATTCAATGCATACATATAAGACCACAAATCTTGCTCATATCAATTCCAGTTTACCAAATGCATGTCTAATATTAGGTCTTGGATGAGTTAGAATTGTCTCTAATTGAACGTTGGGAAGGTCAATGCCATCTAATTCAACTCTTGCTGAAAATGCTATCCCCTCACCACCAGATCTGTTGGGCTAAGCATCTGCATAGGGTGGCCTGCAGCTGCAACAGCCTGAATGAAGCCTGGCAAACGGGAAGGGCCTCTAAGCATGCCTGGAGTGCTATCCCCACCACGGGTCTGCTGTCTTCAGGCAGCTGACTGTCCCCCGATGCCTGCAGGGACCTAGAGGCGGACTGGGGAATCTCAATCGGCCTCCAACAAAAGGCCTTTTTTCGGCCCCTAACCAAGCCAATTATCAGCATGCAACTGCACCCCCCACCCCTGCAACCCCATCTCACTTCCAGGAATATGGCCTGGGGATTGGATGGAGCCTGGGAACCGGCATGCCGGCCAGCGGAGTGAAATTCTGCCTGGGCCAACTTCAATGTCCGCCTCAATCAGGGGTTTAAAAATCCAGCCAATGGCTTCAGGAATTCATGTTACAGCAGCATATACAGGACACTGGCTGCTTAATTAGAGGAGAGGCTAATCCTTAGCAGTGCATTAGTACAAGTATTTTCTGTACTGCAAAGCCACCCAGTTCTATGCCAGTTGATCTGAAGGGAGAAGCAACAATTTCCATCAGCTATAATTACAGTGGTTTGGAACACAAAGGGAAGACGTTTTACCTTCTCTTTCTTCTACCTCAAAGCTTATCCCAGGAATTTAAAAGTACATTCTGTTCTGACTTTAGCTTTAATGGGATTTTCTTCCCCTAAATAATCCAATTTAACTGCTACATGCAAATATTTCCCAGCTCTTTTCTGAAAAACAGACCGACACTGGCTGATAATTTAATGTTATCCTGTGCGTGATCATGAAACAAATCAGAGCAGGTCTAAGCATCCCAGGAGATTATTCTGATCCAAACTGAACACAACCTCTACTGGCCCGTAGTCCAAGTTGCACTTTTGACACTATTAAAACCAATGTATGACTGATCGCCCTTCTTGTTGCTTTGTACCTATAGCAGCAGCACAACATATGGACATTGAAGCGACTATAAATACCCCACCAGGATGGTCTGAGGGCCCTTAGCTTCTTCCTTGAACAGAGGCCCGAACAATCCCCATCCACCACTACTCTCCTCCGTCTGGCTGAACTTGTTCTCACACTGAACAATTTCTCCTTTAACTCCTCTCACTTCCTCCAAATAAATGGTGTGGCTATGGGTACCCGCATGGGCCCCAGCTATGCCTGTCTCTTTATGGGGTATGTGGAACATTCCTTGTTCCAGTCCTACTCCGGCCCCCTCCCACAACTCTTTCTCCGGTACATCGATGATTACTTCGGTGCTGCTTCATGCTCTCGTCGGGACCTGGAAAAATTTATTAATTTTGCTTCCAATCTCCACCCCTCCATCATTTTCACATGGTCCGTCTCTGACACTTCTCTTCCCTTCCTTGACCTCTCTGTCTCAATTTCTGATAGACTGTCCACCAATATCCATTACAAGCCTACCGACTCCCACAGCTACCTCGACTACAGCTCCTCACACCCCGCTTCCTGTAAGGACTCCATCCCATTCTCTCAGTTCCTTCGCCTCCATTGCATCTGTTCTGATGATGCTACCTTCAAAAACTCTGACATGTCCTCCTTCTTCCTTAACCGAGGTTTTCCACCCACGGTAGTTGACAGGGTCATCAAGCGTGTCCGGCCCATCTCCCGCGCATCCACCCTCACGCCTTCTCCTCCCTCCCAGAAACATGATAGGGTCCCCCTTGTCCTCACTTATCACCCCACCAGCCTCCGCATTCAAAGGATCATCCTCCGCCATTTCCGCCAACTCCAGCATGATGCCACCACCAAACACATCTTCCCTTCATCCCCCCGGCGGCATTCCGTAGGGATCGTTCCCTCCGGGACACCCTGGTCCACTCCTCCATCACCCCCTACTCCTCAACCCCCACCTATGGCACCTCCCCATGCCCACGCAGAAGATGCAACACCTGCCCCTTCACTTCCCCTCTGCTCACCGTCCAAGGGCCCAAACATTCCTTTCAAGAGAAGCAGCATTTCACTTGCATTTCCCCTAACTTAGTCTACTGCATTCGTTGCTCCCAATGCGGTCTCCTCTACATTGGAGAGACCAAACGCAAACTGGGCGACCGCTTTGCAGAACACCTGCGGTCTGTCTGCAAGAAAGACCCAAACCTCCCTGTCGCTTGCCATTTTAACACTCCACCCTGCTCTCTTGCCCACATGTCTGTCCTTGGCTTGCTGCATTGTCCCAGTGAAGCCCAACACAAACTGGAGGAACAGCACCTCATCTTCCGACTAGGCACTTTACAGCCTTCCGGGCTGAATATTGAATTCAACAACTTTAGATCTTAAACTCCCCCTCCCCCCATCCCCACCCCGTTTCCTCCCCCTTCAATAATTTATATAGATTTTTCTTTTCCCACCTATTTCCATTATTTTTAAATCTACAACTAATACCTTGTCAGTCTTTCCACCCCACCCCCCACTAGAGCTGTACCTTGAGTGTCCTGCCATCCATTCTTAATTAGCACTTTTCTTAGATAATATCACCACCTTCAACACCTCTTTGATCCTTTTGTCTGTGACATCTTTTGATTATCTGCTCCTATCACTGCTTGCTTGTCCCTACAACCACCCCACCCTCAACTTCTCTCCCCCCGCCCCCCACCTTAAACCAGCTTATATTTCACCCCTCTCCTAACTATACTTCAGTTCTGTTGAAGGGTCATGTGGACCCGAATCATCAACTCTTTTCTTTTCCACCGATGCTGCCAGACCTGCTGAGTTTTTCCAGGTAATTCTGTTTTTGTTTTGGATTTCCAACATCCGCAGTAGTTTTTTATTTTTATATAAATATGATGTCATGTTACTCACCTTCACTTTGTCAGAAACTTGGAACAAAACTGTACTTGTGCATGGCATTGAAAATCTTGTACAAAACTGAAGCACAGCTTACACTGTCAACTGCTACTGGAGTAAGTCTGCTGACAGGACGTATGAACGTATAGGGCAGGATTTTCCCGTCGGCAAGCAGGGGGCGGAACTCCCGACGTCACCGCGCCCCATTTAAATTTTCAGGTAGGCGGGGGCGCAGCAAAATCAGCTGTGCGCCCGCCGATCTGTCAATGGCCAATTGAGGCCAGTGACAGAGTCATTGAAGCAATTAATGGACCTGCCTGTCCAACCTTAAGGTTGGTGGGCAGGCCAGGAGCCCTGGTGGGCTTCAGAAACAGCATGAAACCTCATCCACGGGTGGGATGAGGTTTTATGTAGGTTTTTAAAAAATTTAATTAAAGTTTTTAAAAAAGGTTATGGACATGTCACATGAGAGGACATGTCAAGGAATTTTTTTTTCTATTTATAATATTTTTTAATTGTAGAGCCGATCTCCTTGAGGCAGCACTTAGCCTCAGGGAGATGAGTGCACTCTTTTGTGCGCATGCGTGAAAGAGCACATTCTCAATTTTGGGATTCCCCACGCCTGCACAGGGAGCGCACAGCGCTTCTGTGTGGACGTCATGCTGGGCGGGCCTTAACTGGCTTGCCCATGCAAAATGGCGGCGCACGCTTCTTGCGCACCCGCACTTCAACTTCCCCCCCGACAGGGGGAAAATCCTGCCCATGAATTAGCAGCAGGAGTAAGCCATTCGGCCCTTCGAGCCTGCTCCACCGTTCAATAAGAACATGGCTGATCTGGTTGTGGCCTCAAATCCACATTCCACCTACCCCCGATAAGCTTTGACTCCTTTGTTAGTCAAGAGCCTATCCAGCCCTACCTTAAAAATATTCAATAACTCTGCCTCCACCACTCTGCGGGGAAGCGAGTTCCAAAGACTTATGACTGTCTGGATGAAAAAGTTTCCTCTCATCTCCGTATTAAAGTGAAAGACCCCTTATTTTTAAACTGTATCCCCTATTTCTAGTCTGCCCCACAAGGAGAAACATCCTTTCAGCATCCACCCTGTCTAGTTCCCTCAGGACTGTATATGTTTCAATAAGAACACCTCTCATTCTTCTGACCTCCAATGGATACAGGCCCAGCCTGTCCAACCTTTCCTCATAAGATAACATCCCCCCCCATCCCAGGTATCAGTTCAGTGAACCTTCTCTGTACTGGTTCTAATGCATTTATATTCTTTGTTAAATAAAGAGACCAAAACTGTATACAGTACCTTGTGATCTCACCAATGCCCTGTACAATTGTAGCAAAACATCCTTACTTTTTTGCTCCATTCCTCCTGCAATAAACAGCAACATTTCATTTGCTCTCCTAATCACTTGCTGTACCTGCATACTAACATTTCCTGATTCATGTACCAGGTCACCCAGATCCCTCTGTACCTCAGAGTTCTGTAATCTCTCTACATTTAAATCATATGAGCTTGAATAAATGACTATACTGGATGAAGGCCATTCACACACAGATGGAGAAAAGCTGGAAACACAGAAGGTGGAGGGAGCTGATTGTCAATGTCACCGACTGGAAGCCCTCCACAGATTTAAACATTAAGAGGTAATCATATTAATAGAATCAGAAAAAGAGTTGGAGGAAAGCAAAAAACAAACAAATGCAGAGAGGAGGCACTCATGGAATGTTTGCAGAGTAACTCTGAGTGATTAGAACGTGGAGCTTGTACATGGAGTAGATGAGATGGAGAACCTTTAAGGAGAATTTATTTAAGGACAAGAGTATAAAGATAGGGTTAGATGAAGTAGGATGGAAGGAGATTCCCGTGGAGCATAAACACTAGCATAGACCAGTTGGGCTGAAAGCTGGTTTCTGTGCTGTAAATTCTACGTAATAATGTAACAGATTGGCCCAGAATTGCTGGAGCAGGGCATCTTATGTGTGCCATTAGTTAGACAGTTTCTCTCAGCAATTCAGCTTGATTTTTTTTTAATGGCAACTACTTCTCTTTCTCCATCATCCTTAATGCTCCAGCTCTTCCAGCCATTTTCAGATGCAGGAAAAGCTCTGCCCTCCCTCTCTAAGTCACCAGGAAGTCATGGGAGTCTTCAAATTCTCCATTCCAATATCAAAATCTGGACAGCAATCTACCCCCATTAGAGCGTAAGTGAGCATGGATGAATTTTCCTCGCTGGTACCTAGATCACACATGGGATGGCATCAAATTGGTAGCTTGCAGCATTTGCTGCAGATTTCCTCCAGCAAGATCAAAATCCTGGCTCCCCCTCTAACAGAACTCTGGATGTGTCTACAGCACATGGATTGCAGTGGTTCAAGGCGGTGGCTCATCGCCATCTTCTCAAGGGCAATTAGGGATGGGCAATGATACATTCAACGAATGAATTAAAAGACATTGAGAAGGCCAAATTCGCAGAGGCACTTACCTTGCTTTAGTTACTAAGTGTTTTAATAACTGGTCATTATTGTATAGTTTTAAAATGGAAATTTGATAAGTAATTAATTGTAAAATCACAGCAAATAAAAAAGATATCACTGACGGGGAGTTGATGGCATAGTGGTATTGTTGCTGGACTAGCAATCCAGAGACCCAGGGTAATACTCTGGGGACCCGGGTTTGAATCCTGCTATGGCAGATGATGGAATTTGAATTCAATAAAAATCTGGAAGAAACCATTGCTGATTGTTGTAAAAGCCCATCTGGTTCACTAATGTCCTTTAGGGAAGGAAATCTGCTGTCCTTACCTGGTCTAGTCTACATGTGACTCCAGGCCCACAGCAATGTGGTTGACTCTTAAATGCCCTCTGAACAAGGGCAATTAGAGGTGGGCAATAAATGCCAGCAATGCCCACATCCCATGAATGAATAAAAAAAACAACATAGGCTCCAGAGAGCTTTAAGCACTATTTTATCTAAATTTTGAGTGGCTCCAGCACTAAAACTTTCTGTAGGTGATGCACTCATTCTTAGCAACATTGAAGATTCCACTCCAGCCCTAGTACAAATCATACAGTAAATTCCTAGTCTGACCCCATAACCCTTGCTAAGCATGGTGATGTGATCTCTGTTTCACATGATGCAAAACCAATTTTCAACTCTGTATACAAGGCTGTAAATCTTCAGCAAAACCTGACCTTGGTCTTGAGCTTGCACAAGAATACATTCCTACACTTCAAATCTTCTCACAAATAAATTCATTCCAAAACAGATCATGGGAGATGAACAGTAAAAGAGGGTATAAAATTGAGTTTTACTTCTGCCATAAATTTATTTTTAAGTTCTGACAGATTAAAGGCTTGAAAAGAAAAAAAAATATCTTTACTGAAGTCCATTTAATCTGTACCTACTCTCTGATCAGATACAGTGAATGTTTGGTAAACTTGTGCAGGAAACACTTCACGGGAAATGAAAAATGTATAATCCTCAGGACACTGACATATTTGGTAATTGAAATCTGAAGTTAATGCTCTTTCAGCAATCAACCCACTATGAATCAGTCTCCGCGAGGACGCTGTCAGTCTCTCCACGGCCACCACAGGCCCAACACCATTGGTGTCAGTCATGTACTTCTCTCTTCCTGGAGATTCTTTCTCCCAACATGATGGGACACTTCACAACTACGTGCTGACCTAAGCCTACCCATAATTCTACCCAGAGTTTGCCTTGGGTTATTCAGAGCGACAGGAACCAAACTTGAACTTTCCTATTGCAAAGAAACAAACACCATAATTGAGTTACTGGTCACATCTAGGCCAAGCACCAATGTTTCATGCTGACAGTTAGCTTTCTGGGGTCTTGGTCAGCGTCTGCTAAGACAAGTTGATGCAACTGGCCTCCCTATTGTGTCTCTGGGGACAGGATACCCAATGTATGGTGAGGGGAGGGGGCAGAATACATGGAAATGAGGAATGAGAAGTGCAAAGAGAAATGGGTGGTAGTGAAAGAGTCGGCAGAGCAGGTGACAGTGAAAAGGGGAAAAATAGGTGCCAATAACAGAGGAATGAGTAGAGCACAATGAAAAAGGAGGACATTAAAAGGCAGAAGTAAGGGAGAAATGAGTAAAAATGTAGACAATAGTGAAGGGAATAGAAGTAGGCAACACTTTTAAGAAAATAGGTGAGAAGGTATGAGCAAGGCTGGGCAGGATGAGGAAACAGTGTCAAAATTAACTGAGAGAGAGAGGGGAGGGAAAATTGTAGCAGTAACTGAGAGGGAGGGAACAACTGCTTGGTGAGAGAAAAAAATGGAAGAAGAGTCTCAGCTTAGCTAAGTTGGAGAAGGGTTGAAAAAGCAGATTGACAAATTTAATTGGCAAGGAAGAATAAGAAGAGTATCAATATGAACTAGGGGCATTGATCAGATAGACATCTGGTGGTACAGAACTTGAGTATTGCTGAAAAGAGACATGTCAAAACTTTTTGTCTTGCACTCATCAGGACACTTTGCAAGAATACCAATATAAGGGGAAAACAGCAATTTATACTATATGTGAAGAGAATGCTAATTGTTTGGCAAGTGGAGTTTGATTGATATAGGTGTTGCCATGGAGAATGCACCAGTGATGATGACTGACAGTTAACGACCAAGCTGCAATTTCAAACAATGTTTGGCAGTTAACTGGGTTGAGTGACCCATTTATGCCTGCTCTCTGTTTTCTGTTAGCTAGACAATCTTCTATCCATGCCAATATGTTACCCCTACACCATGCGCTTCATCACCTCCCTATTTATCCATCCATCATTGACACTCACCCCAATCTCTATGCATTGTGATACATCAGTTTCATAGACACCCTTGGTGACTCTCAATATACATCGATTGAATATCTCACCTTCACTCAATCATAACTCTGTTTTTGTGGCCTTTGTAGGGGAAGAGAGCGCAAAATCTAAGGGAGAGGGGCAAGGGTGTAGGTAGGCCACCTGAGCTCACTGACGCAGAGGAGAAATAAATGCCACATCTGTGTCCCTGTCAGAGATGGAGAGACAGGGAGCTTGCAGGTAGCTGGTGACAGAATTACAAAGATCACTGACACATATGCGAACTTCATTTCATCAATGACTGCAACATGAAAAGACTGAGTATGATGAATGTCAGGATTGTTACTTTGCCATGCCTAAATCATATCCTTTTTTGTCTTACAAGTCTTCTCATAAAATTATAGAGTTTCATTATGGCACAGGAGGCCATTTGGCCCATCGAGTCTATGCTAGCTCTCTGTAGAGTCATCCAATCAGTCCCATTCCTCTGCTCTATCCCCATAATCATGTAAGTTTATTTCCCTGAAATACCCTTCCAATTTCCTTTTTACAATGACTGATTGTCTTCGCTTCTACCACTCTCATTGGCAGCAAGTTCCCAGTCATTAACACTTGCTATGTAAAAATGCTCTTTCTCTCATTCTCATGTAAAAGTGTCGCAGAACACCCACAAGGACAATAGCTCACATGGTACACAATGCTGCCATTGTGCGTCGGTGGTGGAGGGAGTTAATGTTGAAGGTGATGGATGGGGTGCCAATCAAGTGGGCTGCTTTGTCTTGGATGGTGTTGTTACGGACAGGAGGGGGTTTAACTTAAAACAGCCCCAATTTCTCCTCTCACCACCTGTCAATAAACAGAAAAGTGTTTTTTGATTTCCCCTTTTTAAGTGGTGGTGTATTTTCCCAACCCCTCAGTTTTGGAGTGGTCCAATCCTCTATTAATAACTCCACAGCAAACTCAAGATAGGATAATATCAGAGGGGTAGTTTATTTTACACACACACAAAAGGTGGAAAGGGGTTTCACGACGTCCACCACTTTTTATATTCATACAATAAAAGAGGGATAAGGAAAAGAAAGGATTCAGGGTAAAGACCACAATAAAAATAAATAAGAATTATTATTTCACGTCAGTCCAGAGTCCAGAGTCCAAGTAAGTCACTGTCCAAGGAAGGTTGGCTTTGTGTGGCTGAAGTCCTGATCTTTTCCTAGGAACTCATTTGAAGGCTGAGGCAGATGAAGATGCAGCAAAGTGTTCTTGTATTCTGGAAATTAGTTCACTTTGTTGGCAAAATGCAGGATTCTTTCTGGAGACCAGACTTTGAGAGAGTTGGAGGTCAGAGCAGGCTGCTATAGCCTGGAGTCCTGTTACCTCTTCTGAAGTTAGACAGTAACTGAAGGTGGAATCTGAAAGCTGTATAATTAAAGCAATTCAAACAGCTCAAGCTTCAGTCATGAGACAGGATGGTTTTGGATCGAGCTACTCAGCTAACAAACCCCCTTATCAAAACCCATTGTGTTTTGAGCAGGTAACTGTACAACCATTAGCAGAACATTGGAGATGAGGAGTCCCAATAGCTCTGCCTTTGTCCAGCGCTGGCTGGTGCAGACACCTCGTCTACTAGCCCTTTGTGTTGGCTTGGCTGGAACGTTTATACAATGCAAGGAGTGTTACATTCCAGGAGTTACACGAATTAGCCTTTATCCGTTTTTAAACTGCTCAGAAACTTCCAGAACTACCATCCTGTGGTCAGCTGTGGCCATTTTATCAGTCCAGCCTTTTGTCCATTTTAAAAAGTAATAAATTTATAAAGTAGCCAGGATGATATAGATATATACATTCTCCTTCCTGTCTTCTGATGATGACAGTGTCAAGGTCCCTGAGTGTTATTGGAGCTGCACTCATCCAGGCATGTGGAGAGTATAAAACGATTCCTGACTTGTGCCTTGTAAATGGTGGACAGGCTTTGGGCAGTCAAGAGGTGAATTGTTTGCCACAGAATTCCCAGCCTCTGACCTGCTCTTGTAGCCACAGTATTTATATGGCTAGTCCAGTTCAGTTTCTGGTCAATGGTAACCCCCGGGATGTTGATAGTGGGGTATTCAGCAATAGTAATGCCAGTGGGTGTGAAGGGGAGATGGTTACACTCTCTCTTATTAGAGATGGTCATTGCCTGGCACTTGTGGTACGATTGTTACTAGCCACTTATCAGCCGAAGCCTGAATGTTGTCTTGGTCTTGCTGCATTTGGACATGGACTGCTTCAGTGTCTGAGGAGTCACAGATGGTGTTGAACATTGTGCAATCATCAGCAAACATCCCCTCTTCTGACCTTATCACAGAGGGAAGGTCATTGATGAAGCAGGTGAAGATGGCTGTGCCTAGGACACTACCCTGAGGAACTCCTGCAGTGACGTCCTGGGGCTGAGATAATTGACCTCCAAAAACCACAACTACCTTACTTTGTGATAGGTATGACTCCAAATAGTGGAGAGTTTTCCCCCTGATTCCCTTTGCTAGGGATCCTTGATACCACACTCGGTCAAATGCTGCCTTGATGCCAAGGGCAGTTACTCTCAGCTCACCTCTTGAGAGCTATTTTAACCATGTTTGGACCAAGGCTGTAATGAGTCAGGAGCTGAGTGGCTCTGGCAGAACCTAAACTGAGTGTCAGTGAGCAGTGTATTGCTGTGTTAGTGCCACTTGATAGCACTGTTGATGACCCCTTCCACATTCTGTTGATGAGCAAGTGTCAATTGATGGGGCGGTAATGGGTTGGATCTGTTCTGCCTTTTGCGGACAGGACATACTTGAGCTATTTTCCACATTTCTGGGTAGATGCCACTGTTGTAGCTGTGCTGGAACAGCTTGGCTAGGGGTGCAGCAAGTTCTGGAGCACAAGCCTTCAGTACTATTGCCAGAATATTGTCAGAGCCCATCCTTTTGCAGTATTCAGTGCCTTCAACCATTTTGTGATATCACATGGAGTGAATCGAATTGGCTGAAGGGGGAGGCTGAGATGGATCATCCACTCAGCACTTCTGGCTGGAAATGCTTCAGACTTCGTTTTTATGCTGGGCTCTCCCATCATTGAGGATGGGGATATTTGTGGAGCTTTTTCCTCCTGTTAGTTGTTTAAAAGTCCACTGCCATTCACGACTGGGTGTGGCAGGACTGCAGAGCTTAGATTTCATCTGTTGATGATGGGATCACTTAGCTCTGTCTATCACATGCTGCTTCCACTGTTTGGCATGCAAATATCCCTGTCTTGTAGCTTCACCAGGTTGACACCTCATTTTTAGCTATGCCTGGTGTTGCTTCTGGCATGCCCTTCTCCACTCTTCATCAAACCAGGGTTGATTCCCCAGCTTGATAGTAATGGTAGAGTGGGGGATATGCTGGGCCATGAGGTTAAAGATTGCAGTTGAATATAATTTTGCTGCTGCTGCTGTTGGCCTACAGTGCCTCACGGATGCTCAGTTTCGGGTTGCTAGATCTGTATGAAATCTATCCCATTTAGCATGATGGAAATGCCACACAGCACGAAGAAGGGTATCCTCAATGTGAAGGCTGGACTTCATCTCCACAAGGATTACGGTGGTCACCCCTGCCAATACTGTCATAGACAGATGCACCTGTGACAGGTGGATTAGTGAGGACAAGATTAAGTAGGTTTTTCCCTCTAGTTGGTTCCCTGCCGCAAACCCAGTCTAGCAACTATGTCCTTTAAGACTCAGCCAGCTGGGTCCTGGTCATTAGCAGTGCTACCGAGCCACTTTTGGTGATGGACACTGAAGTCCCCCACCCAGAGTACATATTCTGTGCCCTTGCCATCCTGCTGTTCTTATCACTCTCTTAGTATCCCTTTGTTGTTCTTTATATCTGTTCCAATTTGCGGGATTCCTACTGTTGTTTGCCTTAGTATAACATGCAAATAAAGGGCCCATACAATCTCTCACTTCCCTTGTTAGCCAAGGTTGCTTCATGACAGATATAGACCTAGCCTCTTACAGCCCTTTCTCTCTCTCTTCAGGTACCATGCCCTAAGAGGGCATTTGAGACTGTGGACTTCCAGATTAATCTTGCTCTAGAGGTGTGAATCATCTTTGTTGGTGGTACATTCACCCAGTTTGTGAGGCTCTTTAGAAAAATCGTCCTTTGTTTACCTCTCTTTTACCATCGATCTTTCCCATCAACATCAGATCTTCTAAATCATGATGCCCCATTACATGGCCAAGAAATTCGAACTGTCTCTTCCTGATCTCAGTCAGCAGAGTTCTTTTGGTCTCAGAGATTTTGCTAGCACCTCTTCATTGCTAGTGTGACTTTTCTAAAATATCTTAATTATTCACCTCAAAAAAATACTTTGACGCCTCAATTCTTCTCTGCATTGCTTCACTGATCAACCAACTCTCACTTGCATATACCAAAATTAGTGTAGCATTCCAGGTTCTCAGTTTTGTTTTCATGGCTACTTTTGTGTTGATCATAATATTTTTCATTTTATGAACTGCATCTTTGGCCATTCCAATACTTTGTCTTATTTCTTGGTTGCACTTTCCGTCCGATATGAACATACTTTCTAGGTAACAAAATTTGTCTACCTGTTTGAACTTTGCATTCTTCACTGTGACCTTGCATTCTGCTATGATTTTCTTTTTGGATACTACTAGACATTTTGTTTTCTTACAATTTATGCTCATCCCTTTCTTCTCACTTTCACTCGCTACTCTATCCAAAATCTTTTCCAGTTTCTCTTCAGAGTTGGCAATAAGAATGGTGACATTGGCATTTCTTATATTATGAAGGTTGTAATCTCCAACTAATAATCCAGGAAATCTTCATTCTCTCTAAGAATATTTTAACTTTACAAATTGAGTAAATCTGGGGAGAAAACACACCATTCTGACCCCTCTTTTATTCTTTACAAAATTGGCTTGATCATTCTCAACCTTTACTGATCCAGTTTGTTCCCAATAACGATTGCTTAGCATGCTAAGATCTTTGCCATCAGGGTCAAGAGACTCTAATGTGCTCATCAGTTCTTCATGTCTTGCCTCATCAAATACCCTACTATAATTAATAAAGCACATGAATACATCTTTTTTCCATCCTTATGGCCCTTTTTGATAGCGTGCATAACATATATCATTTCCTGTTCCTGTATCTTCTACAAAACAGCATTCAACAGCTGAAATTTCTGTTTTTATCTTGCTCCTGGCCCTACTAATCAGTACTCGAAGAAGGATCTTAGTAACGTGACTCATCAGACTGATAGTGTGGTGGATTTCACATTCAATTGCTCCAGGTCTTTTAGGGAACACAATAAGTATTGATTTACTTCCGTCTTCTGGGATTTCTTCCATGTCATAAACTTAATTGAAGATGAGAGTCAACTTGTCTATTCCAACATATTCTAAACTTTAAATTTGTTTGATGACTATTTCACCTGGGCCTTTGGTTTTATTGTTAGACCATAAGACATAGAAGCAGAAGTAGGCCATTCTGCCCATCGAGCCTGCTCCGCCATTCAATGAGATCATGGCTGATCTGATAATCCTCAACTCCGCTTTCCTGTCTTTTCCCCATAACCTTGATTCCCTGACTGATTAAAAATCTGTCTATCTCAGCCTTGAATGTACTTAACGACCCAGCCTCTACAGCCCTCTGCGGTAAACAATTCCACAGGTTGACTACCCTCTGAGAGAAGAAATTCCTCCTCACCTCTGTTTTAAATGGGTGCCCCCTTACTCTGAGATTATGCCCTCTGGCTCTAGACTCTCCCACAAGGGGCAACAACTTCTCAGCATCTACCATGTCAAGCCCCCTAAGAATCTTATATGTTTCAGTAAGGTCCCCTCTCATTCTTCTAAATTCCAATGAGTACAGGCCCAACCTATTCAACCTCTCCTCATAAGAAAATCCCTCCATACCCAGGATCAACCGAGTGAACCTTCTCTCCAAGGCCAGTATATCTTTCGTTAGATAAGGGACCAAAATTGTTCACAGTAGTCTAGGTGTGGTCTAACTAGTATAGTTAGTTAGTTCGCCTCATATAGTTTTAGCAAGACTTCCCTATTTTTATACTCCATTCTCTTTGAAATAAAGGCCAACTTTCCTTTTGCCTTCCCTATTACCTGTTGAACTTGTATGTTAGCTTTTTGGGATTCATGCACAAGGACTCCCAAATCCCTCTATGCTGCAGCCTTCTGCAGTCTGTCTCCATTTAAATAATATTCAGCTCCTCTATTCTTCCCGCCAAAGTCCGTAATCTCACATTTTCAACATTATATTCCTTCTGCCAAGATTTTGCCCACTCACTTAACCTGTCTAAATCGCTCTGTAGACTCCTTGTGTCATCCTTACCACTTGCCTTCCTGCCTATTTTTGTGTCATCCGCAAACTTGGCAATAGTACATTCACTTCGCTCATCCAAGTCATTAATTTATATTGTAAATAATTGAGGCCCCAGCACTGATCCCTGTGGCACTCCACTAGTTACAGGTTGCCATCCCAAAAATGCCAACCTTATCTCAACTCTCTGTCTTCTATTAGATAGCCAATCCTTTATCCAGGCTAATATACTACCCCCAACAACATGGGCTCTTATCTTATTAAGTAGCCTTATGTGTGGTACCTTATCAAATGCCTTTTGGAAATCCAAATATATTCTATCTACTGGTTCCCCTTTTTCTATCCTGCTTGTTACCTCCTCAAAAGAATTATAATAAATTTGTTAGGCACGATTTCCCCTTCATGAAGCCATGCTGACTCTGCTTGATTAGATTATGTATTTCTAAATGCTCTGTTATTACATCCTTTATAATAGGCTGCAACATTTTCCCAATAACAGATGTTAAGCTAACTGGCCCATAGTTACCTGTTTTTTGTCTCCCTCCCTTTTTGAATAAGGGTGCTACATTGGCAGTTCTCCAATCCTCTGGGACTTTTACAGAATCTAAGGATTCTTGGAAGATTACTACCAGTGCATCCACTATCTCTGTAGCTACTTCCTTTGATATCCTAGAGTACAATCCATCAGGTCCAGTGGACTTATTGGCCTTTAGCCCCATTAGTTTCCCTAGTACTTTTTCTCTAGTGATAGTTATTGTATTTATTTCCTCCCTACCTTTTGCCCTTTGATTATTTAATATTTTTGGATGCCATTAGTGTCTTCTACCATGAACACTGAAGCAAAGTATTTATTCAATTCATTTGCCATTTCCTGGTTTCCCATTATTATTTCTCCAGCCTCATTCTCTAAGGACCTATGTTCACTTTGGCCTCTTTCTGCCTTTTTATATACTTAAATAAGCTCTTACTGTCATTTTTTTATATTACTTGCTAGTTTACCCTCAAAGTTTATTTTCTCCCTCTTTATTTTTTTTGGTCATCTTTTGTTGGTTTTTAAAACTTTCCCAATCCTCTGGCTTACCACTAATCTTTGCCACATTGTATGTTTTTTCTTTCAATTTGATACTGTCCTTAACTTCCTTGGTTAACCATGGTTGGTTTATCCCCTTCCTTGAATCCTTCTTCCTCACTGGGATATATCTTTGTTGAGAGTCATGGACTATTTTCTTAAACATCTGCCATTGTTCATCAACTGTCTTTTCTGCTGAACTGCTTTCCCAGTCCACTCCAGCCAACTCTGCCCTCATTCTATTATAATTGCCCTTATTTAAGTTTAGCACAGTTGTTTCTGAACCAAGTTTCTCACTCTCAAGCTGAATGCTAAATTCTATCTTGCTCACCCTTTCGAGTTATGTTGAGGTCTTATATTCTACCAAATTCTTTTTTGAACCCTCCCACTGTTCAAAGTAGTTTTTATCAGCTAATAGTTCTGCCCAATCTATTGTTGTTAATTCCTGCCTCATCCCTCCAAAGTCAGCCTTAGATAAATTTAAAATCTTGGTTCATGATTCATCCTTCCTCTTCTTAACTCTGATATTGAAATCTATCATATTATGGCCACTGTTAGTGAGGTGTTCCCATATGGTTAGA
Organism: Cetorhinus maximus; assembly: GCF_964194155.1. Classification (NCBI taxonomy): domain Eukaryota; kingdom Metazoa; phylum Chordata; class Chondrichthyes; order Lamniformes; family Cetorhinidae; genus Cetorhinus; species Cetorhinus maximus. Next base: position 35,295,984 of record NC_135902.1, read on the forward strand.
TTATTGGCTAGTTTGGAGGTCAGGATAAATTCCAATTCCCCAAAGCTGAATGGTAACACACCCTTGATAGTAAAATAATTGTCTATTTATAGTGAAAATGACAGTACAATTCTGGCATTGTTTAAATGCAACTACTTTGTTGCTTTGATATGATCTACATCGTGGTGCTTCCAAAATATTGGCTTCACTAGTCTGCATTAAAGTCAGTGACCTGGTGTTTTAGTTAATTAGATTTGGAATTAGGATGTAATCATCACCACTTTATTTTTCATACATGCACATTTAAGATAGAACCTATTAGATTTTGAATTAAAATACTGAGCAGACCATAAAAATTATGAAATTGTCATGAACACTAGCAATCTAATTAAGCTTTTTACAAAAGCAATCCTACAAGGCTGCCTCTGTGAAAGGAATGTAGTGAGGTGATATGGAGGCACCGTTCCTCCAAAATAGAAGGTCTTTATTGGGATATTTATATTACCACTTTAGAATGTTTGTTTTGTAGCTTTCCCTCAGGACAGTGGTTTGACTGGTAGGTGTGTTGAAAGTCATACGTGTTGCTGTTTCAAATTAATTACAGGGACAGGTCTGGAAAAAGATGAAGTGGTTTTTCTTGAGGTTCATCCCGAGCAGCTCCATGACGTGGGATTCTGGCTCTACAGGCTATTCCCAGGGGCGTACTTCGAGCCAAATCAACTGCTATTGGTCGACCATCAACTTGATGAAAAGCTCACTTTGGTCTGCCTGAAACTTGCTGATCTTCCAGTGCAAAGATCTGTCCAAACCAAGCGTTGCAGGCAGGCACATTTCAAGGTCCAGGGCAATGTGCTGAGGGACGCTCTAAAGCTTAGGACTAAAGCTGCCGCAAAAGTGCAATGGGGAAAGGCCACTGTCTAAGGCCTTTCAGTGACAGTATACTGAGGGGCTGGAAACTTGGTAAAACCCCTGGGCTGCATCTTTGATATGTACTGAATCTTGTAAATATTTACTAATTGTAAATACAATGAGCAACATACAGCATTGGAAGAAACTAATTTTGTTTTCACTTTGTGTGATGTCAACTTTGAATGGTTATGGTCAGTACTTTTATAAATTTGATGAATAAAGTATATTTTTGAGAAACAAAATTTAAATAGAGGGACAGTTAGCACAGCTGATTTCACTCCCCCAGCCCTCAGGATAAGATAGCTACAGCTGGACCAACATTATTAGCTCTAAATGACAATGGAAAAGTCGAGATAGAAGCAGTGGACAAGTTCACTGATAAACACCAAAATTCCGTCCAAGAATGAAATCCAGGTTAGATTAGCTACGGCAAGAGGCATGACCAGTGACTTAAGTAGCGTCCAAAACCACCAGCATGAAGCTGAAAAACATCAGGTACAGCCACTCGTGTGGAGTGTTAAACTCTGAAGAAAGAGGATGAGAGGAGGATAACAGCTTTTGAAATATGGGTATGGCAGAGAATGCTCAGAATCAGCTGGATAGACAGAAAGACAAATGGGTGGGTTAGATCAAGAGAAGTTCAGGAATCAAAAAGGTTGCTAAGTATAGTTAAATGTAGACCCATCAGCTTTGTCCTGGCGACAACTGAAGAGTAAAATTGAGGGTAAAAACAAAAGAGGAAGAAGGAAACTTGGACGGGTGGATAGCATTGAGATTGAGGGAGGCTTGAAGATGGCTAGAGAAAAAGCAAGATGATGCCAGTGGCCCCACTAAGGATATGGTGACAATGAATGAATGATAGCTAAGGGGAAACATCCTCTGGTACCTCCCAGGTTTAGTAATTATCAATCTGTTAAATTCATGGGTGCAGCTTGTTAAATGAAGAATGTTACTACACAATTTTAATCATGTATTAATATTATACTACATGTTATTTTGCAGAATCTCTTACATAACAGATATTGTGTTCTCACAGAATTATAGATACAGCACAGAAGGAGGCCAGTTGTATTACCCTGGAATCCACATTTAAAATTAACAAAACCTGACCTCAGTGAAAGTGTGTGTTTTGTTTTGCTGAATGTCCAAGGACCAAAACCAGAAAATGAGCAGACAATTGCAACCTGAACAAGTCAATACATTCAGAGGCAGCTTATTTATTTGAAGTGATACTACACCTATGGGTAAGCACTTTTGAAACACTGAGACTGTTTCAACATGAATCTCAAGTTTTTATGGTGCAGGTGTAGTGACACAGAAAATGCTCCATCCAAGAACAGGTGAAGAAAGTAACTAGAAGGCAAGGAAGGTACATGTGGACCTGGAAATTGGGCAAGTGAGACAAGGGAAAATAATAGCTGTCAACTTGGTAATGTTCAATTTATGTTGAATAAGAATGACACAAATAGCAAAGGGAATAATTTTCTCATACTTGCAAAATTGGTAATAAAATAGGCCAGCTAACACAATTTTAAAAAAAAATAGCTGACATATGTGCCACTAAATTGCAAAGGGGCAAAGCAGATTATTCACTTTCACCTGACCTGGAGCTGGGACACTTTGAGAAACAATTTCAACCCAGTGATCCACAACAATGTGGTTAAAAATGAAAGCCAATAAAATATGTATGTCAATTCAGCCTATGGTTTGAATTTATGACTCTTATCTATGCCCATTCCTAAAACCCAGATTAGGACTGATATTCTACCTCTGCGGTTTTATCTGTTAAATCAATGCTGTTATATTTATGACTGAGGCGTGTTGGTGTCAAATATTAAATTTCAATTTAATCTGCTGGACTCACATTTGGAACTTTTTTTTTTAGAAAAGGCAGCTTCAACTGTCAAAACAAAGGCACTGACTTAAGATATCCGCCATAAGTCACCTGACATTTGGAACTACAAGCTGGCAAAACTTTTGGAAGCTTCTCAAAGGTAGACCACAATAAGCATGCCTCGACCACATCCCTGTGGAATGTTGCACCTTTGTGTCTTTGTCAGGACTTACTCCAAACGGCAAGGAAAATAAGGCCTCAGACTTCCTTGCAGCCAGGGCTACCAGGTAACAAAGGAGAACTAATGAAACTGATTATGCACAAGGCAAGTGCTAAGGACCTCATATTAAAAGCAAAATACTGCAGATGCTGGAGAGCTGAAATAAAACCAGAGAGTGCTGTAAAAACTCAAGCAAGTCTGGCAGCATCTGTGGAGAGGGAAACAGAGTTAACATTTCTTTGGAACTGAAGAGAGGCAGAAATGTGCTATTGAAAAAGGGGTAATGGTCATATGGAGCAAAAAGGAAGGTCAGGGATAGGTTAGAGAACAGGGGAGATTAAATTACGAAGATATCATGGAACAAAGGCAAAGAGAGTGGAAATGGTAATCAAAAAGGAACAAAGCACAGGTCCAGAGTAGCTGTTAATAGCAGAATAAAAGGTCAGTGCTGCCTGGAAGCAAAACATGAGAACAAGATACAGACTGGCACAAGGGGAAAAAAATGGGGAACAGAATTCATGGTCTGAAGTTGCTGAACTCAACATTGAGTCCGGAAGGCTGTAAAGTGCCTAATCGGAAGATGAGGTGCTGTTTCTCAAGCTTGCATTGGGCTTCTGCCTCTCTTCAGTTCCAAAGAAGTGTCAGATTGGATTCGAAATGTTAATTCTGTTTCTCTCTCCACAGATGCTGCTAGATCTGCTGAGTTTTTCTAGCACTTTCTGTTTTCATTGCTAAGGACCCCTATTTGCCTCTATTGTATGTCAATGGCTTTTACCATGGGAAGTGGAAACCCCTTTGTTAACATGAATGGATTATTGATTGTTTTCCATCGCGTGCCAATAGCCAGCCATCACATGAGCGAAACTCTTTGATTTTTGTAAGTCTTTTATTCCAAAAACCCTGCTAGCTTTGGGGCAGTTTGGGAAGGAACATCTTAAGGCAGCAAATAAGCTGCTTGCCTCTTTCTCTCAACTAAAGTGAACCCTGCTGGCTTATATCGCACTGAGGACAGCAGAGAAATTCTAAAGAAGGCTTCAAATTCCAAAACAGCGTTTCCAGGGGAAAAAAAAACAAGGACTACAGCTTTAAGAAATGCCTCAGCTATGAACAGTAGCAGAACACTCATAATTAGTGTACTCTTTATATCTTTATCTTTAATCATTGAATCTTAATTTGGCCATAGGTTAACTTTCTCTACATTGTAACTAGTATATTTGCATGCCGTGTGCGTGTGTGTGCACTTGTGTGTGTTACAACGGTTGGGACGTGTGTTTACCTTTTTTTAATATTTTAACATCTTTACCTGGATGGGTTTTTTAACACAATAAAAACTAATCCCTTACTCAGTTAAACTCAAGAAAGTCTGTCAGACTGAGTTCTTTGCAAACAGCACAGAAATAATTAGGTGCATACACACTGAGTTGACACGTTCATCCTTATAAATTTCAAAATACCCTGTTATGATCAACTGAGGAGTGAGAAGAAAGGTGTTGCGGGAGAGTGGTGGGAGTCCTTGCACCCATCCTCATCTAGTGGTAATGCCAAGAACAAAGTAGTAGCACAGATTTTAATGCATCCTTTTTGAACTCTCCTGGAAGACATTCATTCAACCTCAAAGTAAAGATAATTAGATGATTGGTTTTACATACACATTGTGATTGCTGTCCTGTGGAGGTATCACAATGTGCTTCTTTTTAAACATGGTTCAATCAATCAGAACATTATAGTTACATTTCTGTTTCTAAGATTCCTGCTCTCTAGAGAAATATGTGTAATTTCCCAATAATATCTATATGCATCATCTGTAAAACTGCTCTTTATATGCATAGCCACACATCTCTGTAACAGGCAGTATTCTCCCCTGCTTGACCTTCTGAATTAGAGTGGTTTTCTTTTAAACTGCTGGTTTATATTCTGGGTCAACTGTGTCCAGGTTATTTTTGGGCTGCTTAGGGACAAACAGTGGGGTATCTGTGGCCACAGAGAAAGTTAAGTCAATGGTCTTAATAATTTGCATGACCTGTTAGATCTTGCTGTTCTGATATTGGATTCAGCAAATTGCTGAAGAAACAGCGTGAAGACAAATCCTTTCCAAGCCTTTAGGCCGATGAAATTCAAACAGGTCAAACCAACCAATAAGAAATGTATATGCAAATATTAAGCTGTCTGGGTTTTGAGGGCTGGGCATCAGGGTGCAAAGTCAAGCTCAGGAGATGCAGGTAGAACACTGCACCCTAGGTTACTCCATGAAGAATTTTGGTGAAGGAGTTTCATTAGAAATGTGCTTTGTTAACAGAAACTTTTATTTCCTGATGAATTTCTAGAATTCATACCCATAACATTTCTAGTCATGCTTGTAAAATAAAACTATAAATGCTAAACAAAATTAATATGATAACTTAGCTCCTTGGAGTCCAGATTCCCAAACAATGATCCAAGCAATGTTAAAGAGGTTGAACAGATTTTTGTTTCAATAAAACAACAAATTGTATTTAGATAGCACCCTTAATATAATAAAACACCCCAAGGCACTCCATAGGGGCAATATAAAACAAAATATCATACTGAGCCACATAAGGCAACCTTAGGGCAGATGGCCAAAAGTTTGGTTAAGGGGGTAGGTTTTAAGGGGCATCTTAAAGGAGGAAAGCGAGGTAGAGAGGCAGAGAGGTTCAGAAAGGGAATTCCAGAGCTTAGGGCCTAGACAGCAGACGGCACAGCCACCAATAGGACAATTAAAATTGCAGATGCTCAAGAGGCAAGAGTCAGAGGAGCACTGATATCTCAGAGGGTTGTAGTGCTGGAGGAAATTACAGAGGTAACGACGGGATAGACCATGGAACGATTTGAAAACACAGATGAGAATTTTAAAATTGAGGCATTACCTAACTGGCAATTAGTGTAGGTAAGTGAGCACAGGGTGATGCATGTTAGGACACAGCAGAGTTTTGTACAGCAACTGTGGCTCAGTCGCTGGCACTCTTGCCTCCAAGTCAGGAGGTTGTGAGTTCAAGTCCCACATCAGAGATCTGAACACAAAAAGTTTGCATTGATACTTCAGTGCAGTTGTCACGAAGCTATTAATGTATATCATATTTTAGAGGTGTCAGCTGTGGCTCAGTTCATAGCACCCTCGCCTTTGAATCAGAGGGTTGTGGGTTCATGTCCCACTCCCGGAAACCAAGAACTGTGATTGTACTCGAAAGAGTTGCAATCTGTGACTGTTGATAACTCGAAAGAGTTTCAAATTTGTGGAGGGTAGAATGTGGGAGGCCAGCCAGAAATGCATCAGAATAGTCAGGACTGGAGGTAACAAAGACATGGAAGAGGTTTTTAGTAGCAGATGAGCTCAGGAAAGGGTGGAATTGGTGATATTAAGGGGTGAAAATAGGTGGCTTAGTGATGGTGTGGATTTATTTTTGAAGCTCGTCCCAGTGTCAAATTTGGCACTGAAGTTTTGAACAGTTTGGTTCAGCCTCAGACAGCTGCCAGGAAATGGGGTGAAGTCGGTGGGGAGCAGAGATTGTGGGAACTGAAGACAATGGTTTCAGACTTCCCAATGTTTAATCAGAGAAAATTTTGCTCGTCTAGTACTGAATGTCAGACAGCTGCCTGACAATTTAGAAACATTGGAGGGCTCAAATCATCTGTGCACATGTACAAACTGTTGTTTTTCGATGATGTCGCCAAAGGACAGCATGTAGATGAGAAATAGGAGGAGGCCCAAGGACAGATCCTAAGGGGATACCAGAGATAGTTGCACAGAGGTGGGAGGAGAAGCCATTGATGGTGATTCTCTATGATTAGATGGTAAGAATGGAAGAGTTGAGTGCATTCCCATGCAGCTAGATGGGTGAAAAATGCAAATGTGCAGACAATAGGGATCTAATTTTGGCAGCCCAGATATGCAAAAAATTGTTCACAGTGCCAATGAAAAAATAACTAATCCATCAGTATTACAATGTCTGCCACAGGAGCACTGAAAATTAAAAATGTAGTAAGCCACAAAAAAAATGTCATGCATGATATGTACATGTGTACATATTTATTTGGTTGCTATTGGGGAGCGAACTAGTTATGGCAAGTGTAAGGCACACTGACCATTCCTGCTTTGACTTGCTAATGTCTTCACTCAGATTAGCTTCCAAAATTAAAATGTCACACAAGTTTTGTGAACTGATTTATGATCTATAATTCTGCCAAACACAACTGGCACTGTAAATTAAATAGACCCAAAATAACTGCAATCCTTTAACAGGGTTTCAATCCACAATGAAGTCGAGCCTGCTGGTTGTGGGGGTTATATTGCAAAAGTACAGTTGGTCCTCAGCTGCTCTTGCGGCCTTTGAGTGTAATGAAAAAAAAGGTCAAGTGAAAGATGCAAATGAGCAGACCATCGGGATCTAATTTGGGAGCCAAGATATGCAGAAAACTGTTCAGAGTGCCAATGAGACAATAACTAATCCATCAATGTTGCAAAGTCTGCCACAGAATACTGATATCTCATGACCAACCTCTAACACACAAGATTACTTTTAAACTTAAACGTGCATTAACTGCAGCTGATTCTGAATTTTAAGATAATGCATTGACCCATTCTACTAAATTATCAAATTATTGAAGTCCTCCCCAGATATCACAGATCCTCCCTAGCTGCTCGGATGTTTTTATATTAGTATGAGTGAGGCGTTTATATCACTAGTTCTGAAAGTGTAGGTTTCATACAGATAGTGTCGACCCCTATGGATTTGCAGTGATATGGAACTCAATGAAACACTTTTAAAGTAACTGACTATTCCCTACATTCTAAAGAATACAAGCATATTTAGACATCTGTATAGGAAATTCTATCATCAAAGATTTAAAGACTATGGGAAGGAAATAGACAAAATTACTTTTTAATTCCCTGGCCTTCTGTTTGCAGACACAAGCCACCAGTTATTCAGCATTGCCAGAAACTCCAAGCCTATCATTAATACAGCACAACAAAACACACTGGTTGGAATAGTTAAAGAAAATTACAATAGACTGGTGATGCTGTGAATCTGTTGCGTCTTATATTAGAGGGCAGTTTTTTTTCTGAAAACCAATATAATGAGTTTCTGATCTTAGTTGAGCTATCTATAAATAAGCTGCCTCCTTGCCACTCTTATGCAGCTTCTATTGGCCAATTATAAAGTGTCATTGGCAGAATTCTGTGAACAGGTTCCTTGCTAACTTTCTCAGATTGTGGATTGAAAGCTCATACCAATGCTTGGGTACATCATTCAGCCTAGTGCTGAGCACTGTTGGAGTTACCACCTTTCAAGTGAGATGTTAAAACATGGCATTGTTAAGTCTGTTAAATTGGACATAGAAGATCCCATGGCACTAGTTAAAGAGCAAGAATTTCTATTGGTGCCCTGGTCTACATTCCTTTCTGAACCAGCACCACTAAAGTGATATTAATTGGCCATTAATCTTGCTTGCCGTTTGAGGTTCCTGCTTAACACATTTCAAAAACAATTAAAATCAATGCAGATATTTTGAGACATTTGGAGAATATGATTCGGCAATATATAAATGCAAACTTATTTATCTTAGGTAAGACCAAACAATATGTGACTAGTGAAGTTAAATAAATAGTCACTGTTATCACGACCAGCAAAAATAGCAACAGTAAAGTTGCCCTCAAGGCCATGTTGAATTCAACTGTGTTGCTGTGTCTTGCAAACTTTTGCTAAAGTCCTGCTCATTTCTTCTGTGTGATGTGAGAACAATGCTGTCAGTGACTGGTTGTAAAGAGAATAAACCAAAGAAAATAATGCACCAGTGAATAACTGAAGATAGATCAAATCTGAAAAGTGAAGCATTTTCTCACTACAAATGGCAGCATTGGGGTAACTCAAATTGTAGGACCTACATGGCATGAGCCAGCAGCAGATGAACATACAATCTGCATCTAATTGTCAGAATTATAATTAGAGGTGATTTGAACCATATGGCATTCTTAATAATGAAAAAAGCCCTTTCCAAACTAAGTGCATTTTCCTTTACCAATATGTAACCAAATATTTTACATAATTTAAGTATTAAATATCTAAGGCAAAGCAAAGCCAGAAAGAGGGCATTCAGCACATAGGGGTCTCTCTTTATTTCAGCTCTTCTTATTAGCTGGCTGTCATATATCAATCAATGCAAAAGTTTAATCAGCAGAAAATTTATAGATGAAATTATTGTGTCATTCAGCCAGATGCTTATAGTTGGCTAAATGACAAAAGCATTTTCTGCTCCCTGCAGATATGATGTGCCAATGTGTATATTTAATTCACACCCTAATGTACACTACTCCCATAACTGAGTAAGGAAAACAGTTATGGAGATGTGCTTATAGTCTTCAGTTGTTATATATCAGGTGTGAAGCAAACAATAACTCAAAGTGTAATTTTAACAAAGTCAGGGTTTGTTTGGGAAAATGTCAACACATCATTTAATCACATTTCTACTGGGCTCTTGTGTAACTATTTGTTCATTTTAGTAATCAATAAAGCATTACATCAAATACAGTTGATTGGCAAAATCCTTTTTACAGTGCACTCTGGAGCAGAAGGAGATAACAAAGCGGATAAACACTGATGGATAAACACTGCAGACCCCTTAAAAATTTCCCTTGAAGTAGAAAGCAAAATCAAATTTGTTGCAGTTTTGGACAGGCTACTACCAAAGCTACGTGCTATTGAATAATGCAGGCTGAGCCTTGGAAAACTAAACGCTGCAACTTTAGGATAGTTAAAGGCCATCTGTCATCAGAAATTTCTGCCCTGCAAGCCAAAAACTTCTGATTGTGAAAAGTGAACAATTTGTTGAATCAGAGCTATTGATAGAATGGATTTTGTAGTTTTTAAACAACTAAGACAGGTTACTGTTTACAAAAGAAATCTTATTATAAAACCAATGATTGTTCTAAAGCTGATATAATCATGTTACTTCCCTCCATCATCCCAGATTATTGTTTGTGGATGATCTAATGCCTTTGTGTGAATAGTAATGCGTTGGCAACTGTGCATGAGACTGCAAAGCTACCCATGACCAGGTCCATCCCAGTGATAATGCTATGCTCAGATCTCTTTGATGGGAACATTTATTTGTTACAGGGGTTTGATCGTGTTGATTTATGAGTGGGGTTCCAGCTCTTGCAATTTTCACCCCTTTGTTTATATGCTACATTTAACTGATGAGTACAGAAACCAAATTCTAAAATATCTTCTGATTCATGGTCTAAGATTTACAGAAGCTATAACTCTTGGAAAGTGTAGAATAATTGTAAATGTTTTCTACATTGAAAACTGATCAGCTCATTAGCAGCCCCTGATGGCAGAAATGGAAGGCTATATGGCCTCACTGAGTGGCCCTGAACATTGCACAGTACTTTAGGGTTTTGCATTTTCAGCACAGTCATGAGCTGGGACTTGACTTTCACAAACAAAATTCAGAAATCCAAAGTGAAAGATTATTTTAATAGAGTAATGCAAAGCAGGTAATTATTTTTTTAAATGTGATGATCATAAGTGTGCTTTTCTCATCCAATGTGCATTGCAGAACAGCACATGCCAAATAGTATGGTTTGCTCTGCTCTGGTAAATACAAATTCCAGATTATTGGTTTGTTGTAATGTCCAGATACCTGCTAACATTGGCTAACATGCCTTCCCCTCCACTTACCTGTTGGTGGGCAACAATGAATACCATGAAGAGAGATGCTGTCTGTACTAAGAACAGAATATTAGGGGCAGTGGTAGGCAGTAGAGTTCTTCGAAGCTGCTCACTCATTCCATCAAATCATGGCTGAACTTCTACATCAATTTCACTTTCCCGCGCTATCCCATATTCCTGGGTTCCCTTAGTAACTCCCTCATTGAATGAGCATCCACAGGTGTCTGGGGTAGAGAGTTTCAAAGATTCACAACTCTCTGAGTGAAGAAATTTCTCCTCATCTCAGTCCTAAATGGCCGATTCCTTATCCTGAGACAATAACCCCTAGTTCCAGACTCAGCATCTACCCTGTCAAGGCCTTTATATGTTTTAATGAACTCATCTCTCATTCTTCTAAACTCCAAAGAATAGAAGCCCAATCTAATCAATCTACTCTCATTCCAGGAATCAATCTAGTGAACCTTCTCACAGTTCAAAAGCAATGAGGTGCATTTTTGGAAGTATAAATTCAAAATTCAAAACAGAATAACCAATGAGCCACAACTACCTTCTAGCTTGGTTTCTAATATCAAATGCAAAAATCCTGAGGAGCCATGCAGTTTTGTTCATACCCATCCCTCCCCATCCGCCTCTTCCTACATTGGGGAAAGTTGTGTGCTTAAGGCAAAACCCAGAAGATTCAATGGACGAAGCAAAAAGAGAGTGAATGAGATAGTGGTGAGAGAAGGAGAGAGAGAGAGAGATACAAGTGCTGTTGCAATTGTTGACTTGTATCGCTTGTTAATGGTTATCGTTAAATCTCTGCTATGTACCCCGGGGTTTGGACCTTTGCCTGGGTAATATGGAAGAGGCTTTTATCTTGTGTTTCTGTAGGCCTTCACACTATCTAAAAAGGATTCGATGATTTTATAAAATGATGATCTTATAAAAGTGCTGTAAAGTGAATGATGTAAAGCTGTTGGTAGTCCACCCACAATTACCTATTTGCATGGTTGGTAGGTAAGGTTAATTAATGACAACACAAATTTGTACACCTGGATAGCAAAGTGTTCAACACTGATGCTACTGTAAATGCTGTCCAAATATTCTGCACCATATTTGAGTCATTCACACATATACTTCTTTTACCCAAATAAAACACATTCTGATGTACATTTTTTGTTACTCAAATTACCAAGCTGCCCTAAAGCAAGCAGATCCTTAAAATTTAAGGTTTTTACTTCCATCATATGGTGCTTGAAGATTTGATTCAGGTCAGATGCTGGTTTACTCATTCACAACCCTGATTGAATCAATAATGTTCACTTTAGAGTAGAGTTTAGAGTCACAAAGAGAAGTTCATGTAAAAGTAGAACGCCACCGAGTCCATACTTCATCTAACTTCATGTAAATCAGTAAATTACATGCTAATTGAGATGCTCTTAATCAATATTCCAGTTATTAGCGTTATTTCTGGCTGAAGAAAATTGCAGAGCATTAATGTAAAGACGACAGTGTGTCTGCCATTGACAATTCTATTATTGATTAGGTTTATAGGAGTGAAGTCAATGGTGGGTACCAATTATTGTAACAGTAAAGTACAAGAAATATTTTTTCTTTCTTATATATAGTTATTAAAATTATTTTTCAGCAATTGTGACCTCAATGTCTAACAAAGAATTGTTAAACCTCAAGAATGGCTGAAAAGTCTAGTGGTGACAATGTTAGCTATTCTCCAAGAATTAGGATTGCTTCTCATTCTAATCCTCTATGGGTCGGATAGACTTTCTCAGGTTGACGGTTTTGTGTCAGTCAAATACTCTATCTCAAGCGATTTCTGCAAACCATTTCAAAGCAATGCAACAGATTTTTCTCGTCAAGAATCATAGGCCAGAAACTTACCTATGTCGGGTGGGCCAGGCGGGAGCCGGTGGGGGCAATCGCTGCCCGCAATCGGCTGCGCACCACCATTTTAAGTGGGCGGGCCAATTAAGGCCCGCCCAGTGTGACACATGGCCGGTAGCGCTCATCACTACCTGTGCAGGCGGGAGGGGGAGGATGGAGAGTCGGGGCCTGCGCTCTTTCACGCATGCGTGCGCGAGAGCGCAGAAATCTCCCTGAGGCACGGAGCTGCTTCAGGGAGATTAAGTTGGTAATAGAAATCTTCAATAAGGGATGTGAAGAATTATTTAAACATGTCCCCTCATGTGACAGTGTCACATGAGCTGGGACATGTTTGTACAGTTAGTAAACTTTATTTAATTATTTTATTAAATCTTCAGGAAACCTCATCCCGCCCGTGGTTTCCTGAAAAACGTGAAGGCCGCTTGGGCTCTTCGCCTGCCCGCCAACCTTAAGGTTGGATGGGCAGTGTTGGGAACAACTTTAATCGGTTTTTTAATGGCCTTAATAGGCCAAACAAAAGATCTAAATGATGCGTGATGATGTCAGGACGCACACCCGACGTCACCGCACGTTATTTTGCGCGTCGGCGTATCGGGCCCGCCCCCGCACGCCGATGGCGATATTCAGGCCATAGAATTATACCAACAGACCTACATGTGTTATCAACACTTAAAAAAATGGTTTACTCAAAGCTGTTTGCTCACATGTTTAAGACTGTGTTTCAGTAACGTATTTGTGGGGTCAGCATAAGGGAGGTGGGGTGAGGGGAAAGAGAAAGTGGGAGGGTGAATTTCTCAATCATCCTCTGTAAATGATTCATTGCCACCAATTCTCTTACTAGACTGCACCACCAAAGTATGTAATTGAAATAAACATTGTGCTCGTTAGGGTGTAACATAGGTCAACACAATAGGCAGAATTTTCCCTGAATTGCACTAAATGCGGTGGCGGGAGTGAAAAATCGCCAGATGCACGGACGGATTTTTGCGCCGTATTGTCCGCTTCCCGGTGCATCCAACCTCATTAATCGTACATGCACAGGAAACACGTCAGATTGCTGGGGGCGGTCTCAGATTTGCCTGCCGCTCCATCACCTCAACGCTTCAGCACTCTGGGTGCCATATTTAAAGCACACCAGAGCACAGCCTACTACATGTCTACAGACCAGGACTGCTCCAGGTGATAGATGACCCCAAAAGCCAGGAAGACAGCAGCCCCTAAATGTACTGACGCCTCACTGGAGCACCTTTTGGATGTCGTTGAGGCCCACCACAATGGTCTCTACACCCGCTCTGGCCACAGGAGATCCACCAGAGTCACCAATCCAGCCTGGGAGGCGGTGGCAGTGGCTGTCAGTGCTAATAGAGCACAGAGGAGGTCAGCCATCCAGTGCAGAGAGTGGGTGAATGATGTCATTCGTTCCACCAGGGTAAGTCAACCACTCATCACTCTCAACATACACTCCCAAATCCATCACACATCCACAGGGATCTCACATCTCAAGGGACAACACCACCAACTCTCACACATACCCTCACATCTCCATCGGGCTCATATCTTCTGGAACTTGTGTCCTCATCTCGTTCATGGCTCCGCTTACCACAGAAACATTTCACACATCCTTATCACCTGCCATAACATGCTTACACACTGTCCATCTGTTTTATGCAGGTGAAGCTAGCTCACAACAGGAGAGTGAGGTCTCAGACCGTGGGTGGAGTGGCTGATATTAGGCTCCTCACTCATTTTGAGGAGCGTGCCATCACGCTGGCTGGTGAGGACGTGGTCTGTTCTTGTGGTGACAGTGAGGTTGGCGGCAAACACCCACTTGAGGATCCTGCACCGCATCATCCCTCTCTCAATGCAAATGTGAGTGTTTTCTCTCCCGCTTTTGACTCTGATACTATGCACTAATTGTCTCTACTTTGGTTCACAGGGAGCTCTGCCAAGCGACCGACACCCTCAGCCAGCCAGTCCCTCAGCTCCATCCAGGTTGTCACCTCTAGCCCACCTTCTCCATTGAAGAGCCGAAATAAGCAGCCCAGAAGACCCACCACAGCACTTACCCACACCCTCCACCAACGCAGATACACACACCTCGGTGGGACCTAGATCTAGAGCAGGCTCGGATTCACAATCTGGTGGTCATCGCACGGACACGCGTCCGCAGCAGTAGGATGCAGGTTCAGCCAAGCTGCCTGGCACTCGGAGGATTGCTCGAGAAGAGGCATCTGTGAGGTCTGAGACAGATGATGAGCCTCTGGATTCAGCCTTCCAACTCATCAGAGAAAGTCAGCAGAAGGTGGGGGAACATTATGCAGAGCAGTTGGAAGCCATCAACAGAGTGGCACATCAGTTGGAGGTGTGCGTCCGCCTACTCTCTGAAGTGGTGCCCAAATGTGCGTGCAAGGATGTCTCCATGGAAGGATGGGAGATGCCTTGGAGACCCTGGTCCAGTAGAGCACAGTGATATATGCAGACCTGCACTCCATCGCAATAGCCATGGGTGAGTTCCTACAGTGGCAATACGAGAGGGGAACGGGGCACTTCAACATCCCTCCAGGTGCTCCTTCCCATCAAGGAGCCAGGCCAGGACCCTCAGGCACCCGAAGAGAGGAGGAGCAGCAGCTGGACACCTCAGGGTTATCCACTCAGGAATCTCAGAGGCTGTCCTCTCCCTCCTAGTCGCCTTTGCCTGTGACCCCCTGAACCTCATCCACTGCCACTGCAGAGGGAGCAGCTGGCTCACAGGAGGACAGCCAAAGCAAGCTGGGGCCCTCAAGGCTCCGGCTCTCCAGATGACGCACACCGATGCCATCAGAGGCAACAGGGCAAACCACTGCACAGGCCGTCTCCACCCCTGCTTTGGATGTCAGGGCAGCACCTAGAAGAAGTGGTAGGCCTAGAAAAGTCAAGAAATTTTGATCACATGTGGTTGCATGGGTGAATTTTGTCACTTTATAATCTGAAAACATTCACTTTCACTGAATAATGTCAGTGAATACTGTTGTCACTGAATAATGCTGTCTTTCAGCTTCATAGACAGGCTTCGCGAGTCTTCCCCCTGAATATCACCCCACTAGCAGTTCTGCTTCACACAGCCAGACCAGGAGTGAATCTGGAGGGAGAAGTGTGTGTGTGGTAGGGCCTTTCAGAGTATTGTGCAAGCACTCTCCCATGCACGCAGAGCCTTCATCTATTCACTCATCTCACTTTCCTGAGCATTTCCAATGCTGCCTGCTGGGGTTCTCTATCTGTTGTTCATCTGAACTGACCTGCATCTCCACCCACCCACTGACTGCACTCCCATGCAGCACCTGTGCCCATCCAGCACGAGGCTTTGCACACTTTCCATTTATGCAAAAAGGTCCTCTTCACAACTTACATTCCTTCCGACCTTTATGTCATCAGAAAATTTGGCAACCATCCCTTCAATCTCTTCATCCAAGTCATTTATATAAATTGTAAACAGTTGAAGTCCCAATGCTGATCCCTGTGGCATGCCACTCGTTACACCTTGTCAACCTGAAAAGGACCCATTTATGCCGACTCTCTGCTTCCTGTTGGCCAGCCAATCTTCTATCCATGGCAAATGATGCCCCCTGTACCATGAGCTTTTACTTTCCACAAAAACCTATGATACGGCACTTTACCAAATGCCTTCTGGAGATCTAAGTACAGTACATCCACTAGTTCCCCTTTATCCATAGAGCATGTTACTTTCCCAAAGAACTCCAACAAGTTGGTTAAACATGATTTCCCTTTCACAAAACTATGTTGATTTGGCCTGATGACCTTGAGCTTATCCAAGTGCCCTGCTATAACTTCTTTAATAATAGCTTCTAACATTTTCCCTTCGACAGATGTTAAGTTAACTAGCCTGTAGTTTCCTGCTGTCTGTCTTCCTCCCTTTTTGAATAATGGAGTTAAATTTTCTATCTTCCAATCTAGTGGGACCTTCTCCGAATCTAGGGAGTTTTTGAAAATTAAAACCAGTGCGTCAACTATCTCAGTAGGCATTTCTTTTAAGACCCTCGGATGAAGTCCATCAGGACCCCGGCTCTTGTTAGCTCGCAGCTCTAACAATTTACTCAGTGCCAGTTCTCCGGTGACTTGCGATGTTTCCTGGTTTAGAGCTGCTTCTCGGATTCATTAGGGGGATGCAAATCTGTTTCACACTGGCCACCAGCGGGATTTGCAATCCGTCCTGATGGAATCCATCGGATGATCCCGCTGTGATTTGACGCTGCGTGAAAACAATTTCTGTCCCTCCCGCCAAATTTCTGCCCCCTGCCCCACCCGCCATGACGGAAGGTTGATGTTCAGGTGCTCCAAGAGACTCATGTTGCTGATGAAAAACAGCTGATTACATTGGCAGAGACCTGAGAATTAGTTGTGTGCCCATCTTTTTGGCTAAGACTGATAGATGGTGTGGGCAGGAAGCAAAGCAGAACTAGATCCAGGAAAAGAAGGAGAAAAAGCAATAAAAACTGGGAAAAAAGCAAGAAACATTTTAGTTAGGAACTTTCTTCCGATCTCAGCATGTTCCACTGTTCTAAAAATCCCATCCCTAATAACACCTAAAAGGCTTTTGTTACTTCCATGATATGAGGTTGTAAAGTTTTAACGGACAAGTTTTGCGTCCCAGAGGCCCATGTGCTGTTATGCACCATTTTCTGAAGGCACTTATATCTGAATTTGAAATAATTTTTTAGACTTTCAAAATATGCAAGCAACACTTTAGCCAAGTTTGATTCAGCCCTCATCTTTTTATCCATGGACCGCAGGTTCACATCCAGCCTAGACAAAGATAATAAAAGTCACTCAGAGAACTTAAGTATGCTGAAACACTGTCATTTAATTCTTGGGAGCTAGACTGAAATCAATATGGAAAACTTTGCACAGCAATGAATTGCCTTCCGAAGGAATGTTAAAATGCATAAGAGTGAGGTGCTTTCTTTTGAAGGCAATCTTCTGTCATACTTTCTGTAATAAAATGTTACACTGTTACACTGTCACCAGATTATTTAATGAGTGAAAAGCCACTCATCAAAAAGCAAGCATTTAATTCAATTTACGTTTGGAGTCCATGCCTGACATTATTCACAACCATACAATTGTTGGCAGACAACGTAGTCCAGTGAATTATCACCTCAGGAAATAAAAGTTCTTTCCAGTGTTTTCTTTATACTTTATAATGCAGTTTCTTGTGAAAATACAAGCTATTATTTTAACCACTGTGATTCCAAACAGCATTTCATGAAAATTGAAATAATACATTTTATTGGAAATGCACAGGGATTATGAAGTATTACTTTACTCATTAGTCCTGAAATAACAAAACCATGCAGCTCGTGACCAGTCTCACTTTCAAAAACTTGTACTTGTGTAGTTCAAAAATGAAATGAAATAACTCCAACAAACTACTTTAAGTTGAGATTTTTCAGGTATAAAGATTACCAATTAACAGGCCTTTATTGTGCTGGCATTCTGCAAATTTAGACTGTTGTCAACAGTGATGCAATATCCCAGTTATAGAAATATAGACCAAGATTTTTCAGTCAAGGTACAGGGGCAGGCATGACACGCCGACATGTAAAATGACACACGATGACGTCGGGCATGAGTCCCAACATCATCGTGCTGCCTCACGATGTTTCATTCAGCGCACGCCGGAGTTGGCTGCGCACCCGCCGATAACTGATAGGCCTATTAAGGCCATTAACGAATTAATTAATGTCATTGTTTATGCTGCCCGTCCAACCTTAAGGTTGGCAGGCAGGCAAAAAGTCCAAGCGACCTTCACATTTTTTAGGAAACGTCATCCACGTGTGGATGAAATAAAAATTTTATATGAAAAATAAAAACATGTCCCATCTCATGTGACACAGTCACTTGAGGGGACATGTCTCACTAAATTTTTAATGTCTGTAAAAGTGTTTTTACAAACCGCTTCAATCTCCCTGAGGCAACTCTGTGCCTCAGGGAGACTGAAGCGCTCTTTTGCACACATGCGCGAAAGATCGCTGGCCCCGACCCTCTCTCCTTCCTCTGCCCGCACAGGTAGCGCTACCACTTGCATCTTACGCTGGGCGGGCCTTAATTAGCCCGCCCGTTAAAATGGCAGCATGGTGCCGATCGCGGGCGGGGGTTGGCTCTGTGACCACCCCCGCCAAGCCTGCCCAATGCAGGAAAAATTCTGGCCATAGAAACATAGAAAATATAAGCAGGAGTAGCTCATTCGGCCCTTCGAGCCTGCTCCGCCATTCAATATTATCATGGCTGATCTGCTATCTCAATGCCATACCCCCGCTCTCTCCCCATACTCCTTGACGCCTTTAGAATCTAGAAATCTATCTACTTCCTTCTTTAATTTTTCAATGACTTGGCCTCCACAACCCTCTGTGGTAGAGAATTCCACAGGTTCACCACTCTCTGCATGAAGAAGTTTCTCCTCATCTCAGGCCCAAATCACCCACCCCATATCCTGAGATTATGACCCCTTGTTCTAGACACTACAGTCAGAGGAAATTTCATCTCTGCGTGCAGTCTGCCCAGGCCAATACATTGGTACAACAGCTTGTAATGTTGCAATGGCACACAAACAAATATCTGACCTGTAAATCCTATATTTGTGTACATATCGCATGCAACATAACCTATCTGTACTGAAATTAATATTTTACACACCAATAATCAATCTATATTGAAGTAGATACTGTATGTGCTGTAAAGTGCACTGGTTAGATATTACATGCACTAGTACACAATTTGCACTGCTTTGATATTACAAACACTGTATGCAGTCTATAGTGGTTGGATAATACATACACCAATACCTAAACTGTTCTGATTAAATATTATACTCTCCAGTTGCCAATCTGTACTGGTTAGGCATTACATGGCCTCAGTATCTGTTCTTAATCCTGAAGATGTTGTTGATTACATGAGAGTGCAAAAAGTACAAAACTCTCCAAAATAGTTAAGTACTCCTCAAAGATGGGCCTTCTGCTTCTATTATTCTGTTTTCTCCTGTCCCATTATTCCAATTATTGGTTAAGCAGCTCTACAAAAAACACTCAAAAGATCTGCAGTACTTTGCCAACAATTTCAGGATCTGCATTTCTGTGTAAATCATTGCGGATTAAAGTGAAGACACCGTAACTGCTAGCAAAGGAAACTTGCAGCTGAAAGATGAGTGGGGTTGTAAACTTGCAAACATTTATCGCACATGTCACACACTGTTCCCATCCAAAGCCTCTCCTCTGTCGTCCAACTGGGTGGAGTGCCCCCACCTAGTGCTATTGTCATCTAACCAGTTATAGTTTGAGGACAACCTGCAGCGGTTTCTGTTTAACCAATGCTACCTTTGGTGACCCCAATGATCTATCCTTGATCAACTTCTATTTCTCATCTATATGCCGCCCATTGATGACATCATCCAAAAACATGTCAGTTTCCACATGTATTCCACATTTCTACCTCACCACTACCTCTTTCAACTGTCCAATGTCTCTAATTTGTCACATTGCTTATCTAACATCCAGTATTTGATGAGTAGAATTTCCGGGACTAAATATTGGGAAGACCAAAGCCATTGTTCTTGATTCTCACCACAAATGCTGCTCCCTAGCCACTGACTCAATTTCTCTCCAGGGAAACTTCCTGAGGTTGAACCAGGCTGTTCACAACCTTCATGTCATATGTGACACTGATATGAGATTCCCACCATATATCCATTCCAAGACCGCCTACTTCCATCTCTATAAACACTTGACTCCACCCATGCCTCAGCTCAACTTCTGCTGAAACACATCCATATCTCTGTTACCTTTAGATTTGACTATTCCAATGTTCTCCTGGCTAGTTACCCATCTTCCACCCTCAATAAACTTAAATGCATCCAAAGCTCTGCTTCCCAAATCCTAACTTACACCAAGTCCTGTTCACCCATTACCCATATCTACACTGGCTCCCGGTTGAATATTGCCTCAATTTTAAAATTCTCATCCTTGGGCTGAATTTTTTGCCTGTCGGGCGAGTGGGCCCAACCCAATCTCTGGCGGGGAGCTGATCCCCGCCGGAGAAGCGGGCCCCGCTGCCATTTTACGTAGGCGGGCCAATTAAGGCCTGCCCAGCGTGACGTCCGCCGGGAAGCGCTATGCGCTTCCTGTGCGGGTGGGGGGGGTGGGGTGGGGGAGAATTCCCCAAATGCGAGAGTGTGCTCTTTCACATATGCGCACGAAAGAGCGCACATCTTCCTGAGGCTAAGTGCTGCCTTAGGGAGATCGCTGAAAGTTTTTCAAACTTTAAAAATAGAAAAATAAAAAAAATGATTAACATGTCCCCCTCATGTGACAATGTCACACGAGATGGGACATGTTAATAAATTTCACAAAAACTTTAATAAACTTTTTTAAAACCCTACATGAAACCTCATCCCGCCGGTGGATGAGGTTTCATGTTTTTTCAGAAGCCCGCCGGGGCTCCTGGCCTGCCCACCAGCCTTACAGTTGGACGGGCAGGTCCTTTAATTGTTTTAATTATCCTGTCAATGACCTCAATTGGCCATTGACAGGTTGGCCGGTGGACAGCTGATCACGCTGTACCCCCGCCTTCCTGAAGATTTAAATGGAGCGGGATGATGTCGGAGGATCCCCCCCGACGTCATCCCGCGTCATTTTCGCTCGCCAACAGAAAAATTCAGCCCCTTGTCTTCAAATTGCTCCATGGCATCCCCATCTCTGTATCTCTCTGTAACCTCCTCCAGCCTGCACTCTTCAGATTCTGGCCCCTTGAACATCCCCAATTTTAATCGCTCCATCACTGGTGGCTATGCCTTCAAATGCTTTAGCCCTAAACCCTAAACTTTTTCACCTCTTTTTTCCTCTTAAGGTGCTCCATAAAACCTATCTCACCTGCCCTAATATCTCCTTATGTGGCTCAGTGTCAAATTTTATTTGATAACTCCCCTGTAAAGCACTTTGTGATGTTTTACTACATTAAAGATGCTATATAAATAAATGTAAGTTGTAGTTGCCGCAAACAAATGGTTTTCTCTGCGGTGAATTATACATTTCTGTTTGGGAAATGGAAGCTCGTCTTAAATCATGCTGTTCAGTGACAAAAATATTTTCCTTTTGGGTGTTTTGCCTTTCACTGCAGTGACTGGAGCTTAACATGTGATTGATGATGCAATAAGGTATTACAGAGCTCCTTCACTGTGCACTTGGAAGGAAAAGCAAAAGGTGTCAGGGAGATCAGGATGATCTTCCTGAGCAACTTCAAGGGAGCTTAGCCCCATGGATTATACTTCAGTGATTTGAGACTAGTTCACCAATCCTCCACGTGGCTATCTGAATCAACAAAAGATAGAAAAAAAAGACACTAACTTCTTGTCTACAGTCCACTTTAGAAAATGTTGAATTAAGGAAATAAATAAGAACATAACAGTTAGTTCTTTTCACGCCCCAAAAAACAATTTAGACCAAAATTTGGTTGTAGATTTAATCAAGCAAAGAAAATCTATTGCAGTCTAACACAGAAAACAAAACCTGTGTCTACATGCATTTCATCTCAACTTCTTCAATTATAAATTTCTATGTCCCTCTATCGAAGCGTAGGCAGAGAGCCCTCATTGTTATCTCTAGTGGTCCCTCAGTACCTATCCTTGATGCCTACCTTTTCCTAATTTGTTGTCCATTAATGATATAATCTGAAGACATGTGGTTAGCTTCCACATGTACACTGATGACCTGCAGCTCTACTTAATCTTTACGGTGTTTCTCCATTGTTAAACTGCTTGTCCAATCCTGGATGAGGCACAATTTCCTCCAGCTAAGAGATGGGATATTTTATATTTATAGAGGCTCCATCACAAACTCTGTATGCTTGCTACTGGCTGCATCGCTCTTCCCAGCCATTGTCACAGGCTGAATCAGACTGTTCGCAACCTCTGTGTCATATTTGACCTTGGGCTGATCTTTTGACCCCCCACCCCCCACCGCCATCCTAACACAAAAACCACCTTCATAACACTACCTACTTCTGCCTCTCCTTAACCAATATCCATGCTGTTGTCAATTTCAGACTCAACGGGCAGAATTTTCTGCCTGTCGGGCGGGCGGGCCCGACCCAATCTCCGGCGGGCGGGGAGCCGATCCCTGCCAGTGAAGCAGGCCCCGCCGCCATTTTAAGTGGGCGGGCCAATTAAGGTCCGCCGGGAAGAGCTATGCGTTTCCTGTGCGGGCTTGGAGGCGGGGTGGGGGGGAATTCCCCAAATGCGAGAGTGTGCTCTTTCACACATGCGCACGAAAGAGCGCACATCTCCCTGAGGCTGCCGGGGCTCCTGGCCTGCTTTACAGTTGGACGGGCAGGTCCTTTAATTGTTTTAATTATCCTGTCAATGACCTCAATTGGCCATTGACAGGTCGGCAGGCGGACAGCTGATTTCGCTGTGCCCCCGCCTTCCTGAATATTTAAATAGGGTGGGATGACGTCGGGGCTTCCCGCGTCATTTTGCCATCAGTGAGCGGACCCTGCCCCCTGCTCGCTAACGGCAAAATCCAGCCCAATTATTCCAATGCTGTCCTGCTCAGTCTCCCATCAGCCACCCTCCATAAACTTCAGTTTATCCAAAACTCTGCTGTCAATATTCTATCATGCACCAAGTCCTACTCATCCATTACTGATCCCTAAATCTCCAACCAACTCACCTTCTGTAAGATAGTCCTTAAAACCCCCCTGTTCGACTTGGCTTTTAGCTGGCCTTCCTAAGATATCCTGCTTTGGTTCAATGACCATTTTTTGTTTGATTATTCTTCCATGAAGCACCTGGGGACATTTTTCTACATGAAAGCAGCTTAATGATACTGTCTGTGTAAGCTTGTCACATTGTAATTTCAGCTTCCCACCTTATGCTCTTATGACTCTTACCCTTCAAACAACTCTACTTCTAAAGTTGTCCAAAGTTTTAAAAACAAATAATATTGTAAAACCAAACTATTATATAAAAACAGAATATATGACTAAAATGCACATTGAACTCTGCATCCTGGTTCAATTATCCTTTCCCTCCAACACTGCCTTTCTTGAGGACTCCATTTTACTTGATTTCCCATATGCAAGTCATGGGCAATCGACCCAAAGGTAAGTACTATATGGTATAAAAAGGTTTAAAACAGTACAGGCATGTAGGTTCTGGATGTTTAGAACCTTACAGCTATGCAGAAAGAAACACAGCTGGAAGCTCTGCCATGACAGCCAAAAGTATAGACTGGGCAACTTAATAATATTTTCATTGAATTATCTCACTCTGTTGAAATCTGACTTGTCAGTCACTATGCGTTGCTGCTGAAATTCAGTAGCTAAAGCCCACAAAGACTCAGGTAAACAAATAGCACTTAAATGCAGAAGGGATCACACCACTGATAATTGCAGAACACTTAATTCTAATGGCACAAAGCCAATATTCCAGCAACAATGGACTGCACACCTTCTCATTGTGTTTGAGGGATGGTTAGCGCCCCCATCCCCAGTGTTTGTTTTATAGCAAACAAAGGCATCAATCCTGACTCCATAAAGAGAATTGGGTGCTGTTGGCACATAAAAAGTCAATGACAAAGGCTAGGTTTTATTGGCACTTATGACAAGCTGTAGACAAACTGCTCCCATCTCACTCTGCCAGGAAGAGCGGCTGCTTTTTTGGCTCTACGAGGTACCTGTCAGACTGCATACAAATCAAAGATAGTATCAGCTCCACAACAATTTGTATGTGATTCACCACAAAATTCAATCTACAAAATCACATCCAAAAGCCCATTCCTGAACTGAATATGTAACATGTTGGAATGTAAATTGGTTCACAGTATATGAGCAATTTCTAAAAACTGATAAAAATCTGAAAATGAATATGAAAAGAATTCCAAAACTAATGAAGAAATATGATTTAATTTGGTAAAAATGCAAATATCACATAAAGCGTACTCCAATACAGCTAGCATGTTTTATTGAGAACAGTACTGAGCAAGCCATCAGAAACACGCAATGTGTACTTCTGTATGTGCTATTTCTACTCACTCTTTAATAAGTTGTGTTAAATGGCCCATACCTGGCTAAGAAAACACTATCACTGGAAGTAGCAAGGAGTGCATGCACAAAATATTCAGAGAAAGCCAATACTTTTAGTGCTTGTGGAATCCTGCAATATCATAGAATTAAAGCGATATGAAGTTATCCTGTTTGGAAGTGCAATCCTCATTCAGATAAAATATTAATGGGGTAACATTATCAGCAGTTAAGGATTATTATTCAATTCAAAGATTTCTTGAAATATGCTTGGGAGATGATCTGCGCTTGTTTCATTTCATAGTAAATGTATCAATCATTTCAGAAGATTACTCTTAGTATAACTGAAACCACATTAATAATCTCAATACTTTGTATCTCTACATGTAAAATGCAGACGTTATTCAAACACGTCCATAATCCTCAGTAAAATAAGTATTCCTCTACTTTGTATATTCTTGCCACATCATTCCTACGAGTAATCCTCAGATTTCTGTACTTCTCCAAATCTAATCTTCTGTATTCCTTGCTTTTTTTATTACCAAAGAGTCCCATGTTGTTCCAAATTCAGCTATATGCAATTGAATAATTTTAAATATAAAATTGCAAGTTGGTCAGAATCCCAACGTTTATCCAAGGGTAAGGGATGACTGAATAGAATGTGAAGACATTTTGTGGAATATTTATGTCATGTGCTTCATAGTAAAGCAACCTATCTTCACAACAAATCAAGTGTGATGGAGACCCAATTCTAGATTTTTATAGTACTGCATGGTCTACCCTCAGTATTGAATCACAGATCGTTTCCAAACATCACAAACAAACCACAGGCTGTTTTGGTTACAACCAACATTGGACTGAATCATAACAAATAAATAGGATAGATCCATTCAGCATGCTTCTTTGTTCTGCAGACCATTGGGACAATGATGAAAAAATAATAATGTTTACATTGACCCTGCTTAATTGATAGAAATTTAACAGTGTTAGTCCAAACCATATATTCCAAATTATACTTTCTCCAATTAATTTAATCTTTGAAGGAAAGTTCTGTGAAATTTTCCCCTGCTCCCAAGTGTAAATTGAGTTAGTTTCCAGAGTACATATTTAAACCATTATCATCTATTAGACACCAATGACTTTCCTTACATAAGACTTTAATGGAAGGTATCTGGTTCATAGTACAGGGTGCAATTGGGCAAATGGCACTTATCATTCTCTCTTCTTGGTCAATTTCATCTGGTGGATCAAATTTGTCAATTAATTTTACACATTGATTCACCTACCTTAAGAGTTAATGGAAGAGATGACCATTTACTGTGCTGGCACTGTCAGCCAGCTGGGAAAATGCAACTTGCCTGTGCCCTCACCTAAATGCACGGTGCCTCAACTTTGAGGTCCAACAGGCGACCCTCGCAAGCACTGTGCAACGTTACTGTGTACTTATCTCTGAGTTCCCCTCGAAGTGCAGCTCGCCAGATGCACGCCTTATCAACACTGTTGTGAAACATGTTGCCCAGATGATCCAGTGTGGGGGAACGATTCCGTGATGCAAGGCTTATAATGATATGCAGATGTATTAAAATGAAGTTCCCGATGTGTGGCAGCGGGAAACGTGGCCCGCCACTGACGGGCAGAATGGATGATTGCAAACTGGTTTCACAACATCCTGAAAACGATTTTTGGTCTTCCTGCCATATTGTCCGCTCACGCCCGCCATGACGCCCAATGCCAACGGGCACAGAAAATTTCGCCCAGAGAGTTTTAGTTAGAAGGCTCCAGAGTTAAAGAACATTAGAAGCAGGAGAGGTCTGACCCGAGGTGGCTACGCTTAAGACGCGAGTGAAGCCTCTGCTGAATGGGGAGTCTATAATGACGGGACTGTTGGAGGAGATTTGAAGGGACAACCTTGCTGTACTAAGTGGAAGGCCCAAGAAGTCTCAGTACTTACAGAAATCTTTGAAACAATACTCAGACCAAGTGGTTAATCTTCCAATTTCTGATAAGTATTTGACTTAAGTTATTGGGAGTGTAAGTAAAATGGGTGTAGAAGTTTGGTTTAAAAGAAATATCTATGTTCCATATACTGTTGGTATCTTTAACATAATTGACTATTTAAGACAGAGTGTAGTTATTAATATTCAAGTTCTTTGATTTATATGAGAGTAAAATTATTTTGTATTAAACTGTGAGCCTTGTGGTTTCATCCTTTTAGTAAATACCTGGGTTTTTGGATTTTCAAGCAAAACAAAAATAAAAATGTTACTGATCTCTACCAAGATCATAACAATGTGGATTTTTCTCCATTTAGTCTAATTGTTAATGTGCTACATTAGGTCACATTGTTCTAAATATAGGTTGAGTATTAATCAGTTCAAATTGTTTATAGATATCACTGTCCTCAGTGGCCTTTTTTGCTTGTTGTATCACGCCTGTAGAATCAACAAATTAACACAGAATTATCACTTTGTATTTTTAAATTTACTTCCACTTTTGAACAGAGTCTGTTTTAAAAAAAATAAAGCTGAAGGACAATGCAGATGTGTATGTGATGACAGACTACAGTGATTAAAGTATGGACTGTTCTGATGAAAGGTCATCGACCTCACCTACTGAGTATTTCAAGCATTTTCTGTTTTTATTTCAGACCTCCAGCATCTGCAGTATTTTATTTCTGTACTAATTACACATCTACCAAAGTGGTTTGCTTCATGTTCTTTAATCTTCAGAATGGTCAAAAGCTAAGAGAGACATGTAGAGTATATTTTCTCATTCTAACTTGAGTTCATAAAATACTAGTTGATTTTTGAAGCAAATAGGAAGCCTTTATCTCTGTTTTTTGATAGCCAGCAAATGTAAACATTCTAATTACCAAATATGAAAGTAAATGTCTTCCTCATCAAAATTGGAAAAGAAGTTCAATTTTGAAAGCAATCCATGCTTTTTTTGGGGAAGTGGGCCGAAGAAGGGTGGGCGAACTGAAGGAGAGAAACAGGTGGAAAGGACCTCTGGCCTCACCTCAATTGCCTGTGGGGGAGTGATTAGGAAGGAGAGAATGGATGGTGGGTTATATATGAATAACAACAGAATAAGACTGAATTGGGTATCAGTGGGAGGGGGATGATAGTGGGAAAGTGAGGGGCAACTGGATCCACGGAAGCATGGAAGTGAGGGACGCAAGAGTGTGTGTGTGTGTGTGGTGAGAGAAACAGAGGTAATCAGGTAAGCTGCTGAAGGTTGCAGAACACATTTTCTCCACATCTCTTAGCAGCACATAAAGCCTGCAGCCCTCAACAGCGTCTTCATTTCATATACAGCCCACGACTTTCCCCAAAAGATGAGAAAAAATAGAAAAGAAGCATAAGAGGATGCAGAGAGAAGCAAAAATTGTTGATAGAGAAAAGAAAAACATGGAAAGGGAGAGGCAGAAGAAGAGAGACAAAAGGCCAAAGAATATTAGAATAGAGACAAACGAAAGAGTGATTATATGTTCTGAAGAGGTCATGTGGCGCAGGGAGCCAGAAGCTCCAGGTTCAAGTCCCACTCCAGGACTTGATGGCGAAGGGAATGGAACGTAAATGGAATGGAATGTAAATCCTTCTGATACGCCTCTGACAGGTGGTAAGAGTGGGAGAGTCTCCTGGTCAGTCATGCCTGATGTAGAGTGGCATACCTCAAGCTATAGCCACTGGCAATAGGCTAGCGACCTGTTCCAGGTAAAAACTAGCTACCGAAACAGACATAAGCATGTGCTCTGACTTCAAAACAACGTACCCAACTGTCACTATTAGTAACATTAAAAACAGAAAATTATACATCATTCAACCACATATTACTGGTTCTAACCTCTAGTTGAAGAAAAATCTTAAGAAATTGCACTGATAAAAAAACCCCATCTCTGTGATTTCTAACAGTTGGGGTGGGAAGGGGAAGTAAATGGGTCCTCCATGCTGTGTTACTGGAATTCAGGTACTGTGCGTTATCATTGTATCTGAAATGATTTACATTGTCAATATCTAGATTATGCAAATTTGAGAATAGAAAGACAATGCAGAAATATGACAATATGTGAAAATTGTTGGTTAAGCTTAAAGTTGATGCAGGCATTCAAATTTTGTGCTGCAGAAGACTGGTAGTGATGACAAAATATGAATACTGTCGTCACCAAATATTGAACTGTTGTTTATAAAAGACTATAAGGAAACAGAATGATGAAAGCTGCACATTAAGATGGGAGACTTCCAAGTTAAAATGTGGGTCCAATCTACAATTTGCATATGGTTACATCCCTAAAACTAGTAACGGTAACAAACACCAAAATACACGTTAGCTGCAGAATCAGCACATGTCCACACAAACTATGGAATGTAAAATTGAGCTAGAATTTCCTCAGCTAACAGTACAAGAAATAAAATCAACTCTTGGTCAGGATGTTCTTTATGACCAGGAGTTAACTAATTTGGATATCTGTCTAACCATTTCAGTGACTAATTACCAAATTGAAATCAATAATTGGAAAAACTAATTTCAAAGAAAATACTTTAATGGAGTTTAACAGGAATTAGTTTCCTATTGATAATTATTTTTAAAAATACAATATAAAGTTCAACGACACAGCTTTATTTATTAAAGCAAATTCTATAGCTAGTTGTGTGTAAATTAACATAAAAGACAGACAGCCCTTCAAAGCAGGCTTGTAAATCCATTGATGCTGACTACTTTGAAAAAGGAATTAAGAAAAATTACTGAGCAAGCAGATTGAGAACACCCAAAAGTTCATTTTGGATTGACTCAGTGAGTTCAGATTACATCTTTTAGGATCAGCAGAAACTTCAAACAACTAAATTATCTAGCTTAACTCTGCACACACCTCAAGTCAACAATTCTTCATTGCAGTTCAGTGAACTATGAATATTGCAGATAAAAGTTTCACTGTCACATCATAATGCATCTGTCAATGCAGAATATAACATTTCTTTCAACATACATTGCTCTTACAAATACTTAGAGACAATCAAGTCATTTGGCAAATATCCTTCAGCACTTAAGATTGTCTGGACTTGATGGCTGTTTCTGCTAATGGAGAATTTTCAGAAATACTTAAAGTTCACAGATCAGAACAGATATCCTAATCACACAGAGCAATTGTAACATAAGGCTCAGTTTTTTTTATATATATTCGGCGAAGTTGGCACGAAACTTGAGGACGCAATCAAGTCTGATAAAGCAGATTAGGAATTACAGAAAGTAAACAACATTTACAAGCAGGCAGAAATTTAGGAGATGGAACTTAACGCAAATAATTTTAAGGTTTTACACACTTAAATTTTAAAAATGGAGAACATAATGAAAGATCACAGTCCTAAAATGTTAACTCCATTTCTTTCCCCACAGATGTTGCCAGCCTTGCTGAATATTACCAGCATTTTCTGTTTTATTTAAAGTTCCAGCATCCGCAGTATTTTGCTTTTCAATTAACGATGTTGCATTAACAAAGAGAGAAGCTGGAAAAGATTGAGCAGCTTTCATAGATTACACTATCAATGCGGAGCAGCAATTAATAAAGCAAACAGAATTTTCAGCTTGAATACTAAATCAGCAGAGTTTAAGTCTGAGGCCACATTCCTGAAATTGCATTGTACTTCAGCTGAAACTATCTGCTTTGGTATTGTTTGTTGAATTAATATTATATATTTGTCGTTAATGGCAGTGCTGATATTTTTGGCAAACTACCAAAGCAAATGCATCAAAAGAGCAAGATTTTCTGTTGTAAACATTTAATTTACTGGCAAGAGAAGTTGATTGTAATTGGCAACTGGCTAATGAAAATAAACATAATCTTTTACCATACTGAGGGGCAAATATCTATTAGCTGTACAATTACTCAGTTAAAATCTAAGAATTATAACAATATTTCTGTTTCCCAGACCTATCTGGGTGAAGAAAATGTTTTCAAGTTTTCAAATCCAATATAAACAACATAAAATAAAAGTCCAAAAGTTTTCTTCAAGAGGATGGCATCACTGATACAAGAGGAACAATCAAACTGATATTGTCTGCAATGAAATCATGATCTGTTTTTTTCTATCAATAACATAGGCAGCATTCAATGGTGCCCACTGGTAGTGGAAACCAACAACAGAATTGCGACTATTTTGAGAAGTCCAACAGGTATTGTCTCAGAACAGATTTATAAATTGGTTTTGCAACCCAGTTGAGCAGCTACCTACCAAAGTAACACGATAACAGCTGGGATTGGAACATTATAGTGGAAGCCTCTTAATGGTATCACTGCATGATGTAATGGCTTACAGAAAAATAACTTAAGATTTAAAACAGACTATTTCAAGTGGCTGAAGAACAATTATATTTAGTCCCTGGAGAAAAGGAAGTCCTATCTTTGTTGAAGAACTTTTATTAAGTTCAATGATTCAAATTATAAGGAACAGAACACAAAGCCATCCTGTTATTCTCATGAATGAGGGCTGAATTGTACGGGGCACCATGGTCCCCGCACTGGGCTAAAAAAGTTAGGGGAGCCCACCCAGGATCCCATCTATTGCCCCACAGCAATTTAATGCTGGAAGGAAGTCCTGCCTTAAAGAGCTGCCAGCCAACAGGATGGCCAGCAGCTTTGTAGTCCCAGTACTGTCAGATGGGCATGGCGGCTGCTGCTGCGACTACAGGCATTCCCACCAAGCTGAGGAACCCAGGTAAATCTGGGGTTGGGGGTCTCAGCGAGCGGGTTGAGGGGAGTGGGTTCAAGAGGCTGGGGACGGGTTAAGTGGGGGGTGGGGGGAGGATGTCCTGGTGTGGGACTGCTTCTGATGGGCCCAGCCTCAAAGGAGGTCCCCTCCTTTTCCTAACAGCAGCCCACCCAGCTAAAGCTACTGGGTTTCCTGCATGGTGTGCGCCTTGTCCCTCGATGAGTGGTGGGATGAGGCCCTTAAGTGGCCACTAATTGGCCCCTTAAAGGCCTCAATAGGCGCAAGGGCAGGCAGTGGCCTGCGCCTCCCCCACCCCCATAAAATTTCAATGAGATTAGGGGTGGGCAGAATGTCCACTGGATTTTACAAGCCCCCCACCAGCACCCCCCCCGCTTTCAAATCGATTGGCGGGGGAGTGTAAAATCCAGACCAAGGTATTTTAAAGAGCCAATTGGCTTTTTCACTCCTGTGGCCATGTCAACCATCTTTGGAGGGGCTAATCTGAAAATCCTAGCTACACCTAAGCTTCAGAGGGTCATAAGGAAAATGCCAATTCCTGGAAGCTAAAGCAGCATAATCTCCTCGTTGAAGGAAAATGAATTTGAAGCTGAAGCCGTAGTTATATTTGGTTACTCTCACAAAGTTGTCTTTTGGGTTGGCAATCATAGGGCAATTCTGACAAAAGGTCACCGACCTGTATATATATTTTCCAGTTTCATATATTAACCAACCTACTCATTAATGGCTTGTGGGTTTAAGCTCTACTGATTTATCACCTGATTTTTATTTGTTCATATAAAATGTTATTTTTTGTGGTCTAGCACATATTTTGACATTGACAGCTAAGAGTTTTGGGTGAGCTTGGAATGTGTAAGGCATGAAGTGACGAGGATCCAATAGCAAAGGCAACTTAAACTACCCTTTTCCAAAGATTCTTATAAACCTTGAAAGTAGTGCAAATTGATCCTACCAGGCAATAAAGCATTCCATATGTATCCACAAACTGTTATTACACCATCTTATTACAGGTTTTATTAAGTGATAATAGGGTGTAAAATAGTATATTCAAATCCTGAGGATTAGATCACGTTTAGAAAGAAGGTAATTCACTAATTATGGGATTAACCTTATTTGTAGATCATGAAAATTGGATTTGTAGCCCCCAATCCCAAAAGAATAAATTCCTAATTGTAGTTGGAAACCACCAAGCAGAGGCAGCTAGAACACCAAAGGGACAGTCAGCCTGCACCATCCTTACACATTACCCTGCTTCTGCTCTACAGCATCGGAAGCTGAGGAATATTTACCACACTCATCCTTTCAAGTTAAGATATTATTTGTTTCAGTGTGAGGTGAATAGAAATGGAGAGAGGGGTGGGGTTGGAGAAGTAACTGCTAATGGGAGGATATAAAAGAATAAAAATTGTATATTATGCATTGGGCATGCACTGCTTGTCCACAAATCTTACTTGCTCTTCTCATGTGTTGGTCTGCTTTTCTGTCAACCATTGTAAACTGATATGTCAACACTTCCCGCTCAAGTTTGCTATGCCAAGAAGAGATTTTCAAGATGAGACATTTTGACAGAGTAAACAGAGAAAAATCATTCTCTCTGCATTCTAAATCATTGGCAAAATCTCAGAAGAGGTGAAGGATAAATGTTTTCACCCAAAGTTATTAGGATCTTTAATGATCTACCCAAAAAGGTGGCAGAAGCTGATCCTAGAGATAATTTTGAATGGGAGTTTGACAGGTGCTTAAGTATGAAGAACCTACAGGAATGCAGACAAAATGCCAAGATTGGGACTAAACACGGTTGCTCTTTCAAAAGCATTTCTTTCAGTTTTTTAAACTCATTCATGGGATTCTGGGCGTCGCTCGCTAGGCCAGAATTAATTGCCCATCCCTAATTGCCCCTGAGAAGGTGGTGGTGCGCAGCCTTCTTGAACTGCTGCAGTCCATGTGGTGTAGGTACACCCACAGTGCTGTTAGGGAGGGAGTTCCAGGATTTTGACCCAGAGACAGTGAAGGAACGGCGATATATTTCCAAGACAGCATGGTGAGTGGCTTGGATGAGAACTTTCAGGTGGTGATGCTCCCATGTGTCTGCTGCCCTTATCCTTCAAGATGGTAGTGGTTGTGGGTTTGGAAGATACTGTCTAAGGAGCCTTAGTGAGTTCCTGCAGTGAGTCTTATAGATTGTACACACTGTTCCCACTGTGCGTTGATGGTGGGGGGAGTGAATGTTTGTGGATGGTGTGCCAATCAAGCAGGCTGCTTTATCCTGGATGGTGTCAGGCCTCTTGATTGTTGTTGGAGCTGCACTCATCCAGGCAAGTGGAGAGGATTCCTTCACACTCCTGACTTGTGCCTTGTAGGTGGTGGACAGGCTTTGGGGTGTCAGGAGGTAAGTTACTCTCCGCGGAATTCTGAGCCTCTGACCTGCTGAGCCGCCATTTTACATGGGCGTACCATTTAAGGCCTGCCTAGCGTGACGTCCGCCGGGAAGCGCCATGCACTCCCTGTGCGGGCGGGGGCGAATCCCTAAAATCGAGAGTGCGCTCTTTCGCGCATGCGCACGAAAGAGCGTACATCTCCCTGAGGCTAAGTGCAGCCTCAGGGAGATCGCTTCGACTTTTAAAACTATTCAGGGAGATCGCTTCAACTTTTAAAACTATTAAAAATAGAGAAAAGAAAAATCCCTCAATGAGTTGGGACATGTCCATAATTTACAGAACAACTTTATTACAATTTTTAAAACCCTACATGAAACCTCATCTCTGTTTGCCGCCGGGGCTCCTGTTGGACGGGCAGGTCCTTTAATTGGTTAAATGATCCTGTCAATGGCCTCAAGTGGCCATTGACAGGTTGGCGGGCGGGCAGCAAAATCAGCTGCGCGCCCGCCTTTCTGAAAATTTAAACGGGGCGGGGTGACGTCGGGGATTCGCCGACGCCATCCCACATCGGCGAGCGGGCCCCGCCCCCTGCTCGCCAACGGCAAAATTCTGCCCCTGGCCTACCAAAATCCCACTTCAGTGGAGGCAGCTGGTGATTTAAATGGATTTAAATGGCCAGGTTCCTCCGTGAATTATGCACACACAAACCCTGGCCTGACTCCACTCCCGCCCCCATGGAAATGGAACATGTAATGTTCAGGACTTAGAACTTCTGGCCATTTTGGGGATTTTGAGGCTCTCCGTCATGGAAAAAATCTGGGCCTCAGTGGTGTGACATGGCCCCATGTTGTTATGTAAGCAGCCAATTTTGCATACATCAAGTTCCTACAAACAGCAATGTGATAATGTCTAGAAAATCTTTTATTTTGGTCATGTTGATGAGGGATAAATATTGGCCAGGGGCACCAGGGAGAAATACAAGTCGTTCTTTCTCACAGGTGCCGTAAGTGTACTTCTGTGGATAGCTCTAATTTTGTGGGCTTCTGTAAGGTAAAAGTGCAGAGAGCAGCATGTGCTCAGGCTCCTGCTTTCGGGCAGTGATTCAGGCGATGGGTGCAACATACCCTCCCTGCTGAGGTTTCATATCAGTGCATTCCAGAGTAAAATTGGAACCTGACTCCAGAGTTACTATCGCACTGTGCACCCTAAGACACTAAGGTGATCATGCCTTTTTATTCCGGGGAAAGCTTACATTTTCAGGGATTATTGACAGCTGAGAATCAAAACATTGTATTGCGAAATACGTAGAATCAATAGTTTCCTCAATGAAATAAATCGTTAGTTAAATTAATTAGGAAATGTATCACTGACAAAGTCTTACATCTGGCCAGTGTGTATTGGAAAATCATGAGCCCACAGCCCATTATTTTCTAATATCGAGTTGCACAGTGTCCTTCCAAACTTATGTTTTAATGTCCTACTAGATACCGGCCAGCAGGGAAGATAAGCAGATGATAAAACAGCTCTGATGCAATCTCTCAAGATTTTCCAGACTTCTTGGGATTTTTACACACAAGAGGAAGTGGGCTGCGCCCTGATGGCAAACATGTCAGGTAAAGCAGCAGGAGTTGATGGGATTTACACAGAATACCTGAAGAACATCAGATCACTGGGAAGGAAGTGGCTAGCAAAACTGTTTACCAACATCCATAGCATAGGCACCATTCCTAACATTAGGCCCCAATCCAAGTAAGTGGCCATTGCCAAGCCAGGGAAACTACTTGATGACCCATCGCCTTGCTCTCAATAAGCAAGGTTTATTGCTAAAATGACTGAGTCCTACCCTGGAAGCATCGATGCCCGTCCGTCCAACAGGCAGGTTTTTGTACCAGCTCCAACTCCTCAGAGCAGCTCATGATGCTGACCTCACATGTTGAGGCCAGTTTCCAGTTGACTCATCCTGTGCCTATGGCACAGTGTGGCACACAAGCATGCTGCTGAAACTCTCCAAAATCATCTGCTGTGTGAAAATCTTACAACTAATCAATTTCATGATCAGCAACTGACAGTTTCACGTGCACCTTGGAGGTCAAATCAGCTGCTCATGCATAACCGACAACAGGCTCCCACAGGGATCAGCCCTCACACTGGCTCTCTTCAACATATATACCAGTGACCACCCTCCCACAAAGTCACAGTTCTTCGCATATGCTGACAACTTGGTCCTGGCTTTCCAGGTTAAAGAACTTCAGGGCATTCAGAAAACAACTCATTGAAGATCTATGTTCCCTGAAAGCCTAGTTCAAAAAATGGAGAATTTGACCAAACGCTGCCAAGACTGTTGTTTCAGCCTTCCACCTGAACAACTCGAAGGCCAGGGAAAAACTTCATGTCCAGTTCTGTGGCCAATCACTCACCCATGAGTCAACGCCAAAATACCTTGGCATCACTTGTAACCAAACATTGATCTACCTGCAACACCTCCAGAGATACAGAGCCAAGGTCAAGACAAGAGTGAATCTCATATGGAAACTGACGATACCAGCTGGGGCAGCAGAGCTAACATATTACACACTGCTTCACTCACTCTGGTTTATGCAATGGCAGAGTACAGCTGCTCGACCTGGCTCAGGAGCCATCACATAAAATGAGCAGACATCCATCTCCGGGAATCCATGAGGATTATTTCTGGAACACTGAGAACAACACACCTTGAGTGGCTTCCTGTGTTAGTACACATTGAACCTCCTGGTGTTCAAGGGAAAGCATCCTCCTCAAAGAACGCCACTGGCTGACAGCTAACGAAGCACTCCCATTGACACAGGACCTCAAAAAATAACCACACGCCCATCTGAAATCTTGTAGTCTCTACTGGAACACACTCCATACCCTAAAAACTGACAACAGCCCCACCTCGCGATGGTGCATCTCCTGGTTCATTGCAGACAACACCAACTACAACCTAGTAACTGAGCCGAGTGGTGAAGTCCCACGTTTCAACCTTCACAGAAAATCTGGACAATCCTTAACCACTCGAGGATGGGTCAAGGATCTTCCACTTGCTTCACCAGTGGAACATGTGGAACAGCTCAAATTATGACTTTTGGCCATCCAAATCAGACCATCACCCATATACAGAACTTCTGCCCAGAGAGATCCCTTCCTGGTGGTATCACAATCATTCATATTGCGTCAGCTTGAAGCTGCTGAATGGATTGTTAACCTCAAAATCAAACCATAACTGTTCCCCAGCCATACGAATAATAAAAAAAAAATCCTAGTGACTTAATGACCCCATATTTCTTTTTGCTACCACTGGAGTTTATTTCTCATCTGAAAATCTAAGCACTCACTCAAAATCAGCTCTATTTCTGCAAATATTATGATTTATTAATATGTAATGACCTTTTAGGACATGACCCTGCAATGCTGTACACTATAACAGAGGAAATATGATGGTTCCATTTACATTGTAATCAATAAGTTATTCAGGGAACTATACTATGTAACAGCAAAGATCTTGCTATCAATAACGTAATTGCATTGTTATTTATGAATGCAATATGTTATACTATGTACAGTTTTCTATACTGTAACGTGTACACTGTTGTTCAAATGCATACCTCAACACTTCCTAGAGAACCGAATTATCCAAACACTTGATGGAATAATATCTTTATAACTGTGTGATCCTTCGTTGACTATGCCAGAGGCAAAACCTGGATCTCAGTTTCAGCTCAGATCTATTGAACTACGTGAATAAGTCATTGGTTTATTTTCTGAGTTCCAGACCTCCCACCTAGAAGGAACTTGGGTCAAATTGTTTCTGTTACTTACTGAATAAATAAAAAGGAATGGCAGCTGGGGAATCCTAATGCAATGGCACTACCAGGCTTGGCAGCCAGGCAGGCTCATATCATGACTCAATTTCGAGCACAGATGGAGCTTTTAATCAGATAAGTATAAAGGGCTCTTACATAAAGGAGTATTCCTTAATTCAGACTCAAAACGGGCCAACTATATTAGAAGTGCTGGAGCTGATTACAAATGCAAACAACTGACTGCAATGTAGATTAAAATGTAATAACTTACATAAAATTAAAATTTAATTCCATTAAAGAAATTCTCAGTGCTTCAATGCAAAATGCAAGAGGCAATGAAGGGAACAGGGCAAAGAACCCCAGCCCAATGCACATGTTGTGGTTCAAGAGGAACATCTGATACTCTGTGTGCATTCATTGATAGCGCAGTCCCAAACAGTAACCCAACCCTCCACATACAAGCACTGCAGCTTTGACTGGAAAGTTGACCTTTATGCAAAAGCAATGTGATTCTAGAAGGGAACTTAAATCTTTGTGCACATGTCTTATGTTTGCGGAGTACCAAACAGTAACCAAACCCTCCACATACAAACACTGCAGCTTTGACTGGAAAGTCGAACCTAATGCAAAAGCAAAGTGATTCTAGAAGAAAATTTGACCCTCTGTGCACATGAAGTATGTTTGTGCTTAATATGCAAGCACTGCATTTGCTGTTTTGATTTCAGTTTTGACATTGTAACATCAGACTAATCAATATATTGCTGCTTTACTAAAATAGCACAAGGATGAGTTGAACATTTGACTCAGAATTTACTGCAATGGATATTGCACAGTGTTCCCCATCAGATTTATTTTCTTTACCCTTCAGCCCAAAATTTGCTGAAAGTATGAGGTCATCAGGGCATCAAGAACCTGAATGAACACTAGGACTAATAATGTATCTCCCCAACCAAAGTTAAGGATAGAGAAAGAAGAAGTGAATGACAGAGAAGGAGGGTAAATTAAAGTCAAATAAAGAACCAAAAGAGAAATAAAGAGAACAAAAGAAAAACCCTGAAGTCAAGAATATAAAAATATCAACTGTTGCTGAAAGCAACAAAACCCTTTTATAAAAACAAATGAGTTATGTAAAAATGACTACTGAATGAGAAATGTGCTAATTATAACTGTGCCTACAGAAAGTAGAGTTGGACAGTCATGATGGGTGATACCAACTTGCTGGGTTTTAACATGAGAGAAAATTTATATTGTGTACAGAAGTCAACAGAATAACTGGGTGGAATAGCAACTCTGCAACTCATTCTTCGCTGTTATGAGACATTAATTAGGGTGCCTGAAATGATGGAACCTTATAGCACAGAAGGAGACAATTCGGCCTATTGCTCATTGAAAGAACTATCCAATTAGTTCCACTCCCCCACTCTTCCCCAAGGCCTTGCAAGTTTTTCCTTCTCAAAAAAAGTTTTGTTAAATGTTTAATTTTAATGAACTTGGTGCCTGTTTTTACAATTATTATGTATTTGCTGGGTTGCTGTATATCTTATGTGTCTGATTTATCTTATAGCAATGAAGAGATGACACTAGTTCCAAATCTGCATCAGGTTTATTGACAGCACTTTAAAACATCTCAGAACTAATGTAATAGAATCTATCATTAAGGAGGTTATAGCAGGGCCCTTAGAAAATGTCAAGGCAATCAAGCAGAGTCAACATGGTTTTACGAAAGGGAAATCATGTTTGACTAATTTATTGGAGTTCTTTGAGGAAGTAACAAGCAAAGTGGATAAAGGGGAACCTGTGATGTGCTGTACTTAGATTTCCAGAAGGCATTTGGCAAGGTGCCACAACAAAGTTGGAGGAGGGAGGGGCAGGAAAAGGAAGTTTGTGCCTGTGTTATCTGGGTTTTGTGAATAAACCTATGATAAGGAAAAGCTGGCTCCAGATCCCTCTTTTAATCAGTGAATGAGCAGCATATTATAACCAATAAATCACAAAAAGTTAGTATGCAGGTGCAGCAAGTGACTACAAGGGCAAATGGGATGTTGTTGTTCATTGCAAGGGATTTGGAATTTAAAGGTAGGGTTGTTTTGCTACAGTTGTACACACCACATTTTGAAGTATTGTGTACAGTTTTGATCTCCGTATTTAAAAAGAATATAAATAATTGGAAGCAATTCAGAGAAAGTTCACTCAACTGATACCTGGGGTGGGGAGAAAGGTTGGACAGGCTGGGCCTGTATCCATTAGCGTTCTGAAGAATGAGAGGTTAACTTACTGAAACATACAAGATCCCGAGGGGACTTGACAGGGTGGATGCTGAAAGGATGTTTCCCCTTCTGGGAGAGACTAGAACTAGGGAACAGAGTTTAAAAATAAGTGTTCTCCTATTTAAGATGTAGATGAGGAGGATTCTTCCCTCTGAGAGTCATGCATCTTTGGAACTCTCTTCCCTAGACAGCAGTAGAGGCAGAGCCATTGAATGTTGTTAAGGCAGAGGTAGATAGATTCTTGACTAACAAGGGAGTCAAAGGTTACCATGCATAGGCAGGAATGTGGAGTTGAGGCCACAATCAGATCAGCCATGATCTTATTGAATGGAGGAGCAAGCTCAAGAAGCTGAGTGGCCTACTCTTGCTCCTAGTTCGTATGTTTGTATCTTTTTATGTAATTTACAGGATTTTTTTTTACACACATGGGGCAGGATTTTTAGATTGGCGTGCAGGCGCGTTCGGCTGGCCCAGGAGCATCTGGGGAACGGACCACTGCCAATGATTGGCTCCTAACCGCAATTTCACGCTGGCTGGCCAATTAACAGCCAGCCAGCATGAAGTGCGCGCTGAAATACTCAGCGCTGCCAGGGTGTAGGTGGGAGGAGGGCGGGCACTGACATAAGCGTGGGTGGGGGCGAGCGCTGAATGAAAGCTCCCTGAAGGCAGAGAGCTGCCCCAGGGAGCTGAAGACTTTAAAATCAATGAATAAAGCATTTAAAATCTGTAGAAAAAATGTCTATGCACCACAGTCACCTGAACATATACATAATGAAAATTCTGTCCATACATTTTTAATTTCTAAAATTTAATTATGGAAACCTCATCCCATCCTTGGATCAGGTTTAATCAAAAATGCA
Organism: Cetorhinus maximus; assembly: GCF_964194155.1. Lineage (NCBI taxonomy): Eukaryota > Metazoa > Chordata > Chondrichthyes > Lamniformes > Cetorhinidae > Cetorhinus > Cetorhinus maximus. The sequence goes on from NC_135902.1 coordinate 35,336,618, forward strand.
AAGTCTGCCTGGCAGATTCGACCGTCTGCCAACTGTAAGGCTGGATGGACCACGAAAAATCGGGGACAATTGGAACTTTAATAACTTTAATTGTCAGTGGGTGTACTTCCGACACTTGTCCGTACCCACTGACCGAAATATCAGTGAGCACAGGATGATGTCGGGATGCTTGCCTGACGTCATCTTGCGTGATTTTTCATCCGATCAGGTCGGGCAACGCACCCGCACACCAACCTAAAAATTCTGCCCATTATGTCAGCCAGAACCCATGTCTTTCCTCTAAGCTTCTCTGTTTAATTAGCTCTCTAGCTCCAGCCACAGGCTTAAGCAATCAAGTACAATTACATAGATCGGAGAACCAACTAACATAATCAAACACAGGTCAATCAAACCACTGAACGCTGCAATTCTTTCTTTTCTTTAAGCACCTTCTACATTGTATATCTTACCCTGACTAAGACAGTAAGCTGATGATCCACTCTTTGTAATAGGTCATTCAGAGAAACAACAGGGCTTTCCAGATGCCTGACAGCTTGAGAGAAATTGCTGCTCTCTGCTATTGTCCCTATGAAAACACAGTGGCACATTGAGTACAGTAATGGTAGTGGTGAATAAAATTGGAGAAGAAAGGTGACTGATTTTTATCCTAAAATAATTGAGACACTTGAAAGGCACTGTGCATCATGTTTATTCTTGGAAGGGGTTGGGGGAATATGGGCTTAGATGCTGAATACTGGTGAATAAATCATGGTTTATTGCAATTTTGTTCTCTGTTTTCAAATACTGCACATTTCATTTTAGGTGAAGCTGCTGTGAGGTACTTCCAGCAATTGATACATTAGCTCTCACATCAATTTGGCAAGGTAAAAAGAAAATAGGCCTGAGCAAATTCTTTACTGCTACCTCTGAATTTAATGCAAGACAATTTGCAGCAACTTTATCTTCTTTGTTTACAAAATAATAGCAATTGTATCCGTAAGAAAAAAAAAGTTCTCCTCATCTTCTCTCCATTTCTTTTGCCAATTATCTCAAATCTGTGTCCTCTGGTTACTGATATTTCTGCCACTCAAAACCCTATCAAAAACTTTTATGATTTTGAGCACCTTGATTAAATTTCCCCATAAGCTTTCCTGATCTAAGGAGAACAACCTCAGCTTTTCTGGTCTCTTCATGTAACTGAAATCCTGCATCCCTGGTATCATCTAGCAAATCTCCTCGGCACCTTTTCTAAAGCCTTGACATCCTTTGTAAAGCTTGGTGCTCAGAATTGGGCACATTACTCCGACTGGGGCTTAACCTGTGATTTATAAAGGTTTAGCATAGTGGTATGAGTTCCTTTGGTAAACAGGAACATAAAGCTGGACCACAAATTTTATACAAATCCATTTCCAAGTCCGTTAATAACTAACGAATTCTGCAATATCCCCATCCTTTGTATAGATGCTGTGCTCTTGCTAATATGTCATTGTAACACAAGGGATGCTTCAGCACTTGATTGTCCTATTGGAGGCTGAATGCTGAATTGTAATTACCACAAAGCCAATGGCAATAAGAAAACCAAAGAGCCAGTTATTTTTCCTAATTAACTGTCTGAACTGATTGGAATTAAAAGCAGGTCTCATCGATTTGCAAATGACAGGCACAAAGAGGGCACCCCCTTCACACAGAATTGATTTTCTAAACCTGTACATGAATTTGTCACTATTGATGGGTCTATTAGTGATGGTTTACAGAAGTGGTTGGGTTTGTCGAAGAATTTCAATGAACACTAATCAATTGAGTGACACATTTTCTTCTTTGTGTAAAATTAGATTTATTTTTTGTGGAAAGTTTGGATAATAAATAATACAGCAAAAGGGCTTTCAGCAGGACTATTTTAAGACTGTCTCAGCACAAGGCTTCTAGCATCAATTATTACAAAATTTCTGTGCTGAATGTTACTTTGGAGACAGATTTGTTGGATCAGTTGGAAGAAGTGTTTTGCAAAGATCAGCTGTGGGTCAGTTGATCTCAGTTTTGTCCATGAATTTGTGGATTCAAATCCCATGCCAGGACTTGAGCACAAAAATCTAGACTGACACTGAAGTACAGTAGCGAGGGAGTTCTGCACTGTTGGAGGTGTGGTCTTTCAGGTGAAAAAATTAAACGAAGGCCCTGCCTGCTCTCTCACTGGAAGTAAAAGATCCCATGGCACTATTTTGAAGAAAAGCAGGGGAGTTACCCCCCCGCTATTCTCACCAATATTTATCCATCGATCAAATCATAAAAACAGATTATCTGGTTATTATCAAATTGCTGTTTTTGGGAGTTTGCTTCTTGCAAATTGGCTGCCATGTTTCCGGTGTTACAACAGTGACTACACTACAAAAGAAACTTATTGGGCAGAATTTTCTGCACCTGCCCGCCACTGGGATCTTCTGGTCCTGCCGCAAGCCAATGGACTTCTGGCTGGGGCGCCGCCTTGCCCGCGGGGGGCCCCGCCCACAACGGGGCCAGAAAATCCCGGCCATTGGCTGTAAAGTGATTTAGTAGTTTTGAAAGGTGCTATATAAATGCAAATCTTTCTTTTCCAATGTCACAAACTCATTTGTTTTTTGATAAGATGTTTCAGGTCTTGGTTCAAACTTTTTTTTCAACTTAGAATGTGACAGGAGAACGAGGGCATGAGATTGAACATACGTCATACTGGTGCAGCAGAGGTCGCTCTTCAGGGATGATGGGTTGAGGTACAATGTTGGGATAGAGCAGATGGAGCTTATAACAGCATCTGGTTGTGTATAACTAACTTTGGTTTCTGAAATAGGAGGAATTCCATTCTCCAGCCCAAATAACACTCACTTTGATGAGCACAAAAAAATTGGGGAAAAGAATCTGGACAAAATTGCAACCTTGGATTCTGGGGTATTTCAGGATGCAAACTCACCTACACTGATACAAAGCATTCAGGTCAAATTGTTCAACAGGTAAAGAAAAATAGTCCTTATAACGTGATGAATGTATCATAAGAATTAGTTGTTATTTTATGGATTTAGGTATATAATACAGAAATTTTAAAAAAATCTTTTTGGCTTGATTTTGCTTCTGTTTTGTTTGGTATACAAAAAAAATTGAAGTCACTGCCACCAAAGAAAGGTACAAAGCTTATAGAAAGCTATTTTCATTTTAATTATAACTGAATGTCTGCACTAGATTTGTTATTGACTAAAATAGGATTAGGCTTTATTCCCTCGCTCAATACCGTATTAGAATCATTTGAACAGATGTTGGAATGAGAAGGCAGACTCAACTACTGGCATTTAATGCAATGCTATCAATGCTACACAGACCTAACAAAGGTTGAAATTTGAACTGAATGCCGTGACTCTACATCGCACCTCCAAATATTTTAACTCTTACAATACTTTCATTTTCTGAGAAACAAAGCATGATTTCTATCTCATCACCCAAAAGTGTTAAAAGTTGCTGGTCTGACAAAATACTATTACTCCAAAAGCATAAGGGGAATGAAAAATAAAGGCTTCTGTTTTTAATACTGTGAGGCCCCATTGGACTTGTGTTATTTCAGTTTCCACATTAGTTAGGTAAAGGCCTGAAAACTCATGAGCACAGCAGGCAAAAAGGGCGAATTAGGATTTCTGCTCAAGAAAGGAGCATCATTGGGCAAAAGATCAGCTTCTGATTCACTTGGAGATGAGTTTTCAACATAGCATTGCAGACAGTAAAATTAAAGCCAGACTTGACACTGCATCTGTGCGCATATTAAAGATACACACAGAACCAAATCTCATCCTCTTAAACGCACTACCTCATGGATGCTGTTAAGCTCAATCAGTGGTCAGTGATCTCCACAGGGGCAGAAGTGAGGCACAGATTCGGGAGCCTAAATATATGAATCATTTAAAGCACAGGTATAAAATAAATCAAAAAATCTAATGGAATGCTGGCCTTAATCTCAAGGAGACTGGGTCACAAAGGGGATGAAGCTATGCCTCAGTTGTATAGAGTTTGGTGAGACCCCTGCTGGAGTGCTGCATTCAGTTTTGGGCAATGTACCTCAGAAATGATACATTGTCCTTTGTGAGGATACAGCACAGATTGACCAAGATGATATTGGGGCTTAGAAGGTTAAATCATGGGGATAGGCTACACAAACCTGCCTTGTATTATATAGAAGATTGAGAGGTGGTCTGATTAAGAGTTCTAAAATATTAAAAGGATTCAATAGGGCAGATACAGAGAAATTCTTTCCTCTGGTGGCGGAATCACGAATGCAGGTGCATAATCTTAAAATTAGAGCAAGGCCATTTAGAAGGAAAATCTGGAAGTAGATTTTCAGGCAGAGAGTAGTAAAAATCTGGTATTTCTTCCCTCAGAATAAAATCTCTGGATTCTGAGACAATTGGAGCTTTCGAAACTGGGATTGATAATTTTTTGTTGGGAAAGGATGACAACAAGCTAAGGATGGTAATTAGAGTTGAGGTACACATCAGCTATGATTGTATTGAATGGCAGAGCAGGATCAAAGATCTGAATAGTCTATTCCTATTTCTACCTTCCTAATGTTTTAGGAAAGGGGGAAAAATCCAAACAGGGCTTTTGATTTTGATCACTTTCAAATGATTCCTGGTGGCAAGTGTACAGGTGTGGGCATCAGATATGAGCAGCATTGGGCTTGACAGGAATGCTGTCCATAGGGGAATTGCCTGCCAACACTCACTGGACTTGCACATTAAAAATGGTCACTTGAAGTGAGGTACCAGACGGCTACTAACATCTGTGGAGTTGGAACTCAGTCCAAGATCAATTTAAGCTCGAGTCACTTTGAACAAATATGCAAAGCAGCAGTCTTACACATTTTTATTGTGCTACCTTTGTTCTGGTATCAACATTGATGTAGTTAGGTATGACTTTATGCAAAAGTGATCATGAATCAAGAGATGGAAAACCATATTTTGGAATTATAATGGATATATCACAGGGAAGGATAATTCTAAATTGTTATGGCTTAAATATAATTAGTGAATTATCGAAGAAGCATTAAAACTGGATGATGCTGTTGGTCTGTGAATCTGAGATCCATACCAATGTTCTAAAAATTGATATCAGGAGGCAGACACTGATACTGTGCAAGTTGTTTTAAATACTATCTCAGAGACAACAATAAAGATGAAAATATATAGCCTGCATTGTACAAAAAAATGCAAGTATCCTAAATACAAAGGACAGCTATTCTGAGCTCAAATCCACTAATGATAAGTAACATTCCAATATGCCGATCATGCTTTAATCGACCCTCAGTTTATTGGATACAATGTTCCACAACAGTAATACAAAAGAATCTTAACTTTTTTTCCAAGTAGTTTTACAATCCTGAGACGTGCCTTCCACAATATTATGGAAATTTACTCTCAATCTGTTATCATTTTTTGCAAATAGGGTTGCTTTTCACTTACAACACAACCTGGTGTGTAATAGGTGATAGGTTTCCATTGCAATCTTCCCAAAATCATGTCGTTGAGTATTTGTCAAACCTGTATCTTGGTCATTAGTTTCTGGGTGATAATAGAGATATTGTAAAACAACTGGCTGATTTTTCCTTTCTGGTTTGTACCCCAAAGTATATTAGAGGCTGTTTTTTAAAGGCAACTGAATTGCTGATTGTTGGAAGCTGGGGGATGGCAGTATAGTGGCTATGTTACTGGACTAAAAATCCAAATGCTAGATTAGTCTTCTGGAGACATGAGTTCAAATCCACTGTAGTTTAAGAATTTAAATTCAATTACTAAATCTAGAGTAAAATGCTCATTAATGATCATAAGACCCATCTTGTTCACTAATGCCCTTCAGGTGAGAAAATCTGTCATCCTTACTGGTCTGGGCTACAGCTGATTCCAGGCTCACATTCTAATGGCTTCTGAAATGGTTAAACAAGCTACTCAGTTGTATTCAACCACTACAGAAAAAAGAATTGTAGGTGTACCTATAATCACACAGACGCAGTGGTTATCCACCTATATTGATGTGAGCACAAGTAGAACTAAACTGTCTGCAAGTAGGGTTCCCAGTTTTCAGGTTTAATTCTGATCAAATCAGACTGAATGTAAACTTTTAACTTCCATGTTCTCCAGAGACATAATTTGTTCAGGAACTGTGTCCTTCCTTTGTACTCATGTGGGTTTCTGAAATTCCCAGTAGGGCAGGCAAGGGAACATTTAAAATCCTGATTGTGCTTGTCTCGCTACGGTGAGTAGCTAGTTTCCCTGGCTGGAGAGTCCAAAACTTGGGGTCATAGTTTCAGGATAAGGAGATGGTCATTTAGGATTGAGATGAGAGAAATTTCTTTACTCAAAGGGTTGTGAGCCTTTAGAATTCTGTACTTCATGGATGCTCAGTTGGTGAGTATATACAAGGCTGAGATCAATAATTTTTTGGACTCTATGAGATTCAAGGGATATGGGAGTGAGCAGGAAAGTGTTGAAGTCAGAGAACATGCATGATCTCATTGAATGTTCTTATGTTCTTCAAATAAAATTTAAAAATAACATGAATTCAGTGAAACCCGAAAAAGCTAAAAGTGAACACCAAATCAGAACAACAATGCATGTTAGAAGCAGGAAAGTGAATCTTTAATAATCCCACATGCGGCCACCGTTATCAGAAAAATCAACCCTGAAGGCCGAATGTCCAAATCCATCTGTAGGCAGGATTGTATCCAAAGGAAGAAATAAAGGAATAGATGGCTAGGAATCAAATTATTTGCAATCAAAAGCAGCAAAAATTATACAAGCATAACTTTGAACATTTAAGAGTTTGCTAGCTGCTGCTGCAGTAATGAAGTGTTAAATCTGTTTTCAAAGCCATTCAACGCAAGTCTTTTTAAAAGGGTCAGTGTGGCTTTATGAAGTTATTTGAGGACTGAATGCAATGTACTATTCCTCTAATGTTATTCCGTTTCACCATGTCAATACGACCATCATTTTCACACAGTAGCTTTCACCCATTAAAACAATTTGAGACAGATTTAGAAATCTAAATTCATGCTCTCAGCTAATTAATACAGGTTTGCTGATATCAGCAGATGAATAAAGATTATTTTTAACCACTCGCATTCGCTCACAAATAATGCAGTTCTTTAATGCTTAAGGCAAAAGGTAGAAACAAACTGAATTGTACTAATTTTTAATTGATGCAATTTATCCCAATTCAAATCAAACATTCAGATACATCAAGTACCAATTAATATTTATTAGGGCCTAATCACAGGGGAAACAGTGCAATAGACAGAGAACCTGCTTTGGGACGTCTTGTGAGTTTTTATAAAATATCATTTGCAACTTTACTGCCCAAAAACCATTATTTTGACAGAAAATGCTGGTTTCTCAGCATACCTATCAGAATGGGATCAACAGGCTGAGTTTCTTTTCTCTTGAAAGCAGAAGGCTGAGTGGTGATCTAATAGAGTACTTCATAATTATGAAAGATTTTGATCGTATAGAATACGGATAGAATGTTTCCACGTGGTGAAGTGCAAAAATAGAGGCCATCAACATAAGACAGTCACCAAAGAATCAAACAGGGAATTTAGAAGCTTGCTTCCCAGAGTGTGGTAAGAATGTGGAACTCACTAGTACGGGGAGTAGTTGATGCAAATAGTATCGATGCATTAAAGGCGAGGCTAAATGAGCAAATGAGGGAGAGGGGAATAGAGGGTTATATTGATACAGTGGGCTGAGGGAAAATGGGAGGAGGCTCAAGTGGAACATAAATGCAGGAATAAATTTTTGAGCCAAATGGTCAGTTTCTGTGCTGTATATTCGATGTAATTCTGAGTGAATCTGAGCACTAACTTACTCAACTGTTACAAAGAACCTTTTATCCTGCAAATAGTGAATTTTAAATACCTTAACTGGGAAAAGAGAAGCTTTAATAAAGAGTTATAGTAATCTGAAGTCACAAAGTAGGTTACAGCCATATAGCTGTGTTTTTGGTGAAAATGATATATTTTACATTGTTCTGTCAAAACAGGTGGTTGGTATGTTCTGAAGGGACGGCCATAAATGCACTGGAGCATGGTCAGAAGTCTGTAGAAGCAGCTGTGCTCTGTGTTAAAAAAAAAGAAAGCCAGCAGGTACCAAATGGGCTGAGGAGAGGTAATGTACCTTGTGTAGGAAACAGCACATTAAAAAACAGGAGCGGGGAGAGGGCACACAGCATGCAGTAAGACTGAGGGGGTGAAAGGCATATAGGGTGGAATTTTATGGCAGCGGCACTTTATGGTCCTGTCGGAGTCAATGGAATTCAGAATAGCTCCCCGCATTTTACAGCCCCATACCTGCTGTGACGGGGCCGTAAAATTCCAGCCATAGAAAAAGTAAGTAAAGAAAGACTACAACATCTTACATTTGTGATTTTAAAGGAAAGAAATGCTCCATGGATGCTTTGTGAATAACTGCAAGGAAGCAGGTGCCATGGAGATTCTAGGAGGGCTGATCAAAGCTTGGTCAAAGTGATGGATTTAAGGAGGTTTTTAAAGATGGACCAGGATGGAACTATGACAGGTTTAATAGGAAGAACTAAGGCAGCAATAACAAAGAGCAGCATTGGAGGCCAGAGAGAGGAAATAAGAATGACAGGAGAGCATTTGGAAAGGATAATGGGAAAGGAGTAATTATTGGAGGATCAGAGGGTTTACACATGATAGAACTGACTAAAGAAGGGTAACGAAATAGTCAGAAAGTTTGGTAGGGAAAGAGAATGACTAAGAAGTGCTGTAGAGTGCTTCAGGAAGAATAGTAATTAATAAAGGGCATGAGTAAGTTTTGGAAGACAAAAGCTTACTGCAGCAAACAGGAACCAAAGAGAAAGAAACAAAGGCTGAGTAGGAGAGGGAAACTGAGATGCAATCATGTTGTGGTGTTGGTTTAGGTGAGGGTGGGGCAGAGAGATTCTGCATCCATGAATAAACAGGACCACAGGTGAGGGTAGGCTGAGGCAACAAGAGTATGTGATGCAGCAGAGAGAGAGAGAGAGAGAGAAGAGCAGAAACTGACAAGGACATAGCCGATCAGAGAGTAACAGAGATACTAAAGTGCTAAAGAGCTTCAACCAGAAAAGCCTAGTTCTGAGATAATAAGCAGCCAGCAGAGCCAAAAGGATCTCTACACTAATCCCTCAGAATACAATGAAAAGCAGGGAGTGGAATTTAAGAAGAGGAATGACAGCAGGACCAGAAGTGCCACATCTGCTTGTGTGTCAGGAGTTTGCGCACATGCAATTACACTTAAAATTTAAAAAGGTGGGTACGGGAGACATGCGATTACGTAGCGGGGGTGGATATTGATTGGTGGATCCCACCAGCAGATATGGGCAGACTACAAAAAAGCCTCCTGGACATACATCATGGCCATAACTTTCCTGTCCACCTTTATTTTATTAGTAGTTTGTGTTCAATTTCCATTTCATGGAAGCACTCTTCAGATTCTCCTTAGTCACCAGTTCACCAAGAAACTCTTCTGATTCTCCGCCTCTCCCGACAGTTTATGAAGCCATCCTGCTCTGATTCTATCACAAGATAGAGGATTTCTATCCACAGCATATAGTAGAGTTCTGATCTCTATTAGCACTGACTCTCACTGGGGTACAGTCCTACATGCATTAAGGCTACAGGCACTGATTCTCAGTGGGATAAAATTCTCCAGGCACACATTCTCACTGGGGTAACTTCTACAGGTACTGATTGTAACTGGGTTACAGTTCTACATCGGCGCAGATTCAGATAGCAGTGTTGAGAATTACACTGATTCTTGTCCAGGAATATAAAGAAAAAACAGATGGGGTAGTGGACTGGATGTCCATTATAGAAATTGCTAGATTTCTATTTCCATTCAATGCAATGTATTTTCATAAACATGGTTGGCATTTCAGACTCAATAGGGTAGACTTTCAACTCGCCCAGGTCCATACAGATGGCATAGTTGACTCCCTCTGAACTAAAGGCATTGAGCTGCATGATTCATTGCCAATTGTCACACATCAGCTGACACTGAGGGAGTGGAACCACTGTGGTTGCAGTACATCTCTGAAAATGCTAAAATATTCCTCTATTCTTTAATTTGGTCACTTTGAATTATATGTTTTTTGAGGTATGGGGTGTGGGGGAATGCAGCTGTGAAGCGGGGTTGTCACATGACTTCAATGGAAGGAATTGTATTTTAGACATTTTGGAACATTTTACACAGTATCTGCTCTTGCGATTCATTTAAGGCCCTGCAATGATAAAACATGACTAGCAGCCATTAGCCTCCTCCTCCTCTTCGCACCCACAACATGCCTTCGCAAAAGGTATATTTTATTTATACAAATTCTAAAGGCTATATTCATGCATTGTCTATGCACATAATAGAAACTTCGAATCTTGAACATCTATAATTTCCCTGTCTGCAAATCATGGAGCAGCATAGATAGCATGAATGGACTGTTTGGATCCGGACAGAAACCTTATTCAGGTATTTAATGTTTGCATTTGCAGAACACTGTTAATGGAACTGTATGTATTCTGAAAGTTGGCAAAACAATAGGCATCAAAAGCAAACACCAAATATGTTTAAAGGGTATTTTCCGAACTTAAATTAAGATGTGAAATTCTTAAATATAGGAGCTTGCTGGCTGCTTATCATGCTACACATACTAGAAATATGTCACATTCAAAGTCTCATCATATTCTAGATGGTGTGACCACCGAAAAATGCATCAAGTGAAGAATGGCACTGGAGACTGAAAGCAAGTAAAATATCGATCATTAAAACAGCGTGAAGATGAACTAATGACAAAATTCTATAATTATTGCTCATCACACCTGTAAATGTCAGCATGTAGACAGTAACATTCTACAATGTGTACTTTAAAAAATGTCGTAATAACATTGACGGTGATAGCTAGTGATGTTTGTATTAATAGTGCATCTTCTTTCAAGGGGAGAAGAGTGAGTAATTCACATAACAGTTGAAAGAAATATATGAGATTGGAATTGGCCAGCCAGAATGGACATTAGAAGGAACATGTTCTCCTCCAGGCTAAAGACAGAAGAAATCTTTCTTAGCAGAGAAAAGGGATAAGCAGTTTCTACTGTGTAGCTGGAACAGACTTTTTAAAAATTCTGACAATATATCTTCTCCAGGAAGTTTATCCATTATGTCACTCCTCTTTGAATTCAGAGCAACATTTCTGATTAATGATATACATTCTCAATATTTAGAGTAGGAGATGATTTATTATCTCTATGATTCGAAGTTATTCGTCAAAATATGTTAGACTGATTTATTGCAAATACTTTCAGTGGAGGTGACCTGCTTGTTTTTCTTTAAAAGAAATTCAGCACATTTTCTTTCAGAATGTTTTGTTGCCTTTCATCCCAAATGTATCACAGCGACTGAAAATACATGCAGTATCAGGTTGGACTTGAAACATTGGCTCACTAACGCATTGAATCAGAGGCCACAAAATTCAGCTACATATATGGTGCTCATCTTTTTGACACAATGGGTGCCATTTCCAGTTCAAAATGGTGCTCACACCACATGTGCATACTTTTGGTGTCAGCTGCACCAGACATAATTTTGGTCGGTCGTTAGCATGGGCATTGGGAACAGGCGCCAGAAGTATGCAGAGTAGACAGAACATGACATCAGTCAGCTTGTAACACTGATTTGACTCCAGCAGTGCCATTTTTTTACCTCAACACTCCAGCTAACCCTCTCAATTTCAGTAATACAAAGTTAAGACAGACACCCCTCCCCCACCCTCCCAACGACCAGTGCTATTTAATGGAATCATATTAACCTCCCTCAGGTTATTTGCTGATTGAATTCCGCTGCCTGATGCTGAACAAGTAGAAGTGTTTGGAGGTTTGTATTGTGACTGAAAGCTGGTGAAGTCTATAAGGAGTGGTATGGCACATGGTGAAGTCCTTTGTTCTGACTTCCAAGGGTTTTGAATCACTTGCTTCAATTCAGGGGTGCTGTAGTTTCTATCCCTTGTGGCTTGCAGCGTGATAAGGAGAATGAGCAGAGGCGACTCAGAGGATAAGTTGCTTGAAGAGGGAAAAGGAGGCAGCCATATCCATTCAGAGACTTCAGGGAGAAATTCTCCTATCTCAACCTCAGCGAGGAACAGTGGCCAAGATTTTACATTCGGCGTATGGGGGTGGGCCCGATATGTCGGAATGTAAAATGATGCGCAATGAAGTCGGGCGTGCGTCCCGACATCATCGTGCTGTCTCGCGATATTTCGTTCAGCGGCCGTGTGCCAGAGTCGGCTGTGTGCCCACCGATAATTGATAGGCCTGTTAAGCCATTAACCAGGTAATTAACCTGAATTTCAATCTTACGGTTGGGGGGCAAGCAAAAAGGCCAAGCGGCCTTTACGTTTTTTTAAGGAACCCTCATCCACAAGTGGGATGAGGTTTCCTAAAGCTTTTACGAATTAAATAAAAACTTCTTCTGAAAAATAAAAACATGTCCCATCTCATGTGACACAGTCACACGAGATGGGACATGTTTCATTAAATTTTTATCGCATTTATTTATTTAAAAAGCACTTCAACCTCCCTGAGGCAGCTCCGTGCCTTAGGGAGATGCGTGCGAAAGAGCGCTAGACCCGACTCTCCCCCCACCTGCACAGGTAGCGCTTCTACTACTCGTGTATTACGCTGGGCGGGCCTTAATTGGCCCGCCTGCGTAAAATGGTGGTGCGGAGCTGATCGCGGGCGGCGGTCAGCTCCGCAACTGCCCCTGCCCGCTCCTGCCGAGCCTGCCCAACACGGGAAAAATTCAGGCCAGTGTGTATGTGGGACCTCTCCATTTCACTAAGGAGGTGTTTAACCTGCCACCTGCTGCAGGCAGATCTGCAGCCTTACAGAAGGGCAAGGACAGCATTGCCATGGCTGTAAAGGTGACTGTGGCTTTGCATTCCTTTGCATCGGGATCCGTCAAACTTTAGCAGGCAACATCTCAGTCCACTGTGCAGTTGTAAAAGAGAGGTTGTGGACATTCTGTATCCAAAAAGGGGGGAATATATTACATTCTCTTTCCAAACAGAAGTAGGCGAAGTGTAGGAAGCATGAGGCTTTTCCAGGATAGCAGGCTTCTCCATAGTTAAGGGTGTCACTCACTGCACACACATTGCTCAGAGGGCATCACATGTCAATTGAGAGATGTACTGCAACCGCAGTGGTTCTACTCCCTCAATGTCAGCTGGTGTGCGATCATAGGCAATGAATCATGCAGTTCAATGCCCTTTATTCTGACGGAGTCAAGTATGTCGTCTGTATTTGAGCCACCGCTAAAAAACTAAAGGGCGCTATTGAGTTACAAAGGCTTTTCGCTGATCATGTGGTTGAAGTCTCCAGTACAAAACCTATGTACATGTTGGCAGTATACATATAATAGGATGTATGCTGCCACATCATCTATGCTGAAGCATCATCAAACAAACCATTGGGGTGCTTAAACAACACTGCCTGTAGTGCACCAGAGGAGCCTTGCAGTACCCTCCGGAGCGCATGCCGCAATTAATTGTGATCTGCTCTATTTTTGCACAGGAAATGCCAACATGAGGGCACAGCTCTTGCCACCAGGTATATAAAGAACAGCTGAGAAAGAGGATGAGGACAAGGATGATGATGAGGAAGAGGAGGAGGAAGAGGAAAGAAGGAGGTGAACAACACAACCCCTTTCCACCTGGGCTAACCATGATCGGCTCATCTGACTGCGATTCCAGTAAATGCAACCCTAATTCCTCATTCATCAACAGTCATAATCCTTATCTGCCCTCAGTTACTGACCATATTTACCCTCTGTTACTGACCATCACAGAGTCCTCCTGGCCACATGCTGGAATGAAAGCCACCACAAGACAAACATTCCAAACCGACATTATCAATGTGATGAGGTGAGGTGAGAGTGACTGCCCCGGACATCCAGGCTGTACTTGGCCGAGTGTGGCATCAAGGAGCCCTAGCAAACTGGAGTTAATGGAAATCAGGGGGAAAACTCTCTGCTGGTTGGAGTCATACCTAGCAAAAAGGAAGATGGTTGTGGTTGTTGAAGGTCAGTCATCTCAGTTCCAGGACATCACCGCAGGAGTTCCTCAGAGTAGTGTCCTCAGCCCAACTATCTTCAGCTGCTTCATCAATGACCTTCCTTCCATCATAAGGTCAGAGGTGGGGATGTTCGCTGATGATTGCAGAATGTTCAGCACCATTCATGACTCCTCAGATACTGAAGTAGTCCATGTCCAAATGCAGCAAGACCTGGACAATATCCAGGCTGACAGGTGGCAAGTAACATTCACACCACACAAGTGCCAGGCAGTGACCATCTCCAACAAGAGAGAATCCAACCATCGCCCCTTGATGTTCAATAGCATTACCATCACTGAATCGCCCACTCTCAACATCCTGGGGGTTACCATTAACCAGAAACTTAACTGGACTAGCCATATAAATACTGTGGCTACAAGAGCAGATCAGAGGCTCGGATTCCTGCAACGAATAACTCCCCAAAGCCTGTCCACCATCTACATGGCACAAGTCAGGAGTGTAATGGAATACTCCCCGCTTACCTGGTGCAGCTCCAACAATACTCAAGAAGCTAGACACCGTCCAGGACAAAGCAGCCCGCTTGATTGGCACCACATCCATAAACATTCATTTCCTCCACCACTGATGCACAGTAGCAGCAGTGTGCACCATCTACAAGATGCACTGCAGGAATTCATCAAGGGTCCTTGGACAGGACCTTCCAAACCCATGACCACAACCATCTCAAAGGACAAGGGCAGCAGATAGATGGTAACACTGCCACCTGGAAGTTTCCCTGCAAGTCACTCACCGTCCTGACTTGGAAATATATGGCTGTTCCTTCACTGTTGCTGGTCAAAATCCTGGAACTCCTGACCTAACAACACCGTGGGTGTACCTACCCCACATGGACTGCAGCGGTTCAAGAGGCAGCTCACCACCGCCTTCTCAAGGGCAACTAGGGATGGGCAATAAATGCTGGCCCAGCGAGCGAAGTCCACATCCCGCGAATGAAATAAAAAAAATCAAACCATTCAAAATTCCATACAAAGGTCAACTAATCACCCTTGTGTGTTCCCTTAGTGCCCGTCTTTCATGTGCCTTTGCCTGTCCCAGTGTTCCTACGCAGTGCTACCCCAGTGACTGCAACATGCCTGGTGGAAGGTTGCTGACTTTCAGTGGAGGAAATTGTAGATGGCCTTGCAGGGCCCAACTATGGCCTGCATCATGACCTCATCATTTTGAATGCCTCTATTAATACTCCCCTGAACTTTCTCTGCTAAAGTGTGGTGAACAGAATTGTACACATTGCTTCAGTTGAGGCCTTACCAGTGATTTGTAAGCGTTCAGCATGACTTCCTTGTCATTGTATTCAATGCCTCTAGTTGCAAAACAAAGTATCCCATATGCGTTGTTAACCACACTATCAACTTGCTTTGCTACCTTCAAAGATTTGTGAATATGCACCACTAGGTTCCTCTGCTTTTGCACCCCCTTCAAGAGAGTACCATATAAATTATACACCCTCTCCATGTTGTTCCTTCAAAAGAGCATAATTTTATACTCATCTTTTTTTTCTTCTCTAGGTTGAATATTCAAAGATCACCAAATCACAGTTTATATAGCGATTTTACCACAGGGCATGGACAGAAGGCCGGCCTCAGTCTACCTCAGCCAGAACGGGCATCAAACCCCGTGCTGTTAGTGTTATTCTGAATCACACACTATCCATCTAGCCAATTGAACTAACAACCCACTTTCCACCTATACACATGAAATTGCACTTGCCATCTGGGTTCCCATTTCACCAGCCCATCTGTGGTTCTCCCGAAGTCCGCTCCTATCCTCCTTACTATTTGCCATGTTGTCAAATTTTGTATCATCTTCAGAATTCTAAATCCTATTTACTATATCCCAGCTCATTCATATGTAACAACAATGGTTCTAATACCAACACCTGGGGACCCCACTGGATACTTCTTTGCAGTCACAAAACATGAGTGATGCACTGTTTCATATCCCATATCTCTAGTGGGCAAGACTGAATGTCATAAAAAATCTAGATCATTGCTACATCTGCCTAACATTCTGAAGCTGCAAAACAACCCAAAAATTGCACTTCCAATCCAAGGGTTTACCATAGCTAGAGATGTCACAGCATGTTTCAAGGGAATTTTATAAGGCAAGATGATTTTTTTGGGATATCAAGAGTTGGAATTCGAGGTGTGAACTCTAAAGGCTGCATTTTCCTGTAGGTTGTTAATTTTACAGCCCAATTTTCCAATGGTTTCACTTGCAGTAATGACATGTGCCTGACATTGGCAACTATTAATGATAACTGTTGAGTGCGTTGCATGGTTATTGGGGCAGGTGGCAGAATTAATATATCCTCAACTTAACTAAATTTCTGGAAAAAATGGCATTGAGGCAAATGGAGGCAAGGAACAGATAAATTAAAAACAGAAAATGCTGGGAATATACAACAGGTGAGCTAGCATCTGTAAAGAGAAAATACAGATTATGACCTGTAGGATGCACACAGTATGCATTCATCAAAATCTAGTGTGATTGGTATCTCTGCATTGTTAACTTGGAACAGTGACACTACATTACAGATAACATGCTTCATAGTTACTTAAATCTATCACCAAGTAATTGGACTATTCTTCTTGCTTTTTTCAGAAGTCAATAAAGAATAAAGAGCTTTGGAAGAGCAATATGTAAACTCTGGGGAAGCATGGAATCATCTGCTAATGCCAATATAGCTACAATGATTGATTTATTATTGTCTCCAGCTTTGTATCTAAATCAGAAGCCAAACCACCCAATTTCATGTAAATAATGGATATCAAGAAAATCTTGATAATTTTCAAAGTAGTTACCATTTGATAACAGAATTGTTGAAATTTAAAATTAATGAACAAAAACCAGGGATGGTCAAATATCACATTTATTTAACTAATCCTATTCAGTGCAAGATGTAGCCTTCATATAAACAGGCCAAATGAGCTGTATGCAAGATAATATGGTCGTAAACCAATACAAATAACAATCAGATGGCTGATTCAAACATCATTCTGAAAATGGCATACTCCTAATGTCGAAATACTAATTGCAGCATGGTAATAAAAGTGTTTCAGCTTTGATATAAAAGAAATGATTGAAAATTGAAGATTATGAAATCTCATAACAGTTTAAGCAATGACGAAAACAAATTTGTTCACGTTATTTTAGAATTAGCTTTATTAAAAAACTGTAGAAAGCATTATATTGCACATTAACGCAATCTAGACTCACTCTAGTACACATACTGTGCAGGGTTACACTTATTGTTCACTAAATGTTTTTTCTTTCATGGCTAATTCCTTAACTTGTGCCATGCAATTACCAAGGGTGTTTATTAACACAAAAAAAATGTAATGCTAAGATATATAGTGAGAGCAGTAGAATGCAACTCTACAGCAGTTGCGTTCCAGCTTTAAAATGCAATACTTAGACTACAATACACTAAAAATTTAGTGTTGGTGTGAAGCAGTTTTGACTACATGCCATTGCTACTTTTTTTTTTAGTAAATTGATTGTCAAAACTGCAACTGACTCTGAAGCAAAGTTGAGTGAGAATGCCTTCTCTTGGGAGGCGCACTGCAGTATCAGTCTGAGCCCTTACTATAGATTTAGGCTGGGTTAATACTATAACTGCAGTGCCAATTTAAAGTAGAATTATTTCATATTAACAGAATATTTATTGTGTGAATTTACTCTGCAAATGCTGCATAATATATAAATGAGTTGGAAAGAATACAGAGGAAGCCTGGAAAAGGAGCTGAATTATGAGAAAACATTTCAGAAGTATGAGCTGTATATCCTAGAAAGAAGGTAGTAAATGGGGGAGTACCCACAGCATATCACAGTATATCAAACCTTAGTGCTATTTATAAACAGAGAATATCACTTCTAAGATAAACAAGAAAAGTTGGACCAAATGAGATAAATGTAAACTCCTGAAAAGTAATGCAGTAGAAGAGCATTTTTATTCAATGAATGATAAAGGCAAATTAGTACAGAAAAAGCCAATATATTTGCAATGCCTCCTGTAGATTGTGTATATTTCATGCACAGTGCGCTGTTGGTGGACGTGGTAGATATTGAATCTGGTGGCAGTAATGTCAATGAGTGGACTATGTAGTATAAGGGTTACTTCTAACTGTGTCATATGCTAAATGAGTATAGTATAATAAACATAACAGCAAGTAATGTAAAATCATATGATCTTGCTTTCTCTTGTAGATCTCATGGCAAGATGAAGCCACTATAAGATGTTTCTTAATAAAGTTAATGTTACTGAAGCAGACTCTGTAAATATTCTGTGTTAGCACAACGAGATCAAGAACACTATAGATTACACTGTGCCTGATCACACTAAGTTTCTGAACTGCTGTCACACCTGCACTGAGTTGAGTTGCCAGCCTGCAAGGATTTGCCTGGAGTCTCCAAGAACTGAAGGTCTTTTTTCAGGACACTGCAGTGTGCAATCCTGGAGATAAATCATCAGAGCATTAAAAAATATTTTTTTTGGTCATTTTCTTTGAACATTTCTCTTTACCAGATATAAAAATATTGGAAATGGGTGAAAAAGCTATTTGGCTGACAGTCAAGCGTCATCCAATTGAGGAGTGAGTCTTTTACTTTCCAATTAGCACAGGAAGATAGGGCTTCACATTGATGGGTTGACCAACAAATGGCTGGAGTGTGGGTGCAAGTCATGTGATGAAACCTCCAGGAATACATTTAGTCACAGTTGGCGACCCTGTGAGGCAAGAGGTGAGTATTCCATCACGTGTCTGACTTGAGCCTTGTGGATAGGACAAGGGCTTTGAGGGGTCAACAGGTCAGCTACATGTCAAAGAGTATCCCAGGTTCTGTTCTGCTTTAGTAGACAAGTTGTGAATATTGCTGGACTACTTACATCTCTGATGACAGCGAGAATTTCGTTAGTAGGGGGTCTCTGCAGTTATGGCATAATTGAAAGTCAAGGGGAAGGTGGTTTGTCTTCTGATGTTGGAGATGGTCATTGCCTAACACTCGTGTGTCACAAATGCTTTGTGCTGCTTGTCAGTCCAGGTATTGTCTAGATCTGAGTAAAGGCTGGAGCAGACTGCTTCATTATTGGAAGAGTTGTGAATGGGGATGAACAGTGCAGAAGCATCAGTGAGCAGCCATCCTCCTGATCTTTTGACAGAGATGGTGATTGATTTGGGCTGAGGACAACGTACTGAATAATTCCAGCAGCAATGTTCTGGGGTTGTGATGATTGACCTCCAACAAACAAGGCCACTTTCCATTGTGGCAGGTATAACTGCAGCCACTGGATGGTTTTCTGAACCTCATTGACCTCAATTGTCCTCAGGATTCTTGGTGCTATACTAAGTCAAAATCTTCCTTCACACCAAGGGTCTTTAATGGCACTTGTCCTCTGGCATTCGGCTCATATCCATTCATGGATCAAGGTCTGAAACCAAGCAGTTCTAGCAAAACCCAAACTGACTGTTCGGTTTCCTTTCTGACATTTTTCATCCAACTATTTTTGCACATGACCACATTGGAAATTGTGCATTTGTCTGATAAAATAGCATCCGTTAACATTTTAATCATGCTGCCCTCTCTGACATTAAATGTTAAGTTAATTCATGAACAGAAAATCTGCCTGGTTTATGCAAATAATGGCCTGGATGTTAACCCTCGAGGTGGGTAACAGGAGTCGGGAAAATTCCTGGCTTTGCGTGCCCGTCTTGGTGCTGTGGGATTTTGTCCCAGTCATAATGAAAAAAGTAAGGCCCTCTAGCCCTCGACCCTTGCACCCCCACACAGTCCCCATGCCCTGTCCATTTCACTTCATGCCCCCTACGCAAAGCTATGGCACTTCCACGAACGTTTACCCACTATACATTGTACAGAACAAATTAACCCTATAAAGATGATAGGATGTGTAAAAAAAGCTTTAAAAAGTCATTTATTTATTACTTACTTAAAAAAAACTCCATTCACCCCAAGTCAATATAAGCGTTAATCATCTAGATCCTTTAAAGTATCATTGGCAGAAACTGCAAGCACTTGAAATCACTTTATATTGTGTAAATAAATATTGTGAAATTGACTGAAGAGATCAGAGAGCGAAAGCTGTCAATCAAGCAATGTTTTCTCTGGGACTCAGCTGTTTCAACAGTGTAATGGATGTATAGCCAAGATGCATAATGAGGTGACAGATTTCTCTCCCTAAAGGGAAGTAGAGAACCAGGTAGGTTTTTATGACAATCATTGATGGTTTCGTGGTCACCATTACTGACTAGCTTTAAACTTAGATTTTATTAATTAGTTGATTATAAATTCCATCAGCTGCCAATGATGGGTTTTTAACCCAACCAACTCCCCCCATAGACTGCTATTTGATTAGCCTGTGGGACAGCTCTCCCAATTTTGGGAGCTAGTCTGAAGAGGGCTTTCAACACTGGGTTGAGTGTGGCTTTGTTGTGTGCGGTGTCCCAGTCAAAGCCATGTATCTGGTTTTAGTCTTTTAGATATTTTCATAGTGTATTGACACAACTGAGTGGCTTGCCAAGCCACTTCAGAGGCAGTAAAGGGTCAACCACATTGCTATGAGTCTGGAATCAAATATAGGGCAGACCAGGAAAGGATGGTAAATTTCCTTCCCTAAAGAATATTAGTGATTTGGATGGGTTTTTGCTACAATCTAGTAGTTCCATGGTCATCATTACTTAGGTATAGCTTTTTATCCAGAATTTCAATTCCCCAGCTGCTGGGGTGAGATTTGGCTCATGTTTCTGGACCATTAGTCCAGGCCTCTGGATTACTGGTCCAGTAGCATACTTCTAAGATGAGTACTTGAATACTACCTGACAAATTTGTCAGTATTTCAGGATTTGTTGACATCAAATTATACAAGAATACACCAGACACAAATAAAGGGACTGCAATTACTATTCTTATAATCCATTAAATTATAAATTAACCAGGGATAAAATAACCAGGGTTAACTACATATGAAATGTAATCTGCTAATAGGAATGTGACATGCCACTGGTTAAAGAAAGCATCCTATGTTATAACTAGATGTTTCCACATGTTTCTGAAGCATTGGCAAAGAATGCTTTTCATGAGCAAGCTATTCAAAAACACAATTTTAAACAGGGTTTTCCTTTAGAGAGCCATCCAATTCCCAACAGGTAAGGTCTCCACAGCTCAATGACTGCCACTGTAAACTTATTTAACAAAATGCAGCTGCTTTAAACCTCTGGAGATATTTTCATTCAAACATTTCCCCACTCCAGCACAGCAAGTCATTTTATGAAGTCTTTTACACCCAGATGTCCTTGATCCAGGCATGCTGTTACATCCCAAAACACTAATATATTTTTTTCTAGAAAACACCACTCCCTACTAGGCTATATAGTGTTATGTCTTGTGTGTGAGTGTTATACTTAAATTAAAACCTAAGCACTTTGCAGAATGTCTGCTTAAATTCTTCTCGTATCTTCTTCTTCTGCACAGTTTGTCTCCTTGGCTTACAGGTGCACAGGGCCCGGGAGAGGGGGTTGCACACAGTGCTAATCACTGTGCCTTCGGAGGGGGCCCAGGCTCAGGCAGCACCACCTCCTCTCTCATGTGGCCGTTTCACGTCTCAATGTACTTGTACTCAAGACGCGATGATGACGCTGCACTCCGAGACAGAGTTCCAGTACCCGAGCTCTGATTATCCTGGAGCGAAAGCCCAAGTCTATATGGCCATTTATTTTGACAGGGTACATTCTGTGTGATGTAGTCTGTCCTTGGCCTTGCTCTCGCCCACCCACGCAGGCGCTAGTCCACAAAAGGACTACAGGAGTCAAGATGGCGAAGCGAGGAGGCCAGTAGGAGAAGTGGCAGCCTCAGCAACAGACAGGCCCATGCGGCTGGAATGTTAGATAGAGCCGAAAGGAAGCACATCTAACCACCTTTACAGCCATCCTGAACTCCTCCAAAACTCCCAGGCCTGGGGGTGAGTGAGTGAGTGCTGGTGTGAAGGAGCATAGTAGGGCTTAGACTAGTAGGATATAGAAAGGGTAAGAGATTGGGCAGATGCATTTCAATGTAGAAAAATCTGAAGTGATAGATTTTGGAAATAAGAATAGGGAAAGAAAATGCAGACATCAAAAATGTAAGACATTAAATGGAGCAGCGGAATCTTATCATGCATATATACAGGTTCTTAAGAAGATGGAGCATAAGTACACAGGGCTATGAAAACAGGTAAACAAATCCTTGGTATGTCTAGGAATATAGAATACAAAAGAAAGGAGGTAATATTGGAATTTTACAGGGCCATAATTAGACTATACTTGGGGCTACTGTATAATTCTTAGCACCCTCAAATAGAAAGGATATAAAAGTCATACGCGTACGCACGCACACACACACACACACACACAGAGAGGGGACACACACACACCCTTTCCCCACCAACACCCTCTCCAAAAACTTATCCACACATTGCACCAGGAAAGGAGGAAAACCCAGGCCGAAAGGCAGTCTGCTTCTGACTTCCACTTTTGTATGAATTCTGCTGAGGCCAGCTCAGAATGTGCACCTAGAGGCAAATGCAAGGTTGGTATTAATTAAACCTAACTCCCTAGCTTGGCCCCTCCCCCTTCCCTGGTGACCAGGACTTGGGCCTAGTCTCTCTCTCTAGCTCTGCTTCTTAAGCGAAAAGGCAAACAAGGTTATATTAGTTAGCTCTGCTGCTTGGCACCTTTTAATGATCATTTTTATTAGTTACTCATTTTCTAAAATTATCAATTTATTGGTTTGAGATTGAATTTTTTTTGCTCAACGAATTGTTTATGTTTTCTTCATACCTTAACATTTTTTTTTGAAATTCATGTTTAATGTTGTGCCAAACCAGGTCTCAGGCAGCTGCCGGTGGATTTCTTACTGAAGAGGAATGGGAGGCTCACAAGAAGTCTGATTGTTTTTTGGAGGGCTAGAAATGGGAAGTGTTGTTAATGCTCAGCATGTGTGGCGGCACTTCTGCAGAGAGAAGCAGAGGTCCGTGACCCTTCGTCAAAACTGGTGGAGATCGTAGGCCTGAAGCGTTGACTCTCTCTCCACAGATGCTGCCTGGCCTGCTGAATATTTCCAGAATTTCCTATTTATATTTCAGATTTCCAGCATCTGCAGTACTTTTCTCTCCTATTATATGCTCCATGCTAGGCATTTGTAAGTGTGGTTAGTTTCAATTTAAAATGCAAAAATATTTATCACTCAATGCAAAGTGTAATTTTTCTGTTAACAAAGCCCACTTGTGTAGATCAAAATAGCACATAATTGCAAGTGAATTGGTTAGTGCTAATTTGTGAGACCAGGAGTCATAGGCCAATAGAATATGCCACTGTTAGTTCAAGAGATTCTCATTTGTACATGGGATTGTTGTTTGCAGACCTTGTGAGATTCAAGTCTTATTGATGTTGCTGTCTGGATATTGCAGAGGGCCAGGTTCAAAGAAATTGAGTTGGTTGAATAATATGAATGACCAAACTGTGTATATTTGTCTGACAAAGCCCTGGTTGTAAAGTGTATCATACTGAAACCCAAGCTTTTGATGGCTTTATAAATAGAGGCATCGAGTACAAAAGTCAAGGAGTTTTTCTAAAACTATATGAAACAGTTTGACCCCACTGTGACTATGGTTCCCAATTCTGGTTACCCAAAGGATGTGAGGGGGTGGGGGTGGTTAAAGGAGGCGGGGAGAGGATGGATGCAGGAGAAGCACTAGGGCCCATGATTTCTCTCCCTGGCCCTGAGAAGCAAGCTTCATTTTTTATAATTTGCCTTAATGCCTATCAATATACCACATGATTTCCAATGTGATTCTAAATTCCTGATTTGAGATCACAATGACTGAGGTTTAGTACTGACCACAGAGAGCCCATTCTATTTGCGACTCAACCCATCATCGTTAGGGTAACGGTATCGAATTGCAAATATATTTTCAAGATGTGAACATGATGAAAAAACAAATCTTTCCTTCTCTCAAATGACAATCAACCACACGTATACAAAGAATCACAGAATTTCATAGCAAAGGATGATGCCTCTCAGCCCATTGTACCTGTGCTGCCTCTTTGAAAGAGCTATCCAATAAGAGCCGCTCTCCTGCTTTTTCCCCATAGCCTTGTCAATTTATCTAATTCAAGGACAGGATTTTTAGGTCAGCATGTGGGTGCAAACAGCAGGCTGGGGAGCGGCCGGGGAATGGACCACTGCCCACGATTAGCCCCCGACTGCGATTTCGCACTGGCTGGCCAATTAGTGGCCAGCAAAATGCTCAGCACTGGCGGGATGGGGGCGGGAGGAGGGCAGGCTCTGACATAGGTGCCGGTGTGGGCGCGCGTCGAATGAAAGCTCCCTGAGGGCAGAGAGCTGCCTTAGGGAGCTGGAGACTTCAAAACAATTTTTAAAAAATTTTAAATCTGGAAAAAAGTGTCCACGTATCACAATCAGTCGCCTGAACATATACATGATGAAAATTCTGTCCACACATTTTTTAAAAATTTAATAATAGAAACCTCATCCCACCCTTGGATCAGGTTTCATCAAAAATGCAAAGTCCACCTGGCAAGTTCACCCGTCCGTCAGCCGTAAGGTTGGATGGACCATGAAAAACGGGGGACAATTGGAACTTTAATTGTCTTAACCGTCGGTGGGCACACTTCTGACACTAGCGCGCGGACTGAAATATCGTGTGAGCGCAGGATGTCGGGACGCTCACCCCGATGTCACCTCGCGCAATTTTGCGTCCGATCGGGTCGGGCCTGCACCCGCACGCCAACCTAAAAATTCTGCCCCAAGCGTATATCCAACCCCCTTTTGATAGTTACTATTGAATCTGCTTCTACCACCCTTTCAGGCAGTGCATACCAAATCACAACAATTTGTTGCATAAAAAACATTTTTCTCATCTTCCCTCTTTTTTTGCCAATTACAAAAAGAACTACCTGCACTATCAACAACTCATGTAAAAATTACTGCTTTCATTGCTCCTGGCTTCATCAGCAGTTGACCATTTTTGTTTCATTTATTTGCCTTCGAAATTACTTTTGTTGAAATTATTTTGGCACACAATGATGTGGGGTATCAGAACTAAGTGCTGCTGGTGAGATATATTATAGATTCAGTTGCAAAGTACACTGCCACTATCCTCAATTACAGAACAGCATACTCCATTGCATTTTCTACTTGAGCTATCCTTGTGCCCACTTACTCAAAAACTTTCTGAATGCAGGATTTTAGGCAGTTTTATGATGTGGACTATTGTTTCGTAGCAACTCATGGAGATTACCCAAACTCTGTTCATGTGGCTCTTACCAGCCCCCAGATAGAAGAATTCCTTTAGTGTCAGCTAGATACAAATTTAAGTCCCAGAAATCAGTAAGTAATGTTTTGTACCATCTAGTCCTCTTTTAAATCTGTTTGTAAATATTTGAATGTGAATCAAATTGTTGTACTTTAGATTTGGGAACACCCATATCTTTGAATTAATAAACAAAATGTACTGCAGAGATTGAAACTCTTGTTCATATATATACGTATAATTATGTACTAAGCTGAGATTTTAGCATAGCTTTGTAGAATGAGAGGACATTAAATCAGGCAGCAGCAAGGGACTGTGGTCATAGGCAAGGGGAGGGACACCATTTTTAATGTGCCAGTTTCATGACACGTCATGCTTCTGCCTTCACTCTGGAGAGCAGGAATCCAGATGTCTCCAAGGTCATTCCTGATAATGTCCTGCAAATGGCTAACAGTATTCGTACGACAGCAGCATATAACTGGCCCTATTCATTTTTCTTTCAATTCTAAATTCTCTCGAGGTTGTATAATTTGGTGAAGATTGGAAAAACTTTCCTAACTGGGAATATGACAATCATTGTGGTCATGGTACGAAAAACATAACTTTAAATATTTTGAAGATTTTGGGGAACTCTTCTTTATGCAGAAATTTAGTCTTCATGTGAAAAGATAATGGAGGATAAGCTTTTTCTCCCGCCTAGGTTTTGGAAAGCATTAACACCTTGACCTTATTCAGGATTTTAAGATGAATACAGAAACATTCAGACCAATTATGTGTTGAATGGAACACCACTTCCTTGATTACAGGACAATTTATTATCAAAAACCTTAAAGAAAAATGTTGTACCCCATAGTGCTATGAGTGGAAACCATGGGAGTAATTTTAGCCATCCATTTTACACCCGGCCCTATTTTATTCTACATTGAAGTCAAGAAGGGTAGAATTGGGTGGGATGTAAACAGGTAGCCGATCTAAACTTGCTTGTTTTTAACCTGAACCTCTGGGCAGAAATGGCCCCAATTATATTTGATACGCTAGGAAAATACAATTCATCAAAGACTCAATAAGCATGGCATTTTCACTTCTTTTGCAAATTTCATGAGCTAACTTTCAATTATTTCAAACCTACAACTAATGTTAAAAAACTGAAACACATTAGGATTTGTAGAAGCCAATGGACACTTCTGACATGGTATTGAAAAGCTTCATTATAATGAGCAACACAGCCCAAAGGCAATAGTAAAAATAGGAATGCTGCTATTGTCAACCTACAATGAAAGCAAGGAGCTACCAAGTGGACTCACCATCACCATCTCAAGGGCAAATAGTGATTGACAATAAATGCTGGCCTTGCCAGCAACATCCAGATCCCATGGACAATTTTTTAAAAAGTGGACAGCAGAAATCCAATTTAATACTCCATATTCTCTTTTCTGTGATAGACAAATGTTGCAGAGATAAGGCCAGGTACAAGTGTACATTACACTAAAGCAGCACTTACACTGAAACACCTTTGTTAGAGTGCCTGTTGTAAATCATTTTCTACAGGGGCAGAGTTCTAAACAACCTGTGAAGCATTTTTAAAGCCAGGCTTCACACTGTGTTGAAATCAATCCCTAATTGATGCAAACTCAAATAGAACCATAGAACCATAGAACACTACAGCACAGAAAACAGGCCATTCGGCCCTTCTAGTCTATGCCGAAATATTATTCCGCTAGTCCCATTGACCTGCACCTAGTCCATAACCCTCCAGACCTCTCCCATCCATGTATCTATCCAATTTATTCTTAAAACTTAAGAGTGAGCCCACATTTACCACGTCAGATGGTAGCTCGTTCCACACTCTCACCACTCTCTGAGTGAAGAAGTTCCCCCTAATGTTCCCCCTAAACCTTTCCCCTTTCACCCTAAAGCCATGTCCTCTCGTGTTTATCTCTCCTAATCTAAGTGGAAAGAGCCTACTCGCATTTACTCTGTCTATACCCCTCATAATTTTCTAAACTTCTATCAAATCTCCCCTCATTCTTCTATGCTCCAAGGAATAGAGTCCTAACCTGTTTAATCTTTCCCTGTAACTCAACTCCTTAAGACCCGGCAACATCCTAGTAAATCTTCTCTGCACTCTCTCAATCTTACTGATATCCTTCCTGTAGTTAGGCGACCAGAACTGCACACAATACTCCAAAGTTGGCCTCACCAATGTCTTATACAACCTCATCATAACATCCCAACTCCCATACTCAATACTTTGATTTATGAAGGCCAGTATGCCAAAAGCTTTCTTTACAACCCTGTCTACCTGTGACGCCACTTTCAGGGAAATATGTATCTGAACTCCCAGATCCCTTTGTTCCTCTGCACTCCTCAGTGCCCTACCATTTACTGTGTATGTCCTATCTTGGTTTGACCTTCCAAAATGCAACACCTCACACTTTTCCGCATTAAATTCCATCTGCCATTTTCTGGCCCATTTTTCCAGTTGGTCCAGATCTCTCTGCAAGCTTTGAAAGCCTTCCTCGCTGTCCACAACGCCTCCAATCTTAGTGTCATCAGCCAACTTGCTGATCCAATTCACCACATTATCATCCAAATCATTGATATAGACAATAAACAACAATGGTCCCAGCACAGATCCCTGAGGCACACCACTAGTCACAGACCTCCAGTCTGAGAAGCAATCATCCACTACCACTCTCTGTCTTCTCCCACACAGCCAATTTCGAATCCAGTTTACAACCTCTCCATGGATACCAAGTGTCTGAACATTCTGAACTAACCTCCCATGTGGGACCTTGTCAAAGGCCTTACTAAAGTCCATGTAGACAACATCCACAGCCTTTCCTTCATCTACTTGCTTGGTAACCTCCTCGAAAAACTCTACAAGGTTCATTAGACACGACCTACCACGCACAAAGCCATGTTGACTATCCTTAATCAGCCCTTGGCTGTCCAAATAATTATATATCCGATCTCTCAGAAAAACCTTCCAATAATTTACCTACTACTGATGTCAGGCTCACTGGCCTGTAATTACCTGGTTTACTTTTGGAGCCTTTTTTAAACAACGGAACAACATGAGCTACCCTCCAATCCTCCGGCACCTCAGCCGTGGCTAAGGACATTTTAAATATTTCTGCCAGGGCCCCTGCAATTTCTACACTAGTCTCCCTCAAGGTCCGAGGGAATATCATGTCAGGCCCGGGGGATTTAGCTACCTTTATTCACTGTAAGGCAGCAAGCACCTCCTCCTCTTTAATCTCTATATGTTCCATGACACTACTGCTTGTTTCCCTTCCTTCCTTATACACTATGCCAGTTTCCTGAGTAAATACTGATGCAAAAAAACTGTTTAAGATCTCCCCCATCTCGTGAGGCTCCACATATAGATGATCACTCTGATCTTCAAGGGGACCAATTGTGTCCCTTACTATCCTTTTACTCTTAATATACTTGTAGAAACCCTTCGGGTTTACCTTCACATTATCTGCCAAAGCAATCTCATGTCTTCATTTTGCCTTCCTGATTTCCTTTTTTAGTATTTTCTTACATTTTCTATACTCTACAAGTACCTCATTTGCTCCTTGTTGCCTATACCTGCTATACACCTCTCTCTTCTTCTTAACTAGATCGCCAAGATCCCTTGAAAACCAAGGTTCCCTATGCCTGTTAACTTTGCCTTTAATCCTGACAGGAACATGCAAACTCTGCAATCTCAAAATTTCGCCTTTGAATGCCTTCCACTTACTGAACACATCCTTGCCAGGAAACAACTTATCCCAATCCACTCTTCCTAGATCCTTTCTCATTTCCAAATGATGTGAGGTGGAGCTAAAAGCATTCCTCACACCACATGGTTTGCCTTTTAGAGTCACATCAGGACTTGATTCTGCTGGAGTTCTATTCTTACTTTCATGATCTCAACCTTGGTGTCATATCTGACCTCGAGATGAGTATCCAACAACATATGTGCCATCACCAAGACCACCTGTTCCCACCTCTGTAACATAACCTGACTCCACCCTGTCTCAGCTCATCTGCTACTGAAACCCTCATCCATGCCTTTGTCACCTCTAGATGTGACTATTCCAACACAGTCCTAGCTGGTCTACATTCTGTCCTCTGTAAACTTGATGTCATCCAAAACTGCTGCCCATGTCCTAACTCCCCTAAAGTCTTGCTCACCATCATCGCTATCCTTGTTGACTTACATTAGCTTCCGATTAAGCAACACCCCTGTTTTGAAATCTTCATGCTTGTGTTCATCTAATTCTGGCCTCTTGAGCACTCCTGATTTTTACTGCACCTCCACTGGAGGCCGTTCCTTCAGTTGCCAAGGCATGATGCTCTGGAATTTCCTCCCTAAACTTCCCCATCTTATTACCTCTCTTTCATCATTTGTGACGCTTCCCAAAACCTCTCTCTTTGAATAAGCTTTTGGTCATCTGCCCTAATGCATCCTAATGTGGCTCAGTGTCAAATATTGTTTGACAAAGCAAATGCCTTAGGATGTTTTATTATGCTGTAGCTACAATAAAAATGCAAGTTTTGTTGTTGTTATTGATACACACCTGAAGCTGCTTCACAGCAATGTGGCAATGACAATGTAATAAATTGACAATTATAATTCTATGGAGAAGAAAGATAGTTTTAAAGTTTCTGCACTGAGGTACTATTTCACAATGCCAAACACAGAACAGCAGCCTGGTGCACCACAATACATTATACTGGGAGTGAGCATTATAAATTAGCAGCAGTAGGCTATTTGAAGAGATGATAACTAAATTGTTGTCTTGTAGTGCAGAATTACCTCTACAATCAGCAGGTGTTTTATTTTGATTCATGACAAAGCCTTACTAAGAGACACTAAACCATTTAAGTGACTTCTATCAATTTGAAACAGCTAGTAATGCAGCACCAAAGCAAAATATAAACCTCATGTAAATTATATTAAATAAAGTCTAAAATGCTCGTGCTGCAGTTGGAACTTGCAGTCTCGATCATTATAGTTAGTCAGTAGAAGATGGTAGTGTGCACCTAACCTTATTGATACAAATTGAGCTTAGTAATACAATATTTGAATGTCCTAGCAAAGACAACAGGATTGATCACCACAGGTTGACTGACAGTAGACTAACAAGTTTCTGAAAAATATCAACTCAGGCCTGATGCAAGCCATCAAAATTTCATGATCATCCCTTTTTAGAATGTTTTCTATTCTTCTTACTCTAGATTTTTCAGCTTTCATATTTAAGCCATATTCACTAGTGAGTTTTATTCTCATATGGTCTTCACTTGGCCCCACAACTAAGTAAGTTTTCAGTTAAGATGCTCAGGATAAGGAAGAGAAAAACATTCTTGTCAATTACTTTAGATACTGAAATATTTTGTGCTTCTGCAGGATTTTTATTCCATTCAGGAACATTGCCAGAGCATCATAACATCAACCAATGGCTTTAACCATCAAACAGATTTACTAAAACCAAAGTAAATAGATAACAGTAATGCAATATATATTTACAGTAGAGATTTTACAATCTAGCTCTTCAAAAGAAAAATATGATATTTGTTATCTCTGAATTGAATTACTGTTCTTCTGCAGGTCCCCAACAGATTGAATCTGATTTGAACAATTCAACTTACATAACAATTCCTGAAGCAGTTGCCGGGGTTAAATGACTGAAAACTCAATTCAAACGCAAGCGGCCAGTCAAATGCATAACTGAATCAATCACAGTTCTTGCATTTGAATTACAGCACTTGGTTCCTCTCTCATACTTGTAATCTTGGAGGCAACTAATAAAGTTTCACAATATTTGTTTAGGCCAGGACAGTTTTTCTTACAGTTGTTTTTTTTTTACTCTTCATGTATTGTGACTGGGTTTAAAGCGGCAGCCACACAGCCTAAGACTGGACAAAAATCATTTTTGGCAATCCATTTGGATATTAAGCTAAATCAAAATCAAAGTCAAAACAGAGGTAATTTGGATCAACCTTAACTTTTTTTTATGGCGCAAATTGTCCAGTATCATTGGTGATAACAGCTCACCAAGTTACTGAGAAACATTTAATAAACAATTTTTCTTCAAAGAATCATTCACATGTCCTTCAAAGTAGCGAGTAGTAGAATAATGTCACACAGAAGGTAGCTATTCAGTTCATTGTATCTATGTCAGTTCTTTGAAAGAGCTATTCAATTAGTCCCACTACCCTATTCTTTTACCCGTAACCCTGCAATTCTTTTCACTTTCAAGCATATACCCATCTTAAGTCTATATTTCAGTATTTTTCATAAATAACGCTGGTATCCTTGAACTCAAAATCCACTACTGTCACTCAATGCTGCTAAGTGTGCACACTGAGGACAGCAATGGTCATTTGCAGTGCATCCAATAAAATAAACTCAATTATATTAAAAACTATTCAGGATACATGTCCAGTATTGCTTTAGAGGGAAAGCTAACAACTAGTCTAGATTGGTGGCATAATTTCTCAGTAATCAACTGTGGATTACCACTTAAAAACATGCTGTATCTATGTCACAATTGTTAAGCCTCAACTGCGAATACCAACTTGCATTAACAACCAAGAGCATCCTTAGACGTGTCACCAGTTGCCAGTGAAGGAAAAACTGAAAGCAATGAAACTGCCCCCAAAATCTCCACTATATTCGTTTTAAAACGTAAATGATTGAGAAGTCTCTCAAGACTGACAGGACAAGATATGGTGGAGATGGAATTCAAGTGCATCTATCAGGGAAAGGATTAAATAGACTATATCTGAAGTTTTGCAGCTCTAGCAGTAGAGTGCTGGACACCTATTACATATTCTACAGTTCAAATTCTCATCTCATTCAAATTGGATGTTCTTCATGGAGATACTAGATTGAACTTGTCTCACCTTAGCCAGTGCACATCCCTTCATTTTCAATCATGTGTACAACTTCTGTTAAAGAATTAGCTTCAAAGTTAATCACAGATAATGCATAATATAAATCTATTGTTTAATCCAGCATTCAGTCATTTCTCATATATTTAAATAATGGAACATTTTAATTCAGTAGGAATATTCCACTATCCAGAAGGACAGCAAAGAATGAGTCATATTGATTTCAATTTCAATACTTCCAGCAACTGTGCCAGAATGTCCTGAGCCTGAGTAAAGGATTTTAGCACATTGAGAAACATGTAAAAACATAAGTCTCTCTCAAGTTATGCTCATTAATTGCTGCATGGACTATCATTACTCAAGATTACAATTAAAAATGCTTTGTTACTAAGGGAAATGTTCAATTTTCAGAGTTGATACTATAATAATTCCCCATCTGGCATCAAATAACAAAAAGTCATCAAATAATCCTGTCGTAGCTGTGGTGCAATATTTTTAACATGGGAATAGAGCTGTTAAACATACATAGGTGGCTTATATATGGGTGATGAGTTGACAGTGTGCAAGTTTTATACTTTATCTGGGCACAAAAAAAGTAAATTCAAGATAGGTTTGCAAGAATTTGAAAACTACAGTCATATTACATTACAGTAAGAGGCAAAAAGCAAATTCAATACAAAATATTCAAATGAGACATGAAGCAACTGGTCAAAATATGGGTTGCTAGCCAATTGATCATTACTAATTTCACTCTTTGTTCTTTTTTCCCCAATTAATTTCTTTCTTGTTCAATTTTATTAATTTCTCCTTTGTAATCTTTCTCTTCTTGATATTCGTTTCTTTTCCTTTGTGATTATTATTTTTCCCTTGCATTGGCTGTATACTGATTTTGTTCTTGTTTATCCACTTCCAGTATTTCATTTTTATCATGTTATTTGGTTTCTGTTCACTTTGAAGTCAACATAGTCTTCAATCCATTTAACAATGTGAATTAAGTTAGTAGTGTTTACCTATTTCTTAATAGCCAGTGCTAAACAAAAGAGGGCATGCGAGAGTAAGTATAATTTTCAAAAAACTTAAGAGAACTTGTTGAAGCATTCAGTTTTAGCTTCTGCATGGTAGAGTTTATGCAATAAAAGGCTGATCAGGATGATTAGTCACACAGCAAATCCCATTAATGATCACACTGGAAAATATTTTTGTTTCAAAATCAGCCAATTTAGTCTTCCAACTTCACACTCCATCTATCTTGCCCTTTACTTAAGTTGCATTAAATTGAACAGATTCAATTTAAACCTGCCAAAATTTAGAAGGGATAAAATGAAATGATAAATATTTGAACAGAGGAGACCTAAACAAATAAAGTAAATCTTAGATTCCACACATGTTTCAGGGCAGCAATAGCCCAGGGAGACAGTAATACAATTATGTGGACAAAGCACTGTTTTTTTTTAAAAGAGCATGGAGATAAATGTCAACGAGTTGAAAGTGCCAGCGAACCCAGGAACGTCCTTTCACAAGGTAGGTGGTTTAACCACTTAGCCACGAGTTTCTAATCCTTTACCTTAACTACTCAGCCGCAACTACTAGGTGCTGTTATGTAATTTTCATAATTGTTTCATGAAAGTCAAAGGTTTCAAAGTAGGTGTAATTTGCCATGTAACAGGAAGTTTAAAAATATCTGGCTCACCAATTTCACTCTAATTCTCAACTTTTTAAGCCCTAGTAAAGCTTAGAGTGGCTAGATCAGGATTGGTCATTAAGCTTTTGACTTCTTGCGTGCATAGATTAATGCCATGGGAATCACATATGAAGTTCAAATCTATGTACCCATTATTTTGCATTACTTGCAAACTGATGAAATGATAAATCTTGGTGTTCCAATTATCCATAAAAACCAATAGTGCTGAAAACAATTTACAAACCTCCAGATTCCAAAATGCAAAAAGGAAACATGAAAGAAAGAAATGGCAAGAAAGAGTTGGTTTTAAGGGCTGGGTTGTTTGGGCTCAGTGGCTGAAGGAGGGGGAAAGAGACCATGAAAGAGACAGAGGAGAAGAGAGAGAGGGAGGGAGAAAGAAAGAAAA
Organism: Cetorhinus maximus; assembly: GCF_964194155.1. Taxonomy (NCBI): domain Eukaryota; kingdom Metazoa; phylum Chordata; class Chondrichthyes; order Lamniformes; family Cetorhinidae; genus Cetorhinus; species Cetorhinus maximus. The sequence goes on from NC_135902.1 coordinate 35,371,074, forward strand.
GACTTGTATTTATCTAATGTTGGAAAAACTCAGCAGGTCTAACAGCATCTGTGGAGAGAAAGACAGAGGGCAATATTTTCCCCCCGTCGGGGGGGAAGTGCAGGAGCGGGCGAGCGACTTTCCCATCGGTTCCCCCGGTTGAAGGGGCGGGGGCGCCGCTATTTTACGTAGGTGGGCCAATTAAGGCCCGCCCAACGTGACATGCACCAGCAAACGCTATGAGCTCCCTGTGCGGGCGGGCTGCGGGGGTAAGATTCCCTCAGCCGGGAGTGCGCTCTTTTGCACATGTGCACGAAGAGCGCATAGATCTCCCTGAGGTAAAGTGTTGCCTCAGCTCCGATTGAAAACTTCAAAGGTGATAAAAAAATTTGCCTGCCATGTCCCCTCATGTGACACTGTCACATGAGTTGGGTCATGTCCATAACTTTTATTGAAACATTTCATAAAAATTTAAATACCCTCATGAAACCTCATCCCGCCCATGAGGTTTCATGCTTTTTCCGAAGCCCGCCAGGGCTCCCGGTCTGCCCGCCAACCTCAAGGTCCAGTAATCATCTTGATTAGTTTTTTAATGGCCTTAATAGGCCGTTGATAGTTCGGCGGGTGCGCAGGGGGGGGACTTGAACCTGGAACCTTGTGATTCAAAGGCAAGTACGCTACCAGGTAAGCCATGGCTGTGAGAGAGGAAGGGAGGGAGAGAGGGGGAGGGTGAGAGATTGTGGGAGATGGAGGGATATGGAATGGAAGAGATGGATGGGGAGAGCATGAGAGAGAGTGGAGAGAGAGTGGAGAGGGAGAGAGGGAGCAAGAGGGAGGGGGAGGGAGAGGGAGGGGAAGGGAGGGAGAGGGAGCGGGAGGGAGAGGGAGGGAGGGAGAAGAGCGGAAAGGAGGGAAGAGCGGAGAGGAGGGGAGAGGGGAAAGAGAGGGGAGAGCAGGAGGGAGGGAGAGGAAGTGAGGAGGCGGGTAGAGAGAGGAAGAGGGGATGGAGGGAAGAAGGGAGGGAGAGAAGTGGAAGGGGATGGGGAAGAGGAAGAGGAAGCAATTTGAGAGTGTGGCTCTAACATGAAATGACCATACAGTTTTAAATTATGCTATTATTTATGGTATACATATATCTCTACTTCATTTATTCCTATAGTTACTGCATTATTGTGTGCATATGTTCAAATTTCTATCCAACTCCAAATATCAATAAAATACACAAAATTTCTAATTTATTCATCAAAATGCTGATTTAAAACTGATATAAATATAAAGATGCAGCAAGTATTGATGTAAAACTATATATAAATTACTGTGGATATAAAATTACTGTCATTGTAAATTGAGGTAGAGAAAATACATCAAAGCTGACTTCATCTCAGTTTCCCATCAGTATGCATGACACAATAATCCAAACAAAACTTTTGACGGATATAAGTTATCAGCCTCCTGATTAATTTTCTGGTTAAAATAAACAATGGGAATTAATTGATTGTAACTAATGCCAGACAGGTGGTAGAAATTTGGAGTTACCAAAGCTAACCAACTGGGCAATTGGGTAAATGCACTGCTGGTATAGCACTGATGAAACACAGCCTTGATTTTATCTCAGGGTGAGAATCAAGCAGGAGTGGAATATTGGAGAGCAGGGAGCTGCTGTCAGGAAATTGCATGGCCAGTGATTCAGGAGGGACTGATGATAGTGAAGGGGAAAGTCTGGAGTAAGGGAGGCCTAGGCTTGTATGCCACAGATAGAATAACTAAGAAAAAGATTACCTTTTATTGCAGAGGCCTTTCCTGGCCCTGACTATTGTACCTGCTAGGCTGATCTGGTGAGAAAACCACATCAGATTTCCTGCTCAGGTTTAAGGTTAAAATAGCAGACAGGCCCCAGTGATGTCATCAGAATCCAGTCTACACATATAAAGAACGATCCCGCCAGTTTCTTTTGGATGTCCTTTGCATCTGTTCAAAAAACTAGGTTAAAATGGAAGGAAAGGATACAAATCCCAAGCATTATAGGCTCAATGGGCCAAATAGCCTCCTTCTGTGTTGTAATGATCATTATCCATGAACCTTATTGAAAGGGTGTGTCTGCATTTGTGGAGGTCAGGCAAGGGTTGGATTGTATTTAGCTGTGATTAAGTTTACAACTAGGTAAGTTGTTGACATTCATGCAAAAGGAGTGAGCACTGCTGGTTGAACTACTAGAGGTTTTGCTGCATCTTTGGAACTATACACCAGGAGTGCGGGCAAGAATAAGGAATATGAAAAGAAAAACATTCAAACTAACTTTGAATGAAAATGATTAAAATCCTGTAATTAATTTGACCCTTGTATGGTACTACACATTCTTCAGAATATATTACAATCCTGGCTGATGCACATTATGCTCCAAAACCAAGATGCCATTTTGACAAATACTTAATTTGGCTTGGATCAATACATCTCAACTAAGTACCCGTCACCACGTGGACAGAATATGAAGCACACACAATACCTTAACTATGTACTCCATGAAGCTTGAGGGGAGCATTCGAGCTTGAAATAATGTTCAGAATCATTTTACCTGTAATATTATGGGTTAGATTTTTCTTTCTTGCAATGATGATGAATCAATTGCTATTCAAAACCTTGTCTGCAGACATGAAACTTCATTGTGAAGTATTGCAGAATAAAACAATACAAGACAGAAAGGAGTGACTCCATTTGGAATCCAGAGAAGAAAACTACTGTGAATTATTACAAAAATGCATATTTTTTCCCATGGCTCTCTGTAGCTCATCCACTGGCTTTTAATTTGTTTTTAAATATAAAAAATATGGTATAAGGCATATGTGAACAGAATGTTCATTTCTCAGATATACTGTACAATCTATTGCTAAAGCTGGACAAAATGCTCGTAATGGTTATCAACAACTACAGCTCCAAAATAAGTGTGTAGATACATTTTTTGTTTAGTAAACAATTCAAGATTACAGGTGAAAGCATAATGAGACTTAGTTGTCAACCTGCATACAGTAACTTAAACAAAAATATGGGCCCGGATCTTCCGCAAAGTGGCAATTATTATCGGATTGCCACTCCACTTGAGCTTTTCAACGCCACATTAGTGCTCCTCATTTCTGGTCGGGTCTTCCGAGCCTGGCTTCTTCAGAAATGCAAAGTGCAGCGTCCATCGAAGAGCTCCATTGCAACGCTGTAGCGTTGGCAGAAAGATAAGCCATGCCACTTTTTTACGGCACTAGCTGCCGTAGGATAAGTTTAAGGCCTGGATTTTTGCTCCCAAGAGTCAGGGCATTTCCCGGCTCTGCAAACCCAACCCGGGAGAAAGCGGTCCCGGAGTTGAATTTTCATTCTGGGGTGGTGGGGATCCCTGGGAGTCGGACTGGGCAACTCTGGAAAGAATGCGGAGGATCTGGATGCAGTGGCGGGCTGGGGCAGAAGGCCTGCTTTTGTGCACCGGCACTGTATCAAAGTTATTACAATAAAAGTGTAAAGCAGCCCTAAGCCATCACCCCTCACACCCCCTCAACTCCTCATATACTCCCCATGCCCCCTTCAATAACAACCCAAGCCATCTCTTGTCCCCCACGCACCCCCCATGGCCCCTCATACCCTCCATGCCAATCTAAACCCCTCTGCTCAACTCTCATGGCCGTTTATAGCTCTTATGCTAACTCATGTCAAATCATGCCCCCCACCCACCTAACACCCTTTACTCTTAAACCAACCATGCCAACTCACCAGGTATCCACCATGGGCAGGCCTCAAGACCCATGCTGAGATTAAATAAAATAAAGTTCCAAGTGTCTAATGCAGACTTTAAAAAAAAATTTACATTCATAAAAACCCATTTACTACATTTACATTCCTTCAACAGCATTATCCCTTATAACAACAAAAAAATCATTCAATTCATCCCTTATAAAAACAAGCTTTGGAATGCATAGTCCCACTTCAAAGCATCCATAGCTACTTGGAGCTGTGAATCAAATTGTTCAATGGCAGGCACTCAACTTGATAATGAGTAGTTGTTAAATTAGTCATGCAGCACCAATCCAGTAATGGTAACCCTAAGGCTTATATCAACAGACAGAGTGAAATAGCAAGCTGTCATTTTTTTTAACAATCCACACAGTATTTTCAAAGAGTTAAAGGGCAGGAACTTAAAATGCATCAACAGCTTGTCGTCCTCCTTTCACAGTTCATCTCAACACTTTTGACAGTCATTTTTGACAACTCCTCTTGACAGTTCCTCTTGACACTTTAGACAACTATCTTTGACAGTTCTAATGGGCTTCATTGTTCTAATGGGCTTCATAGTTTCAATGAGTTTATACACTTTTACGCATGTTCACGCCTACTTTTAAAAATCCTAAAAAGGGCCTTACATTTCTCAAAGGATCTCTCCCATAGGGCATCTGACCTCCCTCAAAAGATACCCCAGGACCATATCCAAAAGAGTACTTTATCACTCCAAAAGGGCACTCTGGTTATCCAAACAAATCCACCAAGTTCACACCTACTCTTACCAGGTCTAATCTGCGCACAGTGGATTTCAGGCCCTCTTATACCAAAATCACATGAGTGGACGCAGCTGCTCATTCTTATGGGCAGCTGCTTCCATGAAACGCTTACACGTAAATCCGGACCCGGACCCATTCATAATCCTGCGAAAGTGGTAGGTGCTGTGTTTGGGGGTGGGACTTTCGATTGTTGGACTCATCTGCCATTTTCTAAAGACAGATGAGCTGTCCATTGTTGAGAAAATCCAGGCCTAAATGTCCAGTGTGAATGTTAGCTAATGGGTGAATGTTTGTGAATGAGTGAGTGGATAAATGAATGAATGGGCAAGGTGGTAGGGTGGGTAGGCAGGTGAGGTAAGTGGGTGGCATGGGAGAGGTGTGGGTAGGTTGGCAGGTGGGTGAGGTGTCAAGTGTGTGTGGTGGCAGGTGAGCGCACTGGCAGGAGTAGGGTGGTAGGTAGGTGAGGTGGGCACGTGGGTGCAGTGGGTAGTCCAATCAGATCTGGAGAGGTAGTCATGCCAGGGGCTAGTCAAGTCATTCAGTGGGGTAGTTGGGTAGTGGGGGATGGTCAGGTCTGGTTGGGGGGTAGTTGAGTGGTAGGGGTCAGTGTGGTCATGAGGGGTAATTGGGATGGGTTAATCAGGGGTTCAGTGGGGGATAGTTGGGTTTGGGTCAGGGGACATTTGGGTCAGGTTGGGGGCTGTTATGAGGTGAGGGGGGATTGTCAGGACCGTGGAGGTGTCCAAAGACTCTGGCTCTAGCTTAAAAGAGTCAGAGACTCTTGCAGGAGGAGCAGGTAATCCATTGGAAGTTCAAACTTCCCAGACAATTCCCACAGAGGTAGGCAGGTCAGGGCTTCTGCGAGGTCCTGACATGCATTTTGGGTCATAGGTCCGGCCTCCGAAGATCCGGAGATTGGAAGATCTCGGTCATGTTTTTATTGATATTCCGGCTTCCTTTGTTCAGAAGACTGGCAACTTCCAAACCAATTTCATAAAGACAAAATCACTCCAACTGATCACTATGTATAAGTAGAATTGTCAGTAAACAGGAGGCAGTAATCTATTTGTCTGAAATAGTAACTTCTTGTTGCCATCCCTGTTGTTTATTGCACATCTCTGGTTGCCTTTGAAAAATTGGTAGTGTACCTTCTTCTCAAACGGCTGCAGCTCATCTGGTGAAGCTGCTCCCCCAATATTTTTTTGGGTAGAGTGTTCCAAGATTTTGGCCAGATGACAATGAAGGGTTGATAATATATGTCCAAATCAGGATGGTGTTTCACTTGGAGGTAGATTGATGAGACCAAGTTCATGTAGGTTAATCCCTTCTGCTGGTTCTTTCATTAGCTTCTGAAAGTCAAATCTGGTAATTATGTCCTTCAGGATTTGGCAAGTTCAGTCAGTGTTACTTTTTGTGGTGGTCCTTAAAATCTTTTAGCCACAGTACACTCTGTGGCCTTGTTAATCTCTGCGCTTGATCCAAGAGGTGTTAAACATGGAGGAGTATTAATTCACTGGAAAGTAGGTGGTAATCAGCAGGAGGTTTCCTTGCTCATGTTTGACAGAGAGAATGACAGAACTCTGTGACGCCTACCCACGACATTCTGGCAGCAATGACAAGCACCATCAAGATGCAGGCATCACTGATGTGTCCAATGTATGAGAAGCTGGACCATCACTTTGCTCTGAAGGTTATACACTGTATAGAGAAGAGGCCGTGGACTGAGACATTTGCCTTTATCTTGTGTGGGAACTATGGTTTCACATCTGAATGACACGAACACTGCTCATCATAACAAGGAGCCATAGACAAGGAGACATTATTGGGAGTTTATTCACAATAGTGAACATTGTATACAAGTGATGAACACCTGTGCCCACCTGGTGCGACTACATCTTTTTAACCTTCCTAACTCTGCCGATACGTCTTGGTGCTCCCCCAACATCCACAGTGGAGGTGGAGGTAACCTGCTGACTGCTACGCCCTTTGGTGACTTTGGTGGCGTCCTCTGAAAGGCTGAGATCTGGAGGGCCCCCAGCCTGCTTTGGGTATCCTGCTGTGGGCCAGGTGCACCCTCCTCGGCCTGTGGAGCTGGAGATGATGGGGGGTTCACAGGAAGAGGCGATTTGGGTTGGCTGGATATTCCCGGAGTTGCCTGGGTGGATGGCCCGGAGGTGTTGAGCTGCTGGTCCTCCTCCCTATGGGCGCCCAACAGCCCCTGGCTGATTCCTTGAGAAGAAGGGAAAACTGGAGTGAGATCGAGCTGCCTTGCACCCATCCCGCACTGACATTGTTAGAGACCAACTATGGCAACAGTGATTGAGTTCAGCCCCCGCAGCAGTGCTCTCAACGCTGGGGGTCAAGGTTGCCTGAGGGTGGCGTGGCAGATGTGCTTAGTTGAGAAAGTGGAGATTATTAGTGCTTGGCAGCCGCATTACACACAGAACAGTGGACTCAGAGTAGTGCTGATAGAGGGATGATGTGGCACAGAATCCTCACGTGGATGCTTGCTGCCGAACTCACCGTTGCCGTAGGAATGGTCCACCTCCTCTCCAGCCAGCTCCAACGCACAACTTTTGACTGGAGTGAGGTCCTTGATGTCCGGCACTCCACCCCCTGGTCTGGGACCTCTCCTATTGATTGTGCGCGATCTTGTCCTGCATAACAATAGATGGAAAGAGTGTGAGCAAGGTGCAGGCCAAGCCAAATGAAAAGGATGCCAGGTGTGCGTGTATGCTGAGTGAAGTCATAGACAGGATGAGGAGGCGATCTCCAGAGGAGATGAGGCCAGATGGAGATGTGAGGGTATGTGTGAGAGTGATGAGATGGTTGGCTGCACAGGTGAGATCATTCATCCTTTGGCTGTACTGGATGGCCAACCTCTTGTGTGCAGCGTTGCACTGACCACCTCTGCCACCACCTCCCCAGCTGGAGTAGTGGGATTGATGGGCCTCCTGTGGCCAGACCAGGGGTAGAGGACATCGCGATGGGCCTCCATGGCATCCAAAAGGATGACCCAGGGATGTGTCATTGAATCAGGGGGCTGCACTCTTCTTGGCTTTTGGGGTCATGTCTTCACTGGAGCAGTCCTGGGCTGTGCGTGCGGCTGCAGTTTAAATATGGCGCCTGGAGTGAGGAAGCAGCAAGATGGGCAAATCAGGGTCCGGCTGCCAGTGATCTGCCGTGTTTCCCATGACTGCATAATTTATGAGGCCGGAAGGGGATGATACGGCGCGAAAATCCGCCATTGCGACCGGCTTTTTTCACGCCCACTACAGCATTTAGTGCAAATCTGGCATGATTCCACCCTTCATTGCATCCAGAATCAATACAGTCCCATCAACGATACACCACTGTGGATCCACCTCTAGAGGGTCTGTACTGTCAGGACATACTCTGATGGTGGAATATTAAAAGTATGATTCTTCTGGTATGACAATGTTAGGCTGTAGCTTGGCTAGTTTGTAGGACAGCTCTCCAAGCTTTGTCTCCACTCCCCAAATGTTAGTGAGGAACATTTTGCACAATCAACTGGACTGGGAGCAGCTTTGTTGTTCCTAGTTCAATGCCTAGGCCACAGCTGACAGGTCTGGTTTTATTTTTGTCTTTTTTCCTAATGGTTTGACGCGAATGAGTGGTTTGCTGGGCCACTTCCAAGGTCAATTAAGAGTTAAAAACATTGATGGGAGACTCGAGCCAAAAACAGGCCAATTCTTGTTAAGGATGGTAGATTTAGTTTCCTAAATTATATTAGTGAACCAGTTGGGATTTAATAACAATCTGAATTTTATGTCACTTTTACTAGTAGGTGTGGGATTACTTCCAGATTTCATTTTGCCTGAATTAAAATTCAATTTGTCATTGTGGGATTTAGACTCAGGTTATCAGGATTATGAGTCTAGTTACCTAATTCCGTTTCTCCTGCATCCCAATTAGGGAGAATTACAAACTATAATATAGTTAAGAGTTTCAGATGATATGAATCATAGAAGCAAAGCTTGGCCAGACTATGCATATCACCTGAGCCATGAATGTTTTACTCTACCTTAAATTTCCTATTACTCGGTCTACATTTCACACATTGGCAGCTTCGTTCTGTAATTACTATTGCTGACAAGTGAATATTTTAAGATAAAGATGTGATCACAGCGTTTTTGGGAACAAAATGAACTTACTTACAGTGCAAAAATGCTTTGTTTTCAATGAACAGCAAAAATGTGTGACTAATTTACCAAGGAAACAAAGCTATATAATAGCCAGAATTTTGTTCTTGAAGCGGGGGTCCCAACAACTGGCCCGAAAGCCTCGAGCCCAATATGTACGTTCAAACAAGTACCTTAGTTTCGTACCATATTAGAATGCATTATTGTCTGTTCCTGATAATGTGCATCATTTTAACTTTTTCATTGGATGTAGAAATTTCTGATCACTTACCAATAGGTAGAGCAATGACTTAGCCATCACGTTATGGCAAGGTGACACTGACACATGCAAATCACACACAGTGTGATGTAAGTAAGGCAAAGTTCATCAGCAACGCCAGTGATGGTATGATATTTTAAGTGTTTTGGTTTTACAGTGATGTCTGTATTTTTTGAACAAAGCCAAACATATAAAATGGCACCATCACAAATACCTGACTTCCAAGCAGATTCCCTTGTGAATCCAAGTAAATTCAAGGCTGTTGCAGTTTTTACTTCAGAATACAACTTGGTAGCAAACTGCTCACCCTTGAACTTCCACTTTGCTACTGACAAAGTTCTTTTCAAGCTTATCTGTCCCTGCAATAAGGAAAATTAATTCCTGCCCCTGTTTTGCTTCTGCAATTGTTCCTCTTCCTTGCCCAGTTATGTACTTGCCTCTAGCCAAAGGCAACATTTTACAAATTTTCACCCAGAATCCTGATGTTAAAAGAAAAATAAGCACAAAATTGTCAAAGACAAAATAATATGAATGAGCTTTTATGTAACTTTGCCACTTAATTATGATTCTTCACACAGAATGCTGAGAGTATAGATCTCAGCGCCACATACAGTGTCTGAGGCAGCATTGGTGCATTTTAGGAGGATGTTTAATGCAAACCTGAGGATGAAGAGAATAGAAAGATGTGGGGACATGGTTGGGAACTACTTGGGCCAAAGGCCTGTTTTCATGGTGAAGATCTTATCTAATCCTCTGTGAAAGTTTCAAAAGTAAGATCTTCATAAATCATGAATATTCGATCTTGAAATGCCACAAGCTTTGTGAATCTATTGGCCAAACGGGAAAATAATAAACAAATCAAAGACATTTTGACCACTACCTGAGGACTTTGAATTCTGTACTACACTATTATTAACCACTTTTATGCTTATTTAACAAAATAGTGAAGGAATTAATCTGTGATCATATATATCTTACAGTGCTGCTTTCAAATATTCTATAGCAAATACTTCTAGAAAAATAATTTTTGCAGATGTTACAAAGTTTAAAAAAATTGAAAACATTGTTTGACAGGGAGCCAACATGGGTGAGTGAGCACAGGGGCTATAGATCAACAGGACTTGATGCAATTAAGGACATGGGCAGCAGAGGTTTAGATGACCTCAAGTTTATAGCAGGTAGAATGTGGGAGACCACCCAGGAATGTGTTGGAATAGTCAAGTCTAGAAGTAACAAAGCCATGGATGTGGGTTTCAGCAGCAGCTGAGCTGAGACAGAGATGAAGTTTGCCAGTGTTAAAACAAATATTTTGTGATTCATTCTCAAATCCTTCAAGAACCAAATGCCAACAAACAGTGCAGCAAAAATTGCTGCTAGGTAGCGTCATGATAACAGCTGCTGTGGTTGTGGACTCCAGTATTAGACACTATATAGTACTCTGTACTATATATGGGGTCACCTGTCCTGAGGGTTGAAGGTCAGATAGCACATGTTGCAGCCTGTCTTGATAGATATTGGAGATATGTGTTCATGTTAGGAAAATGTGTTATCCATAAAGTTAGCTCAGCTACAATGTCGATGGCCTGTGTGCATCATTGAAACAAGAAATAAGACAGGTAGAGGGGCAGCCATTTCTAACTTGTTTACAGAAGGAAAGGTGGAGGTGCCAGGAGGTGAAGTTCAGTTTAAAAATAGCTACCCAGTATCTTATGTCAATAGGCAAGAAGAATAAGCTGGAATTCTGAAGCATTTGCGCATTGATACACATGCCCGGCAACAGTGGAGCGTTGCATTTCAGAAGAGTAAAAATAAGCTGCCAATTTATCCCAATATACACTTACCATCATTCAGTCACGCCACAGCACTGTTAATTTTGGAGATGTACATAAACTGTAGAAACCTACCTTACTCTCTAGTATGGGTGATAAAGGTTGGTCGGATGAAAGGGATTTATCCTATTATCACTTATTAAATGCTGCTTTTTTTGGTGAGACGGGGGAGAACACACAAATGATATACATAAGAACTACAATTATATGAATATAAATTAAGCAGATAGGTCTGCTACCATTTTCAGGAGAGTGGTACACGTTCCTTACACAATGCAAGGCCGCAGCTGTTGAATATTTTACTTCTGTTGAGCTAATCAGTTACAATATTAGGCAGGCTCTGCTTTAAAACTAATTTTGCTGTTATGGATTAGAAAACAATAAGAAGTATAAATCCTTATTTGTGATAACTTTCTTGGCACCCAACAGCGAGAATTATTGAAATTTTAATTTGAGAGTTATTGTGTTGTGCTGTTCAAATTAATTGAAAAATCCATGAAAAATATAATCAACAGAACAATAAATGAATTCTCTTGTCATGGAGCCAATTTTCAACATAAAGTTCTCAAATAATAATGCTGCAGTCAATATTGAATGTTTCAAACATTTTCTAATTTTGCTGTGACAAATGCACCAGATCTATATTAATTAACTTAAGACTGTATCTTTTTAAGTTCAACTCTTGTTTTGATAAGATAAGGATTGATCTTAATATAACTTTCTGAATGTTTACTGCTATACCTACTAGTGGAATGCAGAATTCCCAGCTGTGTCTTCACAAGTAAAAGAAAACTGTGTAGATAATTCTTCATCAACTAACTGCAAACCTTTAGCACTCTACCCTCACTGTGAACTCTAACAAAATACCCCTGTCTGGATTAAGCATTGTGCCCCACTCCATTGCCTGTGCCGCCATCTACTGGATTCTTTTCATCCAAAGTGAGGATACTGGACCACAATTGCACATAAAGTCATTAATGGTTCCTCTGATTTAAGTTAGACAATCCCTGATGTTGGAAGTACTGTAGGTTTTTACTTAGCCTTCTTATAAGAAATGAGTTGTACTGCTTGCCTCTTTTGCTACTGAGAATAAGTTCTGGCTCCTTTTTCCTTATTTCTGCTTTTATGTTATATATGTCAATCAAGATTTAGTTTACAATCACAATGAGGTGACACCAACCTAGATGGTGTCCCCTTGCTGAACACTCAATCCATCAAAGTGTTGGGAGAATCCATCATATATGCCCACACACATACATGCATAGTGGGCAATGTCTAAAATTATACATTCAGTAGCACTCATCAATTCTGTCTGCAACACATTCCAGCTCTTATCGTTGTGTGGACTGAAGAATAATTGGCAGAAATGGACCATTTTAAGACATGATCTGCAGCAATTATTACTGTTGTATCCTGTTAAGATTTCCCTTGCGCTAAAACTAAAGATTAATTATTTGTTCTGGAAAATGTGACAGTAACCAAACATATTACCACATTCTTTTGGGGCTACTGTAGGATCAAAATAACAACTTTTTTAGAGCTTGCCACGACAAACACCAGGTTAGTTTGTTTAGCTGGGAGACGATCATTTGCTGTGACCTGTGTGCTAGGATGCAAGTATACTTCTCCCAGCATGCAATGGAAATCTGACCAGGTAACTGCCTGTGGGAATGAAACCATTGGTTACTGCACTGGTAGCGATTAAATCTAGATGGCAGATACTGGAATTTTTTTGCTTCAAAACAAACTAAAATGTTGATGTTAAGTTATAAGTGACTCAGCATTCCAATCGCAGGGCTGAACCCATTCTTATTCACTTTTATCTAACCAGAGAGTGAAGGGCATTTACAGTCATTCAATATTGAGCTTACACTTCATTCCTTCGATGCACAACTCTGTAGTCATCATGGTAACAGCAAGATAGATGCAATGAAAATGGATCATCCATACCTTTCAAGTCCTTTTTTGGGGTCATTGACTTGAGACCCTCTGCTTCCCATTCCCACTCACATGAAATGGCCCATTACCAAATGAAAGGAAATACACGTTGAATAATCGTACTGTTTCTCCTTCATTTTCATATTCACCTTTGTCCCTTTAGCAGTTGGTATTATTTCTATTCAGAATGTAAGGAATTCCAACAATTTCCAATTACAATCTCTCCACATCAAACTGCACATCTTATGAAGGTCTAAGTAACATAGGCCCAAATCTTCCGAGGAGTGGCATTGGACTACAGGAACAGGAATAGTCTATTTAGCCCCTCGAGCCTGCTCTGCCATTCAATTAGATCTCGACTGATCATCTACATCAACGCCACTTTCCCACACTATCTCCATATCCCTTGATGTCATTCGTCTCCAGAAAACTTTCGATTTCTGTTTTGAACATGTTCAGTGATTGAGCTTCCACAGCCCTCTGGGGTAGAGAATTCCAAAGATTCACCACCCTCTGAGTGAAGAAATTCCTCCTCATCTCAGTCTTAAATGACCTACCCCTTATTCTGAGATTATGCCCCCTGGTTCTAGACTCACCAGCAAGGGGAAATATCCAATCCACATCCACTACGTTACCCTCTGCAAGAATTTTGTAGGTTTCAATAAGATCGCCTCTTGTTTTTTTTGAAACTCTGAAGAATACAGGCCAAGTTTCCTCAATCTCTCTATAAGTGAATCCCACCATCCCAGGGATTAGTCAGGTGAACCTCCATTGCACTCCCTCTATGGAAAGTATTTAAGAATAAAAGAATCCTTCCCTAGATAAGGAGACTAAAACTGTACACAATACTCTAGGTACAGTTTCACCAAGGCTCTATACAATTGCAGCAAGGCATCTTTACTTATGTACTCAAATCCCCTTGCAATGAAGGCAAACAATCATTTGCCTTCCTTATTGATTGTTGCACCTACATGCTAGCTTTTAGTGACACAGAAACAAGGACACCCAGATCCTTTGGACACCAACACTTCCCAAACTCTCATCATTTAAGAAATATTCTGTCTTTCTGTTTTTTCTACCAAAGTGGATAATTTCACACTTATTTATATATTCCATCCGCCATGTTCTTGCCCATTCACTTATCCTATTCAAGTCTGCTTGAAGCCTCCTCGCAGCCTCCTCACAACTTATGTTCCCACCTAGTTTTGCGTCAACAGCAAATTTGGAAGTATTTTGAAAGTATTACGTTTGGTCGCCACATCCAAATCATTAATATAGATTGTGAACAGCTGTGGGCCTAGCACTGATCCTTATGGTGCCCGCTAGTAACAGATTGCCATTCAGAGAATGATCCGTTTATTCCTACTCTCTGCTTTCCATCTGTTAACCAATTCTCAAGCCATACTAATATATTGCGCCCAATTCCATGCGCTCTAATTCTGTTCACTAACCTCCTGCATTGGACCTTATCAAAAGCTTTCTGAAAATCCAAATACACCATATCCATTGGCTCTCCTTTATCTATGCTCCAAGTAACATCCTCAAAAAACTCCCTTTCATAAATGTCCATGTTGACTCTGCCCAATTTTACCATTACTTTCTAACTGTTCAGTTATCACTTCTTTTCTAATAGATTCTAACATTTTCCCTACTATTAATGTCAAACTAACAGCTTGTAGTTCTCCATCCTCTTGATCCCTCCCTTCCTAAATAGTGGGGTTACATTTGCTACTTTCCAGTCTCAGGCTGGAGGGGAGTCGGGGATGGAGTTGGGTGGTGGGGGTTGGGTCAGATCGGGTCGGGGGTGCTCAGGGGATCAGCAGGGAAGTTGGGTGGTGGTGGTGGGTCAGGTCAGGTCAAGAGGGAGTCAAGGGGTCAGGGGGGTAGTCGGGGAATCGAGGTGTAGTCGGGGGTGGGGGGGGATCAGTGTGAGTGATTGGGGGGTTTTCTGTAGATACCCAGGAGTAAGACCAGGATTCTTCTGTCTTACATTTCCTGGGTAACTATTCAGATAGGTATTGAAGTAAGAACTGTCTGAAGTCTCCAATTCTAATTCAGAGCTGGAGAATTTTTCGGAGGGTCCCAGGGAGCAGGGGAATTCTCCATTGGAAGTTCAAATTTCCCAGGAAATTCCCATGAAGTCAGTGCACTGGGACTTCCGAGGGGTGCTGTAGCGCATCTTCAGGGGTACATCTAGTCTCCGGCTTTCTGACGACTGGAAGATCTGGGCCTTTGTCACATATCTTTCCCATATACCCTGCACTTTTCAAGCACCCATCTCAGTGCACACTGCTAACTTGTACTTGTACTAGTAGCATTGATCCTATCAACAGAGGGACTAAATATAATCTGAGTGTGGAAGTGATTTCAAATTCACTCAAAAACTTACATGTTATGGGAAAGGAGGGGGCAACACTTTGAAGTAGAAAGCCCAGTGTAAGTGATCATTCCACCCTGCTGATCTCATCATCCAAGATACTGCCTGAAACTCACCAACTCCAGGTTCTTTCACAGACAATACTGCGCTTGGCCATGGTCCAGGTTCTTCCTGTGAGTTTGCTGTCAGTTTTTAGCTTTTAATGATGTATCACTGAAACCTGACTCCAGCCCACAGGATCTCAAAGTATTTCTCCACATGCACATTGTTTAATCAGTAGGATTACTTTACCTACTGACATAAAAAATTAATGGATACCAACCACACATTGACATTTAACAAGCAAAAAACTCCAAGTTACATAATAGAATCCTGCTCCAACAGATGCACCATGACAAAGAAGGGACAACTTGTAACAAGCTAGCTCTGATTTGTATACAAACTCTCATCTGTCACTGTTTGCAGATAAAACAGCTACTCTTAATACACATTTTAACCTTCACAGACACAAGCTAATTACATAGAATCTACAGCACAAAAAGCAGGCCATTTGGCCCAATTACTTTGTGCGTGTATTTATATTCCACATTAATCCCCTCCCATTGTGTAATTACCTCTTTAAAATCTGCCTCATTCCCTTTGCCACATGCACATATCAAGCCTTTCTGTAAGTGCATCAATGCTGCTTGTTTCATTGTTTCTTTCCAGGCCTGTTATTTTCCACTAATTATTTCTGTCAGAATGAGCACTAGTCCACACAAAATTCCCTCCTAGAACAGTAACAATTGGCTTTGTGAGGGGAGTCCAGATGCTACTGCTGGAGTACAACTAAATATGTGCTTGTACTTAGTCTTTACCAATATAGCAATTACACTCTTCAGTAAACTTGGTCTTCAATAACAGCACCATCAACAACTGGTATTCTGGCAGAGGTCTGAAGTTTCTATTGTACTTCTGATACTTACCTTCAGCTGTATTTCCAAAAAGTGTACAGTCATCTTATGGTTTAGCTAGCACTCATAAACCATTTAAATTTTATCACAACAAATTATATTACTTAAATTTAGTTGATTACATTTTTGGAACACACTTCCAGGTATTGATTATTATTTTTGCAGCCTAATGAACCAGTGGAGTAAGTGCAATGCTCAGGTTCTGCCAACAAAAGTTGCTTGTGAGTTTACACAATGCTTAAATGCCTCAATGTGGTAGTGATTAAAGGCTAAAATTTTAGCGGGTGTAGTGATCATGATGCACGATTACCTAACACCCAGTCAAGGTGATGCAGGCAGCATGCAAGCTTCATGCTCTCTATTCGTTTAAATGATTGTGGCTTGCAGCTTGGTGCTCAACATGCAACTGGCTGGCTGTTCCAGTACAGCTACAATACTGGCATCTACACAGCAATGTGGAAAACTGCCCAGGTTTGTCCTGTCCACAAAAAGCAGGACAAATCGCACCTGCCCAATTACCGCCCCATTAATCTACTCTTGATCATCAGCAAAGTGATGGCAGAGGTCGTTGACAGTGCTATCAAATGGCATTTACTCAGAAATAACCTGCTCACTGACGCTCAGTTCGGGTTCCGCCAGAGCCACTCAGTTCCTGACCTCATTACAGCCTTAGACCAAACATGGACAAAGGAGCTAAACTCCAGAGGTAAGGTGAGAGTGACTGCCCTTGACATCAAGGCAACATTTGACCGAATGTAGCATCAAGGAGCCCTCACAAAACTGGAACCAATGGAAGTCAGGAGGAAAACTCTCCGCTGGTTGGAGTCATACCTAGCACAAAGGAAGGTGGTTGTGGTTTTAAGAGGTCAATTATCTCAGTCCCAGGACATCACTGCAGGAGTTCCTCAGGGTAGTGTCCTAAGCCCAACCATCTTCAGCTGCTTCATCAATGACCATCCCTCCATCATTAGGCCAGAAGTGGGTATGTTCACTGATGATTGCACAATGTTCAACACGATTCGCAACTCCTCAGATACTGAAGCAGTCTGTGCCCATGTGCAGCAACACCAGGTCAACATTCAGACTTCGGCTGATAAGTGGCAAGTAACATTCACATCACTCAAGTGCCAGACAGTGACCATCTCCAACAAGAGAGAATCCCACCATCTCCCCTTGATATTCAATGGCATTACCATCGCTGAATCCTCTATCAATATCCTGCAGGATACCTCTGACCAGAAACCATATAAATACAGTGGCTACAAGAGTAGGCCAGAGGCTGGAATTCTGTGGACAGTAACTCACTTCCTGACTCCCAAAGCCTGTCCACCATCTATAAGGCACAAGTCAGAAGTATGATGCAATACTCTCCACTTTCCTTGATGAGTGCGGCTGCAACAACACTCAAGAATTGTGACTTTGTAGCAGTTTGTTACAAGTGAGTGGCTTGCTAGGCCATTTCAGAGGGCATTTAAGAGTCAACCGCATTGCTGTTGGTCTGGAGTCACGTGTAGGCCAGACCAGGTAAGGATGGCAGATTTCCTTCCCTAAAGGACATCAATGAACCAGATGGGTTTTTACAACAATCGACAATGGTTTCATGGTCATCATTAGACTTTTAATTCCAGATTTTTAATGAATTCAAATTCCACCATCTCCCATGGCGGGATTCAAACCTGGGTCCCCAGAGCATTACCCTGGGTCTCTGGATTGCTAGTCCAGCGACAATACCACTACGACATCACCTCCCCCCCATCTCACCACCACCTCACCTGTATCGCTGCTCACCACCACCTTCTCACACTCAGCAGGGGGCCCAGGTGCACGCGTGGCTGGCATGAGTCTCTAGCTGATGCACTTCCTAAAGGCAGCCTGTACTGCTTAAAGGGGAGGTGCACTGAGGCTGCAGAAGTTTGTGAACTGACTCCAAAACTATTTCAGAGAAGCAAGAGGAATTCCAAAGAAGCAGTAGGCCAGAGGGAAGGCTCCCAGGTTCTCTGGTGCAGCACTAGAGGTTTTAGTCCAGGAGATGCAAAGGAGGAGAGAAGTTATGTTTCTGCAGGGAATCACAGAATTGTTACAGTGCAGAAGGAGGTCATTTGGCCCTCGTGTCTGCACCGGCTGTCCAAATGAGCAATTCACTTTGTGTCATTCTCCCACCTTCTCCCTGTAACCCTGCACATTCTTTCTTTTCAGGTAACAGGGAGTCAGGAAGCCCACCAGGACATGTTCAGTGAAGGGGATGGGAACAGGTGGCCACAGGGGTTAATTCAAGGAATTTGGCCCTGAGAACTTCTGTCATAACTAGCAAACACCCTTTTCAGTCTCTTTTTGTTCCAGTTGCACTTCTTCCTTTATCCCACTGAGCTCCCACTTCTACGCAAGTTCTCTTGTCCATTAGAACAACAGTTGTGACCACCTCTCCTTAAATCCAGCAATTTCATTCAAATGATGAACGCTTTTGCCTGTTCCCAAATTGTGGGATGGCAGCAGAGACATAGGGCGGAACTCTCCGTGCCCGTTTGTGGCGGGCATGTTTGGAAGCGTGAGCGGACAAGAGGGCGAGGAAGCCAAAAATCCGTTTCACAATGTCATGAAATCAATTTGCAATCGTCCGCTCTGCCTGTCAATGGCAGGCCGTATTTTCTGCCATCGGACGTCGGGAACTTCATTGCAATATGTCTGCATATCATTTTGAGCCCAGCTCGCCGGATTCATCCCCCCATGCTGGATCATCCGAGCAACTGAACATAAGTGACGTGCACTGGCGAGCTGCACTTCGCTCAGGGCTTCAAGGTTTGTTTGCCTATCTTGCTTCGGGCAGCACTCATGGTCATCAGCACCAGGCTTGGCAGGCAGCACCAGGTCACTTTTAGGGGGGCTCACAGGCAGGTCTCTACTAACGGCTGAAGGGCTATAGCTTGCTGGGGGGAGGGGGATAAGTGGCCTCAGGCAAGGGAAGAGGCTGCAGGGCTCAGGCAATACTGGGAAGGGGGAATCGAAGGCTGTGTGTGGGGATATATGTTGATCTGTGCAAGTGCCCTCAAGAGGTGAGGGCTGAGGAGGCAGTCTCCAGAGGAGATGAGGCCAGATGGGGATGAGAGGATGTGTGCGAGACAGTGAGTGGTGATGTCCCTTGAGTTGGCAGTGAGTAAGATGCCAGTGAATGTGTGATGGGCTTGTGAATGTGTGAGTTCAGAGCGATGAGATGGTTGCCTTACCCTGGCGGCACAGATGAGATCATTCATCCTCTTTCTGCACTGGATGGCGAACCTCTTCTGTGCAGTGTTGGCACTGGCCACCTCTGCCACCGCTTCCCAAGCCAGGGTGGTGACACTGATGGGCCTCATGAGGCCAGATCGGGGGTAGAGGACATCATGGCGGACTCCAATGGTGTCCAGAAGGCGTCCCAGTGATGTGTCACTGAATCGGGGGCTGCAGTCTTTTTGCCTTTCGGGGCCATGTCTTCTGTGCAGCCATACTGGGTTGGGCTGGAAACACGTGGCAGTGTTTAAATCTGGCGCCCGGCATGAGGAAGCACCAAGGAAATGGCTTGGCGGGTAAATTGGAGGCCGCCCGGCAGCAAAGCAGCATGTTTCCTGGGAATGCATGATTCATGAGATGGGATTGGGGTGATATGGCATGAAAAGCCGCCATTGCGGCTGGTGGGTAAAAGGTTCTTTTTCCTGCCGGCTACCGCACTTGGTAAAAATCTGGGACGATTCCTCCCATAATCAAAGATAGACAGGTAGATAACATTCCACTTGTATTCAACTTTCACCTATGTTGCAAAACTTTTATAGGTCATTCTGTCCCCATGCACTTCATGCAATGACATTTTGACACCTGCTTAGACTTCAGATTTATCTGCAGTATCTTTGCAGCCAATTTTATTTATTATTTGCACTGAAATTATTTTTTCTTGACTTCATGATTGATGTTCATCCCTGCTGATAGAAGGAAAGTATATGTTTTATGGATCCTTCTCAGAAAGGTACAGCCTTTTGTTTACACTGTGCCAAAGATCCATCTGTCAAACAGTGCTTTCAAGTGGCACTTATACAGCAATAATCTGTTCACTGATGCTCAGTTTGGGTTCCACCAGGGCCACTCGGCTTCTGTTCTCATTACTGCATTTGTCCAAACATGGACAAAAGAGCTAAACTCAAGAGGGGAGGTGAGAATGAATGCCCTTGACACCAAGGCAGCATTTGACCGGGCATCAAGGGGCCCTGGCAAAATTGAAGTCAATAGGAATCAGGGGGAAAACTCTCCACTGGTTGGAGTCATACCTAGCACAAAAGAAGATGGTTGTGGTTGTTAGAGGGCAATCATCTCGCTCCTGGGACATCGCAGCAGGTGTTCCTCAGGGTAGTGTCCTAGGCCTAACCTTCTTCAGTTGCTTTATCAATGACCTTCCCTCCATCATAAGGTCAGAAGTATGGATGTTTGCTGATCTTTGCACAATGTTCAGCACCATTTGCAACTTCTCAGGTACTGAAGCAGTCCATGGACATATGCAGCAAGACCTAGACAACGTTCATGCCACACAAATGCCAGGCAATAGCCATCTCCAATAAGGGAGAATCTAACCACTTACCCTTGACATTGAATGGCATTACCATCACTGAATCCCTCACTATCAACATCCTCGGGATTATCATTGATCAGAAAATTAACTGGACCAGCCATCTAAATACTGTGGCTACAAGAGCAGATCAGAGACTGGGAATTCTGAGGAGAGTAACTCACCTCCTGACTCCCCAAAGCCTGTAAACCATTTACAGGTACAAGTCAGGAATGTGGTGGAATGCTCTCCACTTGCCAGGATGAGTGCAGCTGCAACATGCTGGAAGCTCAACACTATCCAGGATAAGACAGTCCACTTGATTGGCATCCCATCCACCACCTTCAACATTCACTCCCTCCACCATCGACACACAATGACAGCAGTGTGTACTATAAACAAGATGCACTGTAGCAACTCACCAATGTTCCTTCGACAATACCTCCCAAATCTGCATCCTCCACCACCTAGAAGGACAAGGGCTGCAGATGCATGGAAATACCACCAGCTGCAAGTTCCCCTCCAAATCATAAACCATTCTGACTTGGAACTATATCGCTGTTCCTTCACTATCTCAGGATCAAAATCCTGGAACTCCCTTCCAAACTGTGAATGTACCTGCACCAGCTGGACTGCAGCAGTTCAAGAAGGCAGATCACCACCACCTTCTCAAGTGGAATTAATGATGGGCAACAAATGCTGTCCTTGTCAGCAATACCCAAATCCCATGGAAGAATTAAAAAATACTTTGACAATAAATGGAATGCCATTATAAGTTCAGCTCTATGTCTTACACTTAGAAGGATACAACTATCAATATTATGGACCTTTCTCATGATGTACAAAAGGATCTAAGCAAAATTGCTATCTCCTCTTTTGATTTTTCAACCTGAGAAATCCAAAATTCCTGCTCATTTAATCTCAAATGTGTGAGAGTGGCATAACTTAAAGGAGATAATCAGCCACTCCATCTTCAGACAGTTGTATCTTTCCGTCAATTTCAATGGAGAATAAGTGAAATCTGTATAATAGGTACACCTAAGGGATTTGCATCAGATTTCCTTTCTTTGCAGGTATCCCTATTTTAAAAATGGCCACTGTATGTGCAGTAAACCAGATGAGCCAAAAATTCCTGGATTGGCTGCATCTCCTGCAAGGTTCTTTTGTGCTTTCATCCTCACTTGCGATTGTCTAATTTTGGAGCCCTGTCAACGAGGTGCAATTTCAGCTCATTTTCAGACCACGTGACTTCAGAACACATGACTGTTACAAATACTATTGGATTTACCTTATAAATGTTGGGTCCCCTGTTGGGTTGAGAATTTTTATTTGTGGTTTTGCACCTGCAACTGTTGTGTGAGAAGTTCCAAATACCAGGAGGCCAACCGACAGTAGGTGAAGAGGGAAAACCATGGCCAGGTAAACAGGAGAGGTAATTCTCTCCACCTCTAAGCTTCAGCCCCATTCCACAGTTCCCTCTCCCCCCGCAACACTTAGATTCCCTACAATTTCAGTACCCTCACCCCCATGATTTTAGCACCTCCTGAGATTTCAGGGCTCCCAATTTATGACTCCTTCCCCAACCCATTCCCAGCCCTGGGCAATTCCTGGTAAGTTGGGTAACATGATCTCCATTACACAAAAAATATTTTATCACCCACTGATGCCTCATAACTACTTGCCTGTCCGATGTTTTAAGCTTGGTAACCAGCTTGGTATATTGAAGGCTGTTTGTAGTTCGCAAATGGTGACTGTCTGTTTTCACGGGGCAGTTTATATCTATTACAATGCAAGTTTAATTGGGCCTGTTGGTAACTGTCTATTTTTTGTAGGTTCTTGTTGTGGGGAGGTCTGTTTGTACAGGTTTCACTGGAGTCATAAAGGCATGTTTAGATGGCCTGCAGGTATGAAACTCTTGATGGTGTAGCCCTTTACAAAGTAACTTCATTATTAAAATATGAGCTTCAGTGGGCCGCCTTCAGGGACATTGTGTCATTAAATAAAAAGTATATATTTTTTATTACCTATGACATTCCACATTTGAAGTAAGACAAATTTTATTCCCAGCTATCAGAATGACATTATTAATACACACTAAGTGATTTTTACAATGTTTAAAATTATATGAGATATGGGATTTCTTAGAAGCAATGTGGTGCTTTTAATATGAAGAAAGCCACTTTTATTTCTCTTTCCTACTTAAAGACAGAATTTATTACATAGCCTTTGGACTCTTGCTCTTACCACAGGCAGATAGATGTCAATGTAAGGAACATTGTATTGAAGCTCAGGGTTATTTCATATTCAACAGTCTTTATCATTAATACAAAGCAAATACATGTTTCAAATTCAGAAAAGTGACTACACACAGAGGTTTCCTTAGCCAAATGAAAATACTTAAAATTTTCTGGAAAATATGATGCATCACAGATACATGTTATTCCACAAAAAGAAAAGTCGGCAAGTCAGGATAGCCAAGCAGTTCCTGCAGGGTACCACCCATGCGATTCAGAAATTTGAGCCCCGTCCCACCCCTTGACTGGCATCTTGGTGCCTTTGGCCAGTCTGAGTTACTGGATACAGCAAGGTTTGGCAGCACAGCGCAGTGGGAGAAAGAAAATGAGCAAGATTCATTGCTGACTTTGGAAATGTGTTTCCTACGATCAACTAATTGATGGAACCAGTGAGGAGCTCTCTATCTCAGACATTCTTACTTGTGAGTCAGATTTGTACTGGTTCTGAAATATTATGAAATAGTAATTGGTTGAAGACTAAATACTGCATCTATATAAGATTAAGTTACGCTCTCTTACCCTGCCTTTTTAGTTACCGTATGGAACCAAAATTTTTTTAATATTCATTCATGGGATGTGGGTGTCGCTGGCTGGGCCAGCATTTATTGCCCATCCCTAATTGCATCCCAGAGGGAATTTGAGAGTCAACCACATTGCTGTGGGTCTGGAGCCACATGTAGGCCAGACCAGGTAAGATGGCAGGACATTAATGAACCAGATGGGTTCTTACAACAATCGACAATGGTTTCATGGTCATTACCAGACATTTAATTCCAGATTTTTTTTTGTTGAATTCAAATTCCACCATCTATCATGGTGGGATTTGAACCCAGGTCCCCAGAGCATTACCCTGGGTGTCTGGATTACCAGTCCAGTGATAATACCACTATGCCACCCACCTCTCATTTCCCAGGTGAGAGGTGCTGTGAAGGGAGCTGCAATGCAAAGTATGTAGACATCCCCTGATGTCTTTTCTCACTCTTGGACCCTACAAAGCCTAAGATCAAAAACTGACTGGGGTTGATTTTGCTGTGAGGCAACTGATCAGCAGATTGTGTTAATTGATTGTTCATACCTGCAGCGAAGAGGCAGCTACAATTTTGAGCCAATGACCTCATCAACATCCAGCCGGCAAAGTTATTTAACACCAAAGGGGTGTTCCAATGCAGTTCACCTTCCAAATATAATGTGGCATCCCATCCACCAGCAAGGTAAGTGCATAGTTGCACAATTGCAGAGGGTTGGGAATCCCAGCACAGCAGGGGGCCACAAAAATAATGCCACACTTAGTTTAGCAGGATGTCATCGGCTCCATAGTCTGTGCAACTGGTTGGTTTGTGCACGGCTGACAGACCAACCAGTTCTGATCTAAAGTAGCATTGGAGGAACATTCCTTGTTCCAGTCCTACTCTGGCCCCCTCCCACAACTCTTTCTCTGGTACATCGATGATTGCTTCAGTGCTGCTTCATGCTCTGTCTGGACCTGGAAAAATGTATTACTTTTGCTTCCAATTTCCACCCCTCCATCATTTTCACATGGTCCATCTCTGACACTTCCCTTCCCTTCCTTGACCTCTCTGTCTCTATTTCTGGTGATAGGCTGTCCACCAATATCCATTACAAGCCTACTGACTCCCACAGCTACCTCGACTACAGCTCCTCACACCCCGCTTCCTGTAAGGACTCCATCCCATTCTCTCAGTTTCTTCGCCTCCGTCGCATCTGTTCTGATGATGCCACTTTCAAAAACAGTTCCTCTGACATGTCTTCCTTCTTCCTTAACCGAGGTTTTCCACCCATGGTAGTTGACAGGGCCGTCAACCGTGTCCAGCCCATCTCCCGCGCATCTGCTCTCACACCTTCCTCTCCCTCCCAGAACCATGATAGGGTTCCCCTTGTCCTCACTTATCACCCAACTAGCCTCCGCATTCAAAGGATCATCCTCCGACATTTCCGCCAACTCCAGCTTGATGCCACCACCAAACACATCTTCCCTTCACGCGCCCTGGCGGCATTCCGCAGGGATCGTTCCCTCCAGGACACTCTGGTCCACTCCTCCATCACCCCCTACACCTCAACCCCCTCCCACAGCAACTTCCCATGCAACCGTAGAAGGTGCAACACCTGCCCCTTTACTTCCCCTCTCCTCACTATCCAAGGGCCCAAACACTCCTTTCAAGTGAAGCAGCATTTCACTTGCACTTCCCTCAATTTAGTCTACTGCATTTGCTGCTCCCAATGCGGTTTCCTCTACATTGGGGAGACCAAACGCAGACTGGGTGACTGCTTTGCGGAACACCTTCCCTCTGTCCGCAAGCATGACCCAGACCTCCCTGTCGCTTGCCATTTCAACACTCCACCCTGCTCTCATGCCCACATGCCCGTCCTTGGTCTGCTGCAATGTTCCAGTGAAGTTCAACACAAACTGGAGGAACAGCACCTCATCTTCTGACTAGGCACTTTACAGCCTTCCGGACTGAATATTGAGTTCAACAATTTTAGATCATGAACTCTCTCCTCCATCCCCACCCCCTTTCCGATCCCCCTTTTTTCCAATAATTTATATAGATTTTTATTTTCCCACCTATTTCCATTATTTTTAAATGTATTTCTATCCATTGTTTTATCTCTACCATTCAGCCTATTTCGATCCCTTCCCCCACCCCACCCCCACTAGGGCTATCTGTACCTTGCTCGTCCTGCTTTCTACCCTTAATGTCACCTATTAGCACATTCCTTAGATAATATCACCACCTACAACACCTCTTTGTCCTTTTGTCTATGACATCTTTTGGCTATCTCCACCTATCACTGGCCCTCTATCCAGCTCTACTTGTCCCACCCGCGCCCCCCCCCCCCCCGCCCCCCCCCCCCCGAAACCAGCTTATATTTCACCTCTTTTCTATTTTTCCTTAGTTCTGTTGAAGAGTCATACGGACTCAAAACGTTAACTATGTTCCTCTCCACAGATGCCGTCAGACCTGCTGAGTTTTTCCAGGTATTTTTATTTTTGTTTTAGAGGTTCTGACCCCAATTTCCATACTAAAATGGATTTTTGGGTGCCCAGCAAGAGGCCACTATCAAAATGTTGCTGGCCTCTCAATCTATGTTAATGGGGTGGTAAAGCTTAAGACTTGTTATCGTCCTATTAATGTCAGACAACAGAAATTAATATTAACACGACTTTATGGGGAATCATGGCATTAAGCGGTACTTCACCACACCAGCAGCCTCCAATTTGCTATACTGCAAGATGAGAAGAAGGACAAACTGAGACTAAATTTGCTGAAACACATCAGCATTGTTTTGTAGTGAGTAAAAAAAGTAACTGCTGAAGAACACATTTTCGAACTCTGTTTAAACCCTGTGATTATGTGATTAATAATCATAGCTACTCATGCATTGTCCATAAAGAGATTCAATTTCTTTCTGTTGAAAAGAAATTTCATCAAAAAAAGCTGTAGATTACAAAAGTTACTATTTCCATTTCATAGTGCTATATGATGCTCTATATTTCAGAAATTCGAAAGCAACAGTTGCAGGGATGTTAACCAATGCTTTTCTGGTGTAGCAGTAAAAATACAGCAAAAAAAAAATCGCTGAAGTGCCGAATATAGAAGTGTAATATAATTACACTTCTTCATCCAAATGCATAAAGCCAGATACAGTTGTTAACTTAGTTGAATGTGTTGTTGGCTAAAAATAAGATTATTTTCATGATTGCAATGTCCTGGACCTCATCCAGGTTCAGGATTACTGGCAGTATATGACCACATTATTGCAGCAGTTACTTCCTGATTATAATCTCTAAATAGATTCCATTCACAAAAATCACCCAAAAGTTCATGTTATCTTTTCCACAGTAATAACTTGTCTCTCAGAGTTGGGGCCATACGGCTATACTTGTAATTCTGTTTTTAAAACATTATGCCAAGTACCTCACCATATGGCAGATTACTGCCCAAATTGGTTAATTATAAAGTGATGCTGTGGGAATCTATACATTGTCTATAAACCCCAACTTCCCTGTCTCTGTATTCATTCTGTAACAATCACCTATGATTTGTAAAAGTTGAGGTTTTTTTGCATGAAAGCATCCATGATGTTTTCAAATGAGTTGGCAAAAAAAAAGTGTGAGTTTAAATTTACAATCTGGTACTACTTCAGCTGTGATATTGCTAAACTGGTCTGATTCTGGAAAAAAAATGAGCTGAGACTGCATGTCAAGTACCTCTGATCCTATGTGCTTCTAAATTATATAATGATAACACTTAAATTGTTGCTGAAAAACATTTGGCACAGTGCTTACAATGTGTAGTAACTGCCCTTTAGGTTGGAATCCCAAGACATGCAACGGGTCAAGCTATGAGTTAGATTTGTGACAAAGGAAATTGTTGCAGTGAGGGAAGACTCTGGCCTTTGTCAATTTGTTGTTCAGCACCCTGGATAGGGAGTCAGTCTTCCAACAGTGACATCTTTTTTTGGCGACACCCCTGAAATGAGCTCCTCGATTTAGTAGCTAGCAACAAGTAAGGCTGGTATGTAGCATTAAACCTGAACACCTAGGACATGAACTGACTGTTACATCACAAGTTGTCCTGTGTAGATCCTTCCTGTGAGCTGAAGACAGATTTTCATCTTACACCTGATGAAGTAACCCTGAGGCTTAGGCTGACAGTGGCTGAGAAGTGTGTCCTTTGGAGGCTGGCGATTGACACTATGGGCTGAATTTCACAGGGTTGAGGGAGCGCATTGCTCGGCCCCTAGCCCCGCAATAGAAAAGTTGGTTGTGATCAACTGACTTTAAAAAAGGCTGTCTGCAGTGATGATACATTGGGGACGGCCTTAACAAGGTAATTGTGGGACTTCCGCCTGTCAGGGAAGGAAGTCCCATAATTACCTTGTTAAGGGTGCCTTGGAGACCTGGAGGAAGGGGGTGCCATCTTGAGGGGGTGTCCCTGATGGACACAGGGCATGCCCAAAACGAGGTACCACCCCTTCCTTCCTGCCTTTTCACCTGAAATGGTGAAGTAGCAGGCTGGCTTCTTATGTTCCGCCATCCCCAGCTGCATGTACTATTGTGGCGGGGCAGAAACAAGCCCTTAACTGGCCTCAATAGGCCTAGTACTGGGAGGGCTGGGTGATGCCTTACCGCACCCCCTATTATGGGGGATAGCTCGGGGGTGCGCGTGGAGGTGGTGGGCTAGCCACTCTTCCTATTTTACGTGCCCCCACCCCAGGCCTGCAAATATGCTGGCTGGGGGGCCATAAAATTCACTCTGATCTTATATACAGGTTCAGTGCTCACCTCGCTTGTGCTGCTGAGGAGCCCATGAAAATACAGAGGTTTCGGGATGTGTTATACTTGCAACTATCTGAAAAGCTGTACAGCATTTTTTCTTTAAAGAGCTTATTACATGTTAGAGTTCTTATATGGCATCAGTTCTAAATGCTGATTGCATCGTTTAAGTCAATAAGATTTGCCCAATGAGCGAAAATGGGATGAGGGAAGCATGCTAAGTAGAAAAATGAAATACCATTCATTCATTGGTTGTCAGCCTGCATGGAGTCATTGAGAAGCACAAAAATCCCATTGTTCAGCAAATTCCAACATTATTGTGACTCATCCCACTGACTGCTTTCGAACAAAACAGGTTTCCACGTACATTCTGTCATTTCAAATATTCTTTATTGTCAAACCAATGTGTCTGGGAAAATCACACTAATAATGAATCTTTAAATGCAGTTAAATTGTTTATTAGGTTCCATGAGACCATAACAGAACACACAATTCAACCACTACGTGTACTTACCATCAATTTCAATTTTTTTGTGGGAAATTCAGAGCATCTGAGATTGCAACTAATAAGATAAATGCTGGAGTTCTTGGCATAGGAACATATTTAGTCGATGGTCTTTTGGGGTGAGGGTAAGGAAGAGAGGGAATATAAGTTCCACATTTCATGCCACTGTAGTGTTATTTTGCAACTGCACATTGAGTTACCTGCAGCTGAGCACCAATATCATCAGTCTGACCATCTAAAAGGAAGGCTAATCCAGTCTCATCTTTATTTTAAAGCGATCAGAGGAAAACCATATATTTTTTACAGTCTTGTATAAGGTGTGCATTTACTTTCCCCAAATTTTACTTTCTGGTAACATAAATGTTGGCCACTGACAGAGCTCAGTAAGCCAGATGGCTTGGCGCTATCTCACAGCGGGTTGGAAGCAGGCCGGTTACGTGACTGATGCAAGCCTGGTAATTCAAATTCTTTTTTAAAAAACATAAATCCAACTACTGACTAATCATTAATAAATGGCCCCTTTAAAGTTTTTGAATATTGCAGTGTTGGAGTACAGATCAGTTGGTACGTATTCTGACTTTGTGTTTGGGATTTTTTTGGAGGGGCTCGTTGGGACTGGATGTCCCAATGGAGGTCCCGCATGGTTGCAAAGTTTGCAGTATCCTTTAATTCAGAATGTTATTTATTTTATTCAAAATGTAATCAAGTGCTGCAAACCTGAAAGTAAAACCTGTTAGCATATTTGTACCCTTTTAAACATTCCATCAGTTTCCATCGGTTACTGGTGAATGCTTACGTGCAATTAGGTTCATTGGCTGTAAGGTTCTATATAAAAGATATTTGTTCTTTTAATTCAGGAAAGAAAGAACACATTTGTTCTACCAATGGAGAAGTGGAGTGATCCTGTTGTTGGATCAGACCATTCACAGGCTTAGTTAGCGCTGGCAGTTGCAATCCTGGGAAGTCTGCCCATCTCACTGTCTATTAATGTTGCTTCAGGGGACACAGCATTCAGGAACTTCCGGGAAAGGATGAGCACAGGCACCTACTGGTGCCTTGTTGTGGCAGAGTGGTCAGTGTGAGGCACAGCAGTGATTCTGTTCAGGACAGTGACAATTTGTATTGTTAGTGACTCCAATCGAATGTAAAGGCATCCGGTACCGGACAAGAGGCAGACCAGCTGAAATCTGGATTGTCCAGTATAAAACCCTATGGTTCTGTGGGAATGTTCTTTGCTTCCAACCACATTTTCTTTCTTGCCATTTCTATTCATCAATTAACTGTGAGCCGTGCCTGGGGCAGTTTACTTGTATTAAATAATAACAGAAAATATTAGAATTTCAAACAAGTCAACCAACATCTATTCCAGAAAAAAAAGAATCTGAGAAAAAATCTTGTTCTGGAAACAGTAACCTGTTTTTGTTGTCATTCTGACCTGATACTTGCTGGCCTGTTGTGCATTTCCAGATTTTCTACATTTGCAATGATCCTCAACCGTGAATCCACAGTGGTAGCTGATACTCTCCAGTCTACACCCTAGTACCGTGTGGTAGAATCCATGGGTGAGCCAGCACCAATGGGAAAGCTGCAACAAGTAATCAAATGGATGAAAAACAACAAAGCTATGGCCCCAGTGTTATTCCAACTGAGGTCTTCAAAGCTGCTGAGCTTTTGCTCACATCAAGATTCCATGCGCTCATCCTACAGATTTGGGAGGAAAAAGTACTCCCCAACCCGATTTCAGGAATGCGACAATTGTAACTATCTTCAAGAGGGAAGATAAATCATGCTGTGGGAATTAACATGGTATTTCCCTCTTGTCCATTCTGGCACGCATTCCTCTGAATCGCCTACTTTCTGTGGCTAAGAAAATCCGCAGGGACACTGTGTGGCTTAAGACCTTTCAGAGGAACCTCCAACATATGGATTAGGAGTAGGAGTGGGCCACTCGGCCCATCGAGCCTGCTCTGCATGATATTTGTTGCCAGACAAATCTAAGAAAAATGTCAAGAACAACACCAACAACTCTTCATTGCATTCATCGACCCAACCAAAGAAGTATTAGGTTATTTAGAGGGAGATTTGCATATGACTCCCACTCTTTCACTTGTGTCATCATACTCAGCTAAAATATGTATACATTCTCAACCTGCACTGATTTGAATGCTCCCAACTCTTAAGTGTAAGGTGGGGTGAGGTTGAGGGGAGATAATTCAATTTCTAATTTTGATTAGCGTAGTTATCTAAAGAAACACATTTCAAAACTTGTACAAAGAAAAAAAATTGCATAATGTTTAACATTTCTTGAGTTTTTTTTATTCTTGCTTGTGGCTTATTGATTGGTACATTTCATACTGATTCGCGTGTTTTTTTTTGTACTTTACAAATCAATGAGCCAATGGGGTGAGAAAAATGTAACTATGAAGTGTGTGGCCTTTGAGAACTATGATGCTTTGACAAATGCTAGACACACTACTTTTATTTAAATGAACTGTGGAAGCTATAATGAACGTTCGTTGACAAGAGTAATGTTGTCCAAGAGGCCTAATAAATAGAAAGCAATTACAGAATGTAGAATCGATTAACATTTCTTTTAGTCCATTTTGAAGATTTTCAAGATCTCTTTGAAACGATGGGCAGAATTTTCCCCCCGTCGGGGGGGAAGTTGATGGGCAACAGGGGTCTCACCCATCAATTAGAGAACCGGAGGAAGCCCTGTGTTGCTTTTCTTTAGGAGGCCCAATGCTTTTACATTCCAATCAGGCACTTAACCGGGCAGCATTGGGTCTCCTGCTGATTAAGCCCATAGTAGGATGAAATCCTGCCCCAAGAGCTGCCATTCAATGGATCCCTGGAGAGAGGCGAATGTGGGTGGGATGGGTGTCAGAAGCAAGGACAGCTTGGGGTGGCTTCCTGCAGGGCCCCCGATGTCAGGTCCCTTGATCGGGCACAGAGTGCCAATGAATGAGGGACCCTGACCCCCACCCCCGATAGAACACCGGCAAACCCCAAAGGGTTTGTTGAATGACCTCCCCAGATGGTGAGTTGGCCATTCGCTGCTGGTTGAATACCAGCAGCAGAGAGATGTTTTTTGTATTTGTTCATGGGTTGTGGGCGTCACTGGCTAGGCCAGCATTTATTGCCCATCCCTAATTACCCTTGAGAAGGTAGTGGTGATCTGGTTTCTTGAGCCACTGCAGTCCATGTGGTGCAGGTACACCCAACATGCTGTTAGGGAGGGAGCTCCAGGATTTTGACCCAGCAACAGTGAAGGAACAGTGATATATTTCCAAGTCAGGGTGCTCAGTGGCTTATGCGGGAACTTCCACGTGGTGGTGTTCCTATTTGTTTGCTGCCCTTGTCCTTCTAGATGGTAGCAATTGTGGGTTTGGAAGATGCTGTCTGAGGAGGCTTGGTGAGTTCCTGCAGTGCGTCCTGTAGATGGTACACCCTGCTGCCACTATGTGTCGGTGGTGGAGGGAGTGAATGTTTGTGGATGGGGTGCCAATTAAGCAGGCTGCTTTGTCCTGGATGATGTCAAGCTTCTTGAGTGTTGTGGGAGCTGCACTCATCCAGGCAAGTGGGGAGTATTCCATTACACTTCTGACCTGTGCCTTGTAGATGGTGGACAGGCTTTGGGAAGTCAGGAGATAAGTTACTCACCGCATAATTCCTAGCCTCTGACCTGCTCTTGTAGCCACAGTATTTATATGGCTAATCCAGTTCAGTTTCTGGTCAATGGTAACCCCCAGGATGTCAATGCCATTGAATATCAAGGGGCGATGGTTAGATTCTCTCTTGTTGGAGATGGTCATTGTCTGGCACTTGTGTGGCGCGAATGTTACTTGCCACTTGTCAGCCCAAACCTGGATATTGTCCAGGTCTTGTTTATGTGATAATCGGACATAACTAATATATACCATTTACAGCACAAAAACAGATCATTCAGCCCAACAGGTCTATACTGGTGTTTATGCTCCACACAAGAATTTCCCTGTCCTCTGTTCCTTTCTCCCTCTCTAGCTTTCCCTTAAATGCATCTATGCTATTTGCCTCAACTATTTCTTGTGGACGATCTCTAAGATCAGTTTACACCAATCTTCAACATCACAGTCTTTGTAGCAACTCGGGCCATAAGTGAAAGTCAGAGCGGCTTCAGAATTCAATGCATGCTAAGCATGAGAAGTCAGTGGGCCCAAATGTTATACTTACTCCTAGAATTAGAAAATCAGTTTGACTTCTTTAACTCTGAATTAGCTCCTGTAAATCTTCACGTCAGAATATCACAATATAAATAGAAATGAGAATGTCCTCTTACCTTAACTTACCTATTTAGAAAAGCCTACAGATTCAAATTTAAATGTAATACCTCCCCCTACACTTCCTGAAGATAACTGGAATGATCTTGGATTATACCCAGGTTTTTTTTGATATGATAAATGAAAGAACAACTCATTACAGATACCTATTTACATGTATACATTCTCAGTTAAAATGATCACAAAGAATTTATAAATATTCCTTGAAATAAGATGAGTTCTCTTGCTTAATTACATATGACTTCCTTAATTATCCAAACAGTTCATGACACACATATATAAGTGGAGAACTGTTACTGAGTTGATTGGTACATTTCATTCTGATTCACTTGCAAAAGCATATAGATTTTTCCTGCTGAAACTTTGAGTTCCTAGATGCTCTGAGACTGTTATTGAGGAAATTACCAACTTCTAAAAAATATTATCTAGATGTCTGTCCCTTCTGTTCTAAATTACACTTGCATATTTATCTACACTATAATCTGCTTATTTGATTCAATTCTCTTTCAGCATTATTTATCCACCTTATATTTGTTTTGGGTAATTCTCAATATGGTCAAAATATTTTATAACAGTACAACAAATACCTTCTATTAATAGTTTGTGTATTGTGTTACCAACAAGGGATTAGAATCCATGCTGAATTTAAATAGTCAGTACTCTCCAGATAAAGCTTCTTCCATATATATCCACTTTCTGCTTCTATTATGAAACCAGTTTTCAATCCAGGAGCTAACTCACCATCAATTCTAAGAGCCTTAAATATATTTTTTAATGAAGATGTGGAACTTAATCAAAAATGTTTTTGAAAGTCCAACTAATTTACACCCACTTGATAACCCTCAGCCGCTAATTAGGCTTCTAGTAAACTACTAAATGAGCACCAAAACAAGTAACTTGTTTCCAATGTTTTCCAATGTGCAAGAAGTAGGAAAAGTCAAAATATTTTCCTTTGCAACTGGCTGACTCATTCTACCAGTGTACAAAAGGAAAATGAAGAGAACATAATCATCTTGCACATGTCAACCCCAGACTCTGTGAATACAATTTCCTATGGCTTACTTCTTTCATCCTTCATAAAATTTCGCTCATTCACTCTGTTACCCATATACTCTCCCACATTAAGCCCCATTCACCCACCTTACCCATTCCCAACATCTCAAAATTCTCATCATCTGTTTAAATTTCTTCATGGATAATCCCATCCCATCCCTGCTACCTTATCCAGCACCACCCTACAAACTCTCCATTTCACTGACTCCTGCTTCGCAAGTGTCCCTCCCAAAACCACCCTGGCTTTGTTCTTAAAATCTACTTCTTGGACTACTTTTTGCATGTCCTTCCAAATCTTTCTTTCTTTGGCTAAACATTTATTTTATTTTCTTCGAACCCTCGTATAATGCTTCCAGGTGTTTTTCTACACTTAAGGTAATATATAAATGCATAGTGTTCTCTTTATTGTTCTCATTCTGTTCTCCACGTACTCCCTTCAGGTGCGCCTTCCATAGATCCAATATTTGTTGCATTAAAGTCATTGGAAAGAATCTTACAATATTGTTTTTAAAACATGGCAGGACCATTTCTGGGGGTAGGACTCATTAATAAGACACTTAAATTCAACTATTCCTGAGCCCAACAGGATTTAATGGTGGCTCAGGGATTTAACGGGACTTATGCAGGTCTCCCATGCCTCCCAAAGGCTGCCCAGCAAACCCTGTTAGTTTTTTTGCAGCCTCCTAGGGGAGGCTCCCTCATTGACAGGCACTCAGTGCCTGATCAAAAGATCCGGTATCACAAAGGGTGATGGTATCTCTGAAAGCCACCCCTTGCATCCAACCCCAGCTCCCCGTGACCTCCATCTTGTGACATTTATTTGTCTCCACGAATGCAGTGTCGATCCCTGGTGAAGGCTTCAGAGTATTACCAGCAGCAGTCACCACTCCCGATTGTTCAGCCAGCAACGGAGTGCTGCCAGCGTCCGATTGGCCAGCAGCTTTCAGGGGGCCTTGATATCATGGGAGACCTGATGGTATCTAGGTAAATCCTAGATGGACCAGCTATTTTTTTTCCACCCTGACAACTTTTTTTGTTCATTAACTACTAAAATAGTTGATTGAAGCTAAAAGTAAAGTCTTAGCTTTAGATATAAAATTTAATATAAAAGAGCAACCTTTTTTGAATATCCATTAATTAAAAAATATAACACGCAGCTGTGTTCATGTGCAACTCCAATCAGTAATTGAAAGCTGAAACCAAAAGTTGTCATAGCTGTCACTGGGCATTCTGGAATTTCAACAATCCGGTCTTGCTTTTATTACAGTAACAAATCCACATAGGTACTGAATTTTTAGAACACAAACTGGAAGTTATGGAATTTGCTCAGTATCATTTCTTAGGTCCATGAAGGACTGTGTAAAATGCAAACAAGGACGGAAAATTAATGGATATTCAAAAAAAGTTGCTCTGATCATGGTGATACTTGTGTGGCATATGATCCACATTCCATGTACTTGAGTTAAGAAATACTTGTCACTGTGTGTGATATTGAGCCACGTATGCGTTATTAAATTCATACTCCAGTTGATAATGCAACTCAATTTACTGGGTTTATTAACTAAATTGCAAATTCTAAATATTATTTGCTCAGACATTTTTGTTGGATTTTATATCTAAAGCTAAGACTTTACTTTTAGCTTCAATCAACTATTTTAGTAGTGAATGAACAAAAAAAAGTTGTCAGGGTGGAAAAAAAATAGCTGGTCCATCTAGGATTTACCTAGATACCATCAGGCCTCCCATGAGATCAAGGCGCCCTGAAAGCTGCTGGCCAATCAGACGCTGGCAGGTTAACCTGTGTAAAATTAATAAAATGTTTCATTTAGTTTAATGTAAAGCCTCGAGAACTGGTGGTCTGAATCCTGAATTTAGAGTCGCATCTCAAACATAACACTTAAAATTATAGGTTATGACAGTTGTTTAAAGTTTCCCTCTGGAATTTTTAAATAACTCCGCTTTACCAATTGCTTCGGTCATAACACTAACCAGATTGTAACAATAGCATGAAGAGAAATGGCAAATATGGATTTGATTTGTCTCTGTGAAGGGAAAATCCTCAGATAAATTTCAGTCATTTTTTGCACATGGCTACAAATTACTACTATCATAACTTTTAACAAATTCCCAAACTAATCTCCATTAAGGCAACAGCAACCCACAAACTTAACCAAACACCAGGCAAAGCATTTTCACCGACGAATTCAAAATGAGGCTCTTTTCACTTTGGTTCCTGTGGAGCCAGCTGGAGGCTTACAGCTGCCTTTTAATCTCACATTGCCTCTGCTCTGCACAGCCAAAACGGTTGTCTTGTTATACCTACCACTGCCCATTGAATGTTAATTGTCATTGTATCAACAACCTCTGAACTAAACCTCTCTAACAATGAAACCCCTTTCAAAGTATTAATTTTATTAGTAATATAAACATATTGCTTGGTAGCTGTTAGATAGGTATCCGTTTTCACCCTACTTCTTGAATGCTCTATTCAAAAGATGCAAATGCACGCCATCTCTCTTACATATCAAAACTAGTACACATCAAAGCACCCAGACTAGCTGGCTTTAATCCAATTAAGACACATCCACAGACTGAACCTCTATTTTAAAAGAAAAATATTTTCCAAAATATTATATGCATTAATACCTTCATGACATTAGGGCCCAACAACTTTTTTTAAAAGTAGATAAAATTTGGAAAGTCCAGGTATTTACTATGGGAATAAAGCCACAAGATTCCACAGTTTTAAACAAACTTAAGAAATGTTATTATACAAGAATCAGCAAAACAGTCAATACTATTCATCTTATGCTCTAACATCCAGAATTAACATGAGGTAAACATGAATTAACAGTCAAACTGCAGTTGAACACATCATGAACTGCACATTAAATGGCATACACAACCAAGACAGATCCCTTGAATTCTCTCAGCAAGACACCCAGATGACAGTGACCACTATGCGTCATAAAAATCCTTTAAACTCTGTCCTCTTCATAAGGAATTTCAGCCCCTCTCTTTCAGGAGAGAGCCTCAGACTTCCCGCAACAGTAACTCCAACTTAGCTTGGAAGCCCTCTTGCTTCTTCTGCCTGCAACCAGTTGTCAAGCAACAGTGCTCCAGCTCAAATTGCCCCAACGACTGCTCTCATCTCCCAGGCACTCAATCTCTTCTCCACAGATTGCATCCCACCAAGTTTACATGGCTGCACCCCAGCACCTAATCATCTGCACGGTCCCAGCAATCTAGCTGTACTGAGCAGGTAACCACTGCTCACTACTGGTTTCTCCATGCCCCTCTGCCAGCTTCATGGAGTAGTCAGCTTCACTTTAGTTTCACTGAGCTGACAACTCCTGCAGGGCTTCCTTGAACCCAAACTCCTCCGCAGCACAGAGTTACCAATGCTCCTTGGCTTCTATGAGTCCCAGCTTCCCACGGGCTTCGCTAAGCCCCAGCTCCATGGAGCTAACGACAGCATTTCAGCTGCCGCCTCTTCAGCTCCAGACTAACCTTGTCATGTGGGCTAATCTTTTCAAGCCATTCAAGTCCTGTGGTTGGGATTTTGTGCCCAGTCACGTGGGCAACTTTTTTAGTGCCATCTCCCCACGCAGGGGGCAGAATTTTCTGCCTGTTGGGCTGGTGGGCTGGACCCAATTGCCGGTGGGCGCGGAGCCGATCGCCGCCAGTAAAGTGGGCTGCACCGCCATTTTACGTGGGTGGGCCAATTAAGGCCCGCCCAGTGTGACGTCCGCCAGGAAGCGCTATGCACTCCCTGTGCGGGTGGGGGGGGAATCCCTAAAATCAAGAGTGCGCTCTTTCGCGCATGTGCACGAAAGAGCTCACATCTCCCTGAGTCTAAGTGCAGCCTCAGCGAGATCTCTTCGACTTTTAAAACTATTAAAAATAGAGAAAAGAAAAATCCCTTACATGTCCCCTCATGTGACAGTCACATGAGTTGGGATATGTCCATAATTTACAGAACAACTTGATTACAATTTTTAAAACCCTACATGAAACCTCATCCTGCCGCTAGATGAGGTTTCATGTTTTCTCTATTTGCCGCCGGGGCTCATGGCCGACCCGCCAACCTTAAGGTTGGATGGGCAGGTCCTTTATTTGGTTAAATGATCCTGTCAATGGCCTCAAGCGGCCATTGACAGGTCAGCGGGCCAGCAGCTGATTTTGCTGCGCCCCTGCCTTCCTGAAAATTTAAATGGGGCGGGGTGACGTCGGCGGTTCCATCTGATGTCATCCGCGTTGGCGACGCCCCCTGCTCGGCGATGGCAAAATTCTGCCCTGGGAGTTGTAGCCCTTGACCTCTGCCCCAAAAAACACACATAGATCCCCTCACACTATGTGCAATGCAGATGGAGCAGAACTTGGACCCAAAGTAAAATAAATGTCAAAACTTTGGAACAACTTCAGTTCATCACCATAAAAGAGTGTTATAATGTTAGTTTTGCATCACTGTAAATGTGATTGCTAACTTTGAGGCAGTTTGTCACAAACAGATCCTGACTTTGCATAATTTTCTGAATACATGATTGCCTGCTCTTTAAATGACTGCAGAAACCAGTTCAGCCTCGAACTAGGTTCCTGCCAATAATTCCACAGTGATGATGAGAAAATGCTGAAAAAAAAAATCAGCGGGGGAAAAAGAAACAAAGACAATGAAAACATTCATTTACAGAATGGAATGTCTAATTTTCTTCAAATCCTGAGATCAGATCATACTTATTAAAGGCCAGTTGTACAAGAAAAGAGCAGCAGCTGCACCAGAAGCTAATTCAGCCTGCATCTTATCACATTGACACTGTAACTGAATTCTTGGCAGCTTCTGATTCTGGTCTTGCTTAGTTTATATAAGCATGCAGCCACGTCTGTGCTCACTCACAGCATGAAAAGAATTTCCAATACCAAAATTTATTGAAGCTTCATATTAAATATACTTCAGTCACCAGCCATCAGCACAACTATGAATTTTGAAATTTTATTTTTATGCTTTATTCATGCTCACCACTAGAAGTTTCTTTGGCCCTGTCCTGAACATCAACATCATTTAAGAATTACCAACCAAGAAGAGTTTCTGCAAATACGACACTATAATCAAGCTTTTGGATGGTGTGCAAGAATGTTTGACGTCCATTTGGTCCTTGAAATGCTGTGAGGCATTTTTCTACATGTTATAGCAAGTGATAAGATCAGGGACTTTGGAGTATTGCAGATCTCACAAGCTTGTCTGCAATTATAGTTCAAATGAGAAAGATAAATATACTTCAGTCCTCAATACATTACTGTTAATAAAGGCAACATTTGTGTATAGGTAATATCAGGACCACTTCTTGCAGGCAGCCATTATAGATAGACATGTCAAAAACAAAATACTGTGGATATTAGAAATCTGAAATAAACAGGCAATGCTAGGAAAACTCAGCACTGGCAGCATCTGCAGAGAGAAAGCAGAGTTAATGTTTCAGGTCGATGACCTTTTATCAGGACTAAAAAAGAGTTAAAGATGTTTAAGGTTTTAAGAGGGAGCAAAAGGAAGAAGGGAGGGAGAAGAACAAGAGGGAAGGTCTGTAACAGAGTGGATGGCTGGAGAGATTAAATGACAAAAACGATGATGTTGCAAGGCCAAAGGAGATTGTAATGGGACAAGAAAAGGAACAAAAGGTTGGTATAGGAGATCTGTAAATTACAACAACAAAATTATTACCAGTAACTTGTTGTCCAAAAAAGTGAGCAGTGGTTGTGATCTGAAGTTGTTGAACTCAAGGCTGTAAAATGGCTAACTGAAACACCTCTGTTCATCCCAAAAGGTGACCCAGAACTTTTGGCTACTCATCATTTTAATTTTTCATCCCCACTTTCACTCTGAACTCTCTGCTCTATGTTAGATTACTATGAACTTGTTTCTTCCTTCAGTCAGTCAGAAAAGTAGGTTCCACAATACAAGTGTCATTGGAGGTCTGACAATCAGGAGGCCCATTTCAAGTGGGCAGAGGTACTTTAATGAATCCCATCTTTTGATTAAGTTAGAGTTATAAGTTTGGATTCATATTCAGGAACTCTGAGTGGGATCTAGCACACTACAATTGGGGCTATTAAATGTCTTGTTACTCTTTTGAGATTTATAAGATTATGATGTTTTGGGACTGTATCTTTTGGTTTATAAGATTATTATATTTTGAGGCTGCAGCTTTAAATTTAGGGTAAATGAAGGGGGTCATGTGACCTGCTCTGCAGTCTGCCTGACAGTAGGCCTAGGTGGTTTAATTGTTAGGGGTCAAAGGAAGGCTTGGATTGTTTTATTGCAAAGAAGGTGCAAGATATTTACACCTAGAGACAATGGCAGCAGTCTGAGTATACCATGAGTAGACCTTGAGTTTCCCAAAGTCCAAGAAAAGTGTTGTAGGTATTAGGCCGTAAACAATTTTCAGTCATGCTAAAAGTAAAATGGGGAATCTGTTGTTTAAAGTATACGTTACCTACAAAAGGCAAATAGTATTTAGTCAATAGTCTTTTTAGTCATTTGTTACAGTAAAAGTTTCGAAAAATGAAATCTTGATGTGCTATTCTTTCAGTTGTTAACCGGAAATCATTTTTTCATTTAAAAGTTATTGATATCTATGATGATCATAACAGTCTCAATGTACTGTTGCTTCCATATGCTTCTAATGCTGGTTTGATCTTTTTCACCATAATTTTTTATGTTAGGGGCTGACTTTTTTTAAAGGAATATGCCAGGATAAAGCTTCACAATAGTTTCATCCTCAGATGTATTCACAATCCCTGTATCCAATTAAAAAAAAAAATTAAAAAGCCATGGTAGCTAGTCTCTATATCACGACTCCTTTATTTTATGGTCTTTTCAGGATAGTGACACTGAAACATAAAATTGCCTGGATTTTGTGGTTGTAATGAGAGCTAAACTGTCAGCATTTGTTGTCATTACAACTCTGAAACTGACAGCAACTTTTGGCATCTGCCAATGTGTAGTTAAACACACAAATCCAGGGTTGCTGTCAGAGAATCCTTGCTCCTCCATAGGGGGCACTGTTGAAGTCCCCAAAGATGGCAGTCCTCTGAAATCACTTGAATTGATGTGAACTTCTATCTTTTTTTTAATTCATTCATAGGATGTGGACGTCACTGACTAGGCCAACATTTATTGCCTATCCCTAAGTGATGGTGGTGAGCTGAAGGTGGCGCCTTCTTGAATCACTGCAATCTATGTGGTGTAGGCATACCCACAGTGCTGTTAAGATAGGGAGCTACAAAATTTTGACCTAGTGACAGTGAAAGAATGGCAATACATTTCCAAGTCAAGATGGTGAGTGGCTTGGAGGGGAACTTCTAGGTGGTGGTGTTCCCATGCGTCTGCTGCCCTATTCTATCAGTCTAGCTGTAAAGAAAATCCACCTTGTTGAATGAGGTGTTTTTAATGGCAAATAAGTTCATAACTCTACACAACTCCTGTGGTCCTGATAAACTAATTTTATGTTTGTGTAATGTCAAAATTTTCTTTTACGATATGAATTCCATAGGTTTTAATGCAAGTTTTATTTTTTAAAAACCTTATAATATTTCAACTTCCATCTTAATCCCGGCGTAAATTCCAATCTTTGCTCTCTGTAAAATGATTAAGTTCCAATCTTTATTTTGCTCTTTGTAAAATGATTAAAAAATAAAAGATAACAAGGGTATTTTCCTTCATGGCTTGCTGTTGGTGATAATTCTACAATATGATTGGCTGTTTAGCTGCTTAATGATACCAATGATGCTGGATACTGGAGGACCCCATTGTTGGTGTCAGAATCAAATTAAAATCAGGAAAGGTGAAATCTACCCCAAAGAAATTGTTGGATCTTTGAAGGCAGTTTCCTTCATCGCTGACAAGAAAATCCAAGTTATTGGGCAGGAATTTGCCCTTGGTGGGGGTGCTCGGCAGGGGTGGTCGGGAAGCCGCCAATCAAAGCCTGCCCTGCGTGGATCGCGAGTGGCAGCGCTGAGTGCTGCCTGTGCGGGCAGGGGGAGGTGGGAGAGCCGGGGACTAGTGCACAATTCGCGCATGCGTGAGAAAGAGCGCTTCAATCTCCCTGAGGCAAGAAGCTGCCTCAGGGAGATTGAAGCACTGTGTAAAAAAAATAATGAAGAGAATAAAAATTTAATAAAACATGTCCCAGCTGTCACATGAGCTGGGACATGTTTTCAATTCAAAAATAAAGTTTTTATTTAATGTTTATTTGCTTTAGGAAAGCTCATCCTGCTTGTGGATGAGATTTCCTAAAAATTGTAAAAGCCGCTTGGCCTTTTCGCCTGCCTGCCAACCATTAGGTTGGACGGGCAGCATTAATTTGAATTTAATTAGATTGTTAATGGCCTTAACAGGCCTTTTCATTATTGGTGGGCGCGCAGCCAACTCCGGCGCGCGCCTGCTGAAAGAAATATCGCGAGACTGTACGACAACGCCAGGATGCATGCCTCACATCATCGGCGCGCCCACACGCCAAGCGTAATATTCTGCCCAATGTCTTCACTAATGTTTTGGCTGCCACAACTCTTTGGAGCTCCCAGCTTTCATTGCAAGCAAAGGACCCTTGAAAACTGGGGTTAAATGAAGAAATGTCATATTTAGAAACATTTTCAATTTTAAAATATGGATGAACTCCATTAAAGCCACCAATCATAGGTTATCTGCATGGACAATAATGACATTTACTGTCACTTTTGCCGTCCTTTCTAAACAGGAGTTGTGCTTTACAAATCAGTGGTGGGTAGATTTTGCTATCTTTTTTTCCCAGTACTGGTTTATAAAGTAGTTGTGCTTCCTGGCAGATAAATGTTAGCAACAGATAATAACCCATCACAAAATGTCACCTGTTCTGTACAGATGAAGTGTCTGGTGTTTTGGGGGGAAAAAAACAGAAGCTGTGGCAGTCTTAAGAAACTACTGCACAATTTATCATCTCCTGCCCCAAACAATGAAGCAGGTAATGATCTCTCTTAAAAGCCAGAGTAAGGAAGCAGCTTTTCAGCTGAAAGCACTGCTGTTGAGCATCAGACATCATCCTTAAAAGAAAAAGTAAAATATTCTGCGAAGGAGTATGAGATCCTGCTGAGGGAATTACAGGAGTTAGGAGATAATTTGAAAGACATGGCCTCACAGGTGATAGATAATCTTGGGATTATTATCTGAGTCATGTACAAATTGGCATAGAGACAAACAATTTAGTAAAGCTAACATATGGCGGAAGGAGTGGTGATTATTCCCTCCAATCTCATAAACCTGCATCTTGTGTAATAGCCCCTTTTGTGGCACCTTATCGAATGCCTTCTAAAAATCTAAATATGCTGCATCCAATGGTTTCCCCCTTACTTGTGATATTAGTTGCAACCTGAATAAAACTAACAGATAGTCAAAAACAATTTCCTTTTAATAAAATTGCATTTACTCTGCCTAATCAGAAGATGATTTTCCAAGTGCCCTGTTACCATATACTTATTATTGATTCTAGCCCTTTCCCTACTACTGATGTCACACTAACTGACATATATAGTTCCCCATTTTCTCTCTCCCTTTTTTGAAAAGTGGCATTGCATTTGCTGCCTTCCAATCAACAGAAGCCTCTCTAGAATGTAGGGCATTCTGAAGATCAAAACAAACGCATCCAATATCTCTGCAGCCATTCCTTTTAAAATCCTACAGTGTAGGCCATCATTTCCAGCAATCTGTTAGCTTTTAGTCCCATTAATTTCTCCAGTGCTTGTTCTTCACGAATGCAAGCTGTCCTGATGAGTGCAAGATAAAAAGCTTTGATAGCATGTCTCTTTTTTCAGCAATAATATTAT
Organism: Cetorhinus maximus; assembly: GCF_964194155.1. Classification (NCBI taxonomy): domain Eukaryota; kingdom Metazoa; phylum Chordata; class Chondrichthyes; order Lamniformes; family Cetorhinidae; genus Cetorhinus; species Cetorhinus maximus. Next base: position 35,414,993 of record NC_135902.1, read on the forward strand.
TTTAAGTTCATTAGTCTCATTAGACCCTCAGTTCCCCACAATTTCTGATATATTCTTTGTGTATTTAACTGTGAAAGCTGTGTAACATTTCTGCCATTTCCTTATTCCCCATTATCATCTCTCCCATCTCTGCCTTTAAGGGGCCCATGTTTACCTTTGCTAACCCTTTCCTTCTTACATACTTGTAAAAACACTTACATTTTGTTTTTCTATTTTCTGCTAGTTTTTTTCTCATGTTCTATTTTCTTCCTCCTTATCAATTTCTTACTCATCATTTGCTGCTTTTTAAAACCCTCCCAATCCTCAGACTTGCATACACTTTTGGGAACAAGCCTGTTCTTTTAATCTAATAGTAGTGTTAACTTATCTAATTAGTCCTGGCTGCATCACTTTTCCATCGGAGTTTTTACGCCTCAAGGGAATGTACATTTGTTTAGGATTATGAACCACTTCTTCCCACGTTTGCCATTGCTTATCTAGTCATAACTTTTCATGTAACTTCCCAAACAAAATCAGCCAACTCACCCCTCATGACTCTGCAATTGGCTTTGGTTAAATTTAAGGCCCTAATTTTTGTACTTAACCATATCATTCTCAAATTAATGTGAAATTTAATTATATATTATGAGCCCTCTTCTACAGAGGATCTTTCACTGTAAGATTACTATTTACTATGTCTCATTGCACAATATTAGATTTAAAATAGCCTGTTCCCTAGTTGGTTTCTCGGCATATTGTTTTTGAACACTATTTAAGCTGCATTGCATGAATTCAGCCATCAAGTTACTTCTGCCAATTTGGATTGCCCTGTCTTTATTAAGATTGAAGTCTCCCAGGATTATCGAATTAACTTTGTTGCATGCTCCTCTAATTTCTTGAATTATACTCTTTCCAACACTATGATTACTGTTTGGGTGCCTATAAGCTACTCATCGGCGTTTTATGCCTTTTGTTATTGTTATTTCTTTGCCCCACCAATACTGATACTACATCGTGATTTTCTTCATTATGATCCTTTCTCCTGACTGCCATTATCTCATTCATTATTGTTAGGACTACTCTACCTCTTTTTCAATTTTGTCTATCTTTGCTAAAGGTAGACAACCACAACTTTGGCTACTAGATCAAATCCATTTATCGCCATTCCAACGTTTAATGTATTCAGATTTAGCATCTTTAATTTCAATTTTGTGCCATTTATCTCTGATGTGTCCTCCATTGCTAATGCCCTCTTACTCTTATTAAACTCACTGTCCCTGCCTTACACAATCTTCTTGATTTACCCAAATCATTCTTCTCTAAAGTCTTCACTTTCCTCTTCAGATTTATAAATGTACCAATAGAGTACAAAGAGAAATTTCTCAACTCAGAGAGTGGTTAGGACATGGATCCCACTATCACAGGAAGTGGTTGAGGCAAATAGCTTAGATGCTTTCAAAAAGAAACAAGACAAGTACATGTGAGGAAAGGGGATAGAATGGAAAGATGCACTGAGAAAGCTAACAAGATAGAATGGAAGAAGACTCATGTGGAGCATAAACGCCTGCAAAACCTAACTGGGCCAAATAGAATATACAACACAGAAACAGGCTATGTAATTCTGATTCTATTAGTGGGTGTAAATCCTACCAAGACGCGTACATGGAGGGAAGCAGTGTGGGAAATGGTTATTCCCAGTACAATCTCTCAGAAAGACACCTCCTGTTTGACTTCTATAGAGTCCATAGACAATTAAGAGAAAGGGAAGTACAGATGAGAGAGATTATTCAGCTCGTCCTTTAATAGAATTGTCCACTGCCGTCAAGCATTATATGCCTCCTCATTTGCATATATGTCTTCCTGCTTTGGATGACTGGCTGCATAATAGTGAGAATCAGAAAGGACAAATTTCAACAAGAAATTAATTAAACTTAAAAAATATAGAAATCCAGGGAAAGTTCCGAAAGGAGGCTTGCGTAAGGGAAGGAGAGTGTCAATTCAAGTATCAATTATTATCTCAGCAAAAGCAAGCCAATCATCAACACCACTGTAATTTATACCAGTCCATGGCCTATGTGGCATTATTGTTTCAAACATGCAGTAGTTCCACAGAATACATTCTGTATTAGGGTCTACGAATGGAACCTAAGAAATTTTCACAATGCATCAATCCATGTCACTGCTATCTAGTCTCTTTAGATCTGCCACAGGGAAAAAATAATTCCAACACTACAAATGCAATCATTGATTTTTCTCTTTCTGAAGTGAAAACTGTCTTCTGTGTAATAACTTGTCAGTAAAAATATGACCTGTCTCGGATTAAAGAGGATTAAAAAGAGCCCAAAACTTAAACCCATTTCCCTGGGGGAAACTGCTATGCAATGCCATGCCAGCTATAGTCCCTACTCTGGATGCACAAAACTGCAATTTATAATTATATTACTTTATTCATTCTGACGTTAATCAAAGGAGAATGCATTTTTTCTTATCTATTACTTTATGCACAAATAATTACAGCTCTGATCTTCCATCCTGAGTAGGATTTAATGATTATTGAAGTAAAATGGGTGTGTGGGGCATAATTAGTGTCTCACACAGCTGCCGAGTGAATAAACGCATGCAATGTGCTCCTCTTCAGACTCATTAAAAAGCAAACTTATGACTTGACCCATTCAGAAGGCCATTTACACAAAGAATCAGGATTCCACTAGCTAGAAAAGGTAGAGGAAGAAAAACCTTTAGACATTGATAATAATCTGGTTCTCCTGATTGCCAAAGGCTTCAACAGAAAGTGTTGTTGGTAAATATGCAAAGCTTTAACAACACAATTGGAAATCAATGCTTCCAAATTCGAAACATCAAGGATTTCTTTGTAACAGGCCTGGCTTGTTGTTGCTATTTCACATACACACTGAAGGTCCAATGGTACATAAATCACAAATTCAAAAAGTATAAAAAAGAATATGCTTCAGATGTTGGGAATCTGAAATAAAAACAAAAATTGCTGGCAAGCACTCCAGCTAATCTACACCTAATCTCTATCATCTTCTAGTTCTAATGCAAGGTTATCAATCTGATACATTGGGTGGAATTTAGTTACGGCAGTTGGTGAACTGTTGGAGCCCCATGCCAGCTTTCCATGGTCCAAAGTTATTTCAGTGCAATTAGGCATTTACCAGGGAAGCATCGGGACTCCCACTGAATTAAGGCTCCAGCAGGGCAGAAATCCCATCCAAGAGCTGCCAGTCAATTAGAGGCCAACAGCACCAAAGCCCCCAGTGGCTGCTGCCAGTAATACAGTGAGGCCTTTGCCAGGAATTATCGCTGGATCCCTGGAGAGAGATATGGGAGGCGGTGGGAGTCACGGGGAGGTGATCACCGGTGAGGGGAGGGGATAGGATCCAAGAGTAAGGGGTTGGCTTTCAGCAGACCCGCCCCTTCCTGATTCCAGGACCCTCAATTGGGTACTGAGGGCATGTGAATGAGGGTAGGCCTCAACAGGGTTTACTGGATGGCTTTCTGTGGGCATGGGAGACCCACGCAAATCCAACTAAATCCTTGAACACCATTAAATCCTGGTGGGCTCAGGGGATAATTGGTCTCATGTGACTCTTGAATAAGCCTAGTTGCCTTCCCAATGCCACTGGGTGGTTTCCAGTGTCAGGCTCTTCCCGCCCCTCACTAAATGCAGGACACTTTCTCACCACCGGCTGTTGGACACAAGGCCTCCATTGTCCTGGCCCGTCCTCCTTGTCCGCTCCAGTGAGCACCATTATAATCGGCCCATTAGCTCTGTTTCTGTATCCAGTGATGACCTGCTGAATGTTCTCCAGCACTTTCTAAGTTTAACCCATGAAGTTTGGACCATGAACACTCTAATCCTCTAGTTAATAGGTAAACATTGACCAAAAAAAAAAGTTTATAATTGATCTTTCAAGCAGTCATACTCGCTGTAATTAAAAACTGGGACCCCATTCAATTTGGTTTTGTGCAGTGGCCAAACAGCAATTTTCTGTATATTTCCCAGAACTAGAGATAGTGGAATTTAAACAGAATAACTGTAAATAGTTGGAAACAAACTGAGACTTAAAAACAAAACTGCTACACAAACAGATTTTCATATCAGTTTTACATATTGGTCAGGTTGACTGCATTTTGATATAATTAAATATTAAGCTTATGAGACGAACAAATGGTCCATTAGTGTTCACCCACAATAAACAATACCTGGCGTAGGAAGCCAAATGGCTGACTTTTCCAGCGAAAAGATTTTTTAAAAGATTACTGCTATATGAGACCAAAATTATTTATCTTCTTGCAGTGGTTCAAGAACCAAATTAAAACTACAGCTAGTTCACCAATGCCAAGTGCATCGCTTAAAGGCTTCTTTCTAAATCCTTGTGGCAACTCCCAACGAAGCTTTCAATGTTGCCTCCTATCCACTGTAACCAATACCATGACACATCTGATATTTAATTTAAATATCTTAAAAGTATTCCTTATATCATGCACTTCTGTAAGCACTGCAGTTATTTCCTGTCACACTTCAGTAGCTTCATTTAATGAATTATAGGCAATACACTTACTCCAGGATTAGTGTTGAAATTGCTAAGGATTTTTGTTGGGTTTTTCTTCTGTACCTTGCCTTGGGATTTTTTTTTGCATTAAAGATATTCTCTCTCTCTCTCTCTCTCTCTTATACGCAAGTTATTGTTGTTCAAATTAATATAAGGGTGATCCTTAAGAGAGTCCGAAGAGTTCGAGAAAACAAACTGCTCAATATGCCCAATTAGTGCAGAGTGGCAATGAACAAAGTCAATATCACCAGAACAGAATGCAAGACTGAGGTATCCATGATCAAACAGTACCATTCTCTAGCCTGACAATACCTTGACACCATGTCCAATTCTGATCATCAAGACACAAGGGAAATGTTCGAACAATAGGCTGCTCAGATGGGCCATGAGGCTCACCCTATAGTTATCAGAGGTTTTAAGTTACCTAAAATGATTGAGCAAACCTGGACTTTTCTGCCTTGAAAGCAGCTTTCCAAGAGATGAACTTATGGAAGTAAAAATGATAGTTAATGGTGTAAAAAAAATGCAAAAATTACTTCTCAGTAAATTACATGAAAAGGACAAAGGAACTCACTTTAGTAATGGATAGATTTAGGATAGATATCAACAAGTTCTTTTTCCACACAAGGAGTGATTAATGCATGGAATGGAGTTCAAATTGAGTAACGGAAGTAAAAGCTTTGCAATCATTTAAGAAACAATTGTAATGCTACATTAAGTACAGATTCTCCACATGGATGAACTACTATAGGTTGATTGGACTCCATCATCTACAATTATCTTGTGACCTTGACTAAGGACCTGGGAGCTTTTTTATTAAAATGGTTATATATAGTCTGTATTTTCCCCCTACTTACAGAAAGGTCACATTTCACTGCCACACCTGGGAATTATTAAGTTGCAGAGTATACACAATGAATACTTCCCATATACCTTTGTTTCAGTCCTCCTGAAACCGGGTGGCGCTATGTTTCATAGCTTTACACGCTTCACAAATCTGACTGGATTACTCCTTGCTTATGAATGGAATGATCTATCCGGTCTCGCCTTGCTCTTCTGCCTGTCTTCTTTGTAGCCTTGGCTGCAGCTTTAAGCTTCAGTTGCTGATTCCTAGCCTCGCCTTGGATCTTGGGAGCTGTTTCCCAGCCCCAATGCCCAACTCCCTCAGGCTGCTGAACTTCAGCTGCTGCTTTGAACCGAAGTTATTTGGCCTGTTTTTCAACCTCAGTTTCCACCACTGAATTATGAAATGAGGATTTTAGTTTTAGATCCCCCATTATCAATGTATTTGTCAAATGTACAAAAGCTGGCAAGAGGCAGCTGGCTATTGGTTGTGTGGGTAATGACAGTAGAATACTTTCAGGCGAGCTGATGTATATTCTTCTGTGGATTATCATTGTTTTGTTCTAAACACTGCTAGCTTGCCTAAGTAAAATAATTGCTCTCCTGTGCGACTGTCACTGTGATGCAAATAAATACAAGCCATTGCTTTTCAACAGAAACGAGTGCAGGTTATTGATTGGGAAATAGTTAAAAGGTAGATCTTTTGTCAGTTCATTTTGAAGAGTACGATGTACTAATTATGTCCCAGTAGAAAGTCAATGAAGTAACATAATTAGCGAGATAAGAAACAAGAACAATGTAATCAGCACACTGGGGGATATATGTATGATTTGCAAAGCCCTTGGTTAGTTCAAGTTGGATGTTAGGCAGGATGACATACTTGAATAGGATTGTACTTCCACTTTAAGACTCACAAACGATGAGCAGTAGATGTGAATCATCGACAATGATGCAAAGCCAAAGATGATGATGCAGGCAGGACTCTTTAAGTGGCAGGCAATTTATATGAAACACTATTATAAGGAAGCAGGAAGTTGAGCTATGCCATCACTCTTGAAGTAATGGATAGAGGGAGTTTGTAACAAGGCTAGTATTACTACTACAGTTAAGACATGTTGACTTACCTTGTTCCAGGCCAAGGGCTTTCCCAGCAAGCCCAAGAGTTCTGTTCATGTGCAGAGCATGGCAGGGTGACAGGCTGTACATGCTCCGTTCTAGCTTTTCTATTTTTCAGGCTCATCCTAGACATCAGGAGTGCGTCTGCATGGTGCAAAAACAATCAGGCAGCAAAAGTGCTGCTGTTGGCGGGCTCCAGGTAGTGAGGGCTCAGGAGAAGCTCACGGAAGCTAAAAGGCAGTGGAAGGTCAGTGACTCCATGCTGTGGGCCATTGAGGCAAATGTAACCCTTTAGAGCAGTGGTGTTCTGCTTGGTGTGGCAGAAGAGCTGGAGTTGTGAGTCGGTGCTGGAGTGCAGCCTCAAGACGCCAGTGGAACATGGTCTCAGAAGAGCTTAAAACATGAGGAGGTGAGCAGTCATTAAGACAATCCGAGTTGAGTGACTTTTAGAGGGAATTCAGGGGCTAGATCTTTGAAAGTGAAGACTTGAAGTCCCTCATGAGGGAGTCTGAGTTTTAACGAAATTGTGTAGTTTACAGTAGACGTTACTTCTAGGTGGGTTGGTGAGAAATCCGTGGGATCTGTCTTGGTTGTATCTGCCATATATTGTGCAGTGTAGTATGTTCGACAACAGTTTGCCTGTTAATTCCCATGTACCTCATATCAATTCTGAATGTTGGAGTATAAAATAGATATTGTAAATTGTTTTACTTTTCTGACTTTTTATAGTAAAGTTTTTGTTTGTTTAAAAACCGTGGAATCTTGTAGTTTCATTGTCTTAGTAAGTACCTGGGATTTCAAACCTTGCCTACTTTAAACAAAAAGTTACTGGTCCCAAACTGGATCATAACAATATTCTTGGTCCGATAAAGGGTTCACACCTGAAATAATGACTTTCTGTTCTCCCTACTATTGCTACATGATCTGTTGAGTATTTCTAGCTTTTTCTGTTTTGTTACAGCTAAAAGATGCAACATTTCTCTTTGACACGACAATCTGGCCTTAATGCCATTATTTTAATATTAGCAGACATGTGCAATTTTAGATATTAGTATTGTTACAATGAAAATGCCACTTTTTCAAAACAAAACATTCATTCAGGACTATTTATCTGAAATCAAAGTAACTCAAAGCAGAGCTACTGTGTACTTGTATGATCCTTCTCTACTTTGTTCAAAATGCTCACATTTGTTCACAATGTTTTATTGGGATTCCATGATACATTAATTTTCTAGCATTTGAATATCTCCATTAGAGAAATGCTGGAACTTCTTAACAGTTCAGTAATATAACAAATGACTATAGGCACCAATATCCTGATCAACTCTAAATAATGCAATTTTAACATGTGTAAAATGTTGCATAATTATAATCATATCAGTGGCCTAAGTTTTCAAGTTCTTCAAAGCTATTGCTTGAAGAGAACAGGTTCTATGCAGATTAAATGCTGAGGCAGTACTGATAAGGGTAACTTACCAAGCATTTTTAATATTCTGCAATGAACTGAATAAACATGAGCAACTGAATGTTTACCATGGTAAAAGTTCTCTTTAAGTAATACTAGAAGAAACTCAAAATAATATGTACTCCAAAACAAATACTCTTTTTAACTATTCAGTGCCAAATCAGAATATATTTTGGTTTAACAAAGCCATGGGTCATTTAGTTGCATTAAATAGAGCAGCACTAGATTTTCATTGGCCGGGAATTTGCTGGGTTTTTGACGGCGAACTGTCAGCATTCGCCATCATTAGCCCTCTGAAACTGACTATAACTTGTGGGTTTTGTGCAAGCACAGATTAATGCAAAAATTCTGTTGTTGCAGTCTGTCACTCACTGCCCACTCACCACTACCCCTGTCCACTGAGCCAGCAAACAGTGAAATCAATTGATTTGGTGAGAACTTCCCCTCCTCCGCACTCCTATTACTGTTAAAAAATCCTTTAAAAAGTTAAGCCTTGTCCAGTGAGGTGTCAGCAATAATTATTGCTGAACAATCAATGTGGCCCTGAAAATATAACTTTATATTTGAGGAATGTTGTTAAATGATTGCATTTATGCATTTATGCTCATATGCTAATTACTATTTTCTTAAAACTAGATTTTAAACTAAACTTTATTCATGATATTTCAGCTTCTACCTTAACCCCATGAATATGTCCCAATCTTTATTTTGCTCTCTTTAAATTTTTTGAAAAAAGTGATTTATTTGTGCTTTTCATTTCCTGGCTCTCTCAGAATTCTTCAAAGCTATTGCTTGAACTGCCTGATGACATCACTGCGCCTACAATCAATTGTTCTTGTCTCAGAGATTGCCGGATCTCTCAAGGAAGTTTTCTGTGAGGTCAGCGGCAAGCACTCTTTATTCACCGTTGACCACAAAATCCCAGCCATTGTCTTATCACATCTTGTAATGTTACCTGATATTGTGGAATCTCTTCTGTTAGTAGACTTGCACTTTCAAGTTCTTCAATGACCAAAGCAACTGATGAAAAGTGACACAACACTCTACATAACACACTGCCAGTTTGGCCCTGCACCTCTGTAGCATTTAATAAATAATACCATCATATCATCTCCTCAATATTGATCCTGGGAACCCTGGATACCCCAACAATCTCATCATCATTATTATCACTCATATACTCTGTGTTTTATGGCTGTTGAAACCATTATATCCCACTTAGTAAACACAGATCTCGATATCTTTATGCCGGCCCTGCATCCATCTCCTTAATTTTGCCAATCAAACCTGTCCAGTTACTGGAACTATTCTGGCCTTTTCCTGTAACCTTCCATTAGCAATACACTGACTAAGAAAAATTGGAAAGAAGCCTGACTATCTAAGTTAATAATGAGATACAAGAACAATTTGTTTGTATCACCGTTATACCTAACACTCAATTTGTTAATCTATTTAACCATTTTCTAAAGCATACAAAGCTTATTTAACTTAAAGCTACCCGCCTCTTACAATGTGACTGTGGTTTTAAAGAAAATCTGTAAAAATAGATGGTTGTGTGTATTTCCTGAAGAGTTTTTCCACACAGCAGTGTATATAGAAAATGAATGGGCAAAGATTCAGTGAAAGGCATGCAGTCCTCAGTTACTGAAAACAGGCAAATGTATCACTGCTCCAGAACAAGTCAAGATCCATGAGTACCTTTGTACTCGTACATTAACTGGCAAAGTGGCACATTGGATCCAAAACTGGCTGAGAGGCAGGAAACAGAGAGCGATGGGAGAAGGATATTTCTGTGACTGGAAGTCTGTTTCCAGTGGAGTTCCACAGGGCTCGGTGCTGGGGCCCTTGCTGTTTGTGGTGTACATAAATGATTTGGACTTAAATGTAGAGGGTATGATAAAGAAATTTGCACGAAAATAGGTAGAGTGGTAAATAGTGAGGAGGATAGCCGTAAACTGTAGGAGGATATCAATGGACTGGTCAGGTGGGCAGAGCTGCGGCAAATGGAATTCAACCCAGAAAAGTGTGAAGTAATGCACTTGGGGAGGGCTAACAAGGCAAGGGATTACACTACGAATGGTAGGACCCTGGAAAGCACTGAAGATCAGAGGGACCTTGGTGTGTATATCCACAGATCCCCAAAGGTAGCGGGGCAGGTAGATAAAGTGGTTCAGAAGGTATGTGGGATACTTGCGTTTATTAGCTGAGGCATAGAATACAAGAGCAGGGAGGTTATGCTGGAACTGTATAAAACGCTGATTTGGCCGCAACTGGAGCACTGCATGTATTCAGGTCACCACATTATAGGAAGGATGTGATTGCACTGGAGAGATTTACCAAGATGCTGCCTGGGCTGGAAGGTCTGTGCTATGAGGAAAAATTGGATTGGCTGGGGTTATTTTTCTTGGAGCAGCGAAGGATGAGAGGGGACCTGATAGTGGTGTATAAGATTATGAGGGACATAGATAGAGTGGATAGGAAGGGACGTTTTCCCATTAGTGGAGGGGTCAATAACCAGGGGGTAATTTAAGGTAAGAGGTAGAAGGCTGAGAAGGGAGTTGAGGAGAATTTTTTCATCAAGAGGGTGGTGAGAGTCTGGAACTCTTTGCCTGAAAGGGTGGTTGAGTCAGAGACTCTCGTAACATTTAAGAAGCATTTAGATATTCACTTGTGTGGCCATGGCCACCAGGGCTATAGGTCAAGCGCTGGAAAATGGGATTGGCGTAGTCAGGTCTTTGTTGACCGGCGTGGGCACGATAGGTCCATAGGTCTCCTTCTGTGCTGTAGACGTCTACGAGTCTATCTTGTAAAGGTAGGATTTTCAATTTCGTGTAACTTGAGACAGCTAAGGCCTGACACAAACAGCCAAATTTTCGTGGGATTTGGTTATTCACCCAATTGCCCAATTAATATCCGACCAGACTCTTTTTTGCAATAAATACTGCGAGAGTCCAGACAGTTTAGAGACTCTTTTAAGGTCAACACCATTCAATCAATTATTGATGTTAATTGATAAGGACATCTGATTGGGAATCAAATGTTATTGGGCAGCTACAAGGTAGGTAAACATAATTACATCAGGTTGTCAGAACCTAGCTTGTAGAAACTAACAACATTTTACAGTAACAAAATACATAGTGAAATATGTGTTCTATTATCATGCATTAGCTAGGCTACAAACATATGCATTTCAGTAAATAAAGTCATTCAATAAGACAGCTCAAAACACTGAAGCCAGCACAATCAACAAGTTTTTTCACTGGTGTATGCATTAGATGTAAACTACTCTGTAACCTTTTTTGGGATGGAAATGGGCTTTTGTGTGGATCCTCTTAGGTAAACTTACACATTGTGCAGCACAGTATTCAAATACATTAGATAAACATTCCAAGAAGGGAAATTTAAAAAAAACACAAATCAATGTTCAGTCTTTATTACAAAGCAAACAAGTGATTGGTCAGAAGCCAGCATTTAAATTTTAGTGTCACATTACTACTTTCTGCTGTGCTTGAGCGACAAGCATAAATTCTGCTCATTATCTCAGATTCTAGACAGGAAAACCTGCCAATTACCTGTTGATATGCCATCAAACACAAGACAAATTGCTTCCATAAATCCCCAGCCAGCCTTTGCCTCACTTAGACATGTTAAGTGCCATTTTAAAATTAAAAAAAATGGTGCTGTCACTCGTTTTCTACTGTACCCTTCCATTTATCTGAGAATAAAAAATAATTTAAGTGCCAAGTAATCTGTCACAAGAGTAAGGTATAACCAGCTTCATTTACCTCCATTTCTGCAGAAAACTAAAGAACTATTAGATTATTTCAAGTCAAGGTAGATGTGTGCACACTTAACTACAGTAACAAAGGGTTGTGTTGAATTTATTGCACATTGGGTTTTCTTTATGAATTGCATTGAGTCATGAATTGTAGTGTAAAAACTCCACGGTAATGTGAAATAATGGTCCTGTTTACCATAATCATTTAGCTTGGATACTATCATGAAGCCTAGTTATTCCCATAACCCTTAAAGTACACATTTACCATCATAATCTACATAGTTTATCTATGAAATCACTCTCCTTGAACAAATGGAAAAAGGGAGGTGTCACTGGGACAAAACAATGTTCTTCATCTATTTTGCTCCTGCAAATGACAGACTCCAGCATCATGTTAAATGACCAGTCTTTGAGGCATGAAGAAAGGGTAGCAAACATATTGAAGATGAATTATTTTCAGATTTCTGATAAAAAAATAATTCTGGTAAAAAATGCTCTTAAAAGATTGGAGAGAAGTTTGAATATGGCAACCCCAAACAATTCTTGCATGTTTGAAATACTCTGAGAAGAAATGCAGTTTAGCAGTGTGGGGGAAAATCTGTGCTCTGTGCCAGTGAAATAGCAATGCAAGTCTATATTCCAATTGTGTGCACTGAAGGAAATGTATTTCCAGGCACAGCACAATGAAAGAAAAATCTGTGTATAAAGACGGAGTACATTTGTTTTATGTAACTAAGTGTAGCATCCCACATTGTTAATGGTTAAAGGGTTGATATAGTCTAGAAGGCAGCAAAGCACTTTTAATAAACTAGAAATTATGAGATCAGAATGAAATGCATATATATGAAAGCATATATAATTAAAATTCTGCAAGTAGTCAGGTATGGCAGATTGTGAATATTGGACCAGATCTTGCGGCCCCATGCCAACCCTGTTTAAAAAGTGTGCCGTTACCTTATTATGCTGGAGCCTTTGGACCTACCTGTCCCAGCTACAGATTAGATCCAGCAGCGAGGTGAGCTGAAAGACCTAGTGGCAAAGTGCAACTTTAGCAAAGCCATGCCCCCTTTTTCATCATGAACTGTAGACAAATCCCTTGAGGTTTGTCTACAGTTCACTAAATTTCTGGGGTCGTTGTCTTTAGGTTCCTGCTCAACCCTGCACACCTCCGCACCGCACCCCCTTGGCAATGCTCATCCCCGACACCCCCTGACAATGTTTACCCACCCCCCACAATGCTTACCCACCTATAGCCCCGACAATGCTCACCCTCACCTGCACCCTCGACAATGCTCACCCCCGCCTACACCCTCGACAATGCTCACCCCCGCCTACACCCTCGACAATGCTCACCCCACCTGCACCGCTGACAATGCTCACCCCCGCCTACACCCTCGACAATGCTCACCCCACCTGCACCCCTGACAACGCTTACACACCCATATCCACTCGACAACACACCTCCCCATATCCCCTGACAATGCTCACCCCCCCCCATACCCCGACAATGCTCACTCCTCCCACACTGCTCAGCCCCCACACCTCCTGATATTGCTCAACCCCCACAATGCTACCCACCTACACTCCCAACAACACTCACCCCCATACCCCCCAGACAATGCTCACCCCCCCACAACCCTGACAATACTTACCCCTTAAAACCCTCAAAATATGCTGACCCCCCCACACCCCTGACAATGGTCAACTCCCGACAATTCTCACTTCCCCTACACCTGACAATACTCACACCCCCACAATCCCCCAGCAGTGCTCACCCCCTTACACCCACTCAAAAATGCACACCCCCAACAATGCTCACCCCCCTACACCACTGACAATGCTCACAACCCCTAAATGCCTACAATGCTCACCGCCCCCCTGCACACTGCTCATCCCCCACACCCCCTAACAATGCTCACCCCATAAATCCCCCAACAATGTTGACCTACCCACACCCCACCCGACAACGCTCACCCCCCTAAATCCCCCGACAATTCTCACCTCCCCCACAACCCCCGACAATGCTCACCCCTCCCAAATGCCCTGACAATGCTCATCCCCCACACCCCCCCAGACGATGCTTACACCCCCCGACGATGCTTACACCCCCCCGACAATGCTCACCCCTCCCAAATGCCCTGACAATGCTCACCAACCACACCCCACCCCCCCACTCCCCAACGACGATGCTCACCCTCCCTACACCACCGACAATGATCACTACCTCACACTCCTTGACAATACTTGCCCCCACCGCACCCCCAGACACTGTTCACCTTCCCTTCAGCCTCTGGCAATGCTCACCCTGCCACACTCTCTGACAAGGCTCACCAGCCTGACAACCAGCCTGACAGCACCCCTACACCTGCTGACAATGCTGAACCCCTGACATCCTCTCCATAATACTCACCCACCCCACACACACACACACACACAGCCCCTGGTGGTGCTAAACAGGTGTCAAACGATTCTCAAAACAATGATGGGAGAATAAAGTTCATGCTTCTAATCGTATTCCCTTATTCAAATCCTAGATGACTGGATATGTTGATATTTCAAAATAAGTACTTTACTTGTGATTTACTAACAAATCTATTAACAATACAAAATGTAAGTAAAGTGCTTGCAAAGAAACGTAACAATGTAACCAGTAACATGATGACCTGCTGTTGCTCAAACAGCAGAATAAAGAGACATTCCTATTGACTTACAAAGAGTTAAAGGCGTGTTTTACTATGTTTAGAAGTTACATTTAGTTTAAAATATCTAGACATGAACAGGTGTTCTTTTGAGACGAGCGGGCTGAAGGATAATTTTAAATCTAATTTTTCTATGTCATATATAAATAAATTAACACAGAATAGATTAACCCCTTTATAGTTATAACACATTTTTATTCACACTGGCAGACAGTAAGTAAGGCACAGGTTTGTTGTTGTTAAGTTAGCTTCACAACAGATCATTTTTGTAAATGAAACACAACATTCCCAACTACACCATGGAAGTGTTATTTAAGAATCTAGAAGTAATAGAATTCATAATGCATTTCAAACATGAGGAATTTACCATAGAGTGTCAGTCACATCCATAGAGCAGAATTTTGCCCTTGGCGTGTGGGACTGGCGGGGGTGGTCGGGAAGCAACCGTTGCCCGCGATTAAGGCCCACCCAGCGTGATACGCGAGCGGCAGCACTGAGCGGTGCCTGTGCGGGCGGGGGGAGGAGGGCAAGCAGGCCTAGCGCACACTTCGTGCACGCATGTGAAAGAGTGCTGAAAAATCTCCCTTAGGCATGGAGCATCCTCTGGGAGATAAAGAATATATTGAAAACATTATTAAACAACAGGAAAAATTAATAAACATGTCCCCTCATATGACTCTGTCACATGAGCAGGGACATGTTTTTAATTAAATTTAAAGTTTTTATGTCCTGGCATGGACAAGATGGGCCGAATGGCCTCCTTCTGTGCTGTAACTTTTCTATGGTTCTATTTCATTTGTATTTGTTTTAGGAAACTTCATCCCGCCCGTGGATGAGGTTTCCAAAAAATGCAAAGGCCGCTTGGCCTTTTTGCCTGCCCGTCAATCGTTAGGTTGAACGGGCAGTGAAAAATTCAGGACAATTGATTACTTAATGGCCTTATAATTGTCGGCGGGCATGCTGCAGGCTCCGGTGCACACCCGCTGACCGAACTATCGCGTGACTACGCGTTGACATTGGCACGCTCGGCTGACATCGTGTGTCATTTCATGCTCGGTCGGGTTGAGAGCGCTCCCGCCTGCCAAGTGAAAAAATTCTGCCTATAATTTCCAACAAAGGCTCCTGTTAAAGGAATACAATGATTCTTCTTGAGATATTACATTTTTAAGATGCGTGCGTTTTCAGGTAAATTTTTTCTGCATCATTTAAAAAAATATTTTGTTTTTTTACATTCCTTGTTAATGCTTAACATCAATCTGTGAATGTATATGCATGAATATCAATTTTAGCCAGAAAATACGTGCACATTTCATTTGCCAAACTTCTTAAAATCTAATGACTATTTTTTATTGGTTGCTCTGGAACACAGAATGCTACGTTTTAGTTAAGAACAAAAATTAGTACATTTTTAGAAATGAAAAAGACAAAGACAGAAGTACAATTTGAAAAGAATTTATTGTATTAAAAAAATTATGATAAATGGATGAAGGCTGAATAAAAATTTCCATAATGAGAAAATCAGAAGCAACAGAGTGTATGAGTTGACGTCATCTGAAAAGGATTCAGTTAATAGTAAACTTTATAGAATAGACATATAAATTACCACCAAATAACTTATGTAATGGCGAGGTGTGTCGTGGGCTGTTTAATTACATTAAAGAACTCAGTATCATAAATGATCAGTGTGCTAACAATCCATTTTAATCTATTTTAAATGCTTCTCCATTTTGTTTTGACACTGACTGTACATGATAAATCTACTGCTATTATTCAAAGGTGGCCCTTCAAAGCCCCTATGCCAACTTTATCTTCTCCATAATGAACTTGTTACTCACATTCTGTCAATGTGCATTGCTTCACAAAGAATGGAACTGTCATCTGTATTCCCAACTGCACCCGATTGCAAATTATCAACTGTGTGCCCTGTCCCTACTGATTCTCCTATTCTACTATCTACAGGTTTAGCAATTGTTTACTGCATCCCAGTCATAAGCATATGACAATCCCCCTGCAATACACCACTCAACACGTCCATAGCTATCACGACCATTCTCTGCTATCTTTTTTAAACTGGACCTTTATCCAGATCCACGTTCTACCATGACTTTCCATAGTTTTTGTAAATATAAATATAGTCCCTGGAGATCTTACCAATTTCATCTGCAAAATAGTTTATTCATTTAGCACCAATTAAGAACTGAATTTTACTTCAAAAGTAGCTCTGCAGATGTTGCCAAAGGCTGTGCATCTTGAACTACTGAATGATGGCAGTAACGTTGGATACACAAGCTTCATCATGATGCGTGGATCTCAAGCTAATTAAAGTATTTAACTAATATCTCAAATTCTAAACAACTCTCTGTCCTCGAGACTAACGCAGGACATTTTTTATTTCTGTTTGGCAAGCAATGAGTTAATCAAAAAGTGTATTACCTGAAACAATAAAAGAAACCTAAAGATAATGGAGAATTTGGAAAGAAACATCGGACAAACTTTACCCTCCCCCGGGGGTGAGCTGGCAGATGGGGAGAGGTGTATGGCCATGGGTGCCTTATCCAGTGCCTGCCCATCCACTTGCTACAATTTTACGCATGGCAGGGGGAGCGTCAGGCAGCACACTCACCCATAGGTCAATTAAAACCCTCAACTTAAGGGTCTCTTCCCGTCCCCACTGCAATTTTTCCCATATCAGGAAGAGGCCAGCGCTGAGTGGGAAGCCCAGCAGTGTTCACTGCTTGGAGTGCTGCAGGCAAGGGTGGAGGAGACCTACTTCATGGGCCCATTAGAGGACTCCCCCCAAGGCCTCCTTCCATCAGTTTCCACTTGCCACCCCTCCCCCCCCACCACACTCACCCTCCCAACCCCCACTGGCCTCCCACCTCCGCACCCTCCATGCCAGGGTTTGGTAGACTGGCCCTGAAACTACCCACCCAACCCCCACTTATCTACCCCCCCATCCATTTCCAGCACTGATTGCTATTGGGGGCTGAATGTTGTCCCAATAATCGCCACTGCTCCCAGTGATGGTGCTGGGACCAGAGAGCTGCCAGCTATTTGCTTGGCCGGCAGCTCATTGAACCAGGGTTTCCTCCTCAGATGTGGTGAAAGTCTTGCCCTGAGCCAGTTAACATCCCGCCTAGTGTTAAATGGCTGCGGGCTAACTCAGTGGAGCAGGGCTGGGTTTGCCCCTGAAATTCACCCTGGGTGGGGAAGGGGGTGGATGCGGTGCAACTTAAATTCTGCCCATTATCCCTCTGCTTAATGTGCTACATCAGGAACAATAATATCAAGAGTATTACAGTAATGTACAACTCTTATTGCTAAGTTTTGCAGCAGCATTCACTGTTCATCAGATTTCACAGTAAATTTGCTTACATGGCCAAATCCATAAAGATCCAATTTTATGTCAGCAGTATAAAGCAAAACAGTTCTGTTAACAAAATGAAATTAGAAGAAAATTGCAGCTTGTCATGCAACATTTGACAGAAGAAACATGAAAATGTTTTTCATCCAAAGTGCTGGCAGGTGGGATGCAGGGCAGGGTAAAGGAACATGAAGTCTTTTCAAATCCTTGTGTAGCATTCAGCAACTCATTTGTTGATCATTTAACTAATCTGCAGAGGCAGTTCATTTTTCCTGCAGTGTTCAAAACTACCTTTTCCAATGGATTGTACAGTCACTGAAAAGGAACGTAAAATTTCCTGGAAAATCTGTCAACAAAGTTGTGCTCTGGAGATCTCCAGTTTCTGAGTTAATCTGAGGAGAACGTAACATACAATGATGGCAACAGTGATTTTTATAAAAAGAATGATCTATAAACCATGAAAAACAGGAATCAAGTTTGCAAGGGGCAAGATAAGGTATGAAAGACTCAAGCATCAGTGAAGCTATCAGTAACCTTATTATTTCCTCGGAGGTTTACAGTGTGTGTGACATTATTTAGGAAAAGGACAGTTAAAGTGTCAATTTTTGGTTTAGAGATGAAGTGCTGAGTGAAGCCACGTGTGGTTGCAGGAGTTTCTTGGTCGAGCAGCAAGCTAATCCTTGAAGGTTAAATAACTAGTTCTGATTAGATATGTACACTTGCACTGTAGTGTTGCCATCAATAATGGTTTTAATTTATTGACTTAGCACTGCTGTTGAACTAGAGTTACACATGATTCACAAGAGAAGGGAAAAAGAAAGACCACTTTTCTCTTCATATATCTCAGAAATTAACCTCAGAAATTGCATGCAAAAAGGAATTGTACACATCAAAAAATCGTCAATGAAATAAGAAAGTGCCAACTTAAAAGTACAAACATTGCAGTTAAACAAACTAAATAGATGGATATTCGACTTTGTGCGGACCAAGAGGCTTTGAATAAAGATAAAACAAAAACATTTTAGCACTGAATTAATGTCAGTTATGCTGAGGTATCTCTGTGCTTGCTGAACCTTGCTGATAATTTATTATTATAGTGAATCATAATAAACTATTGATGATTTTCTGGATTCATACTCACTTCTGCTGGGATCTAATGTGCAGAAAGGATACTTTTCTGTACCAAGGCTTTTCCAAGATAGGCTGAAACATTCGCAGTCATTAAAGGCAGATTTGCTAAGTACATGGGAGACCATAGGAACGGTGAAAAGTCATGTGGGTCAATGGAATAGGAATGGAGGAGAGAAAAGTGACAAACGTAAACAACAGAAAAAACAAAGAAACAGAAAGAAGAAACTAAACATGAGAGAAGAGGCTGAGAAACAGAAGGAGAGAAAATAAAGAGAAACAACATCATAATCTGACAATGATGTCATTTTCTGACATTCAGAAGAAAATCATATTGCAAAATCCATTTAGGAATGAACTGTCTTGCTTTGTCTTGAAATTGGAATTACTCTACAAATTGATATCTTCAAATAGAACAAGGCAACTGACTTCTCTGGAGATCTTCCCTCCACAGCTTCCAATCTCAGACGGCCCGCTTCTACCTCCTACCCAAAATCCACAAACAGGACTGTCCCGGAGACCGATCGTGTCAGCCTGTTCCTGCCCCAGGGAACTCATTTCTTGTTATCTTGACTCCGTTCTCTCTCCCCTTGTCCAGTCTCTTCCCACCTATATCCGCGATTCCTCTGACACCCTACATCATATCAATAATTTCCAGTTCCCTGGCCCCAACTGCCTCCTCTTCACCATGGACGTCCAATCCCTCTACATCTCCATACCCTACAGGGATGGCCTGAGGGCTCTCCGCTTCTTCCTTGAACAGAGGCCCGAACAATCCCCATCCACCACCACTCCTCCATCTGGCTGAACTTGTCCTCTCACTGAACAATTTCTCCTTAAATTCGTCTCACTTCCTCCAAATAAAAGGTGTGGCTATGGATACCCGCATGGGTCCCAGTTATGCCTGTCTCTTTATGGGGTATGTGGAACATTCCTTCCTCTCCCTCCCAGAACCATGATAGAGTCCCCCTTGTCCTCACTTATCACCCCACCAGCCTCCGCATTCAAAGGATCATCCTCCGTCATTTCCGCCAACTCCAGCATGATGCCACCACCAAACACATCTTCCCTTCACTCCCAGTGTCGGCATTACATTGGGACTGTTCCCTCTGGGACACCCTGGTCCACTCCTCCATCACCCCCTACACTTCAACCCCCTCCCACGACACTTTCTCATGCAACCGCAGAAGGTGCAACACTTGCCCTTTTACTTCCCCCCTCCTCATTGTCCAAGGGTCCAAACATTCCTTTCAAGTGAAGCAGCATTTCACTTGCACTCCCCTCAATTTAATCTACTGCATTCGCTGCTCCAAAAGCGGTCTCCACTACATTGAAGAGACCAAACGCAGACTGGGTGACCGCTTTGTGGAACACCTTCGGTCTGTCCGCAAGCATGATCCAGACCATCCTGTCGCTTGCCATTTCAACACACCACCCTGTTCTCATGCCCATGTGTCCTTCCTTGGCCTGCTGCAATGTTCCAGTGAAGCTCAACGCAAACCGGAGGAACAGCACCTCATCTTCCGATTAGGTACTTTACAGCCTTCTGGACTTAACATTGAGTTCAACAGCTTCAGATCATGAACTCTCTCCTCCATCCTCACCCTCTTTTTGATCCCCTTTTTTCTAATAATAATTATTTTTTTTTAACATATTTTTCTTTTCCCACCTACTTCTATTATTTATTTCCATCCATTGTTTTATCCCCACCTTTTAGCCTATTTTGATTCCCTCCCCCCACCCCATCCCCAACTAGGGCCATCTGTCACTTGCTCATCCTGCTTTCTACCCTTAATGTCACCATTAGCCCATCCTTTAGCTAATATCACCACCGTCAACACCCCTTTGACCTTTTGTTTATGACATCTTTGGCAATCTCTCCTTTGCCTCCACCTATCACTTGCCCTCTATCCAGCTTCGTCCAGTCCAACCCCCCCTAAAACAGCTTATATTTCACCACATTTCTATTTCTCTTTAGTTCTGATGAAGAGTCATACGGACTTGAAACGTTAACTCTGTCTTCCTCTCCACAGATGCTGTCAGACCTGCTGAGTTTTTCCAGCAATTTTTGTTTTTGTAACTAACTTATTACTTAGGTGCTAAAGGTTACATATATAGAAAGACTGAAGACCAAGGAAGAACAAAAAGCTTAGTTTAACAGTGAGGAACCTCACTTAATTTTTTATTTATGTTGAGTCCTAACTTCAAGAATATTAATGCTAACTGTATATTAATTGAGTGTTTACTTGTAATCTGGTGGCGGGCATTGACTAGGAATTCATTTGTGTTCTTATTTATAGGAACAGACTGAAGTTGTGGTGGTTGAGTTTGGAGGTGCATATTTGTAATGTGTGTCGCACAGAGTAGGCTCTAACTCTATCCTCTACTGCCTGGTTATCTGAAATAGAACAATTACCACTCATGAAACCTTTGGGCTCATTGTCTCATTCCACCCTTGTACAGAAGCAATTTGTACCCAGGAGGGGAGCACCAGAAATGGAACTTGGGGCTAATTTAAATGATAAGGGTTCCACTCTGGTCCTAGCATAATAGCAAAGTAATTCTCAATGCATCATGAACCTTAAAGGCACTCACATCATTAAAGAAGTCACATAGTTGAAGCCTTCGAGGGGGGGCCTCGGGCCAGGTCTGACCTCGGGGGGAGTGGGGGGGGGTGTCGAGCCTTGGGTAAGTGTCAGGTCGGGTCGGGCCTCAGGTGCAGGGGGTGATGTCGGGTCTTGTTGGGCCTGGGGGCAGCAGAGTTCCCATGGAGGTGAGGGAATCCCGTGGTTTGGGGGGTTCCTGTCGAGGGGGTGGGGCAGTCCCTTGGGCAGGGGGGTAGTCGGGGAGATGAGGGAGACCGCTGGGGGGTAGGAGGCAGTGGTGGGGGAGCCGTGCCAGCTGTGGGGGGTGGGAGGGGGAGTAGTTGGGGATGTGAGTCTAGTCCCGTGGACGGTCGGTGTAGGCCAGTACAATAGTTACCCAGAAGTTAGAAGAGGTTTTAATTCTTCTAACTTTTTCTGGGTAACTATTCATGTAACCCAGTCGGGATCATCTGAAGTTTGTGATATAAATCGCATTTTCAGATGGTTCCCAGTGCAGAGCAATTGCCCAGGGGAAGTTTGCACTTCTGGGCAATTGCTGTGCAAACCTTACCTGGGAACCTCTGAAGGAGCTTCCACAGTGCATCTTCAGGGTACCACATCCCCCGCCCTAATACGACACCCTGAAGTTTGGAAGTTACAGCCCAATGTTTGTGGTTTAGAAGCACATTGTTGGTCACTACATTTATTGAAAAGTTTCATCCTCAGTGAATGGGAACATATTGCTTGCTGTGTCATTGCTGGAATGGCAGCAGAATCCAATGACCAGTCATGTCACTTATACAATTTGGCATGAAGGGAGCTGGCAGCATTGTGCCAAGCAGTGGGAGGGAGAACAGGGATATGAGATGGGGCTCAGAAGAGTGATGCTCCTATACTGAGGCTACTGGGTTGACTGTAAGGCTTGCTATTATGTTTCAGGCAGCATCGAGCAGTTCTGCACTCGGGATGGGGGGTGGGGGGTGGGGACTGGAGTGGTGGGGAGGGGGGGTAAGGATTCTATCCTGTTATAGAGAAGCAAATGTCTGCTGCTGAGTAACTGAACAGGCAAATGGCATCAGCAGCTATGAAGGGAGTTCAAGATTGTTTCTCCTCTTCTACTTCCAAATAAGCCAAATTGCATAAGTTGCACTTTAAAATAATGTCACCGTCATAAGTGTAAATAAAACACTAGCAGCATTCTGCATCAAGCACTGAAGAAACAAAATATTTTGTTGCTCAAAAGGACAAAACGAAAGACTACAAACAAAAACAGAAAATGCTGGAAAAACTCAGCAGGTCTAACAGCATCTGTGGAGAGAAAAAAAAACAGAGTGAACGTTTTGAGTCCGTATGACTCTTCGTCAGACTGAAGAAGAGTCACACGGACTCAAAACGTTAACTCTCTGAAGGATTTTCCCCTCGGCGATTTGGGGGTGGGGCCGAGGGGAAAATGACGTGGGATGACATTGGGAGGAACCCCCGACGTCATCCCGGTCCAGTTAAATCTTCAGGAAGACGGACGGACAGCGAAATCAGATGTCCGCCCGCCGACCTGTCAAAGGCCAATTAAGTCCATTGACAGGCTCATTAACCTTGTTAAAGACCCTGCCCGTCCAAGCTTAAGGCTGGCGGGCAGGCCAGGAGCCCCAGCGGGCTCCAGATTATTCATGAAACTTCATCCACTGGCGAGATGAAGTTTCATGTCCGTTTTTTAAAAATTTAATAAACTTTATGTGTTTCTTATTAACATGTCCCATCTCATGTGACGTTGTCACATGAGGGAGACATTTTAATAATTTTAATATTTCTCTATTTTTTGACTTTTCTTACCTGTCAGTAAACTCCCTGAGACAGGACTTTGCCTCAGGGAGCAGTGTGCTCTTTCGCGTGCATTTGCGTAAGAGTGTACTTTGACAGTTGGGGAATCCCCCCCCCACCCACACCACCCCAGCACAGGTAGCGCATAGCGCTTCCTGTCGGGCAGACCTCAATTGGCCCGCCCACTCAAAATGGCGGCGGGCCCCGATTCGGCGGCGGAGGTCAGCTGCCCACCCACCGTCGAGCCGGTGGGGCCTGCTCGCCCACCAAGGGCAAAATTCTGCCCTCTGTTTTTTTTCTCTCCACAGATGCTGTTAGACCTGCTGAGTTTTTCCAGCATTTTCTGTTTCTGTTTCAGATTTTCAGCATCTGCAATATTTTGCTTTTATCTTAAAACTAAAGACTACTCTTGGCAATACCAGCTTGTTCTTTAAAACAGGAAGTGCCTAATGACATCAAGGGATATAGAGATAGTGTGGAAAAGTGGCATTGAGTTTGACGATTAGGCATGATCAAATTGAATGGCGGAGTAGGTTCGACGGGCTGAATGGCCGACTCCTGTTCCTGTGTTCCTAAATAGCAGCTCTGCAATCAGTACCACCAGACGTTTCTGGCACCAGGTTGTCTCTGAACTGCACCTGGAAGTTTTAGCACACATATCTCTGCATTAAATTTACATTGCTGCACCCTCTTCAGGCACAGAACAGGCACCAGCAGAACCACTGAAGCTGTTCACATGTTTAAATATTCAAGAGCAAAAGGGGAGCAAAGTATTCACACCAATCTATCACCTGCATTGTCCCCACCTTTGGGTGCCACTTGGAAGCAGCATTTCACAAAAGCATGCTTCAAGAGTTTCACCACAAAATAACAGTAAATAGCAAATTAGGAGATTTCGTTGTAAGCATTGCAATAGAAGATAGCTGATTGTTTATTTGTCTTTCTGTCACTGCTTATTACAGTTATTTAGACTGATGGCTATCAATGGTTCAGTGATCTAATGCATTTCTTGATGTGACAGCGTGTTATGAGAACTGGGAAGATCACAGATTCAATCCTAACCCCATGCTGAGTTAAATGGAACCAGCTGTCCTGGCACTTTGGGCACAATTAGCATTAATGTCCTTGGCTGGAGATAAGACAGAAATCTGCTGATATTCCTGCTACTAATTGCTATTCATCACTCACATCTAGAAAATGGAGGGCAGGATCAGGCTCAAATACAGTCTGTCTCCTGCCACCTACACCCACCATAGCAAAACAGCTTGCTAATACTCACCATCCAGGTGAATACTGGAGGATCTTACAAGGATGACTCAGTGTCTTGTGGCAAGGGCAAGTAAAACTTATGAACAACTGCTGACTAAAGATGTCTAGGAGTAAACTTGTGTGGGATAAAAACAAAAAACTACTGCGGATGCTGGAAATCCAAAACAAAAACAGAATTACCTGGAAAAACTCAGCAGGTTTGGCAGCATTGGCGGAGAAGAAAAGAGTTGACATTTCGAGTCCTCATGACCCTTCAACAGAACTGAGCAATATCAGGAGAGGGGTGAAATATAAGCTGGCCTAAGGTGGGGCGGGGTGGGGGGGTGGTTGTAGGGACAAGCAAGCAAGAAAAAAATGATTATCTGCTCCTATCACTGCTTGCTTGTCCCTACTACCACCCCCCCCCAACTTCTCTCCCCCCACCACCTTAGGCCAGCTTATATTTCACCCTTCTACTGATATTGCTCAGTTCTGTTGAAGGGTCATGAGGACTCGAAACGTCAACTCTTTTCTTCTCCGCCGATGCTGCCAGACCTGCTGAGTTTTTCCAGGTAATTCTGTTTTTGTTTTGTTGTGTGAGACTCCACCCAGTATGACATCCTGAAACAGACAATGGATTGTGGACAGCATCCGTTCATTCCATCTTCTCAATGGAGCTGAATGTGATCAACTCACAACTGAAGATGTGCTGCATAAAATGTTTATTCCTAGGCTGTCTCTTTCCAGTAGTTCTAGAGTATAAACCACAACAAATAAAGGACGATAGATACACTGGCTGAAAAAATAGCTCGATTTAACTAATGTTTAAGATTATAGGACAATACATTCTGCCAAGCAGAAAACAAATTTCTAACTTTAAGTTTTAAATAAATGAAATTATAGTGAGGGAAAAACTTTCTTTTGCCTTTTTATTTGTTTTTCTCTCTGTTCCTCAGTCTCATACATGTAGACAGAATCACCATCCCACAGGCGCACACAATTAGCATTCACATTTTGCAACTGTCAAAAAAAGAGAGATAATAAGCTAATTTCAAAATTCAACTGGTGCTTTCTATTTTAAGATTGATCTATTAAATGAAAAACACTCTACTGTTTCTTACTCCATCCCCAGCTTAATTCACATTCTGCATTTCACAGCATGTGAGACACACCCTCCAAGTGTCTATTCAGAGCACTGTTTTCACTTGTCACAAAAAGATTCTCTATTATATATTAAAAAAAATACATTCTACCTTACAGCTTCAGCTACAGAACCACAGCTCTGAGCAAACATAGCGCCCGAGCCTAGAGTTTTGACAGAAGTAGAGACGTTTAAGTAAAAGTTTCAATTAAGGCATCAAAAGAAATCAAAGAATTAGTGTTTTCATGCCACTACAAAATGTGCATTTTGTTGAATTTTGTATAAGCCCTTATTTTGAAACTTCAGTTAAGGCAGAATAAATAGGTGAAAAGTTTTTCAGAAGGCATGTTGAGTCATTTCTCAAACCCAATGACCAGATCAAGCAATCATATAGTAACAGATTCTCCTCATAAAATTGCAGCTCATTTATCATGCAGAGTGACACCCTGAACATTGAAACCCAGCATCACCCGTAGGAGTAACCAGCATTTATTGAAACGTTACTCCATATGCCAAATTTAATAAGTATTTACAATCTGGTCACTATTAGCATTAGTTATATATGACTGATATTAATAACGGGGTGGACCAAACAGTGGGTCCTTTCGTTTGAGACAGAAGTACATTCGAAACAGCGCAGGTTACAATTGTCCAATCCAGTAGTGTGAGATGAGTGAGGTGAGTAGCAGCCCATTATACACTGTGACAAATTTTCTTTTCAATTGAAGTCAATAGAAAAGAAAATCAAGTGTGGTGTAAAATGGATTGCTGAATGGTTCTGAATCCAACTGGCATAGACCAATTTCACTCCCGCTCTGGGATCCAAGTTTAAACCCACCTCAGACCGGCAGGAAAGAAGTCTGCCAAGTCTGCCAACTATAAGGGTTCTATGTTAGATAAATATGGGCAATCATTTTCGGTTAGTGGTGTACTTTTGGCACTAAACTACTGCAAATTTGGCAAAGAGGGCACAGGATTGCTGGTTTATGGAATTATGAAAAGTCAGGCTGGTACAGCAGACTTCTGTAATTGGAACTGAAACACAACATTGGCACTGAGTAGAGGGAGCTTTACTTTGCAGACAGCTTCACTATACATGAACTGGTCCTGCATAGGTCCTTCCACCATCCGGACAACAGATGCCTGTCAGGTAGATAATGAGAAAACCTTGAGGCTTGGGATAACAGCTGTTGGAAGGCATTAGCTGGAGACTGAGTAAACAAACACATGCTCACATATTCAGCACTTGATGCCTTCCTCGAGCGGCAAGCTGCTCCATATCTCCCAACCTGTCGGGGTTTTCAGTGTATTCTATGGGGTATAATGTCTATGCTAAAGCTAGAAGAACGATAGCAATGCACTCAAATATTTTATGGTGAATTATGCTGCTCGGCCTATTTCTTATTTGGGCAGTGGAATCTTGTTGAGGTGTCAGGGATCTTGCCTGTTGGGCTGGAGAGCCAGCGAGAGACCCACACTACCTCTTTTCCGGAAGGGAGGCTGATCCACAAACCAATCAGGCAGTGGCAGGCCTTCCCCTGGAATCAAGACTTTGGGTGCCGAAGACTTGCCTCGTCAGGCCAGCAGCTCTTGTGCTCAGCAGCGCCACAAGGGAGGTGGTGGCTGCTGCAGGAAAAACACCTACAGGAGTTCCAGGGTCATAGAGCAATGCAAGCCAAAACAGGGAGGCATTCGCGGTGTGGGGGTCATGGGGAGAGAGGTATAGGGGGGTCTGCAGAAATAACAGGGAGTTGGCTCTCAACGGGCCCCCCACCTTCCTGATGTCCAGTCCCTCGATCAGGCACTGAATGCCTTTGGTCAGGGGGACCACCCCACCCCCGAAGGTGGCAAGCTGGCCACACAGTTTTAGCTGCTATACATGCCACATATTGACAGGCCATCCTGCAGTTAGGTTAATACAAGCGGAGGCAGGATGAGGCCCTTAAGTGGTTATTAAAGCCTCAACTGACGGTGGGGCGGGGAAGTCAACCATGGGCCTTCCCGCCCAGAATTTAATTCTGCCAGAGGTGGGAAGGAGGCAGGGTTTTGGTACACCACCATCCTGCCTAATTACATACTCTTTCTGCCTCTAAGCTCGCCACCAGCGACAACAGAAGGTCCCTCCTGGGTGTCCAATCTTGCAGTCCACCAGCAAGGGCTCAAATGTTGCATATAAGTTGTCTAATGAGCAACTGGGAACTATCATTTTTGGGGCAGTAAATGGAATGTTTGCTTCAAGATGCTATATCTGGTCATGGGATTCAGAACAGAGTCCATATTCTTTGCCAAACCTGGATTTGATATTTGAGCCAGGTAGATTCATAATACCTTATGGTGCTGTTGATAACTAACCAGCTGGTTTGGGACCCTGATAATCAATTGGAGAATTTAGACCTATCACTGGATTCTTCCTGGTCATTCCCTGATAACCTGTGAGTGAATGTTCTAATGATTATAGTGGTCCTATCTGACTGTGCACCTAGCTGTGGCTCAGTTCATAGCACCCTCGCCTTTGAATCAGAGGGTTGTGGGTTCATGTCCCACTCCCGGAAACCAAGAACTGCAATTGTACTCAAAAGAGTTGCAATCCGTGACTGTTGATAACTCGAAAGAGTATCTGCTTACATGGATTACTGATAAGTTGAATCGGAGATCTTTAATCATGGCGAACAGCTTCTGTTGACATCAGACACTCAATGACCAAAAAGAATATACACTTGAATTGTGAGTGTTTGATGCTGATACCAGCTGACTGAAATGGACAAAGATCTGTTTTCCTGCTCTAACAACTCTCATTTCAATGAGCAAAAAATAAATTTAAAATAAAGTGATACCATAAGGTGAAGTGACCAATTTAAAAAACAAAAATTACCTTTCATAGTAAGACAGGTAAAAGGTTTTAGGTAAGCGTTTCTTTTAGTCCGAACTGCAGTTCTACTTTCCCAATTTAATCGAGGCTTGTAAAGATACAAAAATTGTGAGCAGGCCAATCTTTATTACTTTAGCTTTACTGATGACAGATCAATTATCTAATTTATGCTGTTTCTCTCTAAATAAATTTGAGGAGAGGTAATGCATTCGTCATAGACACACAGATATCTTGAAATATTCATGGGTCAAATGCAACAAAAAAAGTTTTGCATTACCGTGAAGTATTATCTGTAACTAATTGTGATTTTCATGATGTCAACAAATGTCTTAAGTGCAGCCTGGCTCCAATGCAATCAGCAACTCTTACCTAACTCACTACAAAGGAACAATTATTGTAGGGCAAGTGATTTGTTGTGTAAAGTGTCAATTTAAATGCTGGGGCAGAATTTTACATCCCGTGGGGGCGGGCATACGCCTGACCCGATTGGGCATAAAATCACACGAGATGATGTCAGGCGAGTATCCCAATGTCATCATGCACTCGCGTGATGTTTCGCTCGGGAGGCACACACAAAAGTTGGAAGTGCGCCCGCCAGCAATTAGGAGGGCAATTAAGCCCAAAAACAGTGCAATTATTTCCAATTGTCCATGGCCCGTCCAACCTTAAGGTTGGCAAACGGGCAAATCGGCCAGGCAGCCTTTACATTTTTCATCAAACCTTATCCAAGGGCGGGATGAAATCTCTGTTATGAAATAAAATAAAAATAAATATCTGTGGACAGCATTTTTATGAGATATATTTTCAGGAGCTTTATTGTGATGCATGGACATTTTTTTTGCAGCTTTTTAACCTTTATTTCATAATTTGAAGGTCTGCAGCTCCCTAAGGCAGCTGTCTGCCTTCAGGGGGTTCTCTCGCAATGTTCACCCGCACTGGCGGTGACATCATTGCCCGCCCTCATCCCGCCCCCATCCCGGCAGTGCTGAGTTTTTCAGCGTGCATTTCACACTGGCTGGCTGTTAATTGGCTAGCCAGTGTGAAATCGCAGTCGACGGACCGTTTCCCGGCTGCTCCCGGGCCCGCCGATTGCGCACGTCCACCAAAGGTAAAATTCAGGCCCTGGTGTTTTCTTGCTACTGCCATTTTTATTACTGCGACCAGACAGGCAACTACACTACAGAGATTAAATATAGGAATCTCCAGGATTTGTCATGGAATGTCAAACTATGCTAAGGTACTTGTCTTAATAATCTAAAACGAAATGTATGTTGAATCTTTTCAGTTCTAGTAAAGTTTCTCAATATCATATTGGTAAAGCAAATGTGTAAAACACAGAGGCCTCTTTATTAATTTGGTTAGACTCCCACATCCTGTCCAGTGTAAAACCCCACTCATCACCACCATGCTCTTCTCCTGGTGCTCAAGGGCAGAGCTTCAACTATTTGGGTCCTATGCTTTGGAAGTATCTTCCAAAAGCTCTCTGTCCTGTTACTTCACTCCCTTCCTTAAAAGTCATCTCACAACCATTTCAATTACATTTTTGATCAACTCTCTTAAACCTTTTATAATTGCTTAATTAGCATTCAAGTAAGTGAAGCACCTTGGGATGTTTTATTACATTAAAGGCAACACAGAGGTATAAAAGTAAAGAACATTTGATGTAATAGGTTCACTGACTGCAGGATAGTAAGGGTGCCTGGAACAGAAGCTTGGCCATTCTTCTAGTAAAGTGCCACGCGATAGAGGCAGCCAAGTCTGCCTGCAAGAAGGGTCTCTATTCCTTGAGCAATATTCATTTTCTGCAGGCTGCAACTTATTTTGGAGACATCAGGTTACTCATTGTTCTCCTAGTAAAGGTAAGTAACACTTATTAAGTTTTGGTAAAATGTGAAATATCAAATGGAGTCAAGCATCACAAAATGCAAATAGAATGCGGCAACTTATGTAACTAATATCTGTGCATCTGGCAGAAAATGTGATATTGTACTCAGCTAGGAAACTGGGAACATGCTTCACTGCAAACTTGATCTATGTCAGAGAAACAATTAGCTTTGGTTCAGTAATATTCCAAGTCTGACATCCAATTAATTTAACATTCTGAGAAAACTCAAGTGACATTATATATAATACTATGTACAGCTAATAGAACTGGTCAGGAAACAATGGGTGCTCACTACAATTTATTTAGTCACATACTTTCTAAGTAGGTGGTAAATACTTGAAACTAACTTGTAACAAGTGTGGACCAGGACCACATTTAAGAATGACTGCACATCATGATATTGATGCACCTGATGTTGTAGGCAGTGGAGAATGGTTCAAAAGCCAGATTTTTACTTTTCAAGAGGGGTTCCAGTAGCGCCCACTTGAAATATAGGTAAGAAGCATGTACTCAGCTGGACAGCTTTTATTATAAAGTCCAGCCATAGAAACACACATAATAGGCAACAATGGGGGATTCAATATTTTTGTTCTAAGAAGTAGATATAAATGAGATGGACATGTGTTACCACATTTTTCTCTTACAAAAATAAATGCTACAGGCACAGCAAAAATCTATCTTCCAGTTATCAGCTTGTAACATTAACTCATCCACAGTCAGCCACTGCTGTCTATTATGAATATCTGGATAGGTGGACTTTAAGATGGATGCTAAAAATTGGTGTTCTACACGAACAGGAGGCCATAACTAGCATGTTATACTTGCACTCGGAATGGGATGCATGCAGTGTGGTCTGAATCAATGGATCAACTATTTTATTTTCATGTCTGTCAAAGTTATTCAATCTAACTTAAATGAAAGCTGCAAAAAGGAAAGCATTTGCTTAGTATAAGCCAATTCGACTTCTAAACACTGCCTCTCAGAAATTTGAAGGCGGATTGATTTTATTTCAGTGTGAATATTAAAAATGAGGTAAAGAGACATTTCCTACTTCAATGGTATTTAAGCATTATATTTGTATCAGAAATTCTACATAATGAGAATCAATAGGCAGTGGTTTTTTTTTAATAAGCACAGATCATTTTTACAGGCTACAGATTGATTTGCCCATTGTTTTGGTACGTGAGTCACAATTCACAACCTGCCAGCACTGTTTCTGATGGAGGTAGGCAGTACATGAATTTCGTTCTGCTACCTCATTTACCCAGTGGTAAAAACATTATAGTAGCATTGGGCCAAATTGCTCCGATGCTGTCAGCTGCCATTGTGCTCGGCAGGGAGCCAAGAAGCTTCGAGCTGGTAGTACTTTGTGCAGCCAGTCTTCTGTTCTTAAAGGCAGTCTGCCTTTTTACAAGGAAAACTGCATTGTAATACAGGATGATACTACTGAATACTATTGCTGCAATTCTAAACAAATAAAATGGAACACCAGGGCAAAGGGAGGGCTCTAAATTCTTGGATGCAGCATCAGATACCTTAGTGGTGAAGTTGGACAGAAAGAGGGACGCCATGGTTCCATGGGGAGGTGAGGGGGCAGGAGGTCCTGAAGGACTACCCTCAGGAAGGATTGGGAGCAGGTGGCCGGGGGTGTCAATTCCAGCAATTCGTAGTCCTACATAGAAGTCAAGTGTAATATTGTGGCTTTGCAGAATAGATGGAGTGAAGTACACATTTATAGAACTGTTCTTTTCAGCATATATTAACATCCTAAAATAAAAGCTTTGATATGGTTTGAAGATAAAACTCTTAAAAATATTCAAATAAACCAAAATGAAGAGAGATAAATCTTTCTTATGCACTGAAGCAAAAGGGTTTATATTTCATATATTTGTTGCAAGTGAAGATAAAGGTATGATCTGTCTTCAATCACTCGAGAAAAAGACAAGATTTGATTAAATTCCTGTAGTATTAATTCATCACAAGTACTTTTCCGATAACTAAGAAATGGCTTTCAATTAATGGGTAAAAGGAATTAAATTCCATTTTGCTTTGAAAATATAACACTGCAAGAATGAATTGAGTAAGTCTGTGATCTTGTCGTAAGGAAGGATATTAATAAAAATGTAACATACCAACATTAAACATTGTTTGGAGCAGAGTAGTGGGGATGGACTGAAGCATTACATAAAATTGTGTATACTGCAACTCTTGCAGCCTCAATACAGTCTCTGGTGAATATAATGTTGGAAGCACTCTCAGAAGTGACAATGTTGTAAAACAATACTGACATGTTTGGATTTTTATGGGAATGGAAATCATACTACAAAATTTTATTCAGGATTTCAGTTAGATGTTCAGACAATACAGTAGCTTTAAAGTGTGAATATTGATTGATAGTGATATTGCATACACTATTTTGAACAATGAGTTTCAAGTAAAGAGGCTTCATTATGACCGTCTTTAATCATTTTCTGCTAATCGATCACAATTATCATGATTTACAATAAACATAATGTGCAGAGAAAACAGATGGTACTAAATCATGACTTCCATGTTTTATATCTCCACCTAATTTGTATATGCCATATGTATTAAATTATGAAAAATGAAGAAAATGTTTTGCTTTTATTATAATGAAGAAATATTTTTATACTTCAAACACTGATTATTAAAAAGGGTCATATCTTGTTGAAATTAACAAGGAGAAACCTTATGGGAAAGAAATTGAACAGAACCAATTAGGAGTTTCTCATCACAGCAATGGCCCATGGAGTGCTCTTAATATTTGTAATTGTTTTCAAACTGCTTGTAAGTTGATGTTTGGATCAAATCTTTCAAACTATTGAAAAGCAATGCTAGTGACTGCATGTGTTTTAGTCTATGCCCTGCACAAAATGATAGACCATTTTTAGTTTTCATGCACTCAGCAACAACCCCATTGTAAACTTGTCAGCTTTGCTAAGTCCAGGCATTGTTAACTATTCGGTTTCTACGTCTGCTTTACATAAACTCTCCAATCTCACACCAGGACTGGTAAACCACATGTAGGTTGGTTTATTTGAAGATACAGTACAGAATGGCTCAGCAGACAGATCTACTTGATGGATTCAGCAACTATTACTCACAAGGCCAGCACAGCTACAATTCCAGCACACACATGCTGGTCACGCGCTGCTCTGCAGCCTGGCTACAAGCTCATTTGCATATTTCATTAAAGTGATATCACAACAGTAACCAGGCTTAGTGGATCTGTAAAGTTTATATTGGGGCTACCACCAGGTTCTAGTGAACTGTGAATCAGAAACACAATCATCCCACCAGTGTCAAAACAGCTATAGCTTCACAAAAGTTCAAATGCCTACCTCTAATCCACAGCAATGCCTTTGCCTGAGTGTCCCTGAAGAGGGAGCACGAAGTGTCAGCTGATACTGGCGACAGGGCTCTCACCTGCCAGCTGGAGAGCTGGTGAGAGCCAGGCATCACCTCCTTTCGGAAAGGCCCACTATATTGAGTGCCAATCAGGCACTTAACTGGGCAGTGGTAGGCCTTTCGTGGGATAAGGGGTCCCTCCCTGGGAGCTGTTGGCCAATCAGCGGCTGGCAGCTGTTATTGCAGGGAGCGATCCCAGGAATGCACCCACCTGAGGCCCTGGATCACTAAGGGTCCCAGGCCACGTGAATAATAGCGGGATGGGAGTCGCAAAGTGAGGCTCATGAGGGAGAGGGTTCAGCAGCAAGGACAGCAAGGGTTGGCTCTCAGAAGGTCCACCCAATGTCAAGTTCATCAGTCAGGCACAATGCCTTTGAATGAGGGACCACCCTTTCCTGCTCGGGAGCCTGCAAGCAACCCTGACAGGGTTTGCTTCTCGGGCTTCCCATATGATGTGTGCCCTGCCTGCTACTAGTTTAATACCAGTGGCAGCAGGATGAGGTCCTTATTCGTACATTAATTTCCACTTAAGGGTCTGAATTGGTGGGAAGGCAGTGGGGTCCTCCTCCTGATTAAATGCCACCCTCCTGCCTGATTAAATGCCCCCCACCACCATTAAACATGCCTTAGGGGTAGAGCATTAAATACTGCACAGGGAGTCAAGTTGACTATTTAGATCAAGTAGAGATAGAGGACTGGGGATGGGTGGAGGGGTCAGAGAAGGGTAATTGGATAGAGAGAGGGGAGGAATGAAGGGTACTTGGGAGGAGAGAGATGGAGTCGGGAGGAGGAAGGAAGAAGAGGAGAGGAGGAAGGGGACAAAAATGCAGAAGGGGAAGGAGAATGGAAATTCTGCTCAGTGCAGGAGGAGAACAATTGCTTAAAGCCTAGCATGGATATACAGCTCCAATCTTCAGTAATATGGGAATGCTATCAGGAAGCATGATTATCCAAACTACTATTATTAAAATCAAACTGTTGGTCTTATAGATTACACCTTCCCCTTTCTATCAGGAGGTACCTGGTTTCCTCCTGGCATATTCACTGCATAGGAATTCACTGGCACAGGCGTCTGTTCCACCAAGTCACGTTACCTGACATTGACCTCCAGGTAACATAGTAATCAGGATGGGAAACATTAACGATATTGCCAAATGCAAACAGATACATTGTCTGTTGATTGAACTATTTCAGGGTAAAAATTCCAGCCTAAAGTGATTATTGAAATTGGCACTGAGAGGTCCAAATGTAGCTTAGAATGGCACCTGCACATGTACCCTGTAGATTTAAGTACTGTATAGCTGAGTTAACAGAGGTGGGATACCTAAAGGAGCTTGGTAACAATCTGTGTGAGTATTTCACTGCTGAACCACATGGGGGCAGGAAGGAGAAATGCCGACAGCCCCCGGCATAATCTGCTCCGCCCATCAAGAGATGGAAAACTGGCAAATCCAAGTTCAGAGACAAATTTCAGTGTCTTCACTGACGTTTCCTCAGAATTCTTTCCCAAGGGAGTGCCATTTCTGGGGGCTCATTCCTCCAACAGGCCAAATACTATGATTAGTGTTTTAGCTGTCAATCTCATAAAAAAACAGGAGTTTCAGACAATTATCACCACTAGTATCCCAACATACTGAGTCAGTGCTGAATTTTTTCCATTCTCTATGCCACCTCTTCAGCATTCAGAACCAGAGAAAATGCTTATACATCATAATCTCAATTGAAGTAATCACAATTGAATCATTCAGTGATTTTCTGTAACTCACAACAGCAGAATAATAGTCTGGTGAAATGGAGGAAATCACAAGAAAAATGCTAGAACTCGGTCCACTGTTTCAAGTGTATTTTCAGAATATGCGACCAGGGTGGAATTATTTATTCATTATTTTTCTAGAATTATACTCTTGGTGTAATTGATTATTTAAAAGCTTGTTCTAGATTGTAATAAACAGTACCAAAATGACTTCCTTATTAAGTGACAGCTCTGTAATATTCTCATCCACCATGTATATGTTAACAGCTATTTTCTGATTAATTGTTAAATATTACCCTTTGGGTTACACAAGTAGCCTTAAACTGTGATGAAGTTATTATTGAATTCTCTTGGGTCATTTGTGTAACCCTGAGGGTAACACTTGGTGGGTGTTGAGAAAGACATCACTTGCACAGTTTACCTCTCAGAAACAAATGATTAATATTGCCTGGTTTCACCAGCAGCGTTGCATCACTGTAGGCCAATTTATCAACGTAAAAAAAAAATCAAAAGATTGATCGATAAACCTAATAAGCAAAATAATCAGTTGTACTCCATACTGACATTTTTGTCAGGAATTTTCTGGAACATTAAACTGTATGTCCATTGTTTTCACGTCTTGTGTGTAAAAGAATTAAATGTTTTACCCACGTAGTGCTCATCAATCAGGAAGCTGACCGAGGTTATCATCTGTTTCAAGACATAAAATACAAATGGCCAAGCCCACAGCCATCCTATCAGTCTCAGGCTATTGCCCAGCTTTAATGTGTGCACTGGACTTCAGGCAACAGCTGCATTGTGTCTGGTTATACTCACACTTTGTCTCAAGACACCCTGACTGTTTTGGCTACCCAGCAGTTGCTAGATGCTAAAACTAACCTGCATGTACTGAAATTGATTTTGCTTAGCAAAATAAGTATGTCAAAAGGATTGTCAAAAGTATGAAACTACAGACCTAACCAACACATTATCTGACTGACAAATTTTAACGAAACAAATTCAAATTGATCTCCTGTATGATAAAAATCAAAGACAGGACCGAATAACAAATAGGGCATTTAAGCCAGATCTGAATGTGTTACCTGCTCGGTTACTTTTAGAGGTGTTAATACAGTGTCTGCCTTGTTGGCATTCCTTATCAATGCTATACTAAACTGCTCAAAAGACAAATTTCACATGTATTTTTGTTGCCTTTTTACAAATTTAAAAATTGCTCAAATTAAGGACACATGAGGTTATGAGGGCTAGAATAGTCCACTTTTCATCAAATCCACCTGAATATCTTCAGTAAAGATACCATTTACTCCAGTATGCTTTAAGTCTCGGGGTACACTAACTGGCACCTGTGAACAAAAAGAGCATGTCTTTGATAACTATTTTATTTGCCCTTGCATCCTGGGAATTTCTAGTTGCTATTGACAATTTCTGTTTGTGTGGGAAATGGGGATGCATCACAGAAGCACAGAATGGTTACAGCACAGAAGGAGGCCATTTGGCCCATCATGTTTGTGTTGGCTCTTTTAAGAGCTACTCAGCTAGTCCCACTCTCTTGCCTTTTCCCCATAGCCCAACATTTTTTTTTCTGTTAATTTTCAACCTGTCCTTTAGAAATTACAATCTCTAGAGTATATGGTTCCACACCATATGATGACAAAGCAAAAAACTCTATAAATAAATCAGGCACAGCAGTGAGAAAGTTCATTTTTCTATTGTTTCATACAGTGTAAATAGGATATGCCAAGTTCCAGCAAAATCTCACTCCAATTCCCAAAAGTCTCAGAAAAAATAAATTCTAAGGGATAGAAAATCTGCAACCCAGCAGTTAAAGGAGACTGGGGAGGTGATCTGTGAGGATTATATCATTATGAGTTCATAACAAAGCACCAGTAGATTGGAAGTCATCATGGTGGCCATATTCAAAAATGTGATAAATCAGGCACAGGAAATATCCACTGAACTTACTACAATCCTAAGTAAAATAATAGAATCAATTAGCTAGCGTAAACTTAGAAGATTATCTGTACAACAATAACTCAAGTGGAGAGAAGTCAACATAAATTTGGGAGGGGGAAATCCTGATTGCTTTCAGGGAGTAATATTTCAAGACAACTGATAAGCCTTACTAACTTGCTGTACTAGACTTTCTTAAGTCAATTAACAAAGATCCATGGGAAAAGCTATTAATTAATATAAAGGCTGTGAGAACTCAGCATTAATCTTGGGTATGGTAGGAAGTTGGCTACAGGGTACAATACAATGGGTACTCAGAAGAGTCACTTTCAGGTGGATGTGATGCCCAAGGGTTCAGTGCTGGGGTCATTGAGGTTTCTAATTTAGAACGATAAATTGAACTCAGAAGCCAAAAGTAAACTGGTCAAATATGCAGATGATACTAAACTGAAAAGCACAGTAGAATTGAAATAGGCACTACAGAATTAACTTGAAAACATACTTCTTCAAGCAAGTAAGCATAACAATTGCTGATGACATTTAATAGAAAAATGGCCGGTACTGCATTAAACAGGAAATATGGGCAACACATGCATTCCGTGACGCATGCATTCCAGGGCGCATGCATTCCATGATGCATGCACACTCAGAGTAGCAATGAAAATGCTAAGAATGAAGTTGAAAGAGGGGCCTAGAAGTTTTATCAGAATCACTGCTCATTCAAACTCATCTGGCACCATCTGAGCTTCAGGCCAGCAGATGTTTGGCAGAATAATAAAGACAGGTTTCGGACAATTGATTGCATTTATCACATTTTTGTGCCATGACTGGATCATAAATTACCAAACACAAAACCAGTATATTTTCCAGATTTTTACCAATTCAGTCCAATACAGTACTTTTCAATGTAAATGTAATTATGTGTGACCCACGAGTTAAAGTTTTATTCAATTTCCCAATCCATACACATCTCAATAATTTCACACTTTCATTATTTCCTCCTTGCTGTCTTCTTTTGTCGCACTCTGCTGCTTTTTCTGTGCTCTTGTGATATATTATCAAGCCCATTTCTTTTTTCTGCTTTTGTACTTCATCTGTTTATTTTACTCTGCAATTCTCCTTGCTTTAAATTTATAGTATGTATACTATGTGCACTGTCACTCATATGCATGTCTATAATTGAGACAGATAGCTAAAACACTGCACCAACATGGATGCAAATCATCAAAATCTTACACGCATATCAT
Organism: Cetorhinus maximus; assembly: GCF_964194155.1. Classification (NCBI taxonomy): domain Eukaryota; kingdom Metazoa; phylum Chordata; class Chondrichthyes; order Lamniformes; family Cetorhinidae; genus Cetorhinus; species Cetorhinus maximus. The sequence goes on from NC_135902.1 coordinate 35,453,867, forward strand.
TATTTTCAGTGAAGCAGTTGTCTAGTCAAAGATACATCCAATTTCAGAGCTTACACTCGGAGAGGTGGCAAAAGTACAAGGCTTGGCCTTTTTCTTTATTCATTTGTGGGATGTGGGCTTCGGTGGCTGGGCCAGTATTTATTGCCCATCCCTAGTTGCCCTTGAGAAGGTGGTGGTGAGCTGCCTTCTTGATCCGCTGCAGTCCATGTGGTGTAGGTACACTCACAGTGCTGTTAAGGAGGGAGTGCTAGGATTTTCACCCAGCGACAGTGAAGGAACGGCGATATATTTCTGAATCAGGATGGTGAGTGACTTGGAGGGGAACTTCCAGGTGGTGGTGTTCCCATCTATCTGCTGCCCTTGTCCTTCTAGATGGTAGTAGTCGTGGGTTTGGAAGATGCTGTATAAAGAGTCTTGGTGAATTTCTGAAGTACACCTTGTAGATAGTGCACACTGCTGCCACTTTGCGTCGGTGGTGGAGGGAGTGAATGTTTGTGGATGTGGTGCCAATCAAGTGGGCTGCTTTGTCCTGGATGGTGTTAAGTTTCTTGAGTGTTGTGGGAGCTGCATTCATCCAGGCAAGTGGGGCGTATTCCATCACACACCTGACTTGTGCCTTGTAGATGGTGGACAGGCTTCGGGGAGTCAGGAGGTGAGTTACTCATCGCTTGATTCCTAGCCTCTGACCTGCTCTTGTAGCCACAGTATTTATATGGCTAATCCAGTTCAGTTTCTGGTCAATGGTAACCCCCAGGATGTTGATAGAGGGGTATTCAGCGATGGTAATGCCACTGAAAATCAAGGGTTGGATTCTCTCTTGTTGGAAATGGTCATTGCCTGACTCTTGTGTGGCATGAATGTTACTTGCCACTTGTCAAGCTGCCATCCAAAATAGGATAGCAACCTCGTAGCAGCCACTTAATTGGCTGCCGCCTGTAAAATTGTGGGGGAAGTTCCGCCAGCTGCCTTTGCGTACTGGAGACTTATTTTTATGGGCCATGTTTGGCCATCCGCCCGATCAGTGCAATATTTCTGCTAAGATTTTGAATAAATAGTTTGTGAAATCCTATATAATGTCCATCATCTAAAGGAATTGATCTTCATAAATTACAATCCTAGTAATATTATGCATCTTGGCCACAACAGCACTTAGCAGCATGGCTTCAATACTAGCAGTCTTTACACATGCAAGATTCTCACATTTGGCAATTTTGTTCAGTCATTAGGTACGCATTGCGGACCTCAGATGTTAGAACTTGCTGACAAATATCATGACAACAATACATTTGAGACTCACATCCAAATAGATTGGTGATGATAAATTTAGCTAACTTTAAACTTTGTTCCCCACTTTTTTAAGCATAGGTGGCTTTCTCACTTGTAATAACACTTCATCTATTTGTGTATCATTTGACAACATACTAAGCAAATAAGTGAGGCTGTTGTTCACATTTAGAATCATTGAATGTTTACAGCATTGAAGGAGGCCAATTGGCCCATTGTGAGAGTTCCTGCCCTTTGCAGGAGCAACTCAGCTAGTGTCAATCCTGCCACCTTGTCCCTGTAGCTCTGCATCTTTTTTCTCTTCAAATAATTATCCAATTCAATTTTGAAAGTTACAATTGAACCTGTCTCCACCACAATCTCAGGCACTGTAATCCCAATCCTAACCACTTGCTGTGGAAAGAAAGTGTTTCCTTATTACACATCTGGTTCTTTTGCCCATTACATTAAATTACTGACCTCTAGTTCTCAACCTTTCTGCCAATGGGAACATTTTCTCCCTATCAGCTCTGCCTAGACCCCTCATGATTTTGAACAAATTTATCAAATCTTCTCTCAATCTTCTTTTTTCCAAGAAGAACAGCCCCAGCTTCAGAAATCTCTCAACCCCATAACCATTCTCGTAAATCTTTTCCGCAGCCTTTTCAACGTTCTTACATCGTTCTTAAAGTGTGCTGCCCAGAAAGGGACACAATACTCCAGTTGGGCCAAGGCAATGTTTTATAAAGTTTCATGATAACTTTCCTTACTTTAATACTCCATGCCACTGTTTATAAAGCCCAAGGTCCTATATGCATTATTAATAATGTGTTATAATACTGTTCGGTATTATAAATGGTGATAGTTTAGTATGATGCTCTGCCTGGGCTGGCTGACATGTGATCTGTTTTCTTTACTTGTAATAGTAAAGCAATAATTGTTTGCTGCTGCGACAAACCAGTCATTAATAAGCTGCACACCTTTGATGTAAAATTCCACAGCAAAAGTCATTGCAAGCCAAAGCTCATACATAATGAAGTCTATGATCTCTGAGACTTATAGTGGAAATATATCCAAAGACTATAACATATCCTTCTTTAACTCCATCAGTTACAGCAAAAGGGCTGTCCTAATTACTCCAGCATGGGGATAACGCATAATTTAGGCAATTTTCTCCAGTCACATAAACATGAACAGCAGTTTCCTCAGGTTAGGTCAGTTGAGCATGCCAAATGGATCAGTCAGATCAGTGGTGACTATCTAGAAATACTCATGTTCCACAGTTCCCCCAAGTCTGCTGGGTAAAAAAAATCATATCAATAGTTTTGTAGTTTGCATTATTGCCACAGCAATACCTCTAGAAGGACCAAGCTGACAACATATGCAAGAAAGGAATTGAGAAACACTTATAAGGGTTTCTTTGCCATCAAAAGAAGTAGGATTTCTATGACAATTTTTTCCTTTCCAGCATAATGGTAACAAAGGGAAGGTCTGTGATAGGTGGAAGGCAGGACAGATCAAATTGAGGAAAGGGATGATTTTGCAAGGCAAAAGGAGAAGGTTATAGGACAAGGAAATAAATGAACAATGGGTTTATAGAATGTGTAGAGAGGAATGAAGTCATCACCCACAGCTGCCATCTGAGAAAACGAGGACAGTGATTATGATCTGAAATTCTGAACTCAACGTTGAGTCCAGAACACTGTAAGGTGCCTAATAAATTTATCCTACTACAGTTACTTTATCCTTTAACTTCTGGGGTGGAATTTTCCGTGCCTGCTGGTGTCGGACATGTTTGGCGGCATGAGCGGACAATATGATGACATTGTGAAACCAGTTTGCAATTCTCCACTCTGCCCGTTAATGGCAGGCCACGTTTCCCGCCATTGGGGACCTCATTATAATATATCTGCATATCATCATAAGCCCAGCTCCCTGAAAACAACCCCCCATGCTGGTTCATCCGGCACGTTGGCGATTACATGCCAACGTGTTTCATAACTGCACATAAGCGATGTGCACCTGGTGAGCTGCACTTTGCTGGGGACTTCAAGGTTTGTTTGCCAACCTTGCTTCGGGCAGCACTCGTTCAGCATGTGGCAGGCATCAACGGCAGGCGTTGCAGACAGCAACACATCACTTTTAAGGGGGCTCACAGGCAGGTCTCTACCTTCAGACCAGCCATAGGGTGGGGATGGTTTTTCAACAGCTGCAGGGCTAGAGCTTGGTTGGGGAAGGGGAATAAGTGGCCTCAGGCAAGGGAAGAGGCTGCAGGGTGAGGGCTGTACTGGGGAAGGGGGGTTTGTATCCCAGGGTGTGTATGGGGGCACAAGTTGATCTGTGCAAGTGGCCTCAAGGTGGTGAGGGCTGAGGAGGCACTCTCCAGAGGAGATCAGCCAGATAGAGATGTGAGGGTGTGTGCGGGAGAATGAGTGTTGATGTCCCTTGAGCTGGCAGTGAGTGAGATGCCAGTGAATATGTGATGGGCTCGAGTGTGAGAGTTTAGAGTGATGAGATGGTTGTCTTACCCTGGCGGTACGGATGAGATCATGCATCCTCCATCTGCATTGGATGGCTAACCTCTTCTGTGCAGCTTTGGCACTGATCACCACTACCATCGCCTACCAAGCCCGAGTGGCAATGTTGCTACCCCTCCTGCGGCCATTGCGGGGATAGAAAACATCACGGAGGGCCTCCATGGTGTTCAAAAGGTGCTCGAGGGATCCGTCACTAAAGGGCTGCAGTCTTCTTGCCTTTCGGGGCCATGTCTTCTTTATAGCAGTCCTGGGCTGGATGCACTGAGGGGTGTGCATGTGGCTGCACTTCAAATGTGGTGCCCAGCATGACAAAGTGGTGATGGCGGGTGATGGCCCACCATCGAAACGGTGTGTTTCCTGGGAATGCATGATTAATGAGGTGGGATTAGGATGATGCAGCGTGAAAAGCTGCCACTGCGGCTGGCGGGTAAAACATCCTTCTTCCTGCCCGCCATCAGACTTAGGGAAAATCTGGGACAATTCTGCACCTGGTATTATTTCTGTTATCCTGTGGCTCAGTAAATGAGTGTGGAAAGTGAAATCTAAGCTTCCTTTCCAGCTCTACACTGACTATGTGCTGTCAATAACTGCTGCAAGTACTGTCTCAATTTAGATGGGCAACCAAGCCTTTTACATTAAGTTTTTGTGGTTCTATTGAGTTGGCGTTGGTAACAGCTCAAAATATAAGCCTCCAAGGAACCCAGCAGGATTCAGCAGCACACTACAATCTAAAAAAGGAAAGTGGTGTTTTCCTTCTGTCCCATGAATAAAATAGGTTTTGATTCAGTACACAAAATCAAATGCCTCATTTCCTGAATATTTGGATATTTTTGATGTGCATACCTGATCAGGCTTTCACTATCTTTATCTGTATTTTGAAGAGTCATGGGGTGATTTGATCGAAGTTTTCAAGATACTAAGAAGAACAGATAGGGGAGATGGAGAGAAACTATTTTTGCTGATTGGGGAGACTAGGATTGGGGCATAGTCTACAAATTAGAGCCAGGTCTTCCAAGAGAGAAATTCAGAAATTCTTTCACATGAAGGGTGGTAGAAATTTGGAACTCCATTCTCCAAACAGCAATTGCTGCTAGATCAATTGTCAATTTTAAATCTGAGAGTAAGAGATTTTTGTTTGCCAAAGGTATTATGGGATACAGGGAAAGGCAGGGGTTTGGAGTTAGGTCTCAGATCAACAATGATCTAAATGAATGGAGGAATATGTATTAGGTGCTAAATGGCCTTCTTCTATTCCTATTTTCCTATTATTGCACAATGCCACAATTAAGACCTTTCTTAATTTAAACGATTGTTGGAATATATTAAAACATTCTAACTTGGCAATTGACTTATGATGCAAATGATACAGAACCAGGCTAAATATAGAAAGTTCAGAGGAGGAAGTGAAAAAAGAAAAAAGAGCAGCAAAGAGACAGTATGAGAAGAGACTGGCAGCTAACATAAAAGGGAATTAAAAAGTCTTCTGGAGATGTCGACATATAAGATAAACCTTGAAGCCTCCAAAAATCACTCCAAAAATGGGAGTCAACTTCTGTGCCAGGTAAAAAATGTGAACCACTGTGTGGGAGAGGGTGGTCACCATTTTAAAATGTGAAAAAAAATAACACCAGTAATTCATATTAAATTAATGTGACACGGTTTATTGAATATTATTTATTATTTGTACAAAGATACCTTTAACAACAATTAAAGCATTTTGAAAGCTGTTAAATTCACTGTCTTCGGCATCCGATGCAAAGAGTTAATTGAATTCATTCACTCTGAGTCACTTTGGCATCATTGTAAATATCACACTCTGGATCAGATGTGGCACTTTTGATTTCAGAATCATCCCTCCACGACAACAAATCTTCATCCATTGAACTGGGTATTCTGCACTTTTTGACACAATCTGATGACAGTTTATGCAACTCAGACGGTGCACTTAGAGTATCCAGGACCTGAGGAGGGCATGAGTGATGAATTACACTTTCAGCTTGCAAGCTCAACATTCTCACTTGCCCATTATTCTCTTGCACAGAATGCCTCAGGTCAATACACCTTGTAGCTCCATTTATTTCTCTCTCCTCAGGCAACTCACATCACCATCTGAGCAGCCAATACTGACACTAACCCTCATTCTATTGCCCTCCTGCATCCATGCCTCCATTATGGTATCTTTCCCTTCTCTCTGCGCATGCCATTCCAAGCGCTCACACCTCTCTGCTTCCTGACCTTGCGGAAGAGAGCATAATACTTGGTCCTCCAGTGACAGGCATCTTATCGGCCATGGCAATGCATTCCCATCTGGTCCACTTGGAAGGAGTTCTTTCTCCATGAGGCAGCAGATGTCATTAATGATCTGCCACAAGAGCTTGAACCTCCTGAAGCACTGGTGCTTAGGCATGTCAGAAGAACTGACCCTCTGACTGTTTAGACCCTGTGTTGGAAATCTCACCTACTTCCAGCTGGATCTTGGTGTCCATCCCTTCTGCCCTGTGGACAGGCATTTGGCAGAGGAGAAGAAAGTTGGTGCTGCTGCTGATGTTGCTCCTGCTGCTGTTGGCCATGATGTGGCCTCTGCCCTGACCCTCCGCAGAGGTGGAAGGTGGAGATGCATTAGCTGCTGCCATGCCATGGTGAAGGCTGGTATCAGCAAAGTGTAGCTGAAGGTGAGATGGCAGTGCTACAGGTGAAGTGCCTTCAGCCAAGAAGTTGTCGGTCACCCCTCAAATAGCGATATCACTCTCTGGGAGAAGTACTTTGAACAGCAGTTTTCTGATGGCCTTGACTGGAGCTCTTCAGTGTAACTAATCAAAGTCTTCACAGATTGTCAGTTTCACTGAAGAAGGTCTTCCCACTATGCACTCGGCTTGGTGACCCTAGTGAGTTGCTAACAGGATCCATGGCTGGAAAATCCAGGATTCTGTATTAAAACAGCTAATAATTGTCTTCTTGACAATCTCTATCACTTGTTTATTACTTACCCACAGATTTAAGGGGTTTCCCACTCTTTTTTAATCGTAGAATGGGGAAAGCCAGCAGAGGGCAGGAGCACCTCCGAATCCCAGCCACACATCAATTTCCGAGACTTTCCCGCCCTCCTCACCCTCAGTCCCACCTCCAAAAGCATGAAAAAAGTCTGGTCTCCATGTTCAAATAGATCTTACTTCATGCTTTCTGCTATTCAGTTTTAGAAGTTAATCCAAAAAGGAGTAAAATAATAAACAGTCTTTAAATGAACAAGTTGGCTGAGGGATAGAAGCCGCAAATGCTTATTTGGGAAATTATGTCAGAATAAATGGAAAGTAATGTGTGGAACACCCTGGTTCACTATCAAGACCCAAAACCATTCCTAATTTACATTAGCAATTCCAATTCAGAATTTCACTGGTAAAATTCATAGATGACATTGGGGCGGTTCTCTCAAATTTGAAGCAGTAACTAAGAACCCTTTAAGTAAATTACTCTGAATATGTAGGTGGTTGGATCAGTGGCAAATTAAATTTAACATGTAAACTGTAAAATATTGCACAAAGGAAGAAAACATATACGCACTCCAAGAATAGTGTTGAATTAGACCAAAGTGAAGTTGAGAAATGTAGGGTTATTAATTGGTTCAGTGCTTATGATATTCAGTCAATGCAGAACAGCAATCAACAAAATAAATGTCCTTTGAACTAAAAATCCAAAATGATGGGGCCAAACTGAAACTATACAGACTGCTCCTTGAATAGTGTGTTCAGTTTTAGTCACTGAAGTACAAGGGAGACATTCAAGTCCAGGTGCTGGTGTAGAGAAGAATCAAGAGGCTGATAGTTCATCCAAGGAATGAGTTATGAAGAAAGACTGCAAAAATTTGGGCTTCACGTGATTTTAAGGAGGAGGCAAAGGTGTGATCTCGGAGTTACTTAAAATAATAACTCATACATCAAAGGTAAATTCAGAGCCTTACTTCAAGTTTAATATTGATGCCAGGGAGTTCCTCAGTACACAAATGTGTACTGTCAACATACATAATGAACTTCTGCACAGAGCAGTAGAGGCAAAAAATCGGTGTCATTTAAGAGACAATTAAATTATATCTGTATGTTCTTTCTGAAGGGATAAGTTAGATTAGGTAAATGTGTGTTAAATGGAGGGATAATTCAGTGTGCTGATCAGAGAGACATTTTAGGAGTTATAATGGATAAATAGATTAAATGGATTGGATCAGTTGTACAAGGCTTTTAAAAACTTTGTCCTTGGGATGTAGAGAATGCTGGCAGGACTACACTTATTGCCAATCCCTAATTGTCTCAAGGGCAACAGAGTTAATCACATTGTGTAGGATGAGAGTCACATGTAGGTAGGAGTAGCAGGACCCATTTCCTGAAGGATGTCAATCATCCAGATTATTTGGATATAATAATCTCACAGCTTTAATGGTCATTTTACCTGATGCCAACCTCCCTGCCAAATTTATTGAATTCAATTATGCAACTTTCCATAGTGAAATCTGAACTCAGCGCCTCTGATTTGCTAGTCTGTAGCACAGCCATAATACTGCATTTTTTAAAAAACACACATAAAGTACTGGGTTGAATTAGTCAAGAGACAAAGTACAAATCAAACCAGCTACATTGTTCAGGGATTTAACCGGCCATCCAACCTGATGAGACACCAGCGAGGTCACACGTGACCCCACCGCTCTCATTCTGCTGCTGTTAATGAGACTCAGGGCTCAACCTTGTTAAATATGAAATTGGGGGAGCGTTGGTACGGCTGTTGATAACCGCAGGAACTAGGCTAGAGCTGAAAGAATTTGCATTTATTTAACTCTCTGAAAGACTATGGAACGTCCTAGTCACCAAATCAAGGACAGGAAGAATATTATCATCCTTGAGAGGTAACAACAATATAGGTTATGAAAAATACACCAAGAAAGTCTGTTTTAGTGGGGTATTAAAGGGAATCTTGGTAATCAAAATGTTCTATTTACAATCTTGAAAATTGATGTTCAAGGTAAATTTTTGTCTATGGTGTGAAGTTCCAATGCCAAGGTACATCAGTTAAAAATTTCTAAGTTATGAGTAAAAGGGGAAGCTAGGGAGAACTTCTTCATCAAAACAGTAACAATATTTTGAGCTTGGTCGCTGAGGGAAATTACTGAAACAGGCAATTAAGTAATTGAAAGGAATTTCTGAAGAGAGATAGATTTGGGGGATTTGCCAGAGCAGAACGGGGATACTTATGATAAACCCTTTGCCTTTTTGCGCTTATTGGCCTTTTCCAGTTTGTAGAAATACATAACATGTTCAGACACTAGATTTGTAGTGCATAATGCACATGCATACTGTGGTAATGTCTGCGCTTCATTAAGTAGCTTGGGTCACAGATAACCTGAAGACAAGTTCATATGGGTGGTAACACCATGTTCTGGATATCATAGCAGAGGGTTTGGAGTGACAATATTTGGGCACAGTAAAGCATGCTTCCGGTGTTTGTTGTATAAGATATGTGAAACAGATGTTTAAAACAACTTACTCAATTTTGAAACTTAAATACAAAGTGTAATTGTGGGCAAAATTAGTATGTTAATTTATGCCAATGGCTTAATTTGCTTCCATTCATGGTGGTAATGATTATTTTTTCAAAATTGCTTTTCCACACTAGTGGAAATGCCTCCTCTGTGACAATTCTATCAAAACCTTTTTTAATTTTAAAGATCCCCATTAGGTCACCCTCAGCTTTTTCTTTTCATGCAAGAAAAAAACCTGGCTTGTTCATCTTTTCTTGGTAGGTATGTCCTCACTGTTCTGGTATAATTCCTGGATCTTTTTTGTACCCTCTTCAGTGCCTTTAAATCCTTTATATAATATCACCAGAATTGTACCAATTTAAGTGTGGTCAAACCAACTTTTGATACAAGTTTAGGAAAACTCAATTCTTTCCCTTTAAAAACCCAGTGCTTGGTTTGCTTTTGCAATGGCCTTAATGACTTACGTTGCAATTTTTAGTGGTTTGTGTATTTGTACTCAGATCTTTGCTCTCCTACTCCATTAAGATTCTTATTTTGCAAGTAATATGTGACTTCTTTTTAACTAAAATGTAATACCTCACACCTACCTATGTTGAAATTCATTTGCCAATTATATGCCCATCCTGGAAGTTGACTAATGTCTCCTACAACAGTCCTCTTCAGTGTCGACTATCCCTTCCAATTTGACATCTGCAAATTTAGAAGTTGTGTTCTTGTTTCCTAAATCAAAATCATTGATACAAATTATGAACAACAGTGGCCCCAGCACTGAATCCTTGTGGGATACTTCTTATTCACTGCCACCTTGAAAAACTACCCTTTACTCCTGCTCTCCACTTTCTGTCTTGCAGCCAGCTAACATTCTGTGACTTCACATGTTCTGACCTTACTCACTAGTGCACTGACCTTATTTGCTGACTTAATAAAGCTGAAGAAGAAGAAAGGATTATGAAAAAAAGAATAAGATTGAGGAATCATGATGACAAAAGACAATTTTTTCTGTTTAGCATTGTATGTTTTCGGAGTGATAATTTCCTGCCATGCAAATAAAGTATTAACATTTTTTCCTTGATAGCCATAATTGTATCCAGTAGGTGGTTCCCCCAAAGCTGGTTCCCATCTGTGATTATGAGTGTTGATTGCTCAGAAATTGCAGCTGCTCAATCCTAGTAAATTGGAACAGCCCCTTTCATCACCCAGTAAAGATATAGGTTCTAATAAGGGAGCAGTTCCTTCAAGAAGGGAACTTGAGGATTAGTTGTTAAGAAAATTATTTTAAAAGCAGGGTGTTAAGTCTTGGAAAGAATTATGCTTTTGTTCGTAAGAGAATAATGCTACACAGTTGACAACTTCAATCAAATTTTATGTAAAATCCTCAGAATGAATGGGAATTCATCAAGGTCCATTAGCTTTCACCAAAATCTCAACAGTTCTATTTCTGTGTAACCATACCTGTTAAATTCCAATTGTGTTTTCTTAAGATGGAGAGTCCATTTGTGTGGATGTACTTTGCTCACTAAATCTACAGCAATATTTTGTGCATGCAAAAGAATGAGATTCTGATCTCACCAGTACTAAATCTGCATTGTATCCAAATAAAGCCACCTGGAGTGAGTTCCACTTTGCAGAAAAAAACACAAATGTTGGAGACAAACTACTGCACTCACAACAGAAATGCTTGTTGCTCCTTATGGTTCACAATTTAAATGGGTATATTCACAGCTCCAACATCACAGCTAAGCATTTGATCATGAGTTGGCCAATGACAGAAGTACCCCTGATGAAGGGAAATTGTCAGAAAAAGGCGCAAATCTAGAAAAAAGCCCATGTAAAGTGGAGACTAATGAAAATCATATGGTTTACACACCACTGCAAGGATGTCAACACCTTACATGGTACATTGTCCTACACTTTCTGCTCTTTAGTTGACAGATTGTTTATTTGGACAAGGAGGCTGAACCCATTCAGAATAAATGTTTAACCATTCAGCAGCTGGAACCATTTAAATCTCTCCAAAATAATAATTCTGAAAAGATTGAGATATTTGTTATCTGCTATCTTGGTGGAATCTGTATTTTCAAAATTTGTTTTCTTTGAGGCAGACCCTAACTGAAGACAGAAACAGAAAAGGAAAACTGTGAAAGGAAGCTGACCCTCCCAGTTTCTAAGGAAATTAAAAGTGAAACTGAGACTTGGAAAGCAAAACATCCAGGCAGACTGAAATTGGTTAAGGCTACATAAAGGGACACAGACCCATCCAGTTGATAAATCCAGTATTTGGAGCTGAGGAAGATAGAGTCCAGATCCCAAAACTGTGAATAAGTTACTACAGCTGTTTCTGTTAATTGAAGATAACATTGGTGGATCTAAGCCATCCAGACTGAGTTGAGAATGCTCTGTAGATGTGCAAGATTTGTGGTGAAATATGTGTCCATGGAATTCAAGTTGGTTGAGCGCTGCTGTCAACTGGGATAAGATTACATCTTAGGGGAGGGGCTGAACTTCTTCATAAGGAAGACAGAGTTTTGAACGACTTTGTGACTGAGTTTGATTAACTGTATGCTGTGTGGACTGCCAAGTCAATTCATAGGATCTGTTTTAGTTGTATCTGCCATTTAATGTGTAATTTATAGTTTATACTCAACCACAATTTGCCTGTTAATTCATGTTTAACCTATGCTCATTCTGTGTGCTAGGGTATAGGAGGTTATCTAAGAGATATCTAAGAGATCTAAGTGTTTGCTTTCTTTGGCTCTTGTATATTAAAAATTCTTCTGTTTTAAACCTTGGAATCTTGTGGCTTCATTCTATTTGTAAATAACTAGGATTTTGGATTTCTTTTAAAAAAAACAGTTACTGGATCTTGATTCTGTCTTCCTCAGCTTGCCTGTACTGCACCACTGGACTTATCAACTGCTATCACCGAGCTTGGATGTCTCTGCCTCCCTTTATATAGCCTTAACCAATTGCAGTCTGCCCAGAAGTTTTGCTTTTCAAATCTGAGTTTCACTTTTCATTTCCTTAGAAACTTAGAAACAGTTTTCTTTCTTGTTTCCTTTCACGGTTTTCCTTTTCAGTTTTTGCATAGTGTCATTGCGATATCCAGCAGTTTCTAACTCAATCACTTACTTTCTCATCTTCTATGGAACACTGAGCCTTTTCACAGCTGAATTCTCTGCCAATAATTTTTCTTGCACTGTAAACTACTTGTCAAAATAATGCTCAGTATAAAGAATAGAAATCAATCCAGTTCATTTAATTTACAAAATCTTAGCTGCTGAACTATGAGGCTATGGGCGGAATTATCCCAGATTTGCACTAAGTGCGGTAGAGGGCAGGTAAAACAACATTTTACCCATTGGCCATGATGGCGGGTTTTCACGCCGTATCATCCCAAACCCGCCATATTATTTATGCATTCCTAGGAAACACGCTGTTTCCATGGCGGGCGGGCAAATGAGAGCCTGTCCGCCATCACCTCACCGCTTTATCACGCCGGCTACCATATTTAAAGCCTAGCCACGTGCACACTTTTCAGTGCTTCCAGCCCACAACTACTGCAGGGAAGTTGTCCACGAAAAGTAAAAAGACTGCAGCCCCCAAGTTTAATGACACATCACTGGAATGCCATTTGGATGCCATGGAGGCCTGCTGTGATGTCCTCTACCCCTGCTCTGGACGCAGAATGGACTGTGGCATCACCAATCCAACATGGCAGGCAGTGGCAACAGTGGTCAGTGCCAATGCTGCACAGAAGAGGGTGGCCATCCAATGCAGATGGAGGATGAATGACCTCATCCATGCAGCCAGGGTATGGCAACCATCTCATCACTCTAAACTTATACACTCAAGCCTATCACACATTTGCTGGCATCTCACTCACTGCCAGCTCAAAGGACATCACCGCCCATCCTCACACACATACCCTCACATGTCCATCTGGCCACAGCTCCTCTGGAGAATGCCTCTTCAGCCCCCTTGAGGCCACTTGCACAGATCGACATGTGCCCCAACACACAACTTAGGATACCCTCCTTCCCCAGTACAGCTCTCGTCCTGCAGCCTCTTCCCTGGCCTGAGGCCACTTCTCCCCCTTCCCCAAGGAAGCCCTAGCCCTGCAGCCATTGTAAAGTCATCCACATATGGTTTGCTCTTGTAGGTAAACCTACTCGTGAGCCCCCCTAGAAGTGATGTGGTGCTGTCTGTGAAGCCTGGCACTGATGATTGCGAGTGCTGACTGAAGCAAGGTAGGCAAACAAACCTTGAAGTCTCGAGCTAAGTGCAGCCCACCAGATGCACATCGCTGATGTGCTGTTGTGAAACACGTGTTTTCCTGCTGACGTGGGCGGACAATCCAGCAGGGGGGACTAGTCTGGTGGGCTGGCCTTATAATGATATGCTGATGTATTACAATGAGGTTCCCGACCTCCGATGGCGGGAAACATGGTCCACCATCGGTGGGCTGAGCGGATGATCGCAAACTGGTTTCACGCCGTCGTTAAACTGATTACACCATATTGTCCACTCATGCCACCAAACACGCCCAACGCCGTCGGGCACGGAAAATCCTGGCCTATGATTGGAGTTTGTATTTTTGCTGTCTTCCAAACAAGAAGAGAAGATCAAAACTCGCAAATAGAAGCAGTTGTTAACTCAATTCTAAACTGCTTCAGCTGGGGAAAATAATGTTTCACCACCTAGTATAAAATGTACAGACAGAGAATGGTTGAAAACCAGTACACCAGCCTAGGTTTTCTCCCCAACTAGCTCCACCCACCAACCAACCACCTCCACCCCTCCCCACCTACTACCTCCACCCCTGCCCAATCCCCCCACCGCCTCCATCATGAACTTCAAACAATCACAAATCACACTTTACAACAAATTTAATTTAATGATTCAAATTATTGGAGGCATTTTGTGAGCTAATGAACTAATAGCGCAGCAACCAGTATTTGCATTTTTCAGGGGTCAGAAGCTAAAAAAAGTTAACTGTTGTCACAAACTTCGATTTACAAAACCTTTACATATAATTATGTCAGCCAGATTTGGTAATACTTTAAGACAAGACACCATGAGGCACTCCAGCAGCTGTAATTTTTCTCTCTCACAATTTCCTCTTTGTTACAGATTTGATTAAAACCTATAACTCCCCCACAGCCACAACCAGATTCCATCACAAATGGCATATTTGGCAACAAATTTTTAAGAGAAAGGGCATGATTTTGTGTAAATGTACAAATGCGACCACTGTATTGTTGGTTAAAACGCACGGATGGCATTAATTTCAAAATTCAGATTTCAAAAAGTGCTGGTAAATATCTAATTCCCAATAAACATTATGAAAAAAAAGTTACCTGGTCATTATCACACTGCTGTTTGTGGGAGATTACTTCTGCAGAAGCCTGACTGTCCTGTTTCCAAAATTACAACTGTGACTATACTTCAAAAATACATAGATAGCTGTAAAGCACTTTGGAAAGCCTTGAGCCAGTGTAAGGCACCATACAAATCCAAGTCTCTCTTTAAAACAGCAAAATGATTTAGAGAGGAAACATTTTGTAACACTGTTGGGGGTCAAACTCATGCACTGCTGATTTGTTTTGGTTCATGGGAAACCCTTAAATGTATGGGTGACAGTCTGTGACTGTCCACCGAGTGCCTAAGAAATGACTAATGATTGAGAGGAAGTATTGGAGGATGAGATAGATGGGAGCAGATCTTGATAATAATCAAAAATCTGGCTATGACTAACTGGTTATGAACAGATTTAAAAGAAACATAGATCATGGATTTGTTTTATTCAACAGATATGAATGGAATTAATGAACTGCATTAATGAATTCATGTCGTATTTCTGTAGAAAGCAAGTTTGTAGAATTTAGCAGATTCTCTACTCATGTAACATAGCTGCTGGAGATTGACTACAATAAGACTTCTGCCTATCTGTATAACATGCCCAAAGGATATTTAAAAAAATAACATTTGACTTAAAATTAAAAATTGACACATTCAACACCCAGTTGAAGACATTCTGAATAGAACTGTACACAACTTATCATATTTTGTTTCAAATTGAACTTTGAATGTTACAGTCTTGTTTAAGGTGGATGTCATTTGATGCATTACACCATCAAAATCATCAGTGTTTTCCTAAACTTTGTGTCACCTAGAATCTAAACCTGGTCAATTCAAGTGCGGGAATTTGAGTGCAAGCATGCACACGTTCAAGACATTCAATGAGCATTTTTTGCACTGCTTCTAATAGAAAGTTAACCTCAGTGTAATAATTAAAACACAGGAATGTGAATTTTGTTATTACCATATATCACAGCATATAAGCTGATCTTTGAAGCTTTGAAAAATCTTTCCAAAAATGGGGGTTGACTTATATTGTTGTCTTGAGTTTGGGGTCTAAATGAGGCTTCTCTAGGGTTTGCCTGTTACCCTAAGAAAGCTACTTGTCTGCAATTTGTAAAAACAATTCTTGCTTATTTACAGATCTAAACACACCTCAGTAAGTCGACATGAGTTTGTACTTCTGTTTCCCTCCAGATCTTAGTTACTTAATCATGTGACATTACATCATAGTTACATCAGAGGTACATTAGTATTGGGTGCTCCTGATGTTAACTTTTTACTCTACAGCAGTCTTGTCCAACATACGGCCTGCAGGCCCAATGTGGCCCGCAAAGCCCCTCTATGTGGTCCCCAGAACTAGTTTTCAAAATACTGGTCAAACAGGTAAGTTTGAATGGAAGATTCTGGAATTGCTCCTCCAATCACAGGCCATTTCTCTCCCATGTTTGCTGCTGATAGGCTCACTAGTGATCGGAGGAGCAACGAACACCAACGGCAGTGAGTCCTGGGCCTGGGGAGCGTGGATCAAGGAGTGGAGGTGCTGGAGAGCGTGGATAAGGGAGCGGAAGTACTGGAGATGGGGAGCAGGGCTCAGGCATCTGCTGGAGCGGGGTGTGAGACAGCCAGAGCGGAGTTTAGGTGAACTGGAGTGGGGCTCAGGCATCCAGGGTGGAGCGCAGGTGGACCAGAGCAGGGCCCAGGCAGCAGAGATGCCGGGTAGCGTAATCGAAGTGGAGGCGCCGGAGAGCAGGGCCCAAAGATGTCTGAGAAAGTGAGTGACTGGAGAGTGTGTGAAGCGGGGGATGGGGGCTTTGAGAGCGTGCGGTGAGGTGCTGAGAGTGTGTACGGGCGGTTTGAGAGAGAGGGTGTGAGGGGGCTTGGAGAGAGAGTGTGAGATGAGTGGAGAGAGAGTGTGGGGTGTGGAGCGAGAGTGTGAGGGGGTTGGAGAAAGAATGTAGGGGTTTGGAGAGAGAGTGTGAGAGGGGTAAGCGTGTGTGAGGGGGAGGGTAAGCATGTGTGAGGTGGGTGTGAGAGAGTGTGGGGGGGGTTGAGAGAGAGTGTGTGGGGGGTATTGAGAGAGAGTGTGTCGGGGGTTGGAGAGAGAGTGTGAGGTGGGTGGAGAGAGTGTGGAGGGGTGGAGAGAGGGTTTGGGGGGGGTGGAGAGATATTGTGGGGGGGTTGAGAAAGAGTGTGAGGCGGTTGGAGAGAGACTGTGGGAGGTGGAGAAAGAATGTGAGGGGATTGTGAGAAAGTGTGAGGGGGATGAGGGTGTGTGAGGTGAGTGTGTGGGGGGAGTTGAGAGAGAGTCTGAAGGGGGAAAGGGAGAGCTTGAGGGGGGCAGGTGAGCATGTGTGGGGGTTGAGAAAGAGTGTGGGAGGGAGGGTGAGAGAGTGTGGGAGGGAGGGTGAGAGAGTGTGGGGAGGACTGTGAGAAAGGAGAGGGAGAGAGAGAGAGAATATGAGGGGAGTGTTGTGCGAGCACAGAGTGTGTCTATAAGTCTGTCTCACTCCCAGTATCAGGGTTTTCATCCACCCTCACCCTTACACACCATCATGCACTCTCATCCACTCTCACAATGGGTGAGGGTGAGGGTGAGTGAGTGAACACCCTAAGACTGGGAGTGAACGGGACACACATTCACACTCACTATTATTACTCATTTTTTTGCTCAGTAAGGTGTTTCTTTTCTTACCTCAGTTTTATTTTGAAATTCACGTTTATTGTTGTGCCAAAGTATTTCCTTCTGAAATTTGCTCATTAGCCCCTTGAGTGAGAAAAATTTTGAAATGTAGCCCCCCCCATCTGAAAAGGTTGGACAAGCCTGCTCTACATATATGCCAAATATAAAATGTGAACCTCTGGTGTTGGTGCAGGAGGACCCATTTTATTTGTTCGTCCTCATGCACTGTCTGCTCTGTGTGGACATGTCTTAAACTCCCATGCATCTTCTTGGCAAAATGGCCCATATTGTCTGCTTGATCCCATGTGCTGACTTGTAAGGCGAGTGTAACCTAAAACATGTATCCCTGAGCTGAAAAATTCAGGCCAACTCCTAATGTGACTATAACCCTAAAAGTGCATTTATTAATGAAAAAATGGTGGGTGGTGCTGGGGGTGGGGAGGGGGGGTGCAGGGTGTGGTGAGGTTGATTTATATGTGAAGTTTAGGCATAAACATATATTTTGGTGCTAAAAAAATGGGTCGTCTTACATGCCAGGTTGACTTATACACTGCATTCTATGGTGTATAATTTTGTTGATCTAAGTTCAGTTGGTCTAGTTCACTTGTTCACTTGACTGAATTGCTCTACAGAGAGCACCATGGACTTGATGGGCCTAATGGCCTATTTATATGCCATAATGACGCTATGATTCCATGCAAAATTATCTGCCATTGGCTAACAGGTTGTCAATAAGCAATCAACTTCTGATTAAGACTACTCCACTGCTGCTCTAAAACACAAAAGAGATGGCTTCAGCTGTAATCAATTAACATATTTATTGCAGTGTAAGTCAATATCAGGACAATTTCCTGACAGTCAGATTCAGACCTTAAGAGGAAAAAGCATAGATCAGTGTCTGAAAAAATCGTGCACATCTCTGAAGTGTAATTCTGTACATTGATGACATTGGGAAGAACACTGCAATTTAAAACAACATTGGCAGCTTCTGGTTGTATTTCAGAAACAATTGGGTCATATCTGATAAAAGCAAAATACTGCAGGTGCTGGAAATCTGAAATAAAAACAGAAAATGCTGGAAAAACTCAGCAGGTCTGACAGCATCTGTGAAGAGAGAAACAAATGGGAGAATTTTCTCCATGTCGGGTGGGCTGGTCAGGAGCCGATCGCCACCCACAATCGGCTGCGTGCTGCCATTTTACACGGGCGGGCCAATTAAGGCTCACTCAGCGCTACCTGTGCGGATGGGGGGAGGGGGGAGGGTTGGGGCCTGTGCTCTTTCGCGCATGCACGCAAAATTTTAAATGAAGACTGATTAAAATGATTTAATGCGACAGTGTCACATGAGCTGGGACATGTTTATGAATGGTGTAAAAAATATTTATTTATTTAATAGAACCTTCAAGAAACCTCATCCTGCCCGTGGATGAGATTTCCTGAAAAATGTGCAGGCCGCTTGAGCTCTTCGCCTGCCCGCCAACCTTAAGGTTGAACGGGCAGCCCTGTCAATTATCTAAATTGGTCTCCTAATGGCCTTAACAGGCCTTTGGCAGTTCGGCGGGCACACAGCTGCCTCTGGCGCACACCCGCCGAATGAAAGATCAGAATGACACACGGTGATGTCAGGACGCACGCCCAACGTCACCGTGTGTCATTTTACGCGTTGACGTGCCAGGCCCGCCCCCACACGCCGACGTGAAAATTCAGAGTTAATGTTTTGAGTCTGTATGATTCTTCCTCAGAGCGATGTCTGGGTGATACCTGATCTGTGAGGCACTGCGGCTTGAAATGTGTTAGTGTGAATCCAAGCAGAAAACAACCTGCCCCTCTACCAATTGAAACCAAAATCAGATTCCATGTGCTAAATTTGCTACTGAGATCCTTTCACAGAAATGAACAAAAGATGTAAAATTGCTCCTTAGGTTTAGACTGGCTGCTAATTAGGGAACTCTGATGTATTGCATAAAACATGTTCTGGAAATGGTACCCAGCCTGTTCAAAGCAACAGACTGAAAAGCCTTTTGATTTTTGATGTGGATTTGCACATTCTCAAGCTTGACTAAGTATTCCATTCAATGCATCACTTCATCCAACAGTTACACATAGGGGGAATTTTAACCCCCAACAAAGTGGATGGCTTTGGCTTGGGTTAGGGGTGTGGTTTAAAGTGTGTAAAGTCTGAATCCAACTTCCAGCTTTAATGGAGGCAGGACGCGGAGGCTGCAACCCACTCTCAGGAGGCCTCAGGAAATCCGTCAACTAAACTGAAGCAATGGACTGCTAGGCAAGGATGGAAGTGCCTTTCCACTTAGCCACAGGATCCAGCATACCTTCCCCCGTAATTGAAAACCACACTCTCCTGACACTTTTGATCACCCCAACGAGGTGTCCGACCCCCATCCTCCACATCCTCCCAGCATCAGGCCTATCCCCCCCTCCCTGGCCTCTGACCTCCCCTCCCTCTTGGGACTCTGGATTGGAACCCTCCCCAGGACCATGGAATCAGATCCCAGCACCTGGGAAGCCTGGCATCAGCTCCCCATTCCCCCATACACACTGGAATCGGGTGTCTTCCAACCAGAGTTGGGGCCAGGATTTATCTGATTCTGTGCCCTCTCTCAAACTTCTCCATGCCCCACTGGAAATCAAGCCTGTCAATCGGGTGAGAAACTTGTCAGGGGTCACACTCATGTTGTGGAGTCGTGAGAAACCAACTTCCAGGTTTCCCACACAGAACCGGGGCACCCCTTCCCCACTAATCCAGCAGGTCAAGAAAGCTAAAAATCCCACTATGATCTTTCCCAAGTTGATAGTTCCTCATTGCTGGTTTGTGTTTTAACTCAGATGTGGACAACAGCACAGATGATAAAGTAAAGGTTAAGGACTGATATTTTAGTTATTGTATTCATATCCATTAAAATGTAATGAAAACAGAAGCATTTTTCACGCCATATTCTGACATTGGTCGGAGATTATTAAAATTGAAAATTAGCCACTCATATCAAGCTAGTAAAAGAGAGTAAACTTGATTTTCCTTTTTTTTGCATATGATTAATAATAATATAATAAATTGCGCACTCATTGGACATTTGTACTCAAAGGGTTAATATTGGTAAAATGTGCAATTTTTATTATAGCTGTGCTTTATACAAATGGATATAACTAGCAATAACTTCAGCCTCTGACTCATCTTTCACGAGTTCAATTAGAGGAACGACAACTTAATACAGTCCTTACTAAGGAATGAGCTAATTGTCAGCTCGACTTGAAGTTGCTTATTACGGCATAATCTGAGTTCAGGTCACTTCCTTTGGTTACTGCAAACATATTTTCTCATATGTAAATGAAACCAGTGCAGCTATTGAAAATATAACAAATTCCTTGTGATTACTATTCCATTCATTATTCACAATTTGAAGCCTGATGCTAATTAATTCTTTCTTCCTATCAAATTTGCTCAAACACATACTTAATCTAAGACTTACACAAGCCAAATCATAGCAAAGATAAAAGCAAAATACTGTGGATGCTGGAAATCTGAAAGAAAAACCAAAAATGCTGGAAAAACTCAGCAGGTCTGACGGCATCTGTAGAGGGAAAAACAGAGTTAATGTTTCAAGTCTGTGTGAAGCTTCTTCAGAGCTACAAATCATAGCAACGTTTATTTTGAGAAAAATTCCAAATTCCAGACATGAACAGACTGTACCAGTTCACAACTATTCAAAGCAATTTGGGAGTGATCACACTGTTGCGATCTTTAGCAAGCAATGGAACTCACATTACTTTAGACTATGCATGGCTGTCAACTGTGAAGCTGCTGAACCTGCATTTTTGAGGTGCACCACTAGGGGAGCAAATAAGTTAAAAGCAAAAAACTGCGGATGCTGGAAATCCAAAACAAAAACAAAAATACCTGGAAAAACTCAGCAGGTCTGACAGCATCTGCGAATCCGATATGGACTCGAAACGTTAACTGTATTCCGCAGATGCTGTCAGACCTGCTGAGTTTTTCCAGGTATTTTTGTTTTGTTGAGCAAATAAGCTACATTTACTCCAATTTACTGCAAATTGATAAAACACCTTCTACCTGTGACATAGGCAACTAAGGGATCAACACCTGAGCCAAGTTTTGAGGCCAAACTTAAATACAAAACTTCAAATTGGCTCTTTATAACCTACAAATTTGTCTATTTTTAAAATAGTTCAGGGCCAAGTTGACCTGATTATTAAACATAAAAACAAGATAAAGACATGATGGAAACACAAAATGTCTTACACACATCCCCTGTCTTCATCCCATTTCAAGTTTCCTCATCATTAAGAACAGCAATCACTGACAATTAGAGTTACAGTAACAAAACTCCATCAGTGATTGTTGATTTTTATTATTAACTGATTGTCTAAGGGGTCTGACACATCTTAACCATAGTAATATAATAGAGGTAGCTCTCTATTTTCCAGTGAGGGCATAAGCCTATACTAACTGAAATGAGGCGTAAGAAACACTTCTATTCTGTGGTGTAGGCAGATTTATTACTGAGGAAGGGACGGAGTTTGCATCTGAGCCCTGTTGAAGTAAAGCTGAGTGAGTCAGAGAATCACCAGTAATGGCTTCTCTTTCTGTTTCTGCACCATTTCCTCCGGTATCACCCAAGGATCTATCCTTGGCCCCTTCTTATTTTTCATTTATCCATGTGCCCCTCAAAATCTCCATTCCCTAGAAACGCACTCTGTCCCTCTCCCTGGTAACTATCTGAGGCTTAACCAGTCTGTTAACAATCTTGATGTCATATTTGACCTCAAGATGAGCTTCTGACAACATATCTGCACCATCACTAACACCAATTTCGAACTCTGTAGCATTGCCCTACTTCTCCCCTGTTTCAGCTCATCTGTTGCTGAAACTCATCCATGTCGTTGCTATCTCAAGACTATTCCAACATGCTTCTGGCTGACCTACCACTACCCTCCGTAAACTTGAGGTCATCCAAAACTCTGCTGTCCATACCCGAACTTGCATCAACTCCCGTTCACTCCTCACCCCTGTGCTCTTTGATTATATTGGCTCCTGATTAAGCAATTCCTCAATTTTAAATTCTCATTATTGTTATCAAATCCCTCCATGGCCTCACCCTTCCCTATCTCTGTAATCTCCTCCAGCCACACAACAATCTGAGATATCTGTACTTCTCTGATTCTGGTCCCTTGAGTAACCCCTATGTTAATTACTCTACCATTGGTGACTGTGCCTTTAGCTGCCAAGGCCCTAAAGCTCTAGTGTTCCCTCCCTAAACCTCTCCACCCCTCTACCTCTTTTTCCCCTTTAAGATGATCCTTAAAACTTCATTGACCAACCTTTTGGCTATTTATCCTAAGATTACAAAATGTGGCTCAATGTCAAATTTTGTTTTACAATGCTCATATGAAGTGCCTTCAGACATTTATTACATTAAAAATGCTCCATAAATACACATTCTTCTTGTGTATCTTCTCACATTAGTAGGAGGTTACAGAGAAAGAGAAGATTAAGACCAGAATCTCAAATGTTATTTTCTGGGCAACAAGGAGTTGGGATGATGGCAATGCAATTTGGGACATTTTGTTATGTTAAAAGATGCATTATAAGTACACATTATGTATTGTTGTTATGCATCATTGCTCCTAAAAGTAGAATGACATGGAAACAACTAAGATTGTGACCCAGGACAGCCCTTTGCTGGCAAATCAAATTTAGACTGGTAAAATCAAATCCAACAGAAATTTCCTCCTGAAAATACTCAATACAAAAACCTAAACTCAACCTACCCTATAAAACCGTCCATGCTTTATTGATTTGATTCATAAGTAATAGAAATATTAATTTAGATAAGGCAAGTGATTTGGACACTGTAAGATGTCCTGTGACAAATTCTACAAACAATTCTGCAGTTTGTAAGTGCAGCATAGTTTGTTGCTCAAGTAGCACAATTTGGCAGGAAGAATTCCAGAAGCAGTGAAAATGCCAGTCTGAGTGGATTTCAGGAATAAATCACTTAGCACAGCAGTTCGCTTGCACTGTTAATGGGTCATGGATAACAGTTTTCCTAGTATAAGACACATATTTCAAACATAGTTTGAAGGTTTATCTGAATTGCCATTGTATCTGAGTGTGAGACATCTACAGGAATTTCAGTCTGCAAAATGTGTTTAGGCTGCCTCAGTTGCAGAGCAAGAACTTTTCAGGTTGGCAACAGGCAGGATATTTATGTTAAATAAAAACAGATTTTAAAAAATCTCAAAAAACCAGTGTTCAGAAACAGATGCGTTGCTGAAAACTCACCTTCCCATGGGTGTAGCTGAGGGTATTTTCTCCAACTTTGCACTTCAATCTTCCAGGCAGCCAATAAGTACAGCAATAGCATAATTACCAGTGGAACCTGATGTATTTCTTTCCAAACAGCAAGACTGAACTGACGCCTTAAGTAAATTCTTCAGGTTACAAAGAGTAACAACTACAGTGGACTCACCTTCAGTTTTCCTTTCCTTTTCTGAAAGTTTCAGTATTACTTCTTGACATCACCGTTTCAAGGTGAACCAACATTAAGCTTTCTTAAACTTAGTCATTTTCAGTTAGGTTGTCAGGAAATGGCCGATTCAAAACACTTTCATGTTATTAAAGAACTGATGTAATGTAAATCTGCCATCAAATTCCTACCCTTGAATGGATTTCACTGCCAATAGTATATTGGAGCAAAGTTGGTTTCAATGGGACCTTACTCCAAATGTTGTGCAAAATTGAAGAGTATGTGGTCTTCTTCCACAAGTAAGCTGATGACTTCCAACTCTACCTCTCCACTTTCTCTTTATATGTATTCACTGGTCCAACATCCAGCTTTGGGTGAGCTTCAAATTTCCTCCAGTATACACTGTGCAAAATCAAAGTAATTGTTTTTGGCATTCATAAATTCCAATCTGCTCCTTGGACATTGTCTCAGATTGAACTGAATAGTTTACAGCTTTGGGATCTGATTCAATCCAAGGTGAACTACTGACCCTATAACCACCATCCTAAAAACTGCCCAACTTTCACCTTCATAACATAGCCCACCTCCACTCATGCCTTGCCCAGAATGAAAAAACAGTAAAAACTGGGAAATAAGAATAGTGGTTCGAACTGGTCTTGTATACCTTAAAATAGAACATCAGTAAAAACTGGGAAATAAGAATAGTGGTTCGAACTGGTCTTGTATACCTTAAAATAGAACACCAGTAAAAACTGGGAAATAAGAGTACTGGTCCAAACTGTTTTTTCCTTCTGGGTGGTCAATCTGCATGCAGGCCTTTGTCAGCTCCAAGCTTAAGCATTCCAATGCAATTCTGGCCCTCTTCCCATCCTCCATGCTCTTTGGGATGGATTGCCTGAGGTCAGAGGTTCAGCTTGAAATGGAATCAGATGCCAAGGTTGTGAACAATCTGATTCACCCAAAAACAACAGCCAGGGTGGAGGAATCAGACTCAGGTTTGAAATTTGTGACGGGGCCAAATAAACTTTCATCTTACAGATGCTTCCCTGGAGGAAATGAAACTCATCCAAAACCTGCTTCCCATATTTTACACTATCCATATTCTGTGCTACCAAGTCCCCTCACCCTTCACTTCAGTCTCTGATGACCTGTATTAGCCCTGGAATTCCAATTTAAAATTCTAATCCTGTTGTTCAAATTACTATATGGCCCCACTCTTTTCTACTTCTGCAACCTCCTTCAAAGCTCTAGCTTGATTCCTTGTGCCTCCCCCAATGGCAGCTCTGTCTTCAGCTAAGCCTCACACTCTTCATTCCCTTAGTAAATCCTCTGTCCCTCTTCCTTAATTACCCTTCTTGAAACGCACCTCTTTCACCACATTTTTGGTCACTGTCCCAGATCCTCCAATGCTTGAGCATTCATCTTTGTGTAATTTATAGCCGGGGTTTTGCCCTCATCGGGCAGGCTTGGCAGGGGTGGGCAGGAGGCGTCGTGAAGCCAATTAAGGCCCGCCCAGCATGAAATGCGTGCTGCAACACTCATCGCTGTGTGGGGGGAGAGGGGGGCGTAGGAGGGCGAGCGGAGAACTTCATGCACGCGTGCAGGAAAAGCTTCTTGAGGCACAGAGCTGCCTCAGGGAGATGAAGATATAAAAAATTAAAAATAAAGAATTTTAAGGTGTTAAAAAGCATGTGACTCTGTCACATGAGCAGGGACATGCTATAAATTAGTATAATAATTTTTTTTATTGACAGATCGAAACCTCATCCCACCCGTGGATGAGGTTTTGCAAAAAATGCAAAGGCCACTTGGCCTTTTCGCCTGCCCGCCAACTTTAAGCGAAACATTTAATTAAATTAGATTGTTAATGGTCTTAAAAGGCCTGCTAATTGTCGGCGGGCGTGCTGCCAACTTCCGATGCCTTATTTTCCAGTTTCAGTGTTTGGCTTTCTCTTGACATTCAGGTAGAGCACCTAAGCAAAACAGGCAGCACCTTAATTACAACATGATAAGTGATCAGCAGAGGGGGTAGAAGTTACAGACACAAAAAGGAAATAACTGAAGAGATGTCCCTGACATGTGAGGATTGGGGAAACACAAAAATCACTATTGATTAGGCATAGGGATCATATTGGCTTTCGGGAGATAAGGAGCTTGACATGATATTGGAAGCAGAAGTGACCATCTCAGGCAACATAATAAGAAGAGCCTAGCTTGGCAAACATAATGAGAAGAGCCTAGCTTGGCAAACATGACGCTATCATAACATACAATCCAAGTGATACAGAGTAGAACATTAGATTTTGGAACATATATCGCTCCCCAGCCCAGAAATAGTGCAAATAAATTCTACCTTTAAAGTTAGTTATGTAAAATGTGTGTACAAATTTAATGAGCCATCAATAACTTACAATGCACCTAACTGGTGTAGTGGTTTCAAACATTTGTTTCAGACCTAGGTTTAAATCCAACATGAATTGATAGACATAAATCATCCAATAGCTACCCTGGTGCCTTAGCTGGTGAAACAGTGAGTAACTGGTCCACATAGATCAAGACAAGTTCAAATTCAATTCCCAGTCTGCAGATTTAAAACTTCAGTCAAGATTGTAGCAGGAATGCTCTAATTGGTTTTGGCATCCTGAGTTAAGGGACAGAAACATGGAGCAGGGTTTCAACTAATCAATATTCAGTAATCATAAATGGACGTGTCTGTGTGTGTGTGTGTGTGTTTGTGTGTATTGAGGCTGTGAGGGCAGGATGAAGCTACATCTTTGATTTGTTCCTTATTCCCCAAATCCCTTTCCTCAGTGGTGGCAGAATAAGCTGTTGCCTCCTCATGTCTGGATGCATAGCCACATGGGCAAAGTATTAGTGCCAATGAAATGGCATTCCAGGAAAAATTCAAAGGGTAAGTTGGAAAAGGGAGAAATTAATGGAAAAAGGAAAAAAATATTGTCTGACAATTGGACAGACAGTAAAAGTGTTCAAGGGATTTGATAGAGTAAACAAGGAAAAACTGTTTCATGTGGCAAAGTGCCTGTAAACAGAGGACACAAATTTAAGGTAATTGTTAAAACTACCAGAGGTGACATGAGGAAAACATGTTTTTAAAACACAGAAGCAGAATTAATAATAACTTTCAAAAGGGAATTGGATAAATATTTTGGCCTGGATTTTTCCTACGGCAGGCGGGTTGGGCAGCAGTGGGCGGGCGCTACCCGCGATCGGCTGCACACCGCCATTTTACACGGGTGGGCGTAATATGTGGCCGGTAGTGCTCAGCGCTACCTGTGCAGGCGGAGGTAGGGGGGAGAGTTGGGACCTGCGTGAAAGAGTGCAGCAATCTCCCTGTGGCATGGAGCTGCCTCGGGGAGATTAAATAGATAATAAGAGTTTAATAAAAGATGTAAAAATTTATTTAAATATGTCCCCTCATGTGACAGTGTCAAATGAGTTGGGACATGTTTGTAAAGATGGGAAAATTCATTTATTGATTTTATAAAAGCTTCAGGAAACCTCATCCCGCCCGTGGATGAGGTTTCCTGGAAAACGCGAAGGCTGCTTGGGCTTTTTGGCTGCCCGCCAACCTTAAGGTCGGACTGGCAGCATTCTTAACGAGTTTAATTACTTTCTTAATGGCCTTAATAGGCCATTGACATTTCAGCGGGTGCGCAGCCGACTCCAGCGTGCGCCCGCCCAACGAAATATCACGATAGTGTGCGAGGATGTCGGGATTCAAGCCTGACGTCATCGCGCATCATTTCACACGTCAGCATGTCGGCCCGCCCCCGCACGCCGACCTGAAGATTCAGCCCTTGAAGTGGGAAAAAAATTGCACGGCCCTGGGGAAAGAGCAGGGGAGTGTGATAATTCTTCTAAAGAGCACAGGCACAATGAGCTGCATGGCTTCCTTTTGTTCTATGTCATTCGATGATTTAGTGGGTAAATGAGCTTGGGGTGTCAAAAATCAACTCATAGTGGCCACATATCAACTACCATTAATCTGTATAAAATGATCATTTCGGAGTTTGGGTGGGAAATTAAATTGTTTCACTGTGAAGTAGAGGGTGCTACATGAAGACCGGAGTTCAGGCGCAGCTAGAGAGGGAGCTGTAGCTCCGCTTAGCTTGGCATGGAAGTGCTCCAAATCAATAATGCCTACAGGAATGGAAAGTGTTGCCTTCTCCACCCAAAATCTCTCCAAAAATGCGATAAGGACTATTTAGTAAAATGTACTACATTGTATCATCAATTTTGGCATCAAATCACATTGAGGAGATCTGGGTACTCAGAACTCAGTGTGCGTGTACTGCAAGCTTCAAATAGAGTCTTGTATCTTACTATGGAGATGGCTGAACTTTGTAGAGGGACTGAATCCTGCATGGTAATGAAAATAGTTGTGTTTTGTTCCTGTTTCATTGAGCATTACATCTGGAATACTGTGGCTTTATTCAACAATCTACACTCATGCACTGCCAAGCAGCCAAATTGGATAATACGAGTACTAACATTTAATTCTGATGGTGGGTGTCTTTCATGCTTTTATGTTCAAAGTTCATTTGAAAACTTCTGGGAGCCAACTCTTGATTCTTTAAAGGCTATTTAATTCAACTATCCCTTATAGCACATGGTTTACCCAGGTCATTTTGAAAGAGTTACAAATACTGTTCTGTTCTCTCTCATAAACATTGCATATTTAGCTGTAGCATAAAAATTTAACTGACATTTGAGGAGGGCTGCAATTAACACAAATGCCGTTATTATTGCACTAAGCTGTTTCGCTTTAACAGATTGCAGTTCAAATTATACTTAGTACAGTTGCATAAAAAGAAGATATTTATTTATGACGTTGGAATTTCACACTCGGCTAAAGCGAACAAAGCAAATTCATAAATAGTTGCTTGGTGGTACAGAACTTGAATAGTGCTGATAAGAGAGACATGTTGCTGATTAAAGCTCTTTGTCTTACCCTCACCAGAACAAATGCAAGAAAGCCGAATTTCAAACGGTCACAACTATGCAGTGGCGATGTGAGAATTATTTTCCACTATTAGAATGCTGCCGTCAGTCCAAAAAAAAATTCCCGCCTACCACACAATTGAGCAACACCATTTATGAATTTCAGTGCCACTTTGATGCCAGGTATGTAGGCCGTAAGTCTCAATGATTGAGCAAATGTTCCTCTGTAATAAGCAGAGTACAGACCATACTCATACCAGCCTGCACTTGCAAAACCCAAAACAAAATGTCTGCTGTTAGATGTGATCCTGCAATTGGGCAGCACTTGCTTAACAATCCTGAGAGTGTTAATAGATAAATTAATAACCAATTTAAAATAATCAGTCAAGCTTGTAACATGGCTCATTTACGCTTGCTGGAAGCAACAAACATTCATCTTTGCATCTTTTTTGAATTAGCTGGAAGCATGCAGCCTAGAATTCCCCTTTGTTTTCTTCAGGGTAACGCCTTGGTCAAAATCGACTTGCCAACCAATCAGCACCCTTTACTCCTGTAGTATAAATTGTTGTGACTGTTCGAAATTTTGCATTCTTGCAATTGTCCTAATGAGTGCAAGAAGAAAAGCTTTGGCAACATGTCTTTTTAATCAGCAAAATTCATAAATATTATAAAAATGGAAATGCCAATAATAGGCATCTCACTATTTTCTTTAATTTATATCACAAGGGGGGGAAGTTGGCAGCTTAAATTTCACAGATTTTGTGAACCTATGGCTGGGATTTTATGGGACCAGGTGGGAAATGGAAAGCAGAACTGGAAGCAAGTGCTGAAGGCCCTCCTGCTCGAGCCTCCATAGAAATCTTGTATCAGTTGGCCAACTAGCGTCCAGCAGGCAGGGTAGCTGACCATTCAGTGGCTGGAGGTGGGCACTGAGACAGCGGCCACACCATCACCCGCTGCCAGCATCCGAGCCCTGATATGAATGGTCATTGCTTTATCAATCTTCCTAGCAACCATCCTCCGAAGACACAGGTCTACAATATTCCAGCCCCAGTGACCCTTTCAGCATCCAATCGCCAGTGACTCCTTCAGCGTCCAGTCACCAGTGACCTCTCCAGCATCCAGTCACCAGTGACCTTTCCAGCATCCATTCACCAGCGATCCCTCCAGCATCCGTTCACCAGCGATCACTTCAGCATCCAGTCACCAGTGGCCGCTCCAGCATCCAGTCACCAATGACCCCTCCAGCATCCAGTCACCAGTGGCCGCTCCAGCATCCAGTCACCAGTGACGCCTCCAGCATCCAGTCACCAGTGACGCCTCCAGCATCCAGTCACTAGTAACCCCTCCAGCATCCAGTCACCAGTGGCCTCTCCAGCATCCAGTCACTAGTAACCCCTCCAGCATCCAGTCACCAGTGGCTGCTCCAGCATCCAGTCACGAGTGACCCCTCCAGCATCCAGTCACGAGTGACCCCTCCAGCATCCAGTCACCAGTGGCCGCTCCAGCACCCAGTCACGAGTGACCCCTCCAGCATCCAGTCACCAGTGACCCCTCCAGCATCCAGTCACTAGTGGCCTCTCCAGCATCCAGTCACAAGTGACCCCTCCAGCACCCAGTCACCAGTGACCCCTCCAGCATCCAGTCACCAGTGACCCCTCCAGCACCCAGTGACCCCTCCAGCATCCAGTCACCAGTGACCCCTTTAGCATCCAGTCACCAGTGACCCTTCCAGCATCCAGTCACCAGTGACCCTTCCAGCATCCAGTCACCAGTGACCCTTCCAGCATCCAGTCACCAGTGACCCCTCCAGCATCCAGTCACCAGTGACCCTTCCAGCATCCAGTCACTAGTAACCCTTCCAGCATCCAGTCACCAGTGACCCTTCTAGCATCCAGTCACCAGTGACCCTTCTAGCATCCAGTCACCAGTGACCCAGCATCCAGTCACCAGTGACCCCTCCAGCATCCAGTCACCAGTGACCCCTCCAGCATCCAGTCATCAGTGGCCTCTCCAGCATCCAGTCACCAGTGACCCCTCCAGCATCCAGTCACCAGTGACCCAGCATCCAGTCACCAGTGACCTCTCCAACATCCAGTCACCAGTGACCTCTCCAGCATCCAGTCACCAGTGACCCCTCCAGCATCCAGTCACCAGTGACCCAGCATCCAGTCACCAGTGACCCAGCATCCAGTCACCAGTGACCTCTCCAGCATCCAGTCACCAGTGACCCCTCCAGCATCCAGCTATCTGTGACCCCTCCAGCATCTTGTAACTAGTGACTTCTGCAGTGTCCTCAGAAGAAAACCGCAGGAGAATTGCACTTGCTGGCATGGCAAAAGCAAGATCCGGGTGGCTCTATGGTTCACTGATGATTCCTCCAGTCTACTCGGGAAAGGCAGTGTTCCTCTTCCCCAAGGACAGAAACAAGCAAGCCTGGGCGGAGGGTGCACAAGAGGTCAGCAGTCATGGGGTCGTCCAGAGAACCTGGCTGCAGTGCTGCAAGCACATCAACAACCTTCTCTGTTATGTAAGGGTGAATATCCTACCTCAGTTCCCTTTGGGGAGCAGCAAATGGATAAGTATGAGGG
The DNA here is from genome assembly GCF_964194155.1 of Cetorhinus maximus. Taxonomy (NCBI): domain Eukaryota; kingdom Metazoa; phylum Chordata; class Chondrichthyes; order Lamniformes; family Cetorhinidae; genus Cetorhinus; species Cetorhinus maximus. The sequence continues at coordinate 35,485,285 of NC_135902.1, forward strand.
CGTGGATGATGGAGAGGGTGAGCTGCCATGGCGGTAATAATGAGGTCAGACTGAAGCATTTCCTTGTCAAGGAATGGCTACAGCTCTGTCAAGGGGCATGAGTCGGGTACCACTAATCTTCGCAAGGTGGCTTCAGAGTGGCCTATGCCACAGACATACCATTGGCCACAGACACAGCAGCAAGACTTGTGTTCGCTCTGGTATGGCTAACGTTGTTCTGCCACGCTCCTGTGCAGGTGGGCACAGGACACGAGGAAGAGGGCCCAACCGATGAAGGAGTTCCAATCATAGCCATCCTGACGTCCATGGACAAGGGGCTCTAGAGCTAGTTGGCCATCAGGGTGGCTGGTCCATTGTGGGCAATGAGGCTGGAGTTCAGTCACAGGAGGGTGAGTGGCCTCATCACCAAGCACAAGGGAAGCCTCAGGCGAGTGTGAGGGATGATGCTCATGTGTCCTCCAAAGTGCAGACATCAATGTGAGATGCAGCTTACTGGGCTCCTTTCTGAAGGAGCAAGAAACACTGATCATTCTGTTCTCTCTCAGGTCAACCACTAGATCAGAGAGCTGCCATCTCTGAGGATGCAGCATCATATTATTCCCCCACACCCTCCACCAGTGCAGATACAGGTGGGTATACACTCGTGAGTAGACTTGAGTTCACAATCTGGCACCAGCACCACACACACGCTTGACCAGCTGTCAGAGGCTGTGACAACCAAGGTCACTGCCACTCAGAAGAGTGAGAGGCCAGGCCCATGCTGAGCCCCATATTAATGACATGCCTCTGGAGCCTGCTGTGAGATGGCAGATGCTGGAAATCCAGTGTAAGGTGTGTGAAGATATGGTGGAGCTTCCAGAGGTATCCATCCTGGCTCGGACAGTACAATTTTCCATCCAGCCCATGAGTATTGCAATCTCCCTCTCATCCGTGTGCATAGTATCCTCCATGGAGAGACTGGCAACTCCCATGGAGAGTATCATTCAGCAGGCCAGTCAGTGGATGCCAGAGGTGCATGCAGAAACATAGGCCACCACCTTGCTCATGAGCTCAATGGAGCAGTGGCAAGGTGAGAGGAGATTGAAGCACCTGGAGTATCCACCAACTCCTCATCCATTTCAGGTTAACAGAGAGGTACAATGTGCCTTGTGAGGGAGGAGGAGCAGCTGCCTTCTGCTTCTGGGGGCTCCTCTCATGGCACTCCTGACATGGTCAGCAACTCCTCAGTCCCTCTGCCAGTGACACCAGTGCCTCAAGTTTCCACCATGACAGAGGAGGCTCCTGCACCTGTCCAGGAGCTGTTCAGCATGCTTGGACCTCAAGGGCTCAGGCAGGCAGAGGACAGCCACCAAGGTCATCCCAGGTTAGGAGGCAGCGTGGTCAGCAGTCTGCATCCACCACAGCTAGCAGAAAAGAGGGAGAACTATGTGGGAGCACATGTAAAAGAATTAAGAAAACACAATGATGCACTTGGGCCTCATGGGTTCCTATCCAGTTAATGATTCTCTGCTTGTGTGCGATGATTTATGTAATAAATATCTGATTTGGTTTTTCAAAGTTTTCATCTATTGTTGGTGGCCCTCTGGCAGTGCAAGAGTTGACGCACAGGCTGGCTGTGGGCTCATCTTTTGCACATTACAGAAGCACCAGGTCCCAATGGGCGAGGGAGGTTTGTGTTTACAGCAGGAGCGAATTGCATTAGTGTAGGGGGAATGTGGATTTTTATTTGGCTAGTTAGCTACAATGGCAAGGGTCAGCCGGAACGAGTGAGGATAAGTGCCCCCTGAGCATCCTTATCGAGCTATTTCTTGGCACTCTCCAAATGGCCTCCCATATTGGTCAGGATGGTGCAGCTTGTCATCAACTGAGGTCACCTCACATTCTACTATGCCTTCAGAAGCCAGGGCCTCCCCGCTCTGTAGTGCCAGATTGTGTGAAGCACAACTGGCCACCACAATCCAAGAGACCCTTGCTGGGGCATATAGAAGAGGCCCACCCAATCAATCCAGGCACCAGAATTCCATTTTGAGAAAACTGATGGTCTGCTCATTGGTAGCTTTGGTCACCATGTGGCTGGTGTTATAGTGCTCCTCTGCTTTTGTCCTAGGGTCCTCACTGATATAGGTAGCCATCTCTTCAGTGGGTAACCTTTGTTGGAAAGTATCCATCCTTGATGGCACACAGTGGGGATAAAAAGGTGTGGCACATGGGAATGGCAGAGAATATAAACGTTGTGGCTTCTCCCAGGGTAACATACACATACCTGCAGGATCTACTGGTTGTGGTCACAGAGGAGCTGCACGTTATGGGAATGAAATCCTTCCCCGTGAAGGCCGCTGGCTGGCCTGCAGGAGCTTTGATGGCTTCATGCATGCAGTCTATCACACCTTGCACCAGAGGGAAGCCAGCAATGGGTTCAAATTTTCTGGCTCTCTCGATCTGACTATCCACATCAGTTTGTTCGTTTATGTACTGCTTGGTCCTTGTGAACAGGGCACCTGCCGCTGCCTTGATGGAGTTATGAGTGACTGATTGGGAGATGCTGCACATGTCTCCAGAATGAATCTGAGGCACACAACTTCAGGGTCACAAGCTTGGCACCCACTGGCATCGGACGACGACCATACAACCAGAGTTCACCTCCTCCACCATCATTGTGCACAGATCGGTCACAGGTTCTTGGGCGAGGCGCAGTCTTCAGCAATACTGCACTCCATCATCTGCAGGTGGCTCATCTTTTGTCTGTATACCATGGCCACAGGATACTTTCATTCCACATTACTGCTTTCCCCATCACAAGGCTGTCCTTGCCCAATCTGTGTGCATGCATCTCCCCCCTGCCACCCTAAGGTTTTTCTCTTTGCTGGAGGGCTCTTCTCTGGAATGTACAATGACTGGGCCAAACTGCCAGTAGTTGGTGCGATGCTGCCCAACCCACACCCTCTCAGGCCCTCTCCAGTGAGCACCCTGCCAGGAGCATTATCTCGTTAAGGAAGCCTTAACCCCAAGTCAATGGCTGTCCAATCCCTTTCAAGCACAGCTGCTGAGTGTAACAATGACAAAATCTGTTGCCCTGTTGCCACCCTTTAAAAGCTGCCAAGGCTCCAAAGCTCCATGTCCCCCTTGTATTTACCATTAAATCTGGAAGGGTGCTTAAGTGCCATTCGGTTGCGGATTTTGAAACATGAGAGGTGCCCCCACGCAACTTACAACCAACCGTTCAGAGGAGGGGGTGGGCGACCTGACACCTTTCCCTCACCTCAATTTCCATTTTGTCATTTTCTGAAGCATAAAATACCAGCCCATGTTGCTAAAAAGGGAAAAAAATACAAAGGAAAGACTTGTCCCTAGATAGGACAAGAGTGTTTTAAAAAACTATCTATTAAATCACCAATATTAACCAGATCAACATACACATTAAGATCAGATTTAGTACAATGCAATTACCTTTACTGTGCCTTGAGGGACACATTTAGCATGATAGTTAAGAAATTACTTTCTGTCAACAATACTAAAAAACATTTGATCATTCTTTAGTGCAAAGAGGGTCTGTTTTGAATTTTCACAGGAACAAACTTTATAGAAATGCCTTTATATGAAAATCCAGCTCAAGATCCTCATAAATAATATTTATCATAAAATTCTCTACAGATTTAATCTGTGAAACCTCTCCTTTGCTATTATGAAACAGATCACTGTCACCAGTGATGTCCATATAGGTGCACTTTTGTCGATCACAATTTCTTTTTATCAAGCAAGAAATTCCCAGTGAAACAAGAGTCTACATTTCCTCAGCGAGGGGTCACACATCTGTGCTCAATATCCTCTACAAAACCAGTTTAACCCTCAGTGGGAGTTTGTGCTTTAATTGGAGTTTACTTGAAAGAGGTCAAAGCAATGGCCCCACTCCCCAGCAGTGCTGTGTGACTTCATACTTCAGAGGCCGAAGGAGGTATTTGTCAGTTGTTATGTATTCCGCCTACGCACTGGATAAGAGCACAGTACAGTGACAGGCACAAGGCAACTTAGACCAACCCTCTCTGAAGTGTCTGTCACTAATCCTCAGAATTCTCAAGCAGCTGTGCAGCCACCCATCGGTGCCAGAGAGGAAAGAAATCAGAGAGAAAAGAACTTACAAAGAGAATTTGAAACCAGGTTCTTTGTATAGGTATATCTGATTGAAAGGAGAGTTACATAACTCTCAACATTACTACCATTGAACTTTGCATACTTGTAAATATCCATTTTATTAATTTAATTTCATATTAATTGAGTCAGTTCGGGTCAAACCACCATCCACAATCTATTAATCTGAAGGCTTTAACTAGCGTTTACCAGCATACCTATCAATCATTAGTGTCTTAAAGACCACCTAGTGTCAATTCAATAGGGACTTGATGATAGAAGTGAACATACGAACAAACATTTGACCTCCAGAACCTAGTTCCAAAGGTGGCATGTAACATGCACAAATACTTCACATATATGCCCAAATAACATGTATATACACTTTAATAATTTGGGTGTGTGTGAGTTGAAAAACGTACGATAACATCTTGACTGGAATTATTTCTCAGCAACCTTGTCACAGTAACGGGTGAAGAAAATTGGCTCATCGCAATGAGAAAATGCTATGGTCAGTAAAAAATCCAATCGTCCAAATTCATGTAGCACACAGGAGAAATGAACAAGGCTTATGCTGTTGATAAAGTTCAACCCTTGCAAATGAAGAATTTAACAATCATGCAACATTTTATCCAGAGGAAATATCACAAGTCAACAAAAATGAATGTCTCAAGTCGTACAGCGCAAAATCTGTATCTATGCATGGAAAGGATCTTCAAGTGACACTTTTTAAGAAGTGTTTATTACAGTTCAGCAGCAAGAAATAGCTCAATATTAGATTTTTTTTTACATTGTGGTCAGTTTCAGGATTTTTAAAACTTGGTTGCAAATTCTAACATTCATCGATACTTCAAACTGTCACCTAAACTCTATCAACTTGCTCGAGATATAATGACATTTTGTCATGAAAAGAAATGCTTCAATTTGAGTACAAGAAAGGAAATATTTTACAAGAAAGCTGTCATCAAGCAAAGACTAACAAAGAGATTTTGACATCCATCGCCAGGCATGTCTTTTTTGATCTTCCTGCCCCCATCCCTGAAAGAGAAGTCACTAGTTAATAGTGACAACTAACCAATGCATTCTTGGCTCAAAAGTTATTTTTGATCCTTGGGATGGGGATTATACATTGAAGCAGTATTTATTCACCATCCCTTACTGCCCTGAGGGCAATAAGAGGCAACTACATAGTCTGCAAAGACTAGAGTCATATTCCCTTCCTTGAAGGACATTCGTGAACCAGTAGCGTTTTTACAATAATTCAGGAGCTTTCATGGACAATTTGTCCTGATATAGGCCACATGCTAACCGTACTGTTTCACAACCTTACCAGGTTGTAATTTGAATTTACAATAGCCTATACTGTAACCACTGCTGTAGCTAACACCAGGAGTTTTTCCATGATCATCAAGTTGAGCAGCACAGCTCACTGTAAAATGTGCGAATATACAGTCACCACCCTGCAGACATCAGCATGGGCACACATGCTCAATTGCACACACTGCCAGTAAATCCACCAGTTAGGGGTTTGAACAGCTTTACATTTGTACATATCTACAAATCAGTAGGAATAAAACCTGGATATATAAGCCAATATTTCCATACCTTGCTTTTAATTTTTGTATTCCTCCCACAGTTGTTCCAAAGTTTCCCAACAGCTACACTATAGACACTGCTCTTGCCAGATTGAAGGACCAATGCAAGACAGCATTAACTAGAACAGTTGTATTGCAATAGACAATGCCTATAAAAATTCCACCATCTGATAATTAAAGAGCATTCATGTTTATTTGTTTCAGTTTATGATATCTGGTATTCAGTTGCTGTTTTATAATTCGTCCTAACTAATGGCTAAGAAGTTTAAATATTGGCAGAAATGCAAAATGCATAATATTATATATTTGGCTATAGCATAAATGCTTAAAATACAAGTCATTTACCCACCTGACTGATGCATCTACTTTGGAAGTGGCAATCCTATCCTGTTCACAATGATTGGGTAACAGTGATGCTTACAGAAACTGCATTGGACATAAAGAATTTGATTAAAGGTATTTGAACTTCCATCACAGTCAAAGATATCACCTGAACAATCTTCATAGCACCTAACCCTTCTATTACCAGGAGTTGTTAGTGAAATTAGTGGTAAATTTAATTTTGTGTATTTGTTCTACTTTGACGATAGCACTAACAAAGACACGAAAATATAGGATTGTTTAAAGTTTTGTATATTTTTGTCCAATTTCCTTTTGACTACAAAAAACTGTCAACAATAATACTTAAAGGTAATAAATCGCTATTAGAGGAAAACAATCCACTGAACAAATGTTGCCATGAATTTACAAGATATCTTGCTATACACACTAAAACAAGCTTCAAAGATAGATATTTATAAAATGCCCTTGTGAGCAGAAGAATAAAATTATTCTCCAGATTCGCATTTTTAAATCTGCTTCAGCTATCATCATATTTGTATCTGTCTGGGAACATGAATGCCACAATGAGACAGCATATCCACATCTCATGGAGAAAAACACTACCACGTCATGGTGTAACACAAATGCAACTAAGGTTAACATTTAACTGGACAATCAAAGGCAAATTCAAGGATAAAAGATAAAGTGAAACACAATTAAATCTATAAGATGTACTATGGTTAGTTTCTTGTAAAGACCATGATCTGCTCAATGAATACAAATGACAAAAATACAACTGTTGTTTTCATATGTGACAACTAGTCCCAATTCTCACCTCCTTGCTCTAGGTTCCAATTCCACATTGTGGTTTCTTGGAGCTCAATTACAAAAAAGGCTTTCTCAATGTAAGAATACGGGCACCTGAATAACAAACCTAACTTAATTCTTTATTGTTGTGACTTATCCTATAGCTATTATAAAACTATATACATTTCCATCCATGTAAAGGTTTATTTTGGGGTGTCAAGAAAAGCCAAGTAATTGCATAGTCACAATGCTCATCTGAGGGGCTCTTGCAAAGTTGAAAGCAACAGGTTTCTGGTGGGATGCAGCCAGTGTGCCACTCATCTTTCAGCTTTCAAAAAATAATCCACTGGAATATATTCAGCTTGTTTCTAAAAGTGAACAATCACAGTGGTAACAGGTATATGGGTCACAACAGCACTGCTGTGTTCAGCTATGCATAAATTCATCACATGACAATATAAGCATGCCTCAGGTTAAGTGAGGGCACAGACTGAAACTGTAGTCAATAGCTATGCACTCAAATATTTTTTGGGTTACTATACAGGGCTCAAGTAGCATATTTATATTTCTGGGAACAGTATTTATTAAAACCAAATGATGTAAATGAACATTTCTTCCCAGTACTAATTTTTCTACTGCAATACTTCAAGAAATCAGGCATTAATACTGTGACAGCAGCAGCAACACATCTGGGCTGAAATAAATAAATACTGCAATGTGTTCATTTATTCAGAGAATATGTACATTTCTCTAATTCAACTTGGTAAAGTAATGTGCAGCATTATAAAACCCAAGACTGCTGAGGTGGCAAAGCGTTAGACTTTCAGAAAGTCTTAGAAATTGATAGAAAGTATTTTCTTCTGCATCTTATATGGTCTTATGATCCCTGTGGGGGTACCGTAAACCACAATAACTAAATTTACTGAATGACTCCCAAATGAAGAAAGTACCAACAACATTCCACTTTTTGTAGATTCTACTTGAACACAAATCAGAACCAATGCAATTTACACATGAATTAACAGGCAAATAATACTTCAAATAAAAGAGGCAAATTTTAGATTAAATAGCCAATACAACAAAGGTACAACTTACACAACCACAAGCATCTGCATCATTCCCTGCACATCTGTGGCACCCTGTGCAATCTCTTTTCTAACTCGGCCTCTGGTACGTAGGAGCTCTCACTTTCCAACTCAATTGATTCGGTCCTCAAGTTACATTCACTGGCAGCTGCATTCGATTCGAGGTCCCTGAATATCGTGAACATCTACAAGGCACACATCTACGAAAACGGCCTTGCTCAGGTCATGTCAGTCCTAATACATACGTTTCCTGAGTTCCTTTATAATTGACTAACCAACAATATCTGGTTCACAGCCTGGTCCTCTGATTCAAAGGGCAGAATTTTCTGCCTACCGGGCCAGCCTGACTCAATCTCCAGCGGGAAGGGAGCCGATCCCCACTGGAGAAACGGGCCCCGCTGCCATTTTAAGTGGGCGGGCCAATTAAGACCCACCCAGCGTGACGCCCAGCGGGAAGTGCTATGTGCTTCCTGTGTGGGCGGGGGGGGGGGATTCCCAAAATGCGAGAGTGCGCTCTTTCGCGCATATGCATGAAAGAGTGCACATCTCCCTGAGGCTAAGTGCTGCCTCAGGGAGATCGCTGAAAGTTGTACAAACATTAAAAATAGAAAAATAAAAAAATCCTTAACATGTCCCCCTCATGTGACAATGTCACACGAGATGGGACATGTTAATAAATTTCACTAAAACTTTATTAAAGTTTTTTAAAGCCTACATGAAACCTCATTCCGCCGGTGGATGAGGTTTCATGTTTTTTCAGAAGCCCGCCAGGGCTCCTGGCCTGCCCACCAACCTTAAGGTTGAACGGGCAGGTCCTTTAATTGTTTTAATTATCCTGTCAATGGCCTCAATTGGCCATTGACAGGTTGGCGGGTGCACAGCTGATTTCTCTGTGCCCCTGCCTTCCTGAAGATTTAAATGAGGCAGGATGACATTGGGGGTTCCCCCGATGTCATCCCGCGTCATTTTGTGCGTCGGCGAGCAGGCCCCGCCCTCTGCTCACTGACGGCAAAATTCAGCCCAAATTCTCAACTTTCACATGCCTGAGCTATTCACACTGCTTTTAGGGTTCAGTCTCTTTTAGCACAGCCGTACATCACTCCCCCAATAGCTTCTGGGATTCTATTTTTCTTCTTACTTTCAAACAGAAAACTGACCTTTTTGGAGAGAGCTCAGCTTGCTCCTAAACACACCAGGAGTTTGATAACTGCTGCAGCATTTCTTTGTGTTTACATCTGTGTGCTGGTCACCTTCTGCCTCCAGCTCTCCTTTGTGTCAGCCAGCCACACGACTTCTGGTCTTAAATTTCTTCCTGTTGGTACTGCTTCCATGTCAAGGGTCAATAGGTCACATGGACCAGCATTTCTTATTACCCAAAATTATAATGAATCCCTTTACAAGTGATACAAACTTTTAAAAGTCATTTTCAAACATTCTTAAAAAGAATTAAGATTCCACAGACATTTAAAAGAAGTTACAAATTTTCCTCACTGTACTGCTTCTGGAAAGTTTGTCACAATGACCAACAATGCATTTTATAATGTAAAAGTTAAGGATAATTAGCATTCAAAGAATTCCTATGAAACAGACAATAGAAATATACTAACTTAAAAGATCATGCCGTACAGTGTTGTAAAAAAATAAATGTTGCAAGAACACAGATCTAAACACAGAATGTGCAACAACTACCATTGGCGTGTCAAACACTGACACGCAGTTCATCAGTACTTTCTAAGGCGATATCAATTATTTGGTATAGACAAGTACCACAACAAAGAGGAGCAGCTCATATTGAAATATTCACCACAGTCAGATGTACACTATATAGGTTGAGAGGAAGTAATACAAGAATCACCTGAGGTCTCTTGAATGGTTTTAGCAAATACATCAATGCATTCATAAGGGCCAAAGGAACAGCTTTTCATCACTAGGATCTTAGGTACTTTGTTAGTGTTATACATAAAATCTGTCCACGTTTTTATATAGAATGCACAAACACAGCTTGGAAATCAGTCACACAGCAATAAATTCAAACCATTACCAAAGAGTTTTTTCTCCCCACAGTGGAAGAAGTTGATATGAACGAGGTGCTACTGGAGGTAACTATTCGGAAGGACATTATTAAAAAGCAGACAAATTAGTCTTAGCTTAAGGTGTTAACAAATTTCTTGAGTCCATGGTACAGGATTAAATTGCTGAATACTTAGGAAGGGGTGGTCCAATCAAGGATCTGTACACGTGACAACACCAGGTCATGATTGGGTAGCTTATTTGAAATTCTTTGAAGAAATTATAAAATTTATAGGAAAAGGGACTTCAGTGTTGTATATAGACATTAAAAGGCACCATACTGGTTATGAAAATTAAGGCACATAGGATTTGTGGGAATATGGCTGCAGGAATAGAAAGATGGTTAAGGGACAGAAAATAAATAATTAGAATGCAGGTGTTTCTCAAGTTAACAAAAATTGGGTAGTCATTTGTCCCAGAAACCTATGCTAAACCTATTTCCATATATCTAAAGATTTTGGGCACAGGCAGATAAATGATATATAATCACAACCGTAGTCGAGGGAAGATTTAAAAGATAGCTTAGATTTAATTTCTTCATGGTGACAAATGTATGAAATGAACTGCCAAGGGAGGTAGTAGTTGCTGATTGTATGTCCCAATTTATGAGAGAATTGGATGAATAACTGACAAGAAATCAGAGAGCAATATGACAAGTATCCTGAGACATGAAGTTTGTTGAACACTGGGACCAGTCAGATGGACCACAATCTAATCCTTTCTTGGATTAGCTGGTACAATCAATCTGCACCACCTCTCCTGGCTGTCAATTACACAAATTCACCAGTCTCAAAATAAGATAATTAAATCTAAATTATCTTTTCACCTGTTCACTTCTTGAATCATTTATTTTCAGTTTTGTACATTCCTAACTCCTAAGCACAAACTGTAGGCAAGAATGCAGAACATTTCAGAAGGACTAACAAGTAAGGGCCAAAGGTTTAATGTAAAATGTAAATGACTAGAGCACATTTTGGGAAAAGAGCAGAAAAAGGAAGCATAAATTAAATGGTGTGACTGAGATCGATGTAATAGTGATTTAGGGGTGCGGATACATAAATCTTTTAAAACAAGGATTTGAACGTAACAGCAGGAAATGGAGAGTCTACATGTAAGTTTCACTGCCTGTCCAACAGTAAACATTTCTTTCAATTATAACTTTAATGGGCCTTAATAGGGCTTTTAATTGTCGGCAGGCGCTACCGACTCTGGTGCGCGCCCGCCGACCGAAATATCGCGTGACTGCTCGTCCGACGTCTTCGAGCGTGATTTTACATTCGGTTGGATCGGGCACGCGCCCCCTCCCGACGAGCTAAAAACTCTGGCCCATATCTTCTAACCTCAATTTAACCTGAATTAATGGAACTCTGTTAAGGCAGCAGTAGAGGTGTTTTTATTGGTTGCAGCCACTGTTCAATTTTGGAATTTGTAAAGCTGGTCATGTATTCTTAATACAATTAAATATTCAGATATGGTAAGACTAGATAAAAATTACACAACCTCCTGCTTAACATATTCAATGCATTGCATCATAATTTTTCAGTGACGCTGAATTAACATTTCACTTTCCACATTTATATAAAATATGTCCATCAGCTATGAAATTAACAAAAGTAATGTGCTTTTTGTTATTGCAACGCCTGCAGCTTTCTAAAAAACTTACAGCCAGTTGCGATATGCATACATTAGTGGACAACATCAATGATGCACTAGTAAACTAGTAAACACTGTGCAATGCAGATTAATTGAGTGTCTGTGAAAAGTCAGTAAAGAGTACGGGGAGGAGGTGTTTGAGTGGAGTCCAAGTTAGAACCCTGACAATTTCTCTCCTCGCATGCCAGTCTAATTCACTTTATTTGCAAAGCATGTGATGGCCTGACCAAGATCAACTCATCACCTCTAAGAAACCAGAGTACTGCAGCTGCAATTTAATTTTGGCTTTCTCAGTTCATGTGCAGCATATTGTTGTTACCTGTTGGTGTGGCACTTTAATCCTTCTACAATCCTCAGAGGGTCATGAAGAATAACCATATATGGTACATTTGAATAGGATGCAAAAGTCCAACTGCAATCCTCACAAGGTTATGGGAAACATTGTACTTGTCAGCGATATACTTGTCAAATAACACTCAGGAGATTGAATATTACTCCTGGGGAGTCTGTCGCTCTACTGGATCTACAGAAAATGCATTTGTTGGCATGGTTCTGATTAGGCCATTAGGAAATGACAGCTATTGTTTCTGATGTTGTTTTCCTTTCTGAATTTGATTTTAAGCCTGTCAAAAAGGTGAACATCACAGGCCTTTAAAAGAATGGTCTGACATGTCACGAAGTCGAATAAACACACTTTACAGTATATATGGATTAATAGAACTCAGTATTTGAAGATGTTCAGTTGGAACAGAGCAGCATTGATAGTATTCTTAATGTATACCAAGATAAAGGAAATAAATAAATAACTTGCATTTATGTAGGAAAAAAATCAAACGCTCAAAAAGTCAAGGGGTCAATATTTATGAGTAGAGTTGTACAGTTTTTGAAGTTACTTAGGAACCATAATTTGCAATTATGGATGTACAGTCAAGCAGCCAATGGAGGAAAGGTTATCACCATTTCATGTTGGCAGAACAATTTGGCATATTGGCAGAGCAATGTCAAAATTGAAACCAAATGGATATTCATTTACAACTGATACATTATGGTTAATTTGAGGTAATTAAAGAGATTACTCTCACCTTGTTTACTCATCCCAATTTTGTCACAGTTTGAAAACTGAAATGATGCTTTTAATTAGAAAATAAGGCTTGGATTACAATTATAATCCAAATGAATAATGATGTTGTTATAAATGTGGGGTTTTATAAGGTGATTGTGTTTTCAATTGTCTCTTTAATTTAAGAGAAAATGGAGTAGTGAAGAGTCATGTGATCTGCTAAGAGTTCTGCCTGACAAACTTGTGTGGCTTGATTATCATGGAGACCGGGTGCCCAGGTCATGTGTTATTGAAAAGCACTGAAACAAAGGCAGAAGCAGATGTTCTTGTTATTGCAGACCTTCTGTCTCCGAGATTTTGAACTGCAACAAACAAAGAGAGACAGAGAAAAGGAACAGCAGTTCCTGCAATCTGCTGAGGGGAAAAAAGGCTGTTTTCTCTATTAGCTCCCAGACAGAATTCTGGGGGAAAGTTTTTCAAGATGTTTGAAAGCTTGTCCACTGATCGAAGAGGAACCCACAGTAATTTAAGGACACTGATGGATTCACCATGACAAGGCTGGGAGGAGGAATCACTGGAATGGGCCTTACTGTTAAAAGTCAGTTCTGGAATTTTCAGGAGACTGTAGGGAAAGACCTTTGACAATCACTGGCAGCAAAATGGGAGAAGTGAAGTGAACCACTGGAAGTTAGGATTGACATTAAACTGTTTCTTGAAAAGATTGCAATCTGCAGAAAGTGTGCTGTAAAGTAAATATGTAGAGTGAGTTATCAGTCGGGTTAAGGCATCAATAAATGTGATCTTTTCTATAGTTTAGAGTATTAGTTGCCTACTAAGTAATATTTAGTCAATGTTGATTTTAATTGGTTTCTTACAGTAAAAGTCTTAAAACTTGAAATCATCTTGTGCAGTTCCTTTACGTTGGTCACTGGGAATTCAAACCTGTTTTAAGAAGTCCCTATGGGTTCATAACAATGGGCCATAACTTGCGAGCTCCCCAGCGTTGGATTGGGAGGTACCCCAAAGGTGCGCTGGAGAATCCCTCTCAGAACTTGAGAGGTAATATTTGCATGGCAATTGCCCAGAAGTGCAAACTTCCTCTGGGCAATTGCCCTGCACTGGGAAATATCCGGAAACGCGACTTAAATTGCAAACTTCGGATGGTTCCGGCTGTGTTACACAAATAGGTACCCAGAAAAAGTTAGAAGAATTAAAACCTCTTCTAACTTCTGGGTAACTATTGTAAAGTCCCAGACCAACCCCGCCCATGGGACTCCCCTTTCCCCCAACCTGACCTGACCAACTCGACACCCACCCCCGCAGGCCCGACCCAACCCAACACCCTCCTTACCCCGGCAGGCCTGACACTCTCTGAACCGACTTGGCCCCACTGACTCCCCCCTGAGGTCTGACCCCCACCTCACTCTACTGCTTGTGTTGTTAAAAAAAGGGGCGTGTCCTTCTTCAATCCAGCTCTGCTGGTCTGTGATACTGGGACTCGAGGACAGCTGCACCTCACCCGGCCTGAGTCGGTAGGTCGGGTGATATCAGTGGCACTGATTGCCACTCCGAGCAAGTTATGGCCCAATGTGATTCAGGAAATTGGGTAGAACTGAATTTCTGCAGTTTGCTTTCCAATTTACAGCAGTTCTGTGGAAATTGAGCAATATATATTCTGTGCAAGAAACACACAAATTCACTAAGCTACAACCTAATCAACAAATATTATATTCCTGACATTTGAACATTGGATTTCAGTTTTGATTCCAAAGCTTTGTTTCTCTCTCCACAAGCGCTGCCAGATCTGCTGAGTATTTCCTGAATTTTATGTTATTATCTCCAATTTTACTCTAAACCTCCTGGTTCTGCCTCCAGCCCAGCGCTGGCAGCTGTACCTTCAGCCTCTAAGGCCCTTGTTAAAATCCATTTTTTTGACAATGTTTGGTCATTTTTCCTAATTTCTCCTCCCTTGGCTCAGCTTCTAAGTGATTTGGGATATCTTTCTATAATGAAAGCTTTATGTAGATACAATTAGTAGTCATAGTAATTGTTGTTTATGACAATCCATTTTTTAGCTTCTGTGAGTAACAAACAAGGATTAACGACCATCAGGCATGTTGTCCATCTGTCATTGTTTTCCAAGAGATTTGTCTTGCCATGGAATATTTCAAAAGTAATGTTATAAATATCCAACTCGGAGTTTAATATTGTGGGGTTCACTAATGAGAGGTTTCAATTGCCCTAGATAACTCAACCCTATCTGTGGCTCAATCCTGAGTTATGGTTCTCGTCACAGTTGTGAAAGATCAATGATAATGCACCATCACCAGTGCAAAATCCTATCAAATGAATAATTTATACTGCCCCAATTACCTTTTTACGTGAATATTTTGCATTGATACACAACGTTATACAAACATCTTGAATAGGATCTGTTCCTCATCTTTGCAGAAATGTTAGATACATTTACATCTTTCATGGTCAGCATTTAACCATGATACTGTTATAAGCATTTTAAAAAAATGTAATACTCTCATTGTTTAGCGGTACTAATTAGTAGCTAATGCTAAATCTAAAACAGATGGGTTTAACTTTACAAGTCAACAGCACCAAGATATCAATCTTGATGACACAATGTTTCATTCCCCTAACTCTTCTTGGGTCAAAAGATTCTAAAATCAAATCACAGATATCAGACACCATGAAACAGAGAATATTTGTTCAAACAGATTTCATATAATTTTATTATGTTCACAGTGACCTATCTTACCAGCCTACAGCTGAAATATTGCTTTTTTGTACACCTCTAAGATGAAACATTGGCTATTTTTGACACTTAAACCTCACTAGGCTAATCCCTAACACCTTCAGATCTCTCAATTCTGTCTTTAATTTTTGTTAGAATCATACATCCATATGTTTTTACATCCAGTACATTTATTTAAAAAGTCCTACTGTGAATTGTCAATTGTTGTAAAAACCCATCTGGTTCACTAATGTCCTTTAGGGAAGGAAATCTGTCCCCCTTCCCTGGTCTAGCCTACATGGAACTCTAGATCCACAGCAGTGTGGCTGACTCATAAATGCCCTCTGAAATGGCCTAGCAAGCCGCTCAGTCGTATCAAACCGCTACAAAGTTACAAAAAAGGACTGAAACCGGACGGACCACCCGGCATCGACCTAAGCATCGGAAACAACAATGGCAATCTCAGCCCTGTCAACCCTGCAAAGTCCTCCTTACTAACATCTGGGGGCTAGTGCCAAAATTGGGAGAGCTGTCTCACAGGCTAGTCAAGCAACAGCCTGACATAGTCATCCTCATGGAATCACATCTCACAGATAATGTTCCAGTCACCACCGTTGCCATCTCTGGGTATGTCCTGTCCCACCAGCAGGACAAACCCAGCAGAGGTGGCAGCACAGTGGTATACAGTCGGGGGGGAGTTGTCCTGAAGTCCTCAACATCGACTCCAGACCCAATGAAGTCTCATGGCATCAGGTCAAACATGGGCAAGGAAACCCCCTGCTGATTACCACGTACAGCCCTCCCTCAGCTGATGAATCAGTGCTGCTCCATGTTGGACACCACTTGGAGGAAGTACTGAGGGTGGCAAGGGTGCAGAATGTACTCTGGGTGGGGGACTTCAATGTCAATCACCAAGAGTGGCTCAGTAGCACTCCTAATGACCGAGCTGGCCAAGTCCTAAATGACATAGCTGCTAGACTGGGTCTGCAGCAGATGGTGAGGGAACCAACAAGAGGGAAAAACATACTTGACCTTCTCCTCACCAAGCTGCCTGCCGCAGATGCATCTGTCCATGACAATATCGGTAGGAGTGACCACCGCACAGTCATTGTGGAGACGAAGTCCCGCCTTCACATTGAGGATACCCTTCATCGTGTGGTGTGGCACTACCACCGTGCTAAATGGTATAGATTTCAAACAGAACTAGCAACTCAAGACTGGACATCCATGAGGTACTGTGGGCCACCAGCAGCAGCAGAATTGTACTCAATCACAATCTGTAACCTCATGGCCCGGCATGTCCCCCACTCTACCATTACCATCAAGCCAGGGGATTAACCCTGGTTTAATCAAGAGTGCAAAAGGGCATGCAGGAGCAGCACCAGGCATACGTAAAAATGAGCTGTCAACCTCGTGAAGCTATAACACAGCACTATTATGCCAAACAGCATAAGCAGCAAGTAATAGACAGAGCTAAGCGATCCCACAACCAATGAATCAAATCTAAGCTCTGCAGTCATGCCACAACTCACTGGAGGAGCAGGCTTCGCAAATCTCCCCATCCTCAATGATGGAGGAGCCCGGCACATCAGTGCAAAAGATAAGGCTGAAGCATTTGCTACAATCTTCAGCCAGAAGTGCCGAGTGGATGATCCATCTCAGCCTCCTCCAGAGGTCCCCAGCATCAAAGATACCAGTCTTCAGCCAATTCGATTCACTCCACATGATATCAGGAAATGGCGGAAGGCACTGGATATTGCAATGGCTATGGGCCCTGACAATATTCCGGCAATAGAACGGAAGAAGACTTGTGCTCCAGAATTTGCCGCGCCCCTAGACAAGCTGTTCCAGTACAGCTACAACACTGGCATCTACCTGGCTATGTGGAAAATTGCCCAGGTATGTCCTGTACACAAAAAGCAGCACAAATCCAACCTGGCCAATTACCGCCCTATCAGTCTACTCTCGATCATCAGTAAAGTAACGGAAGGGGTCATCAACACTTGCTTACCAATAACCTACTCACTGATGCCCAGTTTGGGTTCCACCAGGGCCACTCAGCTCCTGACCTCATTACAGCCTTGGTTCAAACATGGACAAAAAAGCTGAACTCCCGAGGTGAGGTGAGAGTGACTGCCCTTCATATCAAGGCCACATTTGACCGAGTGTGGCTTCAAGGAGCCTTAGCAAAACTGGAATCAATGGGAATTAAGGGGAAAACTCTCCACTGGTTGGAGTCATGCCTAGTACTAAGGAAGATGGTTGTGGTTGTTGGAGGTCAGTCATCCCAGCTCCAGGACATCACTGCAGGAGTTCCTCAGGGTAGTGTCCTTGGCCCAACCATCTTCAGCTGCTTCATCAATGACCTTCCTTCCATCATAAGGTCAGGAGTGGGGATGTTCGCTGAAGATTGCACAATGTTCAGCACCATTTGTGACTCCTCAGATACTGAAGCAGTCCATGTCCATATGCAGCAAGATCTGGACAATATCTAGGCTTGGGCTGATAAGTGGTAAGTAACATTCATGCCACACAAGAGTCAGACAATGACCATCTCCAACAAGAGAGAATCCAACCATCGGCCCTTGATGTTCAATGGCATTACCATCACTGAACCCCCCACTACCAACATCCTGGTGGTTACCGCTGACCAGAAACTGAACCAGACTAGCCATATAAATACTGTGGCTACAAGAGCAGGTCAGAGACTAGGAATCATGCGACAGGTACCACACCTCCTGTCTCCCCAAAGCCTGTCCACCATCTACAAGGCACAAGTCAGGAGTGTGATGGAATACCCCCCACTTGCCTGGATGAGTGCAGCTCCCACAACACCCAAGAAGTTTGACACTGTCCAGCACCAAGCAGCCCGCTTGATTGGCACCACATCCACAAACATTCATTCCCTCCACCACCGTGTACCACCTACAAGATGCACTGCAGGAATTCACCAATGCTCCTTAGACAGCACCTTGCAAACCCACCCACTACCATCTAGAAGAACAAGGGCAGCAGATAGATGGGAACACCACCACCTGGAATTTCCCCTTCAAGTCACTCACCATCCTGACTTGGGAATATATCATCGTTCCTTCACTGTTGCTGGGTCAAAATCCTGGAACACCCTTCCTAACAGCACTGTGGGTGAACCTACACCACATGGAATGCAGCAGTTCAAGAAGGCAGCTCACCACCCCCTTCTCAAGGGAAAATAGGGATAGGCAATAAATGCTGGCTCAGCCAGTGATTCCCACATCCCATGAATGAATAAAAAAAATTAATCATCAATAATTTATTGCATTTTATTATCAATGAATTTGCAATTTTTCACCCCAAAAAAATCAGGTAGCACGTTTCATGCGCATTCCTAATTAAAATGTACACTCTCATGCTTGTGTTTTAACAGTTATTCAGTCTGTGCTGTGATATTCCTTTCTTGAAGGTTGCTATTCCCTCACATTTTTCTGTGGCTGTTGCTGCCCACAGGCAGCAGGGAGGGCCTCTAGCCTGGCTGGCCTGCGCCAGGAAGCTGCCTCTGGGAAGCTAAACTGGCCCTCAGAACTCTGGAAGCTTTGTGGAAAATCCCAGTTAGTCTGTTATATATTGCTGCATTATCTGTAAATATCTGCAAAGAACTAGGATCTAATTAGCTATGAACTAATTGTTATGTGTAAGTGTTCCAGGTGGCCACTTTCCACAGCTGCACTGGAGAGTCATGAAATGTGTAAGACAACCAGTTCAAACCGGTCCTTCTTTTGTACAAGTTAGCATAGCAACTATTAAACATAAAGAGCAGTGTGATTATTACCAACATCAGGGATCCAAAAGACAACACATAGCATGGTGGCAGCGAGAATTTGTGAGTAAACCTAAAGCATTTTAAATTAAATTAGTGCTGATTTGGAAAATTGACCCACATTGGTGCCAGAAGAAAAACTGAGTGAATTGTGCAAAAATAAAAAAATGAAATGTTGACTGGCACAGCAACGAACACACAGCTACAGTCCATAATGAATTGGGAAGCTGATGATGTCATAGAGGCATTTGTGACTTTTAAACAAAAGAATATAGTGACATTCAGTAGTTTCCTAAAAGGCACTAGCAATGAAGAGAGGGTCAGCTATATTCTTTTGTAGGCAGGAGACATAGAGTTAATTTTATTTAACAGCTGGGAGCTTACTGAAGAGGATAGCAAAAACTCAGACAAAATTTATGAAAAATTCAGTACCCACCTACAAGGAAAACTGAATCATTGGATCTACCGGCATGAATTTCAAGGCCTCTGACAGGAATTAGGCAAGCCTATTGATAACTTTGTAACAAGGTTAAAAAATGCCGCTAAAAATGTAAGTTTAATGACACAGATGAAAGGTTGCTAGAAAGCGCTAATCGGAAAGGAAGAGCTCACAATATCACAGGCTGTAGGCACTGCCAGAGCACACAAAGCCACAAGCTGACAGAAAGACAGTGACTATTTAAACAGCTAGCCTTCAGTTAAGCCAAAAGAAAGGCAGCAAGGTCGATGCAGTGCAGCAGATACAAAAGAATGGACACCAAAGAGCAAAAAAGACAATGGACGACCATTTGAATTCACAGATGGAAATGTCCTGCATATGGATTAATCTGCAGAGCTTGTGGAATGGCCAATGATAGAAAAAAAGATGTGCAGAACAAAAGGAGAAGTGGGAGATGAGGAACAAAAACAAAAATACCTGGAAAAACGCAGCAGGTCTGACAGCATCTGCGGAGAGGAATACAGTTGACGTTTACGAGTCCATGTGACCCTTCAAGGGTCAGACGGACTTGAAATTAATGGGGCTAAAGGCCAATAAGTCCCCTGGACCTGTTGGGTTGCATCCGAGGATATTAAAGGAAGTAGCTACACAGATAGTGGATGCATTAGTAATAATCTTCCAAGAATCCTTAGATTCTGGAAAAAGTCCCAGAGGATTGGAAAACTGCCAATGTAGCACCCTTATTCAAAAAGGGAGGGAGACAAAAAACAGGTAACTATAGGCCAGTTAGCTTAACAACCATCATTGGGAAAATGTTGGAGTCTATTATAAAGGATGTAATGGCAGAGCATTTTGAAATGCATAATATAATCACGCAGAGTCAGCATGGCCTCATGAAGGGGAAATCATGCCTGACAAATTTATTAGAATTCTCTGAGGAGGTAACAAGCAGGATAGATAAAGGGGAACCAGTAGATGTAATATATTTTGATTTCCAAAAGGCGTTCAATAAGGTACTGCACATAAGGCTACTTAATAAGATTAGAGCCCATGGTGTTGGGGGTAGTATATTAGTATGAATAGAGGATTGGCTAACTCATAGAAGACAGAGAGTTGGGATAAGGGGGTGGGGGGGGGGGGGGGGGGGGGGGGGCACTGGAGTGCCACAGGGATTGGCTCTGGGGACATAATTATTTACACTATATATTGATAACTTGGATGAGGGAAGTAAATGTACTGTCACCAAGTTTGTGGATGACACTACAATAGGTGGGAAGATAAGTGGTGAGGATGACACAAAGAGTCTACAGAGAGATATAGACAGGTTAAGTGAGTGGGCAAAATCTTGGCAGATGGAATATAATGTGGGAAAATGTGAGGTTATGCACTTTGGCAGGAAGAATAGAGGGGCTGAATATTATTTAAATAGAGAAAGACTGCAGAAAGCTGCAGCACAGAGGGATTTGGGGGTCCTCATGCATAAATCACAAAACGCTAGCATACAAGTTCAGCAGGTGATAGGGAAGGCAAATGGAATGTTGACCTTTATTTCAAAGGGAATGGAGTATAAAAATAGGGAAGTCTGGCTAAAACTATACAAGGCACTAGTTAGACCACACCTAGAATACTGTGAACAGTTTTGGTCCCCTTATCTAAGGAAAGGTATACTGACATTGGAGGCAGTCCAGAGAAGGTTCACTAGGTTGATCCTGGGTACGGAGGGATTTTCTTATGAGGAGAGGTTGAGTAGGTTGGGCCTGTACTCATTGGAGTTTAGAAGAATGAGAGGCGACCTTGTTGAAACATATAAGGTTCTTAGGGGGCTTGACATGGTAGATGCTGAGAGGTTGTTTCCCCTTGTGGGAGAGTCTAGGACCAGAAGGCATAATCTCAGAGTAAGGGGTCACCCATTTAAGACAGAGATCAGGGGAATTTCTTCTTTCAGAGGGTACTGAATCTGTGGAATTCTTTACCACAGAGGGCTGTAGAGGTTGGGTCGTTAAGTATATTCAAGGCAGAGATAGACAGATTTTTAATCAGTAAGGGAATCAAGGGTTATGGGGAAAAAGCAGGAAAGTGGAGTTGAGGATTATCAGATCAAGCATGATCTGAATGGCTGAGCAGAATCGATGGGCTAAATGGCCTACTTCTGCTCCTAAGTCTTATGGTCTTACACAGTGTGTTTCAATGAGGCAGTTGGATGCTTCGAAGATTTTGGGTATCACAACACTATGGACTCAACAATGAAACCAATAATTCATCCCCCACGTGAAGTGCCAACAGAGCAAAAAGGAAAGCTTGAAAGAAAGATCCAAGAGATGGAAGAAAAGGAAGTGATCGCCAGAGTCACAGAAACTACAGATTGGGTAAATTCTATTGTGGTGAGTGAGAAGCCAAATGGACAGCTAAAAATTTGCCTGGATCCCAAAGATCTTAACCAAGCCATAAAGAGGGATCACTACCCCATTCCAACACTGTAAGAGATCACATCAGCAGTGGCAGGGGCAAAGGTTTTCAGCAAACTCAATGCCAAAAATAGCTATTAGAATATGAAACTAGATGTGGAATCTTTGCTATTGACAACATTCAACACACCCTTCGGACAGTACAAATTCCTGTATCTACCTTTTGGCCTTAAAGTGAGCCAGGATGTGTTCAAGCAGAAATTAGACGAGACACACAGGGGATACAAAAGAGCAGTCAGCGTAGCAGATGATATCCAGATATACAGTGCAGAAAGACAAGATCATGACTACCATCTGCATGAAGCCATAGAGAGAACTAGAAAAACTGGGATCAAGTTAAACATAGACAAATGCATTGTGAAAATGACAAAATGCCAGTTCTTCAGATTGGTGTATGCACTTGCTGGAATCAAGCCAAGCTCTGAAAGAATCATGGTTATCGCTGGGATGGAAGCGCCTAGAGATAAGAAAGAGTTGAGAAGTTTCCTTGGCTTGATCCAATACATGAGCTCCTTCGTACTGCATATGTCACAGCACACAGCAAACCTGTGGGAGCTGATGAAAGAAGATGTAGGGTACCAGTGGTGCAGTCACAAACAGGAGCTTCAGCAAACTCAAAAAAGGGGACAAGTCTTGACATAGTACGACAGAAAGAAACACGTCACTTTTCAAAAAGATGCTTCCAAATAGAACTGGAACCGGCCTGGTACAAGAAGGAAAGCCAATAACATTCACTTCCAAAGCTCTAACCTCAGCTGAGACCAGATATGCCAACATAGAGAGCTTTTGGCAGTGTGTATGGATGTGAGAAGTTCCATACATATGTCTATGGGAGAAAGTTCATAGTGGAGTGTGATCATCGTCCACTGGAGCATATGTACAAGAAGAATCTGGATAAAGAATCAGCCAGACTACAAAGATAACTCTCGAGGCTTCAGGGTTACAATTTCACTCTGAAATACAAGCTGGTGCTGGCAGATACCCTATCGCAGTTGTCATCAGGGGAGAAACACGAGATAGAAGATCTAGGTATAAAGATCCATCACCTAATGAATGTAACACCACCAAAACTGAGTCAAATTAAGGATGAGACCAGCAAAAACAAGGAGTTACAGATGCTCTCTCAACAAATGATCCAGGGATGGCCTGATAATATACAGCAAACACAGCCAGCAATGTGGCACTACTGGTCTAACGGAGATGACATCTCACTGGAAGATGGTGCTCTGCTAGCCAGATCCAAAATAATCATACCCAAAACAATGCAGGAAGAACTTCTCCAGGAGATACATGAAGGCCACATGAGAATGGAGAAGTGTAAGTTCAGAGCCAGATCAGCTATGCACGGGATAGGCATATACAAAGGCATTGGACATGATTTTTAGGTCGGCGGGCGGGAGCAATCGGTGGGATTGGGATCGGCCAGGGAACGGACTGCCTGCCGCGATTTCACATTGGCTGGTCAATTAACGGCTAGCCAGCGTGAAGCGCACGTTGAAATGCTCAGCACTGCCGGGGAGGGAGCGCGAGGAGGGCAGGCACTGACGTAAGTGCAGGCACGGGTGAGCACTAAATGAAAGCTCCCTGAAGGCAGAGAGCTGCCTCAGTGAGCTGAAGACTTGAAAACAGTTAAATAAAGTTTTTGAAATCAGGAAAAAAATATCCACACATCACAATCAGTCACCTGAACATATAAATGATAAAAAGCTGTCCATAGATTTTTATGTTTTTAAATTTAATAACGGAAAGCTCATCCTGCCCTTGGGTGATGTTTATGAAAAATGCAAGGTCCGCCTGGCTGTTTCGCCTGTCTGCCAACCGTAATGTTGGATGGACCACAAAAAATCGGAGACAACTGCAATTTTAATTATACTAATTGGCCTCTTGATTGTCGGCAGGCGCACTTCCGACTTTTGCGCGTGCCCATCGACCAAAATATCGCGCGAGCGTGGGATGATGTCGGGATGCTTGGCCGACGTCCTCTCGCACAATTTCACATCCGATCGGGTCGGGTGCGCACCCACACGCCGACCTAAAAATTCTACCCATTGAAAATATGGTGTCTACATGCAATATATGCCAGAAGTACAGAAACACACAGCAGATAGAGAAGATGATAGCCACTGAAGCACCATCCTGATCAAGGCATACTGCGGAAGCCAATTTATTCACACACAATCAAGAATTGTATCTCACAGTCGCAGGCTACTACTCAAACTTTCCTTTGCTGAGCAAGGGATTCCTGAAAGATTAATAAATGACAAGGCACCCAGTTCACATCTAGATAAGTTACAGAATTCGCTGATAGTATGGGATCAACATCATCACCACACAATTATTGAGGACACAGGTTTATAGAAAGGCATGTCCAGGCTGCCAAAAGAACACTTATGAAATACCGAGAGACAAAGGAAGACCCAAAAATGCCTTATTGTCACTCTAATCCACACCTCTCCAGGCTGACATGAAAACCGCCTGCAGAGTTGTTGAATGGAAGAAAGTATAAGGCTATTCTGCCAAGCAAATACATTCTCCAAGTGATCAAGAGGTAATGAGACAACAATTCACTGATGCACAGAAAAGGGGAGGTCAGCTCTTCAACAAACATGCTAAATCCCTACTTGAGTTGTTGAAAGGACAAAGTGTGATTGTACATGATCCAATCATGAAAACCTGGAGCCCAGCAAAAGTTGTTGCTGAAGCCAAGACACCATGGTCATACATAATTGAGACCGAAACCGGTAAGCAAGTGAGAAGAAACAGGATCCATACTTGACCATCAACAACACCAGAAACATCAATATTCAAAGAGACAACATTAACTATATTTCCAGCAAATGAGACAAAATCAGCAACAGCAAACGCGACTCCTACAACACCAGGGACAACAAACACACCACCTGCGCAGCGTGTCAACTCGCCACTTAGAGCAACAAATGCCAAATTTACAAGATGGAGGCACAACATCTTACCACCTAAGGAATACCGCGAATAATACTCACTATAAAAGACTCTAAAAAGGGGTTTAATTTATTTCGAAAAGTCGATTGATAATCTTCTTTGGATTAGAAAAGTTAATGACTGGAACAGCTACATTGAAAGGGGCACTACATTTTAAGGAAAGGAGGGCGTTATATATTGTTGTATTATCTGTAAATATAAGCAAAGAGCTAGGAACTAATTAGCTAGGAACTAATTGTTATGTGCAAGTGTTCCAGGAGGCCACTTTCCATGGCTACACTAGAGAGTCATGTGTAACAGAACCAGTTCAAACTGGTCCTTCTTATGTTCAAGGCAACACGGCAATTATTAAATATAAAGAGCTCTCATCTTTCCAAGTTTAATTACCAAAATCAGAGATCCAAAAGACAGCAAGAATATATAGCAGGCTCTGTTAATAGGGCTTAAATTTCTTTAATTGGCCCCCTGCGGCATGTGGAGGGTAGCCCGACCATCCTGCCCCCTCCCCATCCCACCTCTGGGAAATGGCCCAGGAGCTGGATGGGGCATGCCAGCCGGTGGCACTATTTTTAGCACCCACCCATCTCTGTTCGTGGCCCCAGTGGGGTCTCAAAATCCAGCCCAGAATCCCTGCAAAAATGGTCAGAGGAAACTATTAATCAAAGGTAGAGCCTTGTGCAACCAGTTCAATGTTTTGGTTCTTCCTGTAGATATTCTCGAGCACCAGTCTCTCCCTTGATGTGGTCTGAGTGTCTTATGCTTAAGAGGATGATTATGCTGCTTAAAATCTAACTACAAGGCAGTGTAATGCAACTATAATATTCCCTTGTAATCTGAGATTGTTATTTTCTTTGAAGGCAGACAAAGAAAATACTGTGGGCTCCACAATATAGTTGTTTTGCAAGGATGCCTTCATCTAGCAGTTGGGGAGATCAGCACGATGGTGATATGGGTGATGTGTTCTTAATGGAGTTGAAAATTGTGGGGAAATAGCAATCTTCAAGGAAAGGATACTGAAGCAAAGATTAAATAGTTGTTACCCAATGTTAAACAACAGCTCAGTCAACTGTTAAATTATTAGGATTTTACGTTTTCTGTACAAGAACATACAAAAGCAGCAGTTAAAATTGGATTCATCTTCTTTCAAATTAGTACATTTTCATGTAATAGTACAGAATAATGAGCACACTACACTTGCCCACGTTGGTGCGCCAACTTGCCAAACTTTAAATAAAAGGTGAAATTGTTCATCAGGGAAAGCAATAAACAGGTAACTTTGATAAATTAATATTCTTTCATGACATGTCTGGTCTGATTGGAAGCAATTATTTGCCTATTCTGATCAACCATAATTGAATGTTGTCAAGACTCTTGGTAAGGTTATAAGGAGTGCTCCTAGCATTTGGTAATTATGAGCATCAAAATAATTCGCAAACAAAACATTCTAAACAGATTTCAACAGATTTCTTTCTTTGTCTCATTTGGATGCATCTGGAGATATATTACAGGCATAGCCAGTTGAGCTGTATGTTCAGGATAATTTTGATAAATATTTATTGCACACAGGCTCACTAAAATATCAAAAATTTTGTACTATAATTATAGAAAATTGGTGATCCAGTAAAAAGGATTGAACCCACACTTTGCATTAGAATTCAGCTGACTTGCTCAGTCATTTGGGTGCTACTCCATAAACTTGATGAAACAAAACAAACAATATAATATATTTTTTATTAGTCCTACAGCTGACATGAGTTGGTTGAAATGTGTAATCCCAGTGAGATGGGTAATGCAAACATATTACTCTTAGATGCACTCCATATATCAAGAGAAAGTTTTATAACAGAATCTAAGAACTGACAAATAATTGTTTAAATAACTGGCAAAAAAAAAAATCAGTCCTTTGTGGATTGGCACAACTGCCAGTATGGATGAGAGTCATATAAGAATGATAAATTTTGACAGTTCCCAAGGTCCTTGACAAACATGACAAAGTCACAATTATGGACAGCAGGAACCAATGCATCATTTCCAATGTAAAACGATCAGTCCATTTGGGAGATGCACTTACATTCCTAAACTCAATGTGAAATCAGAAACTCATAACAAAAGATCTAAACTAAAATATAAAATGAATACAGCTTTTACATTCACCTTGAACAGCCATTTACCAACTAGAGCATGTATCTTTGTTAAAATGGACCAGTAAATGTTTCTCCTGTGCATTAAAATAATTTGAAGTCCTAAAAATTGAGTATGTAGAAATGTTTTTTTTGCAATAAGGATGCAATGCAAACACTGAAATCCAAATATATTTGAAATTGGACTGAGCCACACTTTTGGACCAATATTCAAAGACTTCCATTATCCAAAAATTTAGACCAAATCCAGAGATTAATAATGGTGTACCTTTAAGTCAGTGAACCTAGACATCAACACAAGGCAAATGTTGTCATGTGTTTCATTCTTGCTGCACAGGACTGACAATCATGTAAGTAAGTGGGAATTCAAAAAGAGAAAAAGATGGACTTCTTTCTCTGCCCAAGCTATCTCCTTTCCCTGGAAATAGAATGAGTATGAAACAAGTTTCCTAGTATTAGCATACATCAGAGATTTGTAGCGGTCTGTGGAAGATATATGCATGCATGTGCCTTGGTAGATGCAAAGCCAAGCAGTGACAGGAATTTTCCTGCCCCGTTAACGTTGGGTGCCATGGAGGGTGTGGGGGGGAGGACGACAATATGGCAAAAAGGCCAAAAATCGGTTTTACACCATCCTGAAACCAGTTTTGCGATCGTCCGCTCCATCTGTCAATGGCGGTCCGTGTTTCCCACCGCCGCATGTCAGGAAAGTTGTTTTAATACATTTGATGTAATTATAAGCCCTGCTCACCAGAACCATCCCCCCATGTCAAACTTACCGTTGGTGTGACTTCAGAATGGCGTGCTTCACGACTGCCTTTGAAAGCCATGCACTTAGCGACCTAAACTTTGAGGGGAATTCGGGGGGGTGAGTGCACACAACCTTGCACAGCACTCACTAGTAGGACATCAAGGAAGAGGCACCTGCGCATTCGTCGGGGGCACAGACAAGTCACTTTTTCCCAGCTAGCTTTCAGTGCGGTGCTGGGGCAAGGGCTACATTGTGGACCAGACCTGGAGGGGGGGGGGTGGCGGCGGAGGAGTTTGGGGGGATAGGCAGCACAGATAGACTGAAGGAAATACTCAAACACATGCTGGTGGGGGTGGGGGGGGCAAGTCAGTACAGACAGACTGAAGGGAATATTCAAGCACCCGACAGGGGGATCGGTGAGGGAAGCAGCCACGCAGTTGGAAAAGCTTGTCAAAAGTGAGCATTCTTCTGCAGCTGAGGCCGTTCAGCTGCAGCTTCATTGACATGCTCGGAGTGGCGCCTCTGAAGCTTTTCTGCCCACTCAGGCGACGCAAAAGCATGAAAGTGCCACCAAATGCTCCAGGGCCTTTCACCCCTTGGGCGCAGCCTGCAACTTTAATGTGCATTTTAGGGGGCAGCAGAGCAATTGGCCAACTGGACAAGTTGTACAATCCCCTTACGAAAGTTGGCCATGGCACAGTCACTGGTTGAGGCGCTCACAGCTCCTTGCAATGTCCTTATTAACGTGTGGACCAGTATCCATTATGGTTCAAGCTAACAGCGCAGCCTTACAGTGCGAGTTAGGAAAATGCCTCCGCATGAGCTGAGAGGACAGCATGCAGTCCAATGGCCAAAGCTGCTGCCAATTGATCAAGTGGAGTGAGGCAGAGGTGGGTGGGTTTTGGACAGCCAATGAATGAGCACATGACACACTGGCCATTCAAGTGGTGGCCAGAACTCTCCAGCATATGTGAATGGGCCTTCAGACTTAACTGAGAGAGGTTCTGAGTACACCTATGCTAACCCACACATTTCTCTCTTTGATCCTGCAGAAGGAGAACATCAGAGTCTTGGGGCCTAGTGATTTAACGGTATGCCTCATGGCTTACAGTGACCAGAGAAGAAGAAGAAGAAGAGAACAGCAGAAGCACCTGGCTCAGCAAAGGGAGGAGCACCTCCCTCAAGATGAAGGGGTGACAGGGCCTGCTGCGCACGAGGCTGCAGATCCACAGAGAGCACTCGCTTGTAGGTGCCTCGCTTGACCCAGGGTCTATAGACGGCGCTTGTCATTCCTGCAGATGACAAAGAACCAGTGTCGCCAAAGACTGTGCATGTCTAGGGGACTGGTCGGTCAGATATGCCACCGGCTGCAGGATTTGGCGCCACGGGGACATGGAGGCCATCCACCTCCAGTGGCAATGGAAGTGACCACGGCGCTCAATTTTTACGCCAGTGGTTCCTCCCAGGTCTCCACAGGTGACCTGTGCGGGGTCTTGCAAACCTCCATGCACACATGTATCCAGGAAGTCACGGATGCCATCTTCACGAAGGCACAGAACTTGGTGCATTTCCAGCGTGATCTGGAAAGCCAGGAAGCAAAAGTGCTAGGATTTGCACAGATCTCAGGGTTTCCACAGGTGCAGGTCATCAACTACACTCACGTGGCATTTAGATCTCATGGCAACAAGCAGTCAGCTACGTCAACCACAAGGGGTTCCACTCACTGAATGTTCAGTTGGTGTGCAACCACTACAAACACATCCTGCAGGTCTGCACACAATTCCCAGGGAGCATCCACGACTCCTACATCCTCAGCAGGTCTCAGATCCCTGATATCTTCCATCATCGAGAGAGGCTGCAAGGCTGGCTCCTCGAGGACAAGGGCTACCCACAGAGGACGTGGTTGCTGAAGCCTGTGCGGCGGCCTCTGACTGCAGCAAAGAGATGGTACAAAAAGGCTCATGCCGTGACCCAGGCTTCAGTGGAGCAAATGATAGGAATTTTGAAAATGAGATTCCGGTGCTTCAACAGGTCTGGTGGAGCACTGCAATACAGTCCCCAGAGGGTGTCGCGCATCATTGTCGCTTGCTGCGCACTCCACAACCTGGTGCTGCAAAGGGCAGTGGACCTGGCTGAGGAGGAGATGGGAGAGCTGCACATATCCTCCAATGAGGAGGATGCCGAAGGTGATGACGATGAGGTCCTCAAAGGTGAGGATGAGGCTATCTCATTGGCCAAATGAGGAAGGCGCACTCAGGAGGCCCTCATAGCCGCAGGATTTGTGGTGAAGGTTGACGAGATGCAGTGAGCACAATCCTGGTACCCTCACCTTGCATTTGTCAACGTTTGTCTCATGTGTGGCTAATGGCAGCACACATACCCTGTGCTCAGGCTCATCTCATGGAGATGCAGTGGAGACCCTAATAGTTGCTAGATTCCAGGAGGATGGTGACAACATGCAGTGAGGACACTCCATAAATCTTCACATTGTCTCTGTGAATGTCTGACTCCTGTCTGGCTGAGGGCAGCTCATTTGCACTCTGTGATCCGAGTCATATCATGCAGATGCAGCCATGAAACTTTAAGAGCACCTGATCCTTTGTCAGCCTTCATCACCTGACCCCTTCAGCAGCACAGTGTCACCGGCCACAGATGCTGAAGAGATGGGGATGCCAGCCCACCTTAAAGGTTCTGAGAGCACACAGAGAGAATGACGGAACTCTGTGATGCCTACCCACGACATTCTAGTAACAATGACAAGCACCATCGAGGTGCAGGCATCACTAATAGGTCCAGGGAGTGTGAAGCGGGACCATCACTTTGGCCTGAAGGTTACACACTGCACCAGGAAGAGGCCCTGGACTGAGATACCTGCTTTTATGTTATGCAGGAACCAATGTTTCACATCTGAGTGACACGAACACTGCTCATCATAACGAGGAGCCATTGGCAAGGAGACATTCTTGGGAGGTTATTTACAATAGTGAACGTTAAGTACAAGTCCCTTGGCATTCAATGGCATCGCTGAATCCCGGACCAACATCCTGGTGGTTACCATTGACCAGAAACTGAACAGGACTAGCCATATAAATATTGAGGCTACAAGAGCAAGTCAGAGGCTAGGAATCCTACGTCAAGTAACTCACCTCCTGACTCCCCAAAGTCTGTTCACCATCTACAAAGAACAAATCAGGAGTGTGATGGAATACTCTCCACCTGCCCGGATGATTGCAGCTCCAACAACACTCAAGAAGCTTGACACCATCCAGGATAAAGCAACCTGATTGATTAGCACCCCATCCACAAACATTCACTCCCTCCACCACCAGTGCACAATGGCAGCAGTGTGTACCATCTACAAGATGCACTGCAGGAACTCACCAAGCACCTTCCAAACCCATGACTGCTACCATCTAGAAGGACAAGGGCAGCAGACACATGGAAACACCACCACCTGGAAGATCCCCTCCAAGCCACTTACCATCTTAACTTGGAAATATTTTGGGGTTCCTTCACTGTCGCTGCGTCAAAACCCTGGAACTCCCTCCCTAACAGCACTGTGGATGAACCTACATCACATGGACTGCAAAGGTTCAAGAAAGCAGCTCACCACCACTTTTCTCGAGGGCAATTAGGGATGTCCAATAAATGCTGGCCTAGCCAGCCATGCCCACATCCCATAAATGAATAAAAAGAAAAGTGATTAACACCTGTGCCCAGGCTGTGCAACTACATCTTCTTAACCTTCCTAACCCTGCTGCTACATCTTGGTGCTCTGCCGACATTCACAGCCGAAGTATAGGCAGCCTGCTGTGATGACCTTGACAGGCATCCTATGGAGGGCCGAGACCTGGAGGGCCCCAGCCTGCTTTCAGGATCCTGCTGTGTAGCAGTGGCACCCTCCTCGGCCTGTAGAGCTGGAGCTGCTGGTTACATGAAGAGGGAATTCGTGTGGGCTCCTGGAATCATCTGGGTGGATGGCCCCGGGGTGTGCACCTGCTGATCCTCCTTCATAGGGGTGCCCTGAGGGCCCCTCCTTGAGGAAAAGAGGAA
Organism: Cetorhinus maximus; assembly: GCF_964194155.1. Taxonomy (NCBI): domain Eukaryota; kingdom Metazoa; phylum Chordata; class Chondrichthyes; order Lamniformes; family Cetorhinidae; genus Cetorhinus; species Cetorhinus maximus. The sequence goes on from NC_135902.1 coordinate 35,517,353, forward strand.
GCTGGAGTGAGATCGAGCTGCCCTGCACCCCTCTTGTGTTGGACACTGCTGGAGGCCAACTATGGCATTAGCGATAGAGTTCAGCCTGCGCAGCAGTGCAGGACCAATGCCCTGGACCAAGGTCTCCATGGTGGCCGCCTTCCTACCAGTGTTGACCTTGGTGCATTGGCATGCCAGTGCTATTACCTCAGACTGAAGGTGGACGGACTCCTTCATTGTGCCTTGCAATCTGAGGAGTGCAGCAGACAACCCTTCCTGATGTTCCCGAGCTTGCCTTTGCAGCTCCAGCAACTGAGGTATGACCGAGTCCAGAGGCTCCTCATCTGACTCAGACACAACAGATTTCTGGCCTCCAGCAGTCCTGTGAGTGCCGGAAACCTGGGAAGTCCCTGTTTCCACCTGCTGTGAATCACACAGTGCGATGTGCTCATCAGACTGTGACCCCAGGGTTACTCCAGCAGGCACCCGAGGGAGGCGTAGCTAAATTTGGGGGCAGCATGTTTCCTCCCTTTGGAAGCCATGACTTTCCAGCAGCTTCCAATCACTTAGGGAGTGCCAGCTCTGTGCAGGGGTGCCCTCTAAATATGGCGCTCGGATTACTGAAGGCCCGAGGTGATGGCGGGGCGGGCAAATCAGAGGCCGCCCTGCCAATGATCTGGCATGTTTCCTGGGATTACATTATTAATGAGGCAGGACACGCTGGGAATGGGACGATACAGCATGAAAACCTGCCTGCTACCGCCCATTATCTCCAACCTTCTTTGGTTTTCAAGGACTATATCCCAACAAGATGGTGGTCAAACGGATTTCCCAACCAATAGCATCCCATCACCCCATAGTCCTTAAGCTGGTTTGAAGTCTAGCAACTATATTTTGTATGGAACTGCTCCAAAGACATTCACAGTCTTGAAAACAATAGTTGCCTAACAGGGAGGGAGAACTTCTCTTTAGCTCTGAAGAAGAATCACACAGGGTTGAAACATGAATTTTGTCTCTTTCTCTCAACAGGTGCTGCCAGACCTGCTGAGTTTTTTCAGCACTTTCTGTTTTTATTCGGGAAGGAGAACCGGCTGGCAAGTAAAATTATCTTTGACTAAAATTTCAAATAAAATTCTGTTGAGTCTTTTTTTTAAGTGAAGTAGAGGAGCATTTTGAATAAAAAGTACTATTTCAAGACATTATCTTCAAGCAAAAATTCAGAAAGAAAAGACACCATATTGCAGACAGTGCACTACAGATTAATGAACGAACGAGAAGAGTCACTTTATCTAGATTCTATGTTTAAAAATTCGGAATATTTCTATTCTGTAAATATTTCAGGTAATGACGATTAAATCTCTTTCTTATAATTATATTTTGAAAGTCTCTTTTATCAGTCAGTGTTAAGCACTGACAGCCAAGTTTGTCCTTTGTAGGCTTTACATTGATTTTTCCAAAAGACCCTTCAAATTCCTATTGTTAAATCTGGTTATGGAAAGAAAGAGTATTTCCATAACAGACAGAATGATTATTTTCTCAAGTCCACAATATTGATCTTCCCACAGCAGTCTGATTATATTCTTTTGATATCATCTGCTACTGAGTAATGTGAACTAAGCATAGTTAACACGTCAGGTAGCCAAAAAAATCTGCTGAAAAATACCACAAAGTGCTATTGTGTAATGTATTATAATACTAAAAAAATGTTCCCTGCTCCAAAAAAGACTTTCAAAAGGCAAAACAATCTCAGAACAGTTTGCATGAATGGTTTGCCAATATTAGAATTGTACTTATACTCAGCAAACAGAACCATGGCTGAAGCCAAGCAAGTCCCAGCTGTGCAGAAAAAAAAACAGAATTATGGCTGAAGCCAAGGCTAAGCAGGTCCCAGCTTTTGGTCCAGGATTAATTAAGCAACCAATTTAAAGCTAATCACATTTACTGTTTGGCTGTAATATTTTTTCCTATCATTGGCTTTCAATTCTCATGCAGTAAAATAAGCTAACGGTTTGATTGATGGTGCGGAACTACACACAATTTGTTATTTACAGTATCAATCACTATGCTCGTCACTGTTCGTTAAATTTGAAAGTCAGGGAAAATGTACCAAGAAGATTACCATCTACTAACTGTTTAAGTTAAGCTCTAAATTGAAAAAAGAAGCTTGGCTTCAAAGATGAGTGGCTCCTAAGGGCAATATACATTATTTTTTAAGAGTCAATAGCGGTTCCAGATTAGCTACCTTGTTCTATGCATTTATCCCAATGAAATGCACAATAAATTGGTGCCAACCTAATATTTCACTTGCCAGGTTTCTTGTGACAACTGGTTCTGTTAAGCAGTTGTTACTATTCTACTCAGACTTCACAGTAAGAGATTGTAGAAGAAACATTTGTGGAAGACAAACTATACTTAATAGGAAGATATCACAAATTCCAAAGAAAGAGGAATTCCCAGCCAAATCACTAAGTTCCCAGTATAATAAAAAATATAAGTGCTGGAGAATTCATATTCATACTGTCAATGATAAAGTTGTAAGAATACAGGAGCTGAAGATAGTACATTGATGCAATACAGAGTTCTCTCCCAAGATAGGGATTGTGAGCTATATCTTACTTGAAAGTACAAGATTCTGGTGAACAAAAACTGGAAAATAAATTGCACTTTGGAAACTGAAAAGAAAAAGCAGGATTCAACAAGTACATTTAGGAAACCTTTGCACTTAGCAGTGTGAACACACCTACACAAAAGATGAACAAGTATTTTAGACATGGACTGTTTCCTTTCGCTGCTAAAATTTCACTTTCTGAAAATATCGATAGAAATGATAAGCTTCATAAAGCTTCCTTTGTTCCTTGTCCCCAAACTAAACAATGTTCTTTTGGCAAGTTGCTGTAATATGATACAGCTGGAACACAGATCTGGTCTCCTGTACATTATACAACTTTTATCCCAAAAAGAAATGCCCTTGAGTCTTTCAGTTGGCCATTAATGCAGGCTTGGAGCCAAATTGATGCATCTGTCCTAACTCATGGAGGGAGCTATCAAATCCGCGTCAAGAAAACTGTTTATTGATTTATTAATGAGTTGCTAATTGATTAATATATCAAGCCAGGTATTTCTGAAATTATTATGCTGTTATAATGCCTATCATAAATACCATTACTTTATGCTGAAGCTGTCAGATCACTTTCAAGGATCAAGAATACATACACTAAATTAAAACCTCTTCTTCCCTCTTTTGGTGAGAGCAAAAATGATGCACTGCAATCCTATTCTAGTTGAGCACGCCAATAACTACCCGATATTTCACATAATGGGCAGAATTATCACCCTCCCAGAACCATCTGATCTCTAGGCTATTTTCTCAGTGGCGGAATCAGCACAGAAGGGCTACCTGCCCATTAGTGAGGGGTAGCTAATTAAGGTGGGTAAATGGCCTATTAAGGCCAATTGTCAGGAGCTGACTGGAATTTCATAGTTGGCCTGTGGGACCAGAGGCATCGGGTACTAGGCCAGCCGCCTGGAGGAAACCTGCTGACTGCAGACCAGAGGTCCGGCAACATTCTTGATCATATCTGCAATCTTAATTTAAACAGTAGGCTGCAACTCCTTCTGCAATGCAGTGCTTCCTATTGGCCCTCCAGCTTCAAAAGACCACCCAACTTCCTTAATTGAAAAGCAAGTGTGTCCTCTGGCCGCTAATTGGCCACTTTGGCAGAAATCACTGCTGGGCAACAATATATCATACAGTGCAAGGTAGAGACCCCCAATTGACCCTGACGTCGGGGTCCAACTCAAAAGCCTTTAGTTTTAACAATACAACTTGTTTTTTTTTGGAAAAATATACTTTATTCATAAAATATCTGAAGGAACATTATAAAACATTTCTAAATGGCCATCACAAAAAGTGCAATCATATTCAGCTTTTACACATGGATCACGAGGTGCTTCAATACAATCAATGAATATTACAGTCATTTCAATATGGTCATTACAGACAATCAGACAGTGCAATGGTATTGGAGTTATCGACACAGATCATGTTGCACTCTGATATGCTTCATGATACATTTAGTATTCAACGTATACATTCATTGTGAGTCATACAGCCCGAGGGGTCTACACAATTCCCAGCCCATCGGTGCACTATGGCAGAAAGGTCAGAAGGACAGCCACCTTTCCCCATTGCGCCTTTGCGACAGCTGCCCCAAGCTTTAGTGCATCCCTCAGCATCCCATCCCTGGACCTTGGAATGTGCCAGTCTGCAACACTCGGTCAGGGACAAGCCTTTCCCATAAGTGCAATGTACTTATGCCAAAAAAATATCAATTTTAATCTAAGGATGAAAACTGAAGGGGTAACACCTGGCTAGATTGATGAAGAAAATTTGTAAGAAGAAGAACTTGAAGTATGTGTACATTTCCCCAAATGCATAACTAAAATAAAATATAGTGGATTTTGCACACATGCCTTTAAATAGTAATTTGCATCCAGATGAAGACTGTTAAGCTATCCTGCAGAGAACAAAAAATATCAATGATACCACTGGATGTGCATTCATTTCTTCTTGGTCCTGCAGAGGCACCAGTGAAATGCCTTCAATGGAGAAAGGGTGGTGTGGGGGCAAAGGAGAGGAAAATGAACTTGTATTCTGCAAAAGACAAACAAAATTATGCATTTGGCGGCAAGTGTAAATGTTTTTGGCAACACGCCAAAGCTTATAGGTCTGGATTTTGTTTCTAATAGCAAACAAATGGCGCTAGCCATTCATCACACTTAAACTTGCCCACAGACTTTCTATGCCCTCGTATGCTCAATTAGAGAGTCGGAATAGTGTGGCACCCTCTACAGGGATCTGAAACATATATGTGCAGGGCAGGCAATGATGCATCTCCCTAACCCATCAGATTGAAGTATCCTTACTGGGTCATGTAGAGTCTAAACAAGGAAGTGTAAGTTAGAATAATCAATTCAATATCAAATCATGTACAGAAAGTGAGATAAAGAGAAGGAAAGAAAGGTGGAATTAAGAGAGAGATAAAGGAGACAGAAAGAAAAAGTAAAAATTATTTAATTTTTTAAACAAAATCTCCATCTATAAATAACATCTGAGGGAATGAAACTCCATGCTTATAAAAGTTAATTTTCACTTCAGACAGGTTGATTGGCAATATTTAAAGCTGATCAGGCTGTAATAAATTCATTTAGACTGGAATGGACAAGCCCCAAACATTTTCTGGTGTGTTAGTTATTGAGCAGGTAAGTACTGCAAGCTCATGCCAATCCTGCATGCATTTCAATGCCAAGCTTCCTGGCGAGATAACTATATAGCAAAACTTCTGGAGAAGTAGGTTAATTAGACAGCAGCTTCGGCATGTCCAGGTTTAACTGCACATGTGCAGATGCTGGATGTTTCTGCTGGATTTACTCCTTAATAATGATAAGTGCTGATAGCCCACCATTATCTCTATCACAAAATCTGGGCCAAAGAATCTTATCCCACATCAAAAAACTGTTTACGTTAAAATTTCAGTTTTAACTCTAATTTTCAGATTGAATAATCTGAAACATCTTAACTTCTACAATTCTTCTTCAAAACCTCTTTTAATAAAATTATTCGCTTTCCTTCGTTAAAAAAAACAACAAAGCACAGGACTCTGTTGCCCATGTCCTTACTTGCACTAAGTTCTGTTCACCCATTTAAGATAAAAGCAAAATACTGCAGATGCTGGAAATCTGAAACAAAAACAGAAAACGCTGAGAAAACTCAGGAGGTCTAACAGCATTTGTGGAGAGAAAAACAGAGTTAACGTTTTGAGTCTGTATGACCCTTCTTCAGAGCCCTGTTCACCCATCTTCCCTGTGCTCGCTGGCTTACATTGGCTCCTGGTCAAGTCACGCCTCGATTTTAAAATGGTCATCCTTTTTTTCAAAAACCTTCATGGCCTCATCTGTCCCTATCTTTGTAATCTCTTCCAGCCCCACAATCTTCTAAGATATCAACACTCCCCTCATTCTGGCCTCTTGAGCATCCCTGATTTTAATCACTCCACCATTGGTGGTCATGTCTTCCCCTCTGGAATTCCCTCCCTAAGCCTCTTCATCTCTCTCTCTTTCTTTAAGATGCTTCTTAAAGCCTATTTCTTTGACCAAGCTTCAGGCCATCTACCCTAATATCATTTTATGTGGCTCAGTGTCAAATTTTGCTTTATGACACTCCTGTCAAGTCCCTGTGGACGGTTTATTACATTAAAAGATGCCATATAGATACAAGTTGTTTTTGTCTTAATTTTGCTTCTCAATATTTCAACCACAAGGAGCACCCCAATATTTGGCCTCCAGTTTGGTGCCCCCATTCTCAAATTCCAAAACTCACTATCCCAAATAAAACCCAAGAAACAGTTTTTTTTACCTGTGAAAAAAGTTACATTTGAGCCAGTGAGTGTAGAGTAGACGTGAATAAAATAACAACATTGGCAAGCGAATAAGAGTTATAAAGTTGCTTGACTATTGACAGTAAATGAATGAACACATTTGTGTTTCAAATATTTAAATATAGCTAAAAGTAACCGTGATTTATATTCTATTGCAGATTGATGTTGTGAAATAACATCTACTTTTAAAATCAATCATTTACTTTCCATTTATCAAAAGAGACACAGATACAAAGATTTATTTATTTGCACAAATATGTGAAGGTGCTCATGATATCATACAGCATGGCTTTATGCTCTTTGGGAGCAATATTATTGTTCAAATTGTTATATAAAACAGTTTGCTACAATTTACCTCTATCAATGCAACTCCCTTACTTACAGAAAGGTTACTATTCATTGCAATTCAATGGCACAATTCTTTCAACCAGGTTACTTAACAGTACAGAGTTCTGTGGGAAAGATAGACCCACTGTAAGCTGAAATCAGCTCTTACAAAGAAAAGTACGTTATAAAACATAACAAACATCAAACGCTGAGAGGTGAAGAATAGTATATGCAGTTGAAACACAAAATAATTATGAAGGAACTGCAACCTTAAGGTTCAGAATTCAATCTGACTTTTCATAAAACAAATCTCCTATTAACCTCAGTTCACACCATTACAACATTCTGTGACATTTTAAGTAAACATCTGACTTCCAATAGTTTTTCTAATTTTAGTACTCAGCCTTTAGGTCAAAACTGTTCTGTTTACTTTTCCCTTACATCACATAATCTAATGTGCTCTCTGGAATGCTTCCTTTACCTGAATGAAGTCACTGTTTCATATATAGTAACCCCAATTCATAAAATTGGCAGTGGCAGCTAGATAAGTCAATCAATTAGAAAGAAAAACCATGAGCCTCAGAAAAATGCCTCATTCTCCAATCGTGGAATATTTTTTTCAGACGATGACGCACACAATTGTTTATACTACTCCATATTTTCCTTGGAACTATCACTTTACCCTTGCCAAAATCGGTGAGAAAGTAATTATTATAGCTTCACTAAAATCAACAGCAATCTCAATTTTCCTGCCTTTAAGTTAGTTTTCACACCACTGTCACTTAGATTTAAACATTAAGGGCCAGAATTTTGACATCGGCATGCGGGGGCGGGCCCGACACGCCGACACATAAAATGACGCATGGTGACGTTGGGCGTGCGTCCCCACATCACTGCGTGTCATTTAGATCTTTTGTTCGGCGGGCGCACCCACTGAACTGTCAAAGGCCTGTTAAGGCCAATAAAAACCCAATTAACGTAATTATCAACGCTGCCACCCACGGGCGGGATGAGGTTTCCTGAAGGTTTTATTAAATAAATAAATTATTATTTTCCACATTTCATAAACATGTCCTAGCTCATGTGACAATGCCCGATGAGGGGACATGTGTAAATAATTTTTATGTTTCTTTACTGAAACATCTCAATACGTACTTAATCTTCCTGAGGCAGCTCCGCGCCTCAGGGAGGTTTCTGCGCTCTTTCATGCGCATGTGTGAAAGAGCGCAGGCTCCGACTCTCCCTCTTCCCCTCACCCGCACAGGTAGCGCTGAGCGCTACCAGGCACGCGTCACGCCGGGCGGGCCTTAATTGGCCCGCCCATGTAAAATGGCGGTGTGGAGCCAATCGCGGTTGGCGATCGGCTCCACGCCCGCCCGGCCCACCCGACAGGGAGAAAATTCTCCCCATGGAGTTGTTGGCTTTGCAGAAGTGTGATTTAATGCTCTAAGATTGGGTTCATACTGCCGGTTGTTATAAATGTATTTCAGTCATAAAGATTAAAATAATCAGATCTTTGAGTATCTCCTTTCAGTACTCAAAGTTAGTTTGCTTAACTCATTTATGTCCTTGTATTACATGAAAATAATAGGAAATCATTGTTTTTATTTCAAAATTGTTAATAATTTCTAATGCAGTTTTTAAATGGCTTGAAATCCTAGATCACAACAGCAGTGACAAAAAAAAACTCAAAAAGGAATACAACAGTTTAAAATAATCTTAAATTAAAGACTATTTAACAATTATTATTCCATTCGCTTAAACCCTCCCACAACTCTGGGTGGGGAATGTCCCGTTATTTCAGCTCTCAGGTCAGCACTGAGTACTTAATTCACCACTGAGCTCATTGCAGCATATCCTAATTAGAAATCCAGCAGAATTTTCAGCAAGTCAGCAAGGGTGAGATTGGTGAGCTAGGGAATTTACAACATGCATCACTGATCTTACCACTGCAGGAAAATTTGGGCCAATGTTCACACTTCTACTCACAAACAGGTGAATGTTGTACCTGAGTCCCTGACATATGGCCGTGTGCTCTACATGTGAAACAATTACAGCAAATAAAACTCCCTTACATTTGGTACATGACTGAATTTTGTGTAAAGCTCTGCAAGGATTTTGCATAGGACTTTTAATTTGAATATATATTGCAAAACAATCATTTTGGCCTATTTGGAATGGGCATGAAAACAAGAAACCATCCTCAGCAATTAAATAATACAACTGCAGCAGATAAACATGTGAATCCTTTTTTCATAGCTGGGAAATCACTTGTAAACAATCCTAAAATATTATTCAACAGATATTGTTAAATATTGTGTACATTCTGAGATTTCATACTTGATGCACATAATGAATTTGCAATTTGTTGTAGTAAATTAGGAATTCACTGCAGAGATATCAGAAAAAATATCTTCACTATAGTTAAAACAGAAAATGCTGGAAAAACTCATCAGGTCTGGCAGCAATTGTGGAGAGAGAAACAGAGTTAACGTTTCAAGTCCATATGACTCTTCTTCAGACTCAAAACATGAACTCTGCTCTCTCTCCACAGATGCTGCCTGACCTGCTGAGCTTTTCCAGCATTTCCTGTTTTAATTTCAGATTTCCAGCATCCGCAGTATTTTGCTTTTATCTTCACTATAGTGATTAGAACATCAGTCTGTGAAAGAACTACCTGCCACTGAAAATAGCATAAATAGCTTTAGGGAAATGAAACATTCTAATTAAATGAAATTGTAAGTCAGAGCACCGTTAACTATCTTCAGCTGTGGATACTAAACCCACTTAAAGATTATACTCCCTCAAATTCTTCATGGGCAGAATTTTACGGTCCCATTGCGGCAGGGACAGGGTTGTAAAAGGCGGCAGCCGTTCAAACGTCCATTGACTTCGGAGGGACCGGAGAATCCCACCGGTGGGAGGGGCCTTAAAATTCCCTCCCATGTTTAATATGGACACATGGATCAAAGGATTATTTGATCACAATTGAAAAGCTTCCATCAAAATGCAAAGGGCCTCATATTAATGACTGTATTTTCTCTAACATGAGGAAGTGAAGCTGAATGAGAGAATTTAGCAGCAAGTTCAATCACAAAGAAAAACTCTGGCTGCGTTCCCCTGCCACCCCCCTGCCACACCCCCGACTAAAAAGCCAGTCGAAAGCCCACCCATGAAAAAGTCGACTTCCCTGCAGCCATTTTACATACGGGGGGGGACGTTAATTGGCTCAGGATGAGACCTCTGGCCTCATTTGGGGAGGAAGTCCCACCTTAGAGAGCTGCCAGCCAATCGGTTTGGCTGGCAGCTCTGTAGTCTCAGCCATGCTAGGTTTGGAGTGGTGGATTACAGCCAGTCCCCAAAAAAGAGGTTATGGAAGCAGACCTGAGGTAAGTCTGGGGTATCAGCAGGGGCTGCCTGACAGGCCCCAGGGAGGGGGATGAGGGAAGTAGCGTTCCAGGTTTTACAGGCCGTGGGGGGGGGATGGGGGGTTAAAAGGGAAGGACGATCTTGGGGAGGAATACCTCCAATGGACACAAGGGATATCCCAAAGGTGGTTCCTGCACACCACCCCGCCCCCCCCATCATGCCCAACACCAGCTCACCCAGTAAAACCTGCTGGGGTACCCACTTGGCCTGAGTCTCCCCTGCTGCATGTAAAATAGCAGCAGGGGTGGGATGGGTACTTAAGTGACCATTAGCTGGCCACTTAAAAGCCTCAATAGGACCAAGGGTGAGCAGGCCACCTAAAGCTTCCACCGCCCCCTTAAAATGGGAGACAGGTTGGGGTTGGGCGGGAAGACAGTGAGCAGGCCACGCGATGCAGTTTACGAGCACCTCTATCTTCAAATATGCCGGCAGAGGACAATAAAATTCAACCCTCTGATTTGCTTTCACAATTCCTAAATGTGTAAAATACATGAATATTGCTTAGCACTACATATATTTACACTTTACAGTGCTTTTTATTTCCATAGTGAAGATTTGGAAGGCCCCTTTTCATAAGCTAACCTAATATACATTCAAAATAAACCTTCCTGACCAATTTGGATATACCATGTGGATTCACACAATGTGACTCTGGATTTATCTGCGCAAGAAAAATCGCACCAACAGAAATAGAGTTTTGCTTAAAGCCATCTCCTAAAATTTTCTAATGTAACTATTTTGAAATTTGTGATTTATCCTAGGCTATTCACCTCATCAGAGACCACTTAACTAAGGTCATGCAGTTACTATCTTTCTAGCTACAGCCTTTGGATACAGCTAACATGTGCTAACATTTATGCCCATTACCAAGGCACAATTACAGTTGTAAACTATAATCACAGTTGCATTTCAGTGTGACTTCCATATCCAGGTATAGAGTCTACTTACTTACATTACCAGCCCATCAATTTTACCATGACCTAAATGTTTGAATTGCACATGAAACTCCACTGGTGCCAGATTTCTGTGTGCCAGAAACCAGGCTGATTTAGTCCCACACAAGGTGGCTCATGTTAGAGTTGAATTTTGTCATCAGGAAAGCAAACATGAAATAAAGTTGAAACAACCATTTTCATTGTTTTAGTTTTGATGTATCTGCATATAAGAACTCAGCACTAATGCTAAATTTTGAGAGCAAAGGAAAGGGCCTACATTTACTTTCTTTCACTGTTGGTACATATTTATTATATGCTTTAATCCCTGTCCTTCAAGATGTTCACAAGGTTACAACAGATTTTCTTTAAAATAATCAGTAAAGCCAGTGTGCTGTTTAATCACCATATAGCTATAGAAAATGCAAAACCAATAGAGAGGTCAGGTTTTCTGTCAGCCAGCCCACAATGATCTTGTTTCATAAATGAATTTAGTGTTTGCCATACCCATTGTGCAAATCTACTCAAATATTGACCAGTGAAACTGTTAAGTCCTCACAAATGGGGATGGGAAAATAATGAAGGGGTAAGTTACCCTGGGATGTTAAGTACTTCAGAGATCCAATATAACTGGGTGCCATTGGCAGCCCTACTGACTTAGAAATGGTATAAACCACAGCAGTTGTTAAAGAGGAAGGGAAGTCAAGAAAAAAATAAATTATCTGCCCCTTGATCACGACTGTATTTATGCCGTGGGTTATTCTGTAATTGTTCTACATTATTGTTATTACAATACATGGCAGTCCTCGAGTCAATGCAAAATTGATTCCTAAGAATTATTAGATTGAGGGTGGTATAATCTAAATTCGGAGAAACAATTTTTTTGGATGTGCTATCAAGCATAAAGGAACAGATCGGATCTCTCACACTCGATTAATTATTCCCTCCTAGTCCCGTGGCTGGTACTCTTCCAGATGGTGTACCATCTTCCCAATCTTCATTTTGTAGCTGGCAGGCATAATCGTTGTTCATTCTAGGTACCCCTGCTGCCCTCCCTATCCCTGTGCATCCTGGTGAACAGCCATTGATGTTTCAATCATCATTTTTGCCAAATTCATGTGTCAGTATTTATTCACACTCAGGGTTGATGTTGCCTCATCGTTGATTGTTATGAGTCTCCTCCTTGGCCACCTGTCTTCCTCTATCAATCAGTCATGACAATTAATGTACAGATCTCTTTAAAAGGAGATGGAAATATTGAATTGGACTAGCCTGTATGAAATTATGCACTTAACTGTAAAAGAAAATTGCCAAGGGGAGATTAAAAACATATGTTTGACATTGTAGAAAGACAATTTAAGGTAACTGTTGACAAAATAAAACTATTCATTCTGAATTTACTTTGGTGAAATGAATTTAGTTTGAAGTATGCCTCACCTTGTTTTAGAAATACTATTTATAAAAGTCATTTTTGGTTGTTCTATGCAGTCAGTTGAGCATTGGATTCAAGCCTGAAGATCAGGGTCAGGTTCAAATTCTGGCAGGAATGTTATGATATGGCAGGTGCTATTTGCCAAGCTGACCAAATCCACATGGGAAACTTGGCCACGCTATCACAATGATTTTGCAATTTGTATTTATTACGAGAAGGCTTATGTACTGAAGTCAGAAGTAATGAGTCCATTACCACCTTCAGAGATTTTAAAGATTAAATTAAAACATTTGCAAACAAAAGAACAACAAACTTAAACACACACAAGGGCCAGGATTTTCCGGTCGGCGAGCGGGGCCCCACGCCCCGACGCGTAAAATGACGCAGGATAACGTCGGGTGGAACTCCCAACGTCACCCCGCCCCATTTGAATATTCAAGTAGGCGGGAGCTCAACAGAATCAGCTGTGCGCCTGCCAACCTGTCAATGGCCAATTGAGGCCATTGACAGAGTCATTAAACTAATTAATGGACCTGCCCATCTAACCTTAAGGTTGGCGTGCAGGCCAGGAGCCCTGGCGGGTATTAGAAAAAGCATGAAACCTTATCCACGGGCGGGATGAGGTTTCATGTAGGTTTTTAAAAATGTAATTAAAGTGTATGTAAAAGTTATGGACATGTCCCAACTCATGTGACGGTGTCACATGAAGGGACATGTCAGGGAATTTTTTTTCTATTTTTCAGATTTTGTATTGTGGAGCTGATCTCCCTGAGGCAGCAATTAGCCTCAGGGAGATGAGTGTGCTCTTTCGTGCGCATGCGCTAAAGAGTGCAATCTCGGCTCAGGGAATTTCCCCCCCAAATAGGGAGCACATAGTGCTTCCTGGCGGACATCACGCTGGGCAGGCCTTAATTTGCCCACCCATGTAAAATAGCAACGCGCCCCAATTGGAGGCGCGCCTCTGTGCACCCGCCCTTAAACTTCCCCCCCAACGGGGAGAAAGTTCTGCCCAAGATTACAATTATACAGTTACAATAGTTCCCAAAATTTCTACTTAACCAGACTCCCAATTACACGCTCCCTTTAAGGCAACAGTCCAAATAGATTCCAAATTTATAAAGTCATCCAGCAAAATTACCACAAGCACCCACTGAACAATGGACTTCCAAAAGCTTTTAACGCAACTTTTGTTACTGGAACAGCAAACCTCTGCAGGCTGGCTAAAGGCTCTTTCCCCAAATCTGTTTTCACACAGTCACCTTTCAAAATCTCACATGGCCACACCTCACACAGTCTTCCATCCTTCTTTAAATATATTTTACCCCTCCTGATTTGTTAATCCCATTGCTTCAACTTGTCTTTAGAAGTTACTTTTCCCAGAATATAAAAATCTTTCATGTTCTCATTATGGCCAGCATTTTTGGGATAAATCAACATAATAACCTTGCCTTATTTATTTTGGCAGTTGTAAAAATCTTATCATATCCCTTCGAAAATCAAACACATCTCGATTTACCTAAAAATGCAAATTTCATTCATAAGGTATCTGCTGACCTCACCCTAGCTTTACTCATCTCCATTTCACACACCTGTTTAACACCTCACTTCTTTGATAATTTAAACCTTGCAGTCTAATCATCTCTAATCTAATTAAATTAGCCTCACATATATACACACACACACAAATAAACCTGCTTTAAAATATCCAACAATAATATTAGGAAAAATATGATAGTTTCTTGACAGGAATCATTCAGCATATTATCCTTCTGAGCTGATAAAATAAGTGCCAAGTCTTAGGAAGTAGAGAAGAATGAAAGGCTAATGCAATGCTTCCCCATAATGTTGTCATGTGTCTTATAATGATATAAAGGCACAAATCACTCATAAGGCGTTGTTCAAATACATTGTGGGTTAATTTATTAATTCTCAGCACATGTGAACAGATATACATGGACAGAAAGCTTAAGGACATCAGCAGCAGGGCTTTCGAGTTATCAACAGTCACAGATTGTAACTCTTTCGAGTACATTCACAGTTCTTGGTTTCCGGGAGTGGGACATGAACCCACAACCTTCTGATTCAAAGGCGAGCAGGGCTGTGTAAGTGCTCTGTTCCAGGCTGAAGTGCAATTAAGGCTGGATCACATGGCACACTTTCCTTAAAAGTGATGACATGCTGCTATCCCTTAAAGGCATATTACAACAAATGTCAGAATATCATGTTTTCAATCATTTTTTTTCTATATTCTTTCATGTGATGTGGGCATCGCTGGCAAGGTTAGCATTTGTTGCCCATCCCTAATTGCGCTTGAATTTAGTGGCTTGCTAGGCCATTTCCGTGGGCAGTTAAGAGTCAAACACATTGCTGTGGGTCTGCAGTCACATGGGCAGATCAGGACAGCAGATTTCCTTCTCTAAAGGACATTAGTGAACCAGATGGATTTTTACAACAATCAACAACAGTTTCATGGTCACCATCACTGATTCTAGCTTTTCAATTCCAGATTATTAATTGAATTTGAATTCCACCAGCTGCCTATGGTGGGATTTGACTCTTGTCCCCAGGACATTAGCCTGAGCCTCTGGATTACCAGTCTAGTGACATTACCACTATACCACCATCTCCCCAGAAACACATTTGTGGTTGTTTTGACTCAATAAATAAACCAATCAAGCCTACTGGTTACCCAACCTCATAGATAATATATATCTCACTCTCACTGAAATAAGTATGGAATTATTTAGGAGAAACTTAATATTGATAAATATTGCATTATTAAGTATTATAAGTCTCCCTGAGTTATGCAGACAAGGGATTCCTGATTCCAGCTGGGGCATCTAGGGGAGGCAATGACCATCGAGCAAAATCTCCACCAAAAAATGGAAGGGAAAGCTTACCAGTCGTCACCAAGCTTTCAAAATATTATGTCATGATATCAACAACTAGCATCCTTTAACCACTGAATTGAATACAAATAGCTACTATAAGGTAAACAAATAAACTTTATTTTTCTTGCAAAATCTCATTTCATTTCCCCACATAAATTTATTGCAAATTTAATATGGGCACCATTACTTTGTTTATCATAGTTATATCCCAGCAAAATTAATTTTCTACAGTATCAGACTGTAGAAAATAATCTTTTGCTAATGTTTTCCAATTGCAGTAATCCCAACCAAAACTTCTGGATTTACTACTCATCGTTTCACTGTTGATAAATACTGTTTAGAATATTATTGATTATATTTACCAGCTTGCCATTACCCTGAAATTTGAGGCTTCCTACCCAGGGTAGCCCTTCCCCACTCTGTCTATGACAAATAAGAACAGTGGTTCAGTACAACTGTGAGATAAAATACCTGGAGAGTGAAGGGAGAAATGGAAAGACTTATACAAGAGCTCTAAAGGGTTGTTTAATTTTAAAAGAAATTGAGAGTATATCACATAAATGACAGTATATAAATGTAATACTGGTTACCTTCACAGTGTGTCTTCCTTAAACACATCAGGATATATTCTTCATCTAATAGGGAATATCATATGATTTTGCCTCTTTAGAAATTAACTGACTGCAATTTCAATGAAGTGGGGTGATCTTCCGACAATACTGCACTGCTGAAAGCCAGAGAACAGCTGCAGTTCTTTTAAATTCAGATAGCTACAGGGTTGTGCTTACAAGCTAAGGAAGCAATTTGTCAAAATTGTGTAACAAAATGCATAACATTGCAAAACCAGGTAGATTTTTTTCATTTACACATCCTTAATTTATATTTGCATTATGGCATTGTGCCAAAAATGGTTATGTAGCACTCATCATTTATGTGCCCCTTGGGGTGACACATCAGCTGTTACAATGTATGCTCTCTTTGCCATGGTCATTTTGCTTATCCATGTGGATCCTGGCGAGCTCCTACCTGTTATTCTCTTCCAGAATTTCAATCAGTCATGTGTTACTGGTAGAAATTCCACAAAGGCTTTATTCAGATCAAGATTTTCCACCTGCAGTATGTGGTAGAGAATTTATTCACAGAACATCAGATAGAAGCTAGAGCCAGTACTGGCAATGGGAAGTAAATCATAGAGGGTGAGTGCCTCTGTGAACACTTGGCTGAATTTTGGATTTCAACCAGTGTGTGTGGCTCAGCTACGGAACCCAAGTAAGTATAAATGGGAGGCTCACTGAATTTCTCTTTCGCCCCAAGTGAAATGAATTTGTCCTCAGTGGTGTATAATGCGCTGCTTATATTCCTGCCCCAACCAGTTAGTACTCATCTGAATCCTACTCTCCATCCCAAGTTCAAATCCTGCTAAATCGCTCACAGCCTCTGAACCTCTCTTGCCATTTTCCGAAGGACTCAATGAGACGCGCACTGCTGCCTCCTTACAAACTAAAATCCTGATTGCCCCAATCTCATCTCGCAGTGATTTTACCATTCACCATTACCATTGGGAACTAACTCACAATTCTCCATTCTACCTGTTCAACAAACCATGACTGTCCCCTTGGGCTCTGCTAACGGATTAACAATCACTTTTTGCATTTTCCTTCAGAACATGTGTTCACTTGTGAGCAAAACCCTTGACATAAACCACATTATTATTGATGATTGTATTTTAATTTTGTTTTTTTACTAAAACCTAGTTCATGGAATGCAACATTCACGGAGGTCCCCCTAACCAAATTATACTTATGATTGTCCACATTCGCATCTTGGTCTCTTTATCTAACTCTTATGGTACCTTTTCCTCCTCTGAGCAACTTAACATGTACCACTCTTCTCACCTCCTTTAAAATCCTCATTGTCTACCAAATCTCACCAGAGTCTCGCCAAGTCACCCTGGTTTTTGTCATTCCTTAGCTTCTGCACTTTGCGATGACTCATCCTTGGTGATTTCAATCCCCATTTCGGGTTCCCTTGGCCTTCTGTCTCCTTATTCTCTTACCCATATTTGCTTCCACCTGCTCAACCTCACTATCTCTGGTGAACTCTCTACTTCCTTGAAATTGATCACAGACAAGGCCATCTGACCACTTTCTAATATCCCTCACCATTCACAAACATCCATCATCCTTCTAACCCCAAAGGCAACTGGACAAAGGTCTCTCCCGTCACCTTACAACTAGGCTGTGGAATTCAGCTCCACAGTAAATCTTGGCACTATGGGAGCTGTTTTGTCTCTATAATGGCATCTGGGGGAGTACATGCATACTCTGGTGTTGGCTGCACTGTACAGCATTTTGGTCCTGTATTAAGAGTGTGCATTTAGGAAGCACCCGCCAGAAATGTTCGAAGTAGGTAGATTGTGACTTCATTAGCATGCAATGCTGAATTAGCAGCAGTGCTGCTATTTTGGAGCTCAGTATTGCAGATGTCACTTTCTCTCAACCTTACACAGTTGAGCATGTGTTCAGCAGCAGGAAGGAATCCTTACAAGTCCCATTTAAGGAATGGCAGGCTTCCCCATTGTGCAGGGTGCCATTGACTGCACGTACATTGCTTTGTGGGTGCTGCATTGCCAATTCTGCATTGTACGGCAACCAAAAGAAGTTCCACTTTGTGAACTCCAACTGATGTGCCACCATATTCAACGTATCATGTAGGTCAATACCCAGTATCCTGCAGCAATCATGATTCCTTCATTCTGCGACAGTCTACTCCCATTTTTTGTCTCATTGCCTTTCTCTTTGCTGCATTCCCTTCTCCTCTCTGCCACATTATCTCTCTCTCTTTCCACCTCTGCCATTATCTCCTCTGTCTCTTTTCTATCTCTGCTTCATTCTCTCCCAAGATCTTCTTTCTATCTCCAGTCTCCTTCTTTCTCTGTCAGTCTCTGTCTCTTTCCAACTTTCTCCCTCACTCACTCTCATTGTCTCTCCCACTTTCTCCCTCTCTCACTGTCAGCATCTCTCTCCCGTTTTCTGCCTCTCTGTCACTACCTGTCTGGATTTTGTTCTCTCTAGAGTGGTGGAAGTAGAACCTATCAAAGATTCCAAAAAGAAACTGGATGGCTTTAAGAAAATAAACTTGCAGAGCTACAGGACTGACTGGATTGTTCCATGGGGAGCCAGTATGGACTCAATGGGTTGATCAGCCTCCTTCTATGTCATAAGTGACTCTATGACCCTATTATTCTGTATCGTCTGCATTTGAAGCACCACAACAATCCAAAGGGTAGCTACTGGGTGACGAGGGCTATGCTTTGACAACATGGATCATGATGCTGGTGTGCAAACCATGCACACATAGGCAGCAATATATACACTGAAAGCGATGCTGCCACATGAAATGAGATAGAGCAGACCATTGGGCTGCTCAAATAATGCTTCCACTGCCTGGACTGCTCTGGAGGAGCCCTGGAATAATCAGCAGAGCGGATGTCAAGATTTGTGGTGTTCTGTTGCATGCTGTAAAACCTTGCCATCATAAGGGTACAGCACTTGCCACCAGCTATAGAGCAAGCAGCTGAGGATAAGGTGTAGGAAGAAAGGGGGAGGCAACCAACACAAGACCCTTTTGACTACACTGTCTGTGATCTACTTATAAGATTGCGATATCAGTAAATGCTATTCCAATTCCCCACTAAACAACAGTACAACATCTTACCTCTCCTGTTACTGACCATCACAGTGTCCACACTGTGGGGGTGGGGGGTTTGGGTGGAAGGGGAAGGTGCAAAAGGCCATTCGTTATCTGAAACAGCATAAATCAACTTGAATACTCTACAATCAGCAAACATTCTGACTTCCAACCTTATAATGGAGGGTAGGTCAATGATGGAAGTAGCTGAAGATAGTTGGGCCAAGGACACTGTCCTGAGGAATTCCTGATCTGGATCTATCAATGCTCATTTAACATTGCTGAACCAAAAATTCTGGAACTCTAACTCACAGCATTCTAGGAATACCTTCAACAACTGGACTGCAGTGGTTCACCACCATCTTCTCAAGGGCATTAAGTGTTGGGTAATAAATACTGCTCTTTCCAGTAGCACCCACAAGCCATGAATGAATCTTTTTAAAAGCTCTTTGTCGATGTTTGTTCACCTCTCATCTCCATCTTTGATTTTACTGATTATGCATTTTTAAAGCATCATAGAACATCGATCTCCAATTGAGATGAAACATTTTTGTTTATTGTGGGTGCTTGCACTGAGAGTATTTTTCATTTACCTGTTTAATGTTAAATAAATCTGTCTATTAGCTTATATGGGGAGACAGTGGCATAGTGGAATTATCAATGGACCAGTAATCCTCAGACCTAGGGATGTGGGTTCAAATCTCCCTATAGTAGCTGAATTTAAATTCAATTAATGAAAGCTGGTCTCTGTAGTAATAAGCATGAAACCATCATTAATTGTTGTAAAAACCCATCTGGTTTTAATGCCCTTTAGGGAAAAAAATCTGCCCTCCTTACCTGGTCTGGCTCCAGATGTAATTCCAGATTCACAGCAGTAGGGCTGACTCTTAACTGCCCTCTGAAATGACCTAGTAAGCATCTCAGTTCAAGGGCAATTAAGGATGGGGAACAAATGCTGGCTTTGCCAACAATACCCATGCTCCATAAAAATTTCATGAAAAATGAAACCACTCCTGTGATTTTCTGCCTTTACTCACACTTATTGGATGTGTGTGCACGATAATGAAGGACTTGCATTTATATCCCAGGACATCCCGCTACAGTTCATAGCCAATGAATTACATTTGAAATGTAGTCACTGTTACTATGTACATAAACGTGACAGACAATTTGCAAAGAGTAAGATCCCATAAACAGCAGATAAGATAAATGATAGGTTAATCTGTTTTGGTCATGATGCTTGAAGTAAATAGGCACTCTCTGATGTAGGAAATCAGGGGAATTTAATATACTAATGGACTCCAATATATTGAAGCAAGTTGTATTGCTTGCCATCCATCAATCTTCACGGTATCTTTACTGAATGGTATGGATTGTTTTCAGCTCTCAGTCAGTCTGTAAGTCAGTCATAATCATTAAAAAACAATTATCTGTTGTGATTGGCCTGCAATTACTTGCATGAATTCCTTCAAAGCCTGTATGCCTTCACAGAAGATGCCAGTCTCATATTTAGCTACATTAATTTGCACCAATGTATCATTGCTGTCATTTCAATGTCCAAGTCTCAGTAGAGTGAATTTCAAGACTACATGAAAATTGAATACTTTCTCTATTTTTAATGAGAAGATTCTCTCTTTCATGAAAAAATAATCATGATTTTGCTAAGTCCTGGCAGGGATGTCTTTTAAATATTTCAGTTGAAATGAGATTTTGTAAACATATACTTAGAAAGTTTGAAGAATGCTAATTAACAATTTAGTTTGTTGTCACTGTACAACCTATTCATTAATCAACTTCTGTTTTGTATGATGCCAGATGTAAAATATATATGATACAAAGAGAAGCATAATTATTACAGATACAATATTTTTTAAATAATGAGCAGTAATGAAAAACATGAAGAAAACATGCAAAATGCTTTTGTAATGTGAAATATTTTTTGCTATATCTCACAACCATACAGTAATAACATGCTTCTCTTCAAATGTTAATCATGAATGAACTTGTGAATAATGGCTTTTTTTGATCACAATTCCAGAATTAATTAACACAGCACATCTGCAGTATTTTAATATTTAATCTGTCTTAATTTGAAGTGGTTGAATTTTGTTGTTTTGAGTACTAAATTCCTACGTCGCTGCTTTTATTTATATTGCTTAATTAGAAATAGAGAAAAATTCAATAGCTTTAGAGCAAAAAAAAACATTGAATACAAGGAGTAGGAAAGTCACAAATATAGGTTGAGGAAGACCAGGGGTCAGGTATATAATTTACACAAGGGTAAAGCTGGGTTTGATGTTTGACGTTTTCACAGAGGGGGAGGTTAAATGTTGGACTGTTCTTCTCTTCACAGAGGAGGTTAGACCTATGGACCAAGTTACTAATTCACATAATGAGTGCAGACCCCCTGCCTGCCTTCAAAACCACAGGACCATCTCCTGAGTGGGAGCAGGATCAGTTTTTATAAAAGTTAGATCCAGGTGCTTTAGGCACGATCTAAGCGATCTTCTAGTTTAATGTCAATCACCTCAGGTTGTCAGAAAGGAATTTTCCTGATTGCCTGGCTGATGGTAAGGAGATGTGTGCTGGTGAATTTGGTTGCCTAAACATGACGCTCCAGGCTTCATGGTTTTGAGGAACAGGATTGATAGAAAAAAACTAGCAGGTCTGTCTGGTAATTTTATTTTGTTCAATTAGCTATATATATATAATATGAAGTTATAAAGCAAAGTTTTGGCTTTATAAAAGCAAAAGACTTTTATTTATATAATGCATTCCACAATCACTGAATGTCTCAAAGCTCTTTACAGCCAATTAATTACCTTTTCAACTGCAGTCACTATTGTAATGTAAGCAACAAGGCAGCCAATTTGCACACAGCAAGCTCCCACAAAAAACAAAGTGATAATGACCCCATAACTTGTTTTTCGTGATGTTGATTGAGGAATATATATTGGCCAGGCCACTCCCCTGCTCTTCTTTGAAATAGTGCCATGGGATCTTTTATATCTATCCGAGCAGCCAGATGGGACCTCAGTTTAACGTCCCATCCAAAAGATACCATCTTCAACAGTACAGTGCTTCCTCAGCATCAGCCTTGATTTTGATGCTTAAACCCTGGAATGGAACTTGAACCTAGAACTTTATAATTCAGAGGTGAGCATGCTGCCAGCTGAGCCATGGCAGAAACTAACATTTATATCTAAAATCCAACTAAACTGCCTGAGCAAATAATACCTATAATTTGCAATTTATTGAATAAACAAGTAAGTTGAGTCACATTATCAACTGGAATATGAATTTAATAAATCATACATGGCACAGTACCACACACACTGATAGGTATTTCTCAAGTACATGGAATGTGGACCATATTGCATACAAGTATCACTATGGTTGGAACAACGTTTTCTGAATATCTATTAGTTTAAAAACATTACAAAAATGTGTGTACACGTGCAATTCCAATCTGTAATTGAAAGCTAAAACCAAATGCTGCCATGACTGCCACTGGCAATTCTGGAATTTCAACAGTGCCAAAAGTAAAATGCTATAACCAAGCCACATAACAAAATATGACACAGCCCATAACAAATTTACCAAACCATCAGCTAAATATTATCAAATGCCCACAACTTCCTAAATCATCCTAACAAACAATAGACTTTCATTACATTTTTTTCAAGCAATAAACAGCAACTGAAATTTGCATTCAAGAATTAAATATTAATATTAAGTACTCAATCACACTGTAGTGACCACCATCTCAACCCAAAATGTAAGTTGCAAGTTATGAATTTTCTAACTATGTCATACAAAAGCCATACAAAGGCTATAAAGCACTAACGTACGAACTTATCAAGACTTCCACTTGTTAAGGAGACATGTGTGACTCAGAGCCAGACTATGCCATCACAACACTGGGCAAATCTGCATCAGGTGACCAAAAATGGAGGCGGGGGACCTTAAATTTTAAGGTTCCAAATGCGTGTCTCAATTCTTAATTTTCCTGAGTTTGAGATTGTCAGCAGAATGGGTAGGTTCCTGAAGCCTGTGTGAAACATGTTGGGTCAGTCAGTTCGTGAACCTTGGGGGAAGCCTACTGTGGAGTTGGGAACCATTTGACAAGTAACGTTAAAAGGTCTTGTCAACGTCAGATGGCATAATTAGAAGCTGTATGATAAATTCATTATGTTTTAAATGTAATGATTGAGCATAGGGCTATGTTCTTAAAGGGTAAGTGCCACAAAATTGACCAGCATTGTGTAAGTGTTTACATGCATTAGAGCAGTTCTTCCAATAGATAAGGTGCTCTTCTGCATTCAATAGTATTGAGCATCAGATATTAATGTGCTTGGGCTTTTTGATTTAAGGTCCATACATCTGTTGAGCCTTTGAAATAGCTGAAAAAATGCCTGCTTCTATGATTGAAAGTTCATCTTGCACCTTTGGAAGAAAGTAAACAGATGGCCATCTGTTCATACAACCTGAAAAGCACCATTGTATTGAGCCATAGAAGGTTTGTTTATACAGTTGTGCAATGGAATCTCATTTTGAATGCTTGGCTGATTACCAAACACCACTAATGGTTGTTTACACAAGGGACTGAGATTCATTTAATTGACAGTTTTATGAATAGTTACTAGGATTAAGGTGTTTTGAAGATGTTTTTGAATGGCTGTGTTTTATTGATAGTTTTATGAGCTCTTAAGAGGAACAATTTTCTTCAACTGGAGTTTGAATGGATGACAATTCATGAGCATTTCAAAGCCTTCCCAGTGTTACTAAATGGCTCATGAGTTCTGTGCATAGTGGATGTTGGGCGAATGTGTATGAAGGATGCATGGAGAGTATGGAGGATGCATGGAGGTTATGGAGGATGCATGGCTGGCATGGAGGTGGCATGGGGGCATGGAGGTGGCATGGGAGTTAGGATGGGCATGGTGGGTGCATGGGAGATATGAAATGGTATGGAGGGGGTGTGGGGAGTGGGTGGGAGGCGAGGGTTAGGGTGCCTAACAGTCATCCACAGAACTGGGCCAATGTTGCAGTAAACAGAGGCCAGCCTTCTAATCTGCTGGCTTGGGCATTTGCCCGTCTCTATTCCAACCTCTGGTCTTCTTTAGGAGGTGACACCCACTAATCCAGCCTGCCCCAACTCCTGGAGTGAAAATTACATGCATGTGCGGATTCATTCAGAACTTGAGAACATAATGATGGGAAATGGCTTCACTCACGATTCCCAAGCCAATGATGGCAATCTAGCCCTCAGTCTCTTTCTTAATATTATTTCATAGTATTCAGCAACTTCAGAAGCATTACCCAATGTTTATTCATTACACAAGTGGCCACAGTAGTCAACATAATTTAAGACTGTATTATTGATCATCATTTATAAACTACAAATTAAAAATAAGACTTTACAAGTATAAAATGTATTCAAAGGCTCGTGCAGAATATAACATTAAAGCCTGTAGAGATATACATGCTTTCTTTCAGACAGGAAATTAATTTTCTATATTTTTGTCGTTCTTGTTGCACTCAGGTTTCAGTATTGTTCTACTGCAATCAGTCAACAAAGAAATCAGAACCACATTGAATTTTATTGTTAATTTGCACTCACTTTCTGAATTTTCATATAGTTGTCATGAACACAATTCAGTACAACTTTTTCTAAACAATAGGTAAATTGCCTCAAAATAAGCATTTCAAAATTTTACAGCTAATGTTGTTGCTGAATTAAAGTACTTTCCCTCCTTTAACAAGTCAAGTTTGGAAGAGAGTTGTGGCAACAGTTCCCCACATGCAGCTCTAACAGCAGCTAGTCCTGAAAGATCAGCAATGAAGTTTAGATACTTTGATCTTGTTTAGCAGCAAAGATGCAACATTAGCATAGGATTAGGTAGAAGCATTTGTTTTACCCGAGTCTTCATTGTCAATATAGAGTTACCAGTCACATTTTTGCCAAAATTTGATCATAACATTAGCCAAGAGAAACAAATACTTAGATTTAATATAGGTAGAAGTTTGGTTGACTGATCAGTTTTCATCTTGTTTAAACTGGAAATGGATTAGAAGTGCTATACTTTTAAGGTCAGTGATGCGACCATTTTTGTTGTGTGTCTACGTAGCTGATTCTGATTCATACAGGGAACAGTTTTCAAATTTGCTGAAAGCTCAAAACGAGGAGGCATGGAAAACAGGAGGACTTTTGACACAAAGGACAGCAGAATGAGTGGTGGATGCAATTTAATGCAGTAAGAACACATATTTTGGGAGAAAATAAACAAAAAAAAACTATGCACCTAATTGTAAGATTTTGAAGGATATGGACAGAGACACTTAAGGTTCAAACACAACTATCTGCAAGCGGAAGTAGTGATAAAACCATGAAAAGGCAATAGAATTTTGGGGGTTTTAAATAGGGGCATACAGTACGAGAGTAACCCAGAAGGAAAACAGTTTGGGCCAGTACTCTTATTTCCCAGTTTTTACTGGTGTTCCATTTTAAGGTATACAAGACTAGTTTGGGCCAGTATTCTTATTTGCCAGTTTTTACTGTTTCTTCATTCTGGGAAAGGACTAATTATGAATTTGTATTAAACACTGGTGCAGGTATCGGTTCCCCATTATTAAAAAAGACTTCTAAGTTATAGGCAGACTTCATCCGAAAGAGTCAAGGATGAGAGACTGTATTTTTGAGGAGGGACTTCAGATACTGCCATAAAGAAGACTAAGATGAGATTTAATAGAGGAACTTAAAATCATGAAGAGTATGGCAAGTCAATTAAAAATTATCACTGAGAGACAGGTTAGGCAAAATTTCTTCACGGAATTGTTGAAAAATGGGATACTTAGCCATAGGGAATGGTAGAGATATAGTTCACTGCAGCATTTTATTTGAAGTAGAGGAAGATACAATGCTCTAAAATGACAGCAGGTTTCTGCAAGGGTTTTGGTCTACTCTAGAAAACAGCTGGCACATATGTAATGAGGCACATTCCTTCATTCATTCAACTTCTATGGTACTAATGTGATGGGAAGAACACAAACTGCATCTGCACACAAAACTTCACTGTATCCAGAACTGACAATTGATGAGAAGCGAAGTGTCAAACCTTCTGGGAAAAACCGAGTTTGACTGAAAAAAACAATAGACAACAGTTAAATCAATGATTCCAACATGTTCCCAATGGTGACTTTAATATTCTTAAGGTTTAGTGTCATAAATGTGGGGATCTAATTTCAGCAACTCTCGTCAATGGTTATGAAGCAGAAGGTTCGCTAAGTTGGCCATGTATCTCTGATTTTGCAAAGGATGCATTCTGACATGCATGACTTCCTCATTCAATTTATTAACATCCATAACTCTAGGTTTTGCCAGTTCTGGATTAATGGATAGGTTCCTCTACAGGCTGCCAAACAGGGCTATAGCATTCCAACTGTGTGCAGACATAGACTTGCAGAACTTAGAAAATGCTAATGTGGTTAAATTGGTCTAAGGTTTGAGGATTCACACTTTTCTATTAGCTTTTTCAGCTATCTTTGCCATTTGTTTTATGCATATAGAATTTTAATGCAAATCAAACAGTTTTGAAATGGAAAACAAAGATGGAGAAGCAGTATCGTGGCAATTTCTTAGAGTTACAGACTTGGTCTTCTCACTACTGAAGAAGTATATCTTTTTCTCAGCCTTGTTCAATTCTGTTGACTCAAACTGCAATGATTCAGTTTCTTTACGAATACCTATAAGGAAGTTAATTTTTCTTTAGGGGGTGGCTTCAGCAGCAAAGACCATATGCTTTTTCAAAATAACTACCAGCTTATTGACAAAGACAAGAATTCGAGCACAGTCAAGCATGCTCCAGTGAGGAAGCCTGTACGGATATTGTGTAAAATTGTATCTATTTTTTGGAGAGAACAGATGGGCTGTATCTTTTCCAGTCTTAATTTCCTAATTCTTACAGGCTAGGTTTAACTTGGACAAGGACGTTATATATTTAGGTCAACAGACATCACAGCAGAGACACAAATCCTTGTATTGTTAATGTCCTATGTCACCAGGATTTAAAAAAATGCTGGAATCAAGTACTTGAAGGTGATGGTTAACTACAATCTTGATTCAGCTGACTGGATTATGTATGCAATCAATTTCTATCTGAGTCAATGCTGTGGGAAAAATAATACATTTGTTCCCTGTTTCTGTGATCATAACATATTAAAATGGTTTGCATTCCTTTGGAACTTTTTTCCTACCTGTTAACACAATTGAGTTCCTACACACCCTGTGAGGCATCAGATTACCTGTAGCAGTCTCCAAGTAGATCATATAATCACTGATTTGTGAATCCCACCACTGGAAAGCCTTAATTTAAAGAACACATCAGTGCAGTCTGATCTTCAGGTTCAAACAAAGCAGAATTTGAAATCTGTTACTATTTGACTTTCTACTCTCCATCTGTTGCTTATGCTTAATTCCATTAAAATGCTTCCAACTCTGAATTTATTGAGTGCACAATTAAATAATAAAACTAACAGTGCACAACTAAACGTGGATCAATGCTGTTCAGAATGGATTTCATTCAAACCTCTCTATAGCTTTAGTGTACTGACATATGCCAAACCTTGGCTCATTGTCAGCTTCAAAAAAGTGTTCTCTTCAATGAAAGCTTAATGTTCAATGCTATTGGAAGTATTGCTCGAGAAGGATGGAAACATTTACCAAGTAAAACAGAATGTCTATCTTTTTAAGGCTAGATGCAGTTGCTCTGTATTCTTGAAAAGAGTTAATTTACTGCTCAGGTTGCAGATCTGAACCCTGAGTTTGTTTGATTTACAGGTGTGACAAACTCTGCACTTTGGGCAAAAGCTTGCATTGATGAAATATACCCTTAACTCAAAGTGAAACTAAACAAAGTTATTTCTGGGAAAGGAATGTGTAATTGGATTCCCTGAGGTGAGGTCTTTTCTGAGATGTGACCTGGCGACTTGACGTTGCTATGGAGATGAGAGCTGAGGCAAACAGAAGCTAATGGGGTGGGAGGGGAGGGGCTTGGATTTCAGCTTGTGGTGTGCAGAACACAGACACAGAACTCATGGTACTCAGGAGAAACAGCAAGCAGAGCTCTCTAAGGAAAGGTCAATTTTCTACTGGCAGTAAGAGAACACATGGAGCTCTTGGGCTAAAATGGACTGAAACCTAAAAGCTGTGTGCAGAGCTCAAGCATGCTATAAAGCTGAGTGTTTGTGCCAGAAGTGACTAGACCATGAACCTGAATGTTGTTGGTTGGTCAGTTTAAAAGGTATTCTGGAAAGATATGCCTTGAGGACTGTCATGACCGGAGGGACCGAGTATTCATAGAAGTGTGCCTTGTTGGTGTTAATCGTATCTGGAGACTTTGAACGGAATAAAGCTGCTGGGGAAAGCCACTTGACAGCCAAATCCATTGAGTGGAAAAGTGAGAGATCCTACTTACTGGAGGCAGAGTTTGAAAGACTATGAGACTACATGTGGTGCCACATTTGTGCAAAGAGTGATAGTGAAATAGTTGTGAGACCTATCATTGGTGTATCAACTATTTAAAGTGGAATTCATCATTTCTACGTTTGTCTGTTAATGCACGTTTAATTTTATGTTGATTTTGGGTTTGACTGCTACAGCAAAAGTTTTGAAAAGTGGAATCATGTCCATCTGTTCTTTTTGTAGGGGTCAGGTTATTGTTCTCTATGGGGATCATAAAACAGGTTAATTAAGAATTTGTTGACTTTATGGTGCTGCAATTTTTTTTTTAAAGATAAAAGGAGCTGAAACATCATTTTAAGGTTGTTTTATTTCTGTAACACACGAATTAGGGGCAGAAATAGGCAATTTCACCCATCGAGCTTGCCCTTAAATAGGTGTCTCCTTATGTTTAAACAGTGATCCCTAGTTCTAGATTCTCCTGCAAGAGGAAACATTCTTTCCACATCCACCCTGACAAGGCACCTCAGGATATTATATGTTTCAATCAAGTCGCCTCTTACTCTTCTAAACTCCAGCGAATACCAGCCTAGCCTGTCCAGCCTTTCCTCATAAGACAACAGTAATTTATTTGCATTTATATAGCAGTGTTAACATAGAAATGTTCTGAGTGCACTTCACAAAGTTCATGCCAAGTCAAAGAGGAAGTAAGGAGGGTAGGCCAAAAGCTTGGACATAAGTGAGTTTTAAGGAGGGTCTTAAAGGAGGAAGGAGATGGCAAAATGGACAGGTTTTGGAAGGAAATTCAAGAGCATGGAGCCTAGATAGCTGAAGGTATGGTCACTAAAGGTGGGGTGAAGTGAGGGGAGAATGCCCAAATGGCCAGAGTCAGAGAAGCAGTTTAGGGGTGGTTGTGGTTATTGGGAAGCACAAGGCCATGAAGGGATTTAGACATAAGGATGTAAATTTTAAATTAAAGTCATTCAAAGAGTGGGAACCAATGTAAGTCAAAGGACAGGGGTGACAGTTGAGTGAGGCCTAGGGCCTCAGCAACAGAGCTTTTCATGATCTGAGGTTTACAGAAGCTGGAGAATGAAAGGTCAACCTGTAGGGGATTACAAGAGTTGAGGCCGGATATAATAAAGCAAAGGATGACGGTGTCAGTAGCAGATGGGCTGAAACAGGGAAGTAAGTGGGCAATGTTTTGGAACTAGAAATAGGTAGTGTGGCAGGGGGCCCGGAATTTTGAATTTGAGACAGAATGGATCGGCAACCTGTTTTACCTCTCTTCTAATTTTCATTTTCATTGATGGCAAGACTTGATATCATGGAAAGCTGGTATTCCTGGGAGTTGGCACATTGAAAGGGCCTGTACTTGGCAGCACTGAGAGATAGCATTCCTGGGGTTTGGTGCATTGGCAGGGTCTGAAGGCAGCACTGATAAACATTATTCCTGGGGCATTGGTGCATTCGTAAGGTCTGCAGTGAGCTGCACCACAGTGATGATTCTGTGCTTCACAGTATGGCAATGCCACTCTTGGGATTTGGCCGGGAGACTGGAATCTGTTAGTAGAAGTGCTGATGCTTTGAATTTCTTGAGAGGAGTGGAATCTTTGGATTTAGAAACTCCCAAGGTTTGGAAATCATTCTTCACAAATTTTTCGTCCTCATTTAATTTGTAAAAACAAACTCAACTAGTCATACACTGAGAAAATACAGAATTCAACACATGCATTAGAACATTTTCTGCAAACAAGAAGGCAGTTTGTTTTATTTCTGTAACATATGAACACACGAATTAGGGGGAGAAGTAGGCAACTTGACCCTGCCTGCAATCCGACTGACCCCACCTCCATTCATTTTAATGGTCAGGAAAATCATAGGCTGCTGACACAAAACACAGAAGTGGAATACCTAAACCCAACTGTTGAAGATTTCTAAATTTAACCAGGGACCACAGTTGGCACAATCACCACCCTACTCCTTGCCTAAGAAGATGTTTAAAAGTTGTTTTGCAGCTTCCTGATGGCACATAATGAAGGGCTAATCTTGTTATATTGAATTCTCCTCAGAAGTCCTGAAGTTAATGCCTAATGTTCTCATCAGATTCTTACTGAAAAGAAATCCAATTACATAACACTTTTCCATTCTACTGCAAAGGAACAGGGCTTACAAACAGCATGCAGGCTGTTACTTTGAAGTAAAAATTGATACAAAAGATTACCTAGATAAACCTATTATAATTCATTCTCCACCTGGTTTTCAAATTGGAAAAATCGCTCAAAACTCAGATATCCTATTACTGGATAAAGGAAGAGAATTTAAATTAACTGTGAAATTCTTCATCTGCCTGTAGTACTCAATTGCTCAATCTTTTGTGCTTGATTCTGTGTGCCTGTTGACTGGTCTCTGCTGTGTGCTACTAGTCAAGCCTGTGGGTATGGTTAGAGAAACTAAAACTGAATTAAAAGCAAGCAACATAAGAGAGCAGGTATTTAAAAAAATGCATCGTAAATAAGACTCCTATTCAGACACAGAAAACGAAGTCATCTCTGCATATTTACCAGCTTCAGCATCTTTCCTTTCTTCACCGGGAGATCCAGCCTTGCTGTGGGATCAATGGATTTTAGGATTCAAGACCTACTTGCTCACTACAGGGATGAACAGTCCAGATGTAGCAGTGACCTGCAGGAGGGTGGTATTCGTGCATTGCCTCGGAGCAGAAGGCCAGCTAATATTGGAGCAGCTCACATAAGACACATCTACGTTTCTTATGGTGGTAAGTGCTCTTGGGAAATACTTCAAACCAAAGAAAAGTGCGATGATCAAATGATACACATTCTGCCAGAGATGCCAGGGAGCCCTCAACATCATCAAACACCCTCAAAAATGTGCCCAAATTATGGAGGTACTCTCACAACACCATATCCGGCTCAAGGGAAAAAGCGTGGCTCATGCTTAAAGTGGAATCACTTCGCAAAGGTATACAGGTCGAAGAAGAGGACTTCATCAGTCCAACATCTGGGAAGGCTCTTCCCGAGAGTGTATACTACCATGGACAGTAAATCAGCAGGCCATTTTAAAGATTGCTTAGTTGGGATCATGGGCATTTCAGTGTCAGTCCTCACCAATGTGGGCATGGAAGTATCCCTGCTGAGCGACAAACTCCACTATCAGTAATTTTTGCAACTTTCTCTCACTTCTGTGACAGACATTCTTTACGTTTACGCTTACATCATTATTCCAGTTTTAGGATCGATCACAGTTCCAATGTGCTACAAAAATATCACCCTAGACAGATTCATAGCCAAAGGCTGAAGCTTTATGGGGGTAAAGCTGTTCAATAAGCTTGGCTTCAAATTTGCAGATCCCAAAGACACAGACTATCAACAATGGTAATCTTTCTTATTTACCGTATTTGGGGAGATTAAGGGGTACTGTCATGCTCCCTGTGTCGATACGTCAATTCTACCAGTTTTGCAAAATTTGAGATGGTTGTAATTTGTAATCTGTGCCTAAGTGTCACAGGAGCTGGAACGACTTGAAGCAGAAGGCATCATTGAGTAAATCTAGTCATTGCACAATGCAAAAATGGTGAACTTAGACTATGTGTTGACCTTTAGACAGACAACAAAGCAATCATTCCAGACAAGTAACCACTTCCAAGAACCATCGGCATCATTTCATGACTCCACAATCTTTACAAAGCTCGACATGCATCAAAGCTGTCTTCGGATACCATTAGCAGAGTAAAGTTGATATCTTACGGCCTTTGCTACTCACAAAGATATGTTCCACAGAATGGACTAATTTCAGCACCTAATGCATTCCAAAAGATAATTTCTTCAGCCCTGTCAGACATTGAGGGAATGCACAACCTACTCGTCAATGTTGGTGTCCATAAAGGGACAAAGCAGAACACAATCAGCAATTATCAGCTGTGCTCACTCAACTCACACAACACAATTTGACGCTTAATAAGGACAAATGCATAATCGCGGCTTCTGAGATTGACTTTCAAGGTACAGGCGGACAGCAGCTGGAGTAAAATCTACACAGGACACAGTGTCAAAGCCATTCATGTGTTTCTGACCCCATCTAACGTGAAAGAGTTGGCATCATTCCTCAGTACTACAATTTTTATCACAAATTCGTTCTAAGTACCCAGAGATCACAGAGCCTCTTCAAAAGCTACTGTGCAAAGGTCCACAATGGGAATGGACATTTGCACAGCAAACTGCATTTGACACTTTAAAGGTGAAGATAGCATCTCCGCCAGTCTTCGTGCATTTCAAATCACATGTGGAAATGTACGTCAACAAATGCATCAGGAAATCCAATTGCAGCTGTACTCCCACAGGAAGTGCACAACAGGTGTGTCACATCTGTTGTTGGAAACTGAACGCAAATACTCTACTGAAAAGCGGAAAGTACTAGCCTGCATCTACGATTCTGAACATTGGTACATGTATCTGTACGATAGACAGTTCACTGTCCACATCGATCACCAAGTGTTGACTACATTGTTAAACACGTCAGGATCTGGCTGTCAACCTTTTTGCATCTACCATTGGTCAGATCGTCTTCATTAATACAACTTCAAGGTTGAGTGTCTTGCAGGTTCACATAGCAGCTGGCGTGCTAGCCATTCATCACACTTAAACTTGCCCACAGACTTTCTATGCCCTCGTATGCTCAATTAGAGAGTCGGAATAGTGTGGCACCCTCTACAGGGATCTGAAACATATATGTGCAGGGCAGGCAATGATGCATCTCCCTAACCCATCAGATTGAAGTATCCTTACTGGGTCATGTAGAGTCTAAACAAGGAAGTGTAAGTTAGAATAATCAATTCAATATCAAATCATGTACAGAAAGTGAGATAAAGAGAAGGAAAGAAAGGTGGAATTAAGAGAGAGATAAAGGAGACAGAAAGAAAAAGTAAAAATTATTTAATTTTTTAAACAAAATCTCCATCTATAAATAACATCTGAGGGAATGAAACTCCATGCTTATAAAAGTTAATTTTCACTTCAGACAGGTTGATTGGCAATATTTAAAGCTGATCAGGCTGTAATAAATTCATTTAGACTGGAATGGACAAGCCCCAAACATTTTCTGGTGTGTTAGTTATTGAGCAGGTAAGTACTGCAAGCTCATGCCAATCCTGCATGCATTTCAATGCCAAGCTTCCTGGCGAGATAACTATATAGCAAAACTTCTGGAGAAGTAGGTTAATTAGACAGCAGCTTCGGCATGTCCAGGTTTAACTGCACATGTGCAGATGCTGGATGTTTCTGCTGGATTTACTCCTTAATAATGATAAGTGCTGATAGCCCACCATTATCTCTATCACAAAATCTGGGCCAAAGAATCTTATCCCACATCAAAAAACTGTTTACGTTAAAATTTCAGTTTTAACTCTAATTTTCAGATTGAATAATCTGAAACATCTTAACTTCTACAATTCTTCTTCAAAACCTCTTTTAATAAAATTATTCGCTTTCCTTCGTTAAAAAAAACAACAAAGCACAGGACTCTGTTGCCCATGTCCTTACTTGCACTAAGTTCTGTTCACCCATTTAAGATAAAAGCAAAATACTGCAGATGCTGGAAATCTGAAACAAAAACAGAAAACGCTGAGAAAACTCAGGAGGTCTAACAGCATTTGTGGAGAGAAAAACAGAGTTAACGTTTTGAGTCTGTATGACCCTTCTTCAGAGCCCTGTTCACCCATCTTCCCTGTGCTCGCTGGCTTACATTGGCTCCTGGTCAAGTCACGCCTCGATTTTAAAATGGTCATCCTTTTTTTCAAAAACCTTCATGGCCTCATCTGTCCCTATCTTTGTAATCTCTTCCAGCCCCACAATCTTCTAAGATATCAACACTCCCCTCATTCTGGCCTCTTGAGCATCCCTGATTTTAATCACTCCACCATTGGTGGTCATGTCTTCCCCTCTGGAATTCCCTCCCTAAGCCTCTTCATCTCTCTCTCTTTCTTTAAGATGCTTCTTAAAGCCTATTTCTTTGACCAAGCTTCAGGCCATCTACCCTAATATCATTTTATGTGGCTCAGTGTCAAATTTTGCTTTATGACACTCCTGTCAAGTCCCTGTGGACGGTTTATTACATTAAAAGATGCCATATAGATACAAGTTGTTTTTGTCTTAATTTTGCTTCTCAATATTTCAACCACAAGGAGCACCCCAATATTTGGCCTCCAGTTTGGTGCCCCCATTCTCAAATTCCAAAACTCACTATCCCAAATAAAACCCAAGAAACAGTTTTTTTTACCTGTGAAAAAAGTTACATTTGAGCCAGTGAGTGTAGAGTAGACGTGAATAAAATAACAACATTGGCAAGCGAATAAGAGTTATAAAGTTGCTTGACTATTGACAGTAAATGAATGAACACATTTGTGTTTCAAATATTTAAATATAGCTAAAAGTAACCGTGATTTATATTCTATTGCAGATTGATGTTGTGAAATAACATCTACTTTTAAAATCAATCATTTACTTTCCATTTATCAAAAGAGACACAGATACAAAGATTTATTTATTTGCACAAATATGTGAAGGTGCTCATGATATCATACAGCATGGCTTTATGCTCTTTGGGAGCAATATTATTGTTCAAATTGTTATATAAAACAGTTTGCTACAATTTACCTCTATCAATGCAACTCCCTTACTTACAGAAAGGTTACTATTCATTGCAATTCAATGGCACAATTCTTTCAACCAGGTTACTTAACAGTACAGAGTTCTGTGGGAAAGATAGACCCACTGTAAGCTGAAATCAGCTCTTACAAAGAAAAGTACGTTATAAAACATAACAAACATCAAACGCTGAGAGGTGAAGAATAGTATATGCAGTTGAAACACAAAATAATTATGAAGGAACTGCAACCTTAAGGTTCAGAATTCAATCTGACTTTTCATAAAACAAATCTCCTATTAACCTCAGTTCACACCATTACAACATTCTGTGACATTTTAAGTAAACATCTGACTTCCAATAGTTTTTCTAATTTTAGTACTCAGCCTTTAGGTCAAAACTGTTCTGTTTACTTTTCCCTTACATCACATAATCTAATGTGCTCTCTGGAATGCTTCCTTTACCTGAATGAAGTCACTGTTTCATATATAGTAACCCCAATTCATAAAATTGGCAGTGGCAGCTAGATAAGTCAATCAATTAGAAAGAAAAACCATGAGCCTCAGAAAAATGCCTCATTCTCCAATCGTGGAATATTTTTTTCAGACGATGACGCACACAATTGTTTATACTACTCCATATTTTCCTTGGAACTATCACTTTACCCTTGCCAAAATCGGTGAGAAAGTAATTATTATAGCTTCACTAAAATCAACAGCAATCTCAATTTTCCTGCCTTTAAGTTAGTTTTCACACCACTGTCACTTAGATTTAAACATTAAGGGCCAGAATTTTGACATCGGCATGCGGGGGCGGGCCCGACACGCCGACACATAAAATGACGCATGGTGACGTTGGGCGTGCGTCCCCACATCACTGCGTGTCATTTAGATCTTTTGTTCGGCGGGCGCACCCACTGAACTGTCAAAGGCCTGTTAAGGCCAATAAAAACCCAATTAACGTAATTATCAACGCTGCCACCCACGGGCGGGATGAGGTTTCCTGAAGGTTTTATTAAATAAATAAATTATTATTTTCCACATTTCATAAACATGTCCTAGCTCATGTGACAATGCCCGATGAGGGGACATGTGTAAATAATTTTTATGTTTCTTTACTGAAACATCTCAATACGTACTTAATCTTCCTGAGGCAGCTCCGCGCCTCAGGGAGGTTTCTGCGCTCTTTCATGCGCATGTGTGAAAGAGCGCAGGCTCCGACTCTCCCTCTTCCCCTCACCCGCACAGGTAGCGCTGAGCGCTACCAGGCACGCGTCACGCCGGGCGGGCCTTAATTGGCCCGCCCATGTAAAATGGCGGTGTGGAGCCAATCGCGGTTGGCGATCGGCTCCACGCCCGCCCGGCCCACCCGACAGGGAGAAAATTCTCCCCATGGAGTTGTTGGCTTTGCAGAAGTGTGATTTAATGCTCTAAGATTGGGTTCATACTGCCGGTTGTTATAAATGTATTTCAGTCATAAAGA
Source organism: Cetorhinus maximus (assembly GCF_964194155.1). Lineage (NCBI taxonomy): Eukaryota > Metazoa > Chordata > Chondrichthyes > Lamniformes > Cetorhinidae > Cetorhinus > Cetorhinus maximus. The sequence continues at coordinate 35,554,072 of NC_135902.1, forward strand.
TTAAAATAATCAGATCTTTGAGTATCTCCTTTCAGTACTCAAAGTTAGTTTGCTTAACTCATTTATGTCCTTGTATTACATGAAAATAATAGGAAATCATTGTTTTTATTTCAAAATTGTTAATAATTTCTAATGCAGTTTTTAAATGGCTTGAAATCCTAGATCACAACAGCAGTGACAAAAAAAAACTCAAAAAGGAATACAACAGTTTAAAATAATCTTAAATTAAAGACTATTTAACAATTATTATTCCATTCGCTTAAACCCTCCCACAACTCTGGGTGGGGAATGTCCCGTTATTTCAGCTCTCAGGTCAGCACTGAGTACTTAATTCACCACTGAGCTCATTGCAGCATATCCTAATTAGAAATCCAGCAGAATTTTCAGCAAGTCAGCAAGGGTGAGATTGGTGAGCTAGGGAATTTACAACATGCATCACTGATCTTACCACTGCAGGAAAATTTGGGCCAATGTTCACACTTCTACTCACAAACAGGTGAATGTTGTACCTGAGTCCCTGACATATGGCCGTGTGCTCTACATGTGAAACAATTACAGCAAATAAAACTCCCTTACATTTGGTACATGACTGAATTTTGTGTAAAGCTCTGCAAGGATTTTGCATAGGACTTTTAATTTGAATATATATTGCAAAACAATCATTTTGGCCTATTTGGAATGGGCATGAAAACAAGAAACCATCCTCAGCAATTAAATAATACAACTGCAGCAGATAAACATGTGAATCCTTTTTTCATAGCTGGGAAATCACTTGTAAACAATCCTAAAATATTATTCAACAGATATTGTTAAATATTGTGTACATTCTGAGATTTCATACTTGATGCACATAATGAATTTGCAATTTGTTGTAGTAAATTAGGAATTCACTGCAGAGATATCAGAAAAAATATCTTCACTATAGTTAAAACAGAAAATGCTGGAAAAACTCATCAGGTCTGGCAGCAATTGTGGAGAGAGAAACAGAGTTAACGTTTCAAGTCCATATGACTCTTCTTCAGACTCAAAACATGAACTCTGCTCTCTCTCCACAGATGCTGCCTGACCTGCTGAGCTTTTCCAGCATTTCCTGTTTTAATTTCAGATTTCCAGCATCCGCAGTATTTTGCTTTTATCTTCACTATAGTGATTAGAACATCAGTCTGTGAAAGAACTACCTGCCACTGAAAATAGCATAAATAGCTTTAGGGAAATGAAACATTCTAATTAAATGAAATTGTAAGTCAGAGCACCGTTAACTATCTTCAGCTGTGGATACTAAACCCACTTAAAGATTATACTCCCTCAAATTCTTCATGGGCAGAATTTTACGGTCCCATTGCGGCAGGGACAGGGTTGTAAAAGGCGGCAGCCGTTCAAACGTCCATTGACTTCGGAGGGACCGGAGAATCCCACCGGTGGGAGGGGCCTTAAAATTCCCTCCCATGTTTAATATGGACACATGGATCAAAGGATTATTTGATCACAATTGAAAAGCTTCCATCAAAATGCAAAGGGCCTCATATTAATGACTGTATTTTCTCTAACATGAGGAAGTGAAGCTGAATGAGAGAATTTAGCAGCAAGTTCAATCACAAAGAAAAACTCTGGCTGCGTTCCCCTGCCACCCCCCTGCCACACCCCCGACTAAAAAGCCAGTCGAAAGCCCACCCATGAAAAAGTCGACTTCCCTGCAGCCATTTTACATACGGGGGGGGACGTTAATTGGCTCAGGATGAGACCTCTGGCCTCATTTGGGGAGGAAGTCCCACCTTAGAGAGCTGCCAGCCAATCGGTTTGGCTGGCAGCTCTGTAGTCTCAGCCATGCTAGGTTTGGAGTGGTGGATTACAGCCAGTCCCCAAAAAAGAGGTTATGGAAGCAGACCTGAGGTAAGTCTGGGGTATCAGCAGGGGCTGCCTGACAGGCCCCAGGGAGGGGGATGAGGGAAGTAGCGTTCCAGGTTTTACAGGCCGTGGGGGGGGGATGGGGGGTTAAAAGGGAAGGACGATCTTGGGGAGGAATACCTCCAATGGACACAAGGGATATCCCAAAGGTGGTTCCTGCACACCACCCCGCCCCCCCCATCATGCCCAACACCAGCTCACCCAGTAAAACCTGCTGGGGTACCCACTTGGCCTGAGTCTCCCCTGCTGCATGTAAAATAGCAGCAGGGGTGGGATGGGTACTTAAGTGACCATTAGCTGGCCACTTAAAAGCCTCAATAGGACCAAGGGTGAGCAGGCCACCTAAAGCTTCCACCGCCCCCTTAAAATGGGAGACAGGTTGGGGTTGGGCGGGAAGACAGTGAGCAGGCCACGCGATGCAGTTTACGAGCACCTCTATCTTCAAATATGCCGGCAGAGGACAATAAAATTCAACCCTCTGATTTGCTTTCACAATTCCTAAATGTGTAAAATACATGAATATTGCTTAGCACTACATATATTTACACTTTACAGTGCTTTTTATTTCCATAGTGAAGATTTGGAAGGCCCCTTTTCATAAGCTAACCTAATATACATTCAAAATAAACCTTCCTGACCAATTTGGATATACCATGTGGATTCACACAATGTGACTCTGGATTTATCTGCGCAAGAAAAATCGCACCAACAGAAATAGAGTTTTGCTTAAAGCCATCTCCTAAAATTTTCTAATGTAACTATTTTGAAATTTGTGATTTATCCTAGGCTATTCACCTCATCAGAGACCACTTAACTAAGGTCATGCAGTTACTATCTTTCTAGCTACAGCCTTTGGATACAGCTAACATGTGCTAACATTTATGCCCATTACCAAGGCACAATTACAGTTGTAAACTATAATCACAGTTGCATTTCAGTGTGACTTCCATATCCAGGTATAGAGTCTACTTACTTACATTACCAGCCCATCAATTTTACCATGACCTAAATGTTTGAATTGCACATGAAACTCCACTGGTGCCAGATTTCTGTGTGCCAGAAACCAGGCTGATTTAGTCCCACACAAGGTGGCTCATGTTAGAGTTGAATTTTGTCATCAGGAAAGCAAACATGAAATAAAGTTGAAACAACCATTTTCATTGTTTTAGTTTTGATGTATCTGCATATAAGAACTCAGCACTAATGCTAAATTTTGAGAGCAAAGGAAAGGGCCTACATTTACTTTCTTTCACTGTTGGTACATATTTATTATATGCTTTAATCCCTGTCCTTCAAGATGTTCACAAGGTTACAACAGATTTTCTTTAAAATAATCAGTAAAGCCAGTGTGCTGTTTAATCACCATATAGCTATAGAAAATGCAAAACCAATAGAGAGGTCAGGTTTTCTGTCAGCCAGCCCACAATGATCTTGTTTCATAAATGAATTTAGTGTTTGCCATACCCATTGTGCAAATCTACTCAAATATTGACCAGTGAAACTGTTAAGTCCTCACAAATGGGGATGGGAAAATAATGAAGGGGTAAGTTACCCTGGGATGTTAAGTACTTCAGAGATCCAATATAACTGGGTGCCATTGGCAGCCCTACTGACTTAGAAATGGTATAAACCACAGCAGTTGTTAAAGAGGAAGGGAAGTCAAGAAAAAAATAAATTATCTGCCCCTTGATCACGACTGTATTTATGCCGTGGGTTATTCTGTAATTGTTCTACATTATTGTTATTACAATACATGGCAGTCCTCGAGTCAATGCAAAATTGATTCCTAAGAATTATTAGATTGAGGGTGGTATAATCTAAATTCGGAGAAACAATTTTTTTGGATGTGCTATCAAGCATAAAGGAACAGATCGGATCTCTCACACTCGATTAATTATTCCCTCCTAGTCCCGTGGCTGGTACTCTTCCAGATGGTGTACCATCTTCCCAATCTTCATTTTGTAGCTGGCAGGCATAATCGTTGTTCATTCTAGGTACCCCTGCTGCCCTCCCTATCCCTGTGCATCCTGGTGAACAGCCATTGATGTTTCAATCATCATTTTTGCCAAATTCATGTGTCAGTATTTATTCACACTCAGGGTTGATGTTGCCTCATCGTTGATTGTTATGAGTCTCCTCCTTGGCCACCTGTCTTCCTCTATCAATCAGTCATGACAATTAATGTACAGATCTCTTTAAAAGGAGATGGAAATATTGAATTGGACTAGCCTGTATGAAATTATGCACTTAACTGTAAAAGAAAATTGCCAAGGGGAGATTAAAAACATATGTTTGACATTGTAGAAAGACAATTTAAGGTAACTGTTGACAAAATAAAACTATTCATTCTGAATTTACTTTGGTGAAATGAATTTAGTTTGAAGTATGCCTCACCTTGTTTTAGAAATACTATTTATAAAAGTCATTTTTGGTTGTTCTATGCAGTCAGTTGAGCATTGGATTCAAGCCTGAAGATCAGGGTCAGGTTCAAATTCTGGCAGGAATGTTATGATATGGCAGGTGCTATTTGCCAAGCTGACCAAATCCACATGGGAAACTTGGCCACGCTATCACAATGATTTTGCAATTTGTATTTATTACGAGAAGGCTTATGTACTGAAGTCAGAAGTAATGAGTCCATTACCACCTTCAGAGATTTTAAAGATTAAATTAAAACATTTGCAAACAAAAGAACAACAAACTTAAACACACACAAGGGCCAGGATTTTCCGGTCGGCGAGCGGGGCCCCACGCCCCGACGCGTAAAATGACGCAGGATAACGTCGGGTGGAACTCCCAACGTCACCCCGCCCCATTTGAATATTCAAGTAGGCGGGAGCTCAACAGAATCAGCTGTGCGCCTGCCAACCTGTCAATGGCCAATTGAGGCCATTGACAGAGTCATTAAACTAATTAATGGACCTGCCCATCTAACCTTAAGGTTGGCGTGCAGGCCAGGAGCCCTGGCGGGTATTAGAAAAAGCATGAAACCTTATCCACGGGCGGGATGAGGTTTCATGTAGGTTTTTAAAAATGTAATTAAAGTGTATGTAAAAGTTATGGACATGTCCCAACTCATGTGACGGTGTCACATGAAGGGACATGTCAGGGAATTTTTTTTCTATTTTTCAGATTTTGTATTGTGGAGCTGATCTCCCTGAGGCAGCAATTAGCCTCAGGGAGATGAGTGTGCTCTTTCGTGCGCATGCGCTAAAGAGTGCAATCTCGGCTCAGGGAATTTCCCCCCCAAATAGGGAGCACATAGTGCTTCCTGGCGGACATCACGCTGGGCAGGCCTTAATTTGCCCACCCATGTAAAATAGCAACGCGCCCCAATTGGAGGCGCGCCTCTGTGCACCCGCCCTTAAACTTCCCCCCCAACGGGGAGAAAGTTCTGCCCAAGATTACAATTATACAGTTACAATAGTTCCCAAAATTTCTACTTAACCAGACTCCCAATTACACGCTCCCTTTAAGGCAACAGTCCAAATAGATTCCAAATTTATAAAGTCATCCAGCAAAATTACCACAAGCACCCACTGAACAATGGACTTCCAAAAGCTTTTAACGCAACTTTTGTTACTGGAACAGCAAACCTCTGCAGGCTGGCTAAAGGCTCTTTCCCCAAATCTGTTTTCACACAGTCACCTTTCAAAATCTCACATGGCCACACCTCACACAGTCTTCCATCCTTCTTTAAATATATTTTACCCCTCCTGATTTGTTAATCCCATTGCTTCAACTTGTCTTTAGAAGTTACTTTTCCCAGAATATAAAAATCTTTCATGTTCTCATTATGGCCAGCATTTTTGGGATAAATCAACATAATAACCTTGCCTTATTTATTTTGGCAGTTGTAAAAATCTTATCATATCCCTTCGAAAATCAAACACATCTCGATTTACCTAAAAATGCAAATTTCATTCATAAGGTATCTGCTGACCTCACCCTAGCTTTACTCATCTCCATTTCACACACCTGTTTAACACCTCACTTCTTTGATAATTTAAACCTTGCAGTCTAATCATCTCTAATCTAATTAAATTAGCCTCACATATATACACACACACACAAATAAACCTGCTTTAAAATATCCAACAATAATATTAGGAAAAATATGATAGTTTCTTGACAGGAATCATTCAGCATATTATCCTTCTGAGCTGATAAAATAAGTGCCAAGTCTTAGGAAGTAGAGAAGAATGAAAGGCTAATGCAATGCTTCCCCATAATGTTGTCATGTGTCTTATAATGATATAAAGGCACAAATCACTCATAAGGCGTTGTTCAAATACATTGTGGGTTAATTTATTAATTCTCAGCACATGTGAACAGATATACATGGACAGAAAGCTTAAGGACATCAGCAGCAGGGCTTTCGAGTTATCAACAGTCACAGATTGTAACTCTTTCGAGTACATTCACAGTTCTTGGTTTCCGGGAGTGGGACATGAACCCACAACCTTCTGATTCAAAGGCGAGCAGGGCTGTGTAAGTGCTCTGTTCCAGGCTGAAGTGCAATTAAGGCTGGATCACATGGCACACTTTCCTTAAAAGTGATGACATGCTGCTATCCCTTAAAGGCATATTACAACAAATGTCAGAATATCATGTTTTCAATCATTTTTTTTCTATATTCTTTCATGTGATGTGGGCATCGCTGGCAAGGTTAGCATTTGTTGCCCATCCCTAATTGCGCTTGAATTTAGTGGCTTGCTAGGCCATTTCCGTGGGCAGTTAAGAGTCAAACACATTGCTGTGGGTCTGCAGTCACATGGGCAGATCAGGACAGCAGATTTCCTTCTCTAAAGGACATTAGTGAACCAGATGGATTTTTACAACAATCAACAACAGTTTCATGGTCACCATCACTGATTCTAGCTTTTCAATTCCAGATTATTAATTGAATTTGAATTCCACCAGCTGCCTATGGTGGGATTTGACTCTTGTCCCCAGGACATTAGCCTGAGCCTCTGGATTACCAGTCTAGTGACATTACCACTATACCACCATCTCCCCAGAAACACATTTGTGGTTGTTTTGACTCAATAAATAAACCAATCAAGCCTACTGGTTACCCAACCTCATAGATAATATATATCTCACTCTCACTGAAATAAGTATGGAATTATTTAGGAGAAACTTAATATTGATAAATATTGCATTATTAAGTATTATAAGTCTCCCTGAGTTATGCAGACAAGGGATTCCTGATTCCAGCTGGGGCATCTAGGGGAGGCAATGACCATCGAGCAAAATCTCCACCAAAAAATGGAAGGGAAAGCTTACCAGTCGTCACCAAGCTTTCAAAATATTATGTCATGATATCAACAACTAGCATCCTTTAACCACTGAATTGAATACAAATAGCTACTATAAGGTAAACAAATAAACTTTATTTTTCTTGCAAAATCTCATTTCATTTCCCCACATAAATTTATTGCAAATTTAATATGGGCACCATTACTTTGTTTATCATAGTTATATCCCAGCAAAATTAATTTTCTACAGTATCAGACTGTAGAAAATAATCTTTTGCTAATGTTTTCCAATTGCAGTAATCCCAACCAAAACTTCTGGATTTACTACTCATCGTTTCACTGTTGATAAATACTGTTTAGAATATTATTGATTATATTTACCAGCTTGCCATTACCCTGAAATTTGAGGCTTCCTACCCAGGGTAGCCCTTCCCCACTCTGTCTATGACAAATAAGAACAGTGGTTCAGTACAACTGTGAGATAAAATACCTGGAGAGTGAAGGGAGAAATGGAAAGACTTATACAAGAGCTCTAAAGGGTTGTTTAATTTTAAAAGAAATTGAGAGTATATCACATAAATGACAGTATATAAATGTAATACTGGTTACCTTCACAGTGTGTCTTCCTTAAACACATCAGGATATATTCTTCATCTAATAGGGAATATCATATGATTTTGCCTCTTTAGAAATTAACTGACTGCAATTTCAATGAAGTGGGGTGATCTTCCGACAATACTGCACTGCTGAAAGCCAGAGAACAGCTGCAGTTCTTTTAAATTCAGATAGCTACAGGGTTGTGCTTACAAGCTAAGGAAGCAATTTGTCAAAATTGTGTAACAAAATGCATAACATTGCAAAACCAGGTAGATTTTTTTCATTTACACATCCTTAATTTATATTTGCATTATGGCATTGTGCCAAAAATGGTTATGTAGCACTCATCATTTATGTGCCCCTTGGGGTGACACATCAGCTGTTACAATGTATGCTCTCTTTGCCATGGTCATTTTGCTTATCCATGTGGATCCTGGCGAGCTCCTACCTGTTATTCTCTTCCAGAATTTCAATCAGTCATGTGTTACTGGTAGAAATTCCACAAAGGCTTTATTCAGATCAAGATTTTCCACCTGCAGTATGTGGTAGAGAATTTATTCACAGAACATCAGATAGAAGCTAGAGCCAGTACTGGCAATGGGAAGTAAATCATAGAGGGTGAGTGCCTCTGTGAACACTTGGCTGAATTTTGGATTTCAACCAGTGTGTGTGGCTCAGCTACGGAACCCAAGTAAGTATAAATGGGAGGCTCACTGAATTTCTCTTTCGCCCCAAGTGAAATGAATTTGTCCTCAGTGGTGTATAATGCGCTGCTTATATTCCTGCCCCAACCAGTTAGTACTCATCTGAATCCTACTCTCCATCCCAAGTTCAAATCCTGCTAAATCGCTCACAGCCTCTGAACCTCTCTTGCCATTTTCCGAAGGACTCAATGAGACGCGCACTGCTGCCTCCTTACAAACTAAAATCCTGATTGCCCCAATCTCATCTCGCAGTGATTTTACCATTCACCATTACCATTGGGAACTAACTCACAATTCTCCATTCTACCTGTTCAACAAACCATGACTGTCCCCTTGGGCTCTGCTAACGGATTAACAATCACTTTTTGCATTTTCCTTCAGAACATGTGTTCACTTGTGAGCAAAACCCTTGACATAAACCACATTATTATTGATGATTGTATTTTAATTTTGTTTTTTTACTAAAACCTAGTTCATGGAATGCAACATTCACGGAGGTCCCCCTAACCAAATTATACTTATGATTGTCCACATTCGCATCTTGGTCTCTTTATCTAACTCTTATGGTACCTTTTCCTCCTCTGAGCAACTTAACATGTACCACTCTTCTCACCTCCTTTAAAATCCTCATTGTCTACCAAATCTCACCAGAGTCTCGCCAAGTCACCCTGGTTTTTGTCATTCCTTAGCTTCTGCACTTTGCGATGACTCATCCTTGGTGATTTCAATCCCCATTTCGGGTTCCCTTGGCCTTCTGTCTCCTTATTCTCTTACCCATATTTGCTTCCACCTGCTCAACCTCACTATCTCTGGTGAACTCTCTACTTCCTTGAAATTGATCACAGACAAGGCCATCTGACCACTTTCTAATATCCCTCACCATTCACAAACATCCATCATCCTTCTAACCCCAAAGGCAACTGGACAAAGGTCTCTCCCGTCACCTTACAACTAGGCTGTGGAATTCAGCTCCACAGTAAATCTTGGCACTATGGGAGCTGTTTTGTCTCTATAATGGCATCTGGGGGAGTACATGCATACTCTGGTGTTGGCTGCACTGTACAGCATTTTGGTCCTGTATTAAGAGTGTGCATTTAGGAAGCACCCGCCAGAAATGTTCGAAGTAGGTAGATTGTGACTTCATTAGCATGCAATGCTGAATTAGCAGCAGTGCTGCTATTTTGGAGCTCAGTATTGCAGATGTCACTTTCTCTCAACCTTACACAGTTGAGCATGTGTTCAGCAGCAGGAAGGAATCCTTACAAGTCCCATTTAAGGAATGGCAGGCTTCCCCATTGTGCAGGGTGCCATTGACTGCACGTACATTGCTTTGTGGGTGCTGCATTGCCAATTCTGCATTGTACGGCAACCAAAAGAAGTTCCACTTTGTGAACTCCAACTGATGTGCCACCATATTCAACGTATCATGTAGGTCAATACCCAGTATCCTGCAGCAATCATGATTCCTTCATTCTGCGACAGTCTACTCCCATTTTTTGTCTCATTGCCTTTCTCTTTGCTGCATTCCCTTCTCCTCTCTGCCACATTATCTCTCTCTCTTTCCACCTCTGCCATTATCTCCTCTGTCTCTTTTCTATCTCTGCTTCATTCTCTCCCAAGATCTTCTTTCTATCTCCAGTCTCCTTCTTTCTCTGTCAGTCTCTGTCTCTTTCCAACTTTCTCCCTCACTCACTCTCATTGTCTCTCCCACTTTCTCCCTCTCTCACTGTCAGCATCTCTCTCCCGTTTTCTGCCTCTCTGTCACTACCTGTCTGGATTTTGTTCTCTCTAGAGTGGTGGAAGTAGAACCTATCAAAGATTCCAAAAAGAAACTGGATGGCTTTAAGAAAATAAACTTGCAGAGCTACAGGACTGACTGGATTGTTCCATGGGGAGCCAGTATGGACTCAATGGGTTGATCAGCCTCCTTCTATGTCATAAGTGACTCTATGACCCTATTATTCTGTATCGTCTGCATTTGAAGCACCACAACAATCCAAAGGGTAGCTACTGGGTGACGAGGGCTATGCTTTGACAACATGGATCATGATGCTGGTGTGCAAACCATGCACACATAGGCAGCAATATATACACTGAAAGCGATGCTGCCACATGAAATGAGATAGAGCAGACCATTGGGCTGCTCAAATAATGCTTCCACTGCCTGGACTGCTCTGGAGGAGCCCTGGAATAATCAGCAGAGCGGATGTCAAGATTTGTGGTGTTCTGTTGCATGCTGTAAAACCTTGCCATCATAAGGGTACAGCACTTGCCACCAGCTATAGAGCAAGCAGCTGAGGATAAGGTGTAGGAAGAAAGGGGGAGGCAACCAACACAAGACCCTTTTGACTACACTGTCTGTGATCTACTTATAAGATTGCGATATCAGTAAATGCTATTCCAATTCCCCACTAAACAACAGTACAACATCTTACCTCTCCTGTTACTGACCATCACAGTGTCCACACTGTGGGGGTGGGGGGTTTGGGTGGAAGGGGAAGGTGCAAAAGGCCATTCGTTATCTGAAACAGCATAAATCAACTTGAATACTCTACAATCAGCAAACATTCTGACTTCCAACCTTATAATGGAGGGTAGGTCAATGATGGAAGTAGCTGAAGATAGTTGGGCCAAGGACACTGTCCTGAGGAATTCCTGATCTGGATCTATCAATGCTCATTTAACATTGCTGAACCAAAAATTCTGGAACTCTAACTCACAGCATTCTAGGAATACCTTCAACAACTGGACTGCAGTGGTTCACCACCATCTTCTCAAGGGCATTAAGTGTTGGGTAATAAATACTGCTCTTTCCAGTAGCACCCACAAGCCATGAATGAATCTTTTTAAAAGCTCTTTGTCGATGTTTGTTCACCTCTCATCTCCATCTTTGATTTTACTGATTATGCATTTTTAAAGCATCATAGAACATCGATCTCCAATTGAGATGAAACATTTTTGTTTATTGTGGGTGCTTGCACTGAGAGTATTTTTCATTTACCTGTTTAATGTTAAATAAATCTGTCTATTAGCTTATATGGGGAGACAGTGGCATAGTGGAATTATCAATGGACCAGTAATCCTCAGACCTAGGGATGTGGGTTCAAATCTCCCTATAGTAGCTGAATTTAAATTCAATTAATGAAAGCTGGTCTCTGTAGTAATAAGCATGAAACCATCATTAATTGTTGTAAAAACCCATCTGGTTTTAATGCCCTTTAGGGAAAAAAATCTGCCCTCCTTACCTGGTCTGGCTCCAGATGTAATTCCAGATTCACAGCAGTAGGGCTGACTCTTAACTGCCCTCTGAAATGACCTAGTAAGCATCTCAGTTCAAGGGCAATTAAGGATGGGGAACAAATGCTGGCTTTGCCAACAATACCCATGCTCCATAAAAATTTCATGAAAAATGAAACCACTCCTGTGATTTTCTGCCTTTACTCACACTTATTGGATGTGTGTGCACGATAATGAAGGACTTGCATTTATATCCCAGGACATCCCGCTACAGTTCATAGCCAATGAATTACATTTGAAATGTAGTCACTGTTACTATGTACATAAACGTGACAGACAATTTGCAAAGAGTAAGATCCCATAAACAGCAGATAAGATAAATGATAGGTTAATCTGTTTTGGTCATGATGCTTGAAGTAAATAGGCACTCTCTGATGTAGGAAATCAGGGGAATTTAATATACTAATGGACTCCAATATATTGAAGCAAGTTGTATTGCTTGCCATCCATCAATCTTCACGGTATCTTTACTGAATGGTATGGATTGTTTTCAGCTCTCAGTCAGTCTGTAAGTCAGTCATAATCATTAAAAAACAATTATCTGTTGTGATTGGCCTGCAATTACTTGCATGAATTCCTTCAAAGCCTGTATGCCTTCACAGAAGATGCCAGTCTCATATTTAGCTACATTAATTTGCACCAATGTATCATTGCTGTCATTTCAATGTCCAAGTCTCAGTAGAGTGAATTTCAAGACTACATGAAAATTGAATACTTTCTCTATTTTTAATGAGAAGATTCTCTCTTTCATGAAAAAATAATCATGATTTTGCTAAGTCCTGGCAGGGATGTCTTTTAAATATTTCAGTTGAAATGAGATTTTGTAAACATATACTTAGAAAGTTTGAAGAATGCTAATTAACAATTTAGTTTGTTGTCACTGTACAACCTATTCATTAATCAACTTCTGTTTTGTATGATGCCAGATGTAAAATATATATGATACAAAGAGAAGCATAATTATTACAGATACAATATTTTTTAAATAATGAGCAGTAATGAAAAACATGAAGAAAACATGCAAAATGCTTTTGTAATGTGAAATATTTTTTGCTATATCTCACAACCATACAGTAATAACATGCTTCTCTTCAAATGTTAATCATGAATGAACTTGTGAATAATGGCTTTTTTTGATCACAATTCCAGAATTAATTAACACAGCACATCTGCAGTATTTTAATATTTAATCTGTCTTAATTTGAAGTGGTTGAATTTTGTTGTTTTGAGTACTAAATTCCTACGTCGCTGCTTTTATTTATATTGCTTAATTAGAAATAGAGAAAAATTCAATAGCTTTAGAGCAAAAAAAAACATTGAATACAAGGAGTAGGAAAGTCACAAATATAGGTTGAGGAAGACCAGGGGTCAGGTATATAATTTACACAAGGGTAAAGCTGGGTTTGATGTTTGACGTTTTCACAGAGGGGGAGGTTAAATGTTGGACTGTTCTTCTCTTCACAGAGGAGGTTAGACCTATGGACCAAGTTACTAATTCACATAATGAGTGCAGACCCCCTGCCTGCCTTCAAAACCACAGGACCATCTCCTGAGTGGGAGCAGGATCAGTTTTTATAAAAGTTAGATCCAGGTGCTTTAGGCACGATCTAAGCGATCTTCTAGTTTAATGTCAATCACCTCAGGTTGTCAGAAAGGAATTTTCCTGATTGCCTGGCTGATGGTAAGGAGATGTGTGCTGGTGAATTTGGTTGCCTAAACATGACGCTCCAGGCTTCATGGTTTTGAGGAACAGGATTGATAGAAAAAAACTAGCAGGTCTGTCTGGTAATTTTATTTTGTTCAATTAGCTATATATATATAATATGAAGTTATAAAGCAAAGTTTTGGCTTTATAAAAGCAAAAGACTTTTATTTATATAATGCATTCCACAATCACTGAATGTCTCAAAGCTCTTTACAGCCAATTAATTACCTTTTCAACTGCAGTCACTATTGTAATGTAAGCAACAAGGCAGCCAATTTGCACACAGCAAGCTCCCACAAAAAACAAAGTGATAATGACCCCATAACTTGTTTTTCGTGATGTTGATTGAGGAATATATATTGGCCAGGCCACTCCCCTGCTCTTCTTTGAAATAGTGCCATGGGATCTTTTATATCTATCCGAGCAGCCAGATGGGACCTCAGTTTAACGTCCCATCCAAAAGATACCATCTTCAACAGTACAGTGCTTCCTCAGCATCAGCCTTGATTTTGATGCTTAAACCCTGGAATGGAACTTGAACCTAGAACTTTATAATTCAGAGGTGAGCATGCTGCCAGCTGAGCCATGGCAGAAACTAACATTTATATCTAAAATCCAACTAAACTGCCTGAGCAAATAATACCTATAATTTGCAATTTATTGAATAAACAAGTAAGTTGAGTCACATTATCAACTGGAATATGAATTTAATAAATCATACATGGCACAGTACCACACACACTGATAGGTATTTCTCAAGTACATGGAATGTGGACCATATTGCATACAAGTATCACTATGGTTGGAACAACGTTTTCTGAATATCTATTAGTTTAAAAACATTACAAAAATGTGTGTACACGTGCAATTCCAATCTGTAATTGAAAGCTAAAACCAAATGCTGCCATGACTGCCACTGGCAATTCTGGAATTTCAACAGTGCCAAAAGTAAAATGCTATAACCAAGCCACATAACAAAATATGACACAGCCCATAACAAATTTACCAAACCATCAGCTAAATATTATCAAATGCCCACAACTTCCTAAATCATCCTAACAAACAATAGACTTTCATTACATTTTTTTCAAGCAATAAACAGCAACTGAAATTTGCATTCAAGAATTAAATATTAATATTAAGTACTCAATCACACTGTAGTGACCACCATCTCAACCCAAAATGTAAGTTGCAAGTTATGAATTTTCTAACTATGTCATACAAAAGCCATACAAAGGCTATAAAGCACTAACGTACGAACTTATCAAGACTTCCACTTGTTAAGGAGACATGTGTGACTCAGAGCCAGACTATGCCATCACAACACTGGGCAAATCTGCATCAGGTGACCAAAAATGGAGGCGGGGGACCTTAAATTTTAAGGTTCCAAATGCGTGTCTCAATTCTTAATTTTCCTGAGTTTGAGATTGTCAGCAGAATGGGTAGGTTCCTGAAGCCTGTGTGAAACATGTTGGGTCAGTCAGTTCGTGAACCTTGGGGGAAGCCTACTGTGGAGTTGGGAACCATTTGACAAGTAACGTTAAAAGGTCTTGTCAACGTCAGATGGCATAATTAGAAGCTGTATGATAAATTCATTATGTTTTAAATGTAATGATTGAGCATAGGGCTATGTTCTTAAAGGGTAAGTGCCACAAAATTGACCAGCATTGTGTAAGTGTTTACATGCATTAGAGCAGTTCTTCCAATAGATAAGGTGCTCTTCTGCATTCAATAGTATTGAGCATCAGATATTAATGTGCTTGGGCTTTTTGATTTAAGGTCCATACATCTGTTGAGCCTTTGAAATAGCTGAAAAAATGCCTGCTTCTATGATTGAAAGTTCATCTTGCACCTTTGGAAGAAAGTAAACAGATGGCCATCTGTTCATACAACCTGAAAAGCACCATTGTATTGAGCCATAGAAGGTTTGTTTATACAGTTGTGCAATGGAATCTCATTTTGAATGCTTGGCTGATTACCAAACACCACTAATGGTTGTTTACACAAGGGACTGAGATTCATTTAATTGACAGTTTTATGAATAGTTACTAGGATTAAGGTGTTTTGAAGATGTTTTTGAATGGCTGTGTTTTATTGATAGTTTTATGAGCTCTTAAGAGGAACAATTTTCTTCAACTGGAGTTTGAATGGATGACAATTCATGAGCATTTCAAAGCCTTCCCAGTGTTACTAAATGGCTCATGAGTTCTGTGCATAGTGGATGTTGGGCGAATGTGTATGAAGGATGCATGGAGAGTATGGAGGATGCATGGAGGTTATGGAGGATGCATGGCTGGCATGGAGGTGGCATGGGGGCATGGAGGTGGCATGGGAGTTAGGATGGGCATGGTGGGTGCATGGGAGATATGAAATGGTATGGAGGGGGTGTGGGGAGTGGGTGGGAGGCGAGGGTTAGGGTGCCTAACAGTCATCCACAGAACTGGGCCAATGTTGCAGTAAACAGAGGCCAGCCTTCTAATCTGCTGGCTTGGGCATTTGCCCGTCTCTATTCCAACCTCTGGTCTTCTTTAGGAGGTGACACCCACTAATCCAGCCTGCCCCAACTCCTGGAGTGAAAATTACATGCATGTGCGGATTCATTCAGAACTTGAGAACATAATGATGGGAAATGGCTTCACTCACGATTCCCAAGCCAATGATGGCAATCTAGCCCTCAGTCTCTTTCTTAATATTATTTCATAGTATTCAGCAACTTCAGAAGCATTACCCAATGTTTATTCATTACACAAGTGGCCACAGTAGTCAACATAATTTAAGACTGTATTATTGATCATCATTTATAAACTACAAATTAAAAATAAGACTTTACAAGTATAAAATGTATTCAAAGGCTCGTGCAGAATATAACATTAAAGCCTGTAGAGATATACATGCTTTCTTTCAGACAGGAAATTAATTTTCTATATTTTTGTCGTTCTTGTTGCACTCAGGTTTCAGTATTGTTCTACTGCAATCAGTCAACAAAGAAATCAGAACCACATTGAATTTTATTGTTAATTTGCACTCACTTTCTGAATTTTCATATAGTTGTCATGAACACAATTCAGTACAACTTTTTCTAAACAATAGGTAAATTGCCTCAAAATAAGCATTTCAAAATTTTACAGCTAATGTTGTTGCTGAATTAAAGTACTTTCCCTCCTTTAACAAGTCAAGTTTGGAAGAGAGTTGTGGCAACAGTTCCCCACATGCAGCTCTAACAGCAGCTAGTCCTGAAAGATCAGCAATGAAGTTTAGATACTTTGATCTTGTTTAGCAGCAAAGATGCAACATTAGCATAGGATTAGGTAGAAGCATTTGTTTTACCCGAGTCTTCATTGTCAATATAGAGTTACCAGTCACATTTTTGCCAAAATTTGATCATAACATTAGCCAAGAGAAACAAATACTTAGATTTAATATAGGTAGAAGTTTGGTTGACTGATCAGTTTTCATCTTGTTTAAACTGGAAATGGATTAGAAGTGCTATACTTTTAAGGTCAGTGATGCGACCATTTTTGTTGTGTGTCTACGTAGCTGATTCTGATTCATACAGGGAACAGTTTTCAAATTTGCTGAAAGCTCAAAACGAGGAGGCATGGAAAACAGGAGGACTTTTGACACAAAGGACAGCAGAATGAGTGGTGGATGCAATTTAATGCAGTAAGAACACATATTTTGGGAGAAAATAAACAAAAAAAAACTATGCACCTAATTGTAAGATTTTGAAGGATATGGACAGAGACACTTAAGGTTCAAACACAACTATCTGCAAGCGGAAGTAGTGATAAAACCATGAAAAGGCAATAGAATTTTGGGGGTTTTAAATAGGGGCATACAGTACGAGAGTAACCCAGAAGGAAAACAGTTTGGGCCAGTACTCTTATTTCCCAGTTTTTACTGGTGTTCCATTTTAAGGTATACAAGACTAGTTTGGGCCAGTATTCTTATTTGCCAGTTTTTACTGTTTCTTCATTCTGGGAAAGGACTAATTATGAATTTGTATTAAACACTGGTGCAGGTATCGGTTCCCCATTATTAAAAAAGACTTCTAAGTTATAGGCAGACTTCATCCGAAAGAGTCAAGGATGAGAGACTGTATTTTTGAGGAGGGACTTCAGATACTGCCATAAAGAAGACTAAGATGAGATTTAATAGAGGAACTTAAAATCATGAAGAGTATGGCAAGTCAATTAAAAATTATCACTGAGAGACAGGTTAGGCAAAATTTCTTCACGGAATTGTTGAAAAATGGGATACTTAGCCATAGGGAATGGTAGAGATATAGTTCACTGCAGCATTTTATTTGAAGTAGAGGAAGATACAATGCTCTAAAATGACAGCAGGTTTCTGCAAGGGTTTTGGTCTACTCTAGAAAACAGCTGGCACATATGTAATGAGGCACATTCCTTCATTCATTCAACTTCTATGGTACTAATGTGATGGGAAGAACACAAACTGCATCTGCACACAAAACTTCACTGTATCCAGAACTGACAATTGATGAGAAGCGAAGTGTCAAACCTTCTGGGAAAAACCGAGTTTGACTGAAAAAAACAATAGACAACAGTTAAATCAATGATTCCAACATGTTCCCAATGGTGACTTTAATATTCTTAAGGTTTAGTGTCATAAATGTGGGGATCTAATTTCAGCAACTCTCGTCAATGGTTATGAAGCAGAAGGTTCGCTAAGTTGGCCATGTATCTCTGATTTTGCAAAGGATGCATTCTGACATGCATGACTTCCTCATTCAATTTATTAACATCCATAACTCTAGGTTTTGCCAGTTCTGGATTAATGGATAGGTTCCTCTACAGGCTGCCAAACAGGGCTATAGCATTCCAACTGTGTGCAGACATAGACTTGCAGAACTTAGAAAATGCTAATGTGGTTAAATTGGTCTAAGGTTTGAGGATTCACACTTTTCTATTAGCTTTTTCAGCTATCTTTGCCATTTGTTTTATGCATATAGAATTTTAATGCAAATCAAACAGTTTTGAAATGGAAAACAAAGATGGAGAAGCAGTATCGTGGCAATTTCTTAGAGTTACAGACTTGGTCTTCTCACTACTGAAGAAGTATATCTTTTTCTCAGCCTTGTTCAATTCTGTTGACTCAAACTGCAATGATTCAGTTTCTTTACGAATACCTATAAGGAAGTTAATTTTTCTTTAGGGGGTGGCTTCAGCAGCAAAGACCATATGCTTTTTCAAAATAACTACCAGCTTATTGACAAAGACAAGAATTCGAGCACAGTCAAGCATGCTCCAGTGAGGAAGCCTGTACGGATATTGTGTAAAATTGTATCTATTTTTTGGAGAGAACAGATGGGCTGTATCTTTTCCAGTCTTAATTTCCTAATTCTTACAGGCTAGGTTTAACTTGGACAAGGACGTTATATATTTAGGTCAACAGACATCACAGCAGAGACACAAATCCTTGTATTGTTAATGTCCTATGTCACCAGGATTTAAAAAAATGCTGGAATCAAGTACTTGAAGGTGATGGTTAACTACAATCTTGATTCAGCTGACTGGATTATGTATGCAATCAATTTCTATCTGAGTCAATGCTGTGGGAAAAATAATACATTTGTTCCCTGTTTCTGTGATCATAACATATTAAAATGGTTTGCATTCCTTTGGAACTTTTTTCCTACCTGTTAACACAATTGAGTTCCTACACACCCTGTGAGGCATCAGATTACCTGTAGCAGTCTCCAAGTAGATCATATAATCACTGATTTGTGAATCCCACCACTGGAAAGCCTTAATTTAAAGAACACATCAGTGCAGTCTGATCTTCAGGTTCAAACAAAGCAGAATTTGAAATCTGTTACTATTTGACTTTCTACTCTCCATCTGTTGCTTATGCTTAATTCCATTAAAATGCTTCCAACTCTGAATTTATTGAGTGCACAATTAAATAATAAAACTAACAGTGCACAACTAAACGTGGATCAATGCTGTTCAGAATGGATTTCATTCAAACCTCTCTATAGCTTTAGTGTACTGACATATGCCAAACCTTGGCTCATTGTCAGCTTCAAAAAAGTGTTCTCTTCAATGAAAGCTTAATGTTCAATGCTATTGGAAGTATTGCTCGAGAAGGATGGAAACATTTACCAAGTAAAACAGAATGTCTATCTTTTTAAGGCTAGATGCAGTTGCTCTGTATTCTTGAAAAGAGTTAATTTACTGCTCAGGTTGCAGATCTGAACCCTGAGTTTGTTTGATTTACAGGTGTGACAAACTCTGCACTTTGGGCAAAAGCTTGCATTGATGAAATATACCCTTAACTCAAAGTGAAACTAAACAAAGTTATTTCTGGGAAAGGAATGTGTAATTGGATTCCCTGAGGTGAGGTCTTTTCTGAGATGTGACCTGGCGACTTGACGTTGCTATGGAGATGAGAGCTGAGGCAAACAGAAGCTAATGGGGTGGGAGGGGAGGGGCTTGGATTTCAGCTTGTGGTGTGCAGAACACAGACACAGAACTCATGGTACTCAGGAGAAACAGCAAGCAGAGCTCTCTAAGGAAAGGTCAATTTTCTACTGGCAGTAAGAGAACACATGGAGCTCTTGGGCTAAAATGGACTGAAACCTAAAAGCTGTGTGCAGAGCTCAAGCATGCTATAAAGCTGAGTGTTTGTGCCAGAAGTGACTAGACCATGAACCTGAATGTTGTTGGTTGGTCAGTTTAAAAGGTATTCTGGAAAGATATGCCTTGAGGACTGTCATGACCGGAGGGACCGAGTATTCATAGAAGTGTGCCTTGTTGGTGTTAATCGTATCTGGAGACTTTGAACGGAATAAAGCTGCTGGGGAAAGCCACTTGACAGCCAAATCCATTGAGTGGAAAAGTGAGAGATCCTACTTACTGGAGGCAGAGTTTGAAAGACTATGAGACTACATGTGGTGCCACATTTGTGCAAAGAGTGATAGTGAAATAGTTGTGAGACCTATCATTGGTGTATCAACTATTTAAAGTGGAATTCATCATTTCTACGTTTGTCTGTTAATGCACGTTTAATTTTATGTTGATTTTGGGTTTGACTGCTACAGCAAAAGTTTTGAAAAGTGGAATCATGTCCATCTGTTCTTTTTGTAGGGGTCAGGTTATTGTTCTCTATGGGGATCATAAAACAGGTTAATTAAGAATTTGTTGACTTTATGGTGCTGCAATTTTTTTTTTAAAGATAAAAGGAGCTGAAACATCATTTTAAGGTTGTTTTATTTCTGTAACACACGAATTAGGGGCAGAAATAGGCAATTTCACCCATCGAGCTTGCCCTTAAATAGGTGTCTCCTTATGTTTAAACAGTGATCCCTAGTTCTAGATTCTCCTGCAAGAGGAAACATTCTTTCCACATCCACCCTGACAAGGCACCTCAGGATATTATATGTTTCAATCAAGTCGCCTCTTACTCTTCTAAACTCCAGCGAATACCAGCCTAGCCTGTCCAGCCTTTCCTCATAAGACAACAGTAATTTATTTGCATTTATATAGCAGTGTTAACATAGAAATGTTCTGAGTGCACTTCACAAAGTTCATGCCAAGTCAAAGAGGAAGTAAGGAGGGTAGGCCAAAAGCTTGGACATAAGTGAGTTTTAAGGAGGGTCTTAAAGGAGGAAGGAGATGGCAAAATGGACAGGTTTTGGAAGGAAATTCAAGAGCATGGAGCCTAGATAGCTGAAGGTATGGTCACTAAAGGTGGGGTGAAGTGAGGGGAGAATGCCCAAATGGCCAGAGTCAGAGAAGCAGTTTAGGGGTGGTTGTGGTTATTGGGAAGCACAAGGCCATGAAGGGATTTAGACATAAGGATGTAAATTTTAAATTAAAGTCATTCAAAGAGTGGGAACCAATGTAAGTCAAAGGACAGGGGTGACAGTTGAGTGAGGCCTAGGGCCTCAGCAACAGAGCTTTTCATGATCTGAGGTTTACAGAAGCTGGAGAATGAAAGGTCAACCTGTAGGGGATTACAAGAGTTGAGGCCGGATATAATAAAGCAAAGGATGACGGTGTCAGTAGCAGATGGGCTGAAACAGGGAAGTAAGTGGGCAATGTTTTGGAACTAGAAATAGGTAGTGTGGCAGGGGGCCCGGAATTTTGAATTTGAGACAGAATGGATCGGCAACCTGTTTTACCTCTCTTCTAATTTTCATTTTCATTGATGGCAAGACTTGATATCATGGAAAGCTGGTATTCCTGGGAGTTGGCACATTGAAAGGGCCTGTACTTGGCAGCACTGAGAGATAGCATTCCTGGGGTTTGGTGCATTGGCAGGGTCTGAAGGCAGCACTGATAAACATTATTCCTGGGGCATTGGTGCATTCGTAAGGTCTGCAGTGAGCTGCACCACAGTGATGATTCTGTGCTTCACAGTATGGCAATGCCACTCTTGGGATTTGGCCGGGAGACTGGAATCTGTTAGTAGAAGTGCTGATGCTTTGAATTTCTTGAGAGGAGTGGAATCTTTGGATTTAGAAACTCCCAAGGTTTGGAAATCATTCTTCACAAATTTTTCGTCCTCATTTAATTTGTAAAAACAAACTCAACTAGTCATACACTGAGAAAATACAGAATTCAACACATGCATTAGAACATTTTCTGCAAACAAGAAGGCAGTTTGTTTTATTTCTGTAACATATGAACACACGAATTAGGGGGAGAAGTAGGCAACTTGACCCTGCCTGCAATCCGACTGACCCCACCTCCATTCATTTTAATGGTCAGGAAAATCATAGGCTGCTGACACAAAACACAGAAGTGGAATACCTAAACCCAACTGTTGAAGATTTCTAAATTTAACCAGGGACCACAGTTGGCACAATCACCACCCTACTCCTTGCCTAAGAAGATGTTTAAAAGTTGTTTTGCAGCTTCCTGATGGCACATAATGAAGGGCTAATCTTGTTATATTGAATTCTCCTCAGAAGTCCTGAAGTTAATGCCTAATGTTCTCATCAGATTCTTACTGAAAAGAAATCCAATTACATAACACTTTTCCATTCTACTGCAAAGGAACAGGGCTTACAAACAGCATGCAGGCTGTTACTTTGAAGTAAAAATTGATACAAAAGATTACCTAGATAAACCTATTATAATTCATTCTCCACCTGGTTTTCAAATTGGAAAAATCGCTCAAAACTCAGATATCCTATTACTGGATAAAGGAAGAGAATTTAAATTAACTGTGAAATTCTTCATCTGCCTGTAGTACTCAATTGCTCAATCTTTTGTGCTTGATTCTGTGTGCCTGTTGACTGGTCTCTGCTGTGTGCTACTAGTCAAGCCTGTGGGTATGGTTAGAGAAACTAAAACTGAATTAAAAGCAAGCAACATAAGAGAGCAGGTATTTAAAAAAATGCATCGTAAATAAGACTCCTATTCAGACACAGAAAACGAAGTCATCTCTGCATATTTACCAGCTTCAGCATCTTTCCTTTCTTCACCGGGAGATCCAGCCTTGCTGTGGGATCAATGGATTTTAGGATTCAAGACCTACTTGCTCACTACAGGGATGAACAGTCCAGATGTAGCAGTGACCTGCAGGAGGGTGGTATTCGTGCATTGCCTCGGAGCAGAAGGCCAGCTAATATTGGAGCAGCTCACATAAGACACATCTACGTTTCTTATGGTGGTAAGTGCTCTTGGGAAATACTTCAAACCAAAGAAAAGTGCGATGATCAAATGATACACATTCTGCCAGAGATGCCAGGGAGCCCTCAACATCATCAAACACCCTCAAAAATGTGCCCAAATTATGGAGGTACTCTCACAACACCATATCCGGCTCAAGGGAAAAAGCGTGGCTCATGCTTAAAGTGGAATCACTTCGCAAAGGTATACAGGTCGAAGAAGAGGACTTCATCAGTCCAACATCTGGGAAGGCTCTTCCCGAGAGTGTATACTACCATGGACAGTAAATCAGCAGGCCATTTTAAAGATTGCTTAGTTGGGATCATGGGCATTTCAGTGTCAGTCCTCACCAATGTGGGCATGGAAGTATCCCTGCTGAGCGACAAACTCCACTATCAGTAATTTTTGCAACTTTCTCTCACTTCTGTGACAGACATTCTTTACGTTTACGCTTACATCATTATTCCAGTTTTAGGATCGATCACAGTTCCAATGTGCTACAAAAATATCACCCTAGACAGATTCATAGCCAAAGGCTGAAGCTTTATGGGGGTAAAGCTGTTCAATAAGCTTGGCTTCAAATTTGCAGATCCCAAAGACACAGACTATCAACAATGGTAATCTTTCTTATTTACCGTATTTGGGGAGATTAAGGGGTACTGTCATGCTCCCTGTGTCGATACGTCAATTCTACCAGTTTTGCAAAATTTGAGATGGTTGTAATTTGTAATCTGTGCCTAAGTGTCACAGGAGCTGGAACGACTTGAAGCAGAAGGCATCATTGAGTAAATCTAGTCATTGCACAATGCAAAAATGGTGAACTTAGACTATGTGTTGACCTTTAGACAGACAACAAAGCAATCATTCCAGACAAGTAACCACTTCCAAGAACCATCGGCATCATTTCATGACTCCACAATCTTTACAAAGCTCGACATGCATCAAAGCTGTCTTCGGATACCATTAGCAGAGTAAAGTTGATATCTTACGGCCTTTGCTACTCACAAAGATATGTTCCACAGAATGGACTAATTTCAGCACCTAATGCATTCCAAAAGATAATTTCTTCAGCCCTGTCAGACATTGAGGGAATGCACAACCTACTCGTCAATGTTGGTGTCCATAAAGGGACAAAGCAGAACACAATCAGCAATTATCAGCTGTGCTCACTCAACTCACACAACACAATTTGACGCTTAATAAGGACAAATGCATAATCGCGGCTTCTGAGATTGACTTTCAAGGTACAGGCGGACAGCAGCTGGAGTAAAATCTACACAGGACACAGTGTCAAAGCCATTCATGTGTTTCTGACCCCATCTAACGTGAAAGAGTTGGCATCATTCCTCAGTACTACAATTTTTATCACAAATTCGTTCTAAGTACCCAGAGATCACAGAGCCTCTTCAAAAGCTACTGTGCAAAGGTCCACAATGGGAATGGACATTTGCACAGCAAACTGCATTTGACACTTTAAAGGTGAAGATAGCATCTCCGCCAGTCTTCGTGCATTTCAAATCACATGTGGAAATGTACGTCAACAAATGCATCAGGAAATCCAATTGCAGCTGTACTCCCACAGGAAGTGCACAACAGGTGTGTCACATCTGTTGTTGGAAACTGAACGCAAATACTCTACTGAAAAGCGGAAAGTACTAGCCTGCATCTACGATTCTGAACATTGGTACATGTATCTGTACGATAGACAGTTCACTGTCCACATCGATCACCAAGTGTTGACTACATTGTTAAACACGTCAGGATCTGGCTGTCAACCTTTTTGCATCTACCATTGGTCAGATCGTCTTCATTAATACAACTTCAAGGTTGAGTGTCTTGCAGGTTCACATAGCAGCTGGCGTGCTTGGCCATACTACCATTTTGAACAGCATCAGCATAGCAAAATGACTTACGATATTCAAGACTATGTGATTGCCATGATTTCATACGTGACTGCGAATCTTGTTATGTGAGAGGAGTTGAAAGTAGGATCAGCAACAGACAGTGCACTTCAGAAAGTAAGCCAGTAACCAAAAACTGAGTGGGTTCGTGAAATAGAGGAAGAGTCGGTACCATACTACAAAGTACGCAATAAACTCGCATTGTTTGGTGACAAGTATTGCACCCAGAACTGGTGTAGATATTCCAAAAGCTCTACAGGAATGTGTATTGTATCTTGCCCATGACGGGCATCCAGGTGTTGTTAAGATAAAACAACGATCCTATGAAGCAGTCTGGTGGCCAGCATGGCACATAAAGTTCATTAGAAACAGCGTAGCTTGTTGTACACTCAGTGAAAAATTTGTTAAACTGTATGTCGCACAACTCGAAATCAACCCCATGGCCAACCATGGCAACAACTCTAAATAGATATTTTTGGAGAATTGCAAGCAGCCTCTAGCAATCAACATTTTTTGCTTGTTCTTCATGATCTACATAGCAAATGGGCAGAAATCGCTACAACAAATTTCATAACCACCACTTTGGCTGTTGACATTTTAAACATGCTCTTTCCAAAATGGAGTTTGTCGGAGAGCATCATTACTGACAATGGACCACAGTTTGTTTCCAGTCAGTTCATGGAGTTCCTGGCAAACTATGGAATTCACCATCATCTGACATTGCGATGCAACCTACAATTGAATGGTGGTGTTGAATGATTCAAGTGATTAAGGACAGTCTGAAAGCTAGCATGTCAGAGGGGCAAATGTTTGATCAATCCAGTCATATCTTACTTTGCACATATTGATCCATTCCACACTCTCTGATCAAAAAGACACCTGTCGAACTTATGACTGGTTGTAATTTTCTTAGGCCGCAGACCATTCTTAAGCTGTCAGCACTATCCAACGAGAATATCAGAGCGAAAGCAGAAGAAATTCCAAAGCGACAAAGTAAAGCAAAAGTATACTTTAACATGTGAACGCACAAGGAAGTTGGAGATTGGGTTTGCATAAAATGGCCAAATCATGACCTCAGACTCACATCATCTCTATCAGGACCAAAGCAGATCGATGTGATTGCTTGGTACCAGTGCTTACCTGTTGAATGACAACAAAAAGTGGAATGTGAGATGCTTGACAGCGAGCAGGCCAGGATATTTTCAGGACAGCCATTGTGAGGATACATTTCCTTTTTCGATGAGTGACCACCATCCACCTCATCGAGGTGATCATGTGGAACCACAAACTCAAGTTCGTAGATCTCAGTGCAGTCATTAGCGACCTTCATATCTCAAAGACTGTTTCTGTTCTTAGAGAAAACAGACACACTGAATTCTAAGAAATGACTCAATGTACATATATTTGTTGTTCAAGATGGGTTAATTTAAAATAAGGTCCTTTAGATTTACAAGGGAAGAAAGATGTAGTACTCAATTATTCGGTGTTTGATTATTTGTGTCTGTTGACTCTTCTCTCTGATGTGTACTATTAGTTAAGCCTGTGGGTGTGGTTAGAGAAACAGAAAGCAAACAAAAAACAAATAGCTAGAAGCATGAGAGCAGAATTTTTTAAAAATGCATTGTGAATAAAATATCAAAAAAAGTGAATGCACAGAGTGATAGCTTGGGTAAAATTATTAACTGCAAAATTTAAACCTGCCCTAAATCAGTTCTTCCATTTCCTTGAAAAATGAGATTAAAGAGGAAATCAAAAATGATCTTGCAATTTATATTTTCATTGGGGTCCTCCCATATAGAAGAATATGTTCAAGCACCTTGCAGAATGGGAGGAAATAGAAAACTCCATACAGAAAGGGAAGCAAAGAGGGAAACATAAAAGTTTGGAGGTTGAAGGGAAAGATTTTGAGAAGGCTTTTGAAAGCAAGGTATAATGGCTGAAGAAATACTTGCAACCTGCAAGACAATTTGTTGAAGCAAGGGGAGCTTATAAAAAAACGTTGGTTAAAGTGCTAGATAATTGTGTGATTAATTGACAGACAAACGTTTAGCCACAAAGGAAAATTTAGACGGAAAGGTGAGTCATGATGTAGAGATGGATGTAAGAAAAACTGGTCAGTTCAGCGTCATGAAGTTTAGTATCTTTGGATTCAATGTTAAGGAGCAACTAGGACAATGGATAGAGCCAAAGCCAGATGCACATAATTGCTGGTAGGAGCCAAGTAGGATGGTTTCAGCTGTGCTCACATTAAGCTGGAGGAAGTTTCATAAGGTAGTATCAGCATCATACGACTCAAGACACAAAAAAAAGCAAACAAGCTCACATTCTAGTTTGACTGATTATTCTATGTGCAAACTCATCTGAGTGGGCGCACTTTCAACTGGGAAATCCTACATTAATGGTACATGAAACAAAACAGAAATGCTGGAAAAACTCAGTAGGTCTGACAGCATCGGTGGAGAGAGAAACAGCGTTGACGTTTCAAGTCCGTATGACTCTCATTCAGAGTGGGAGTCATATGGACTTTCAGATTTCCAGCATCTGCAGTATTTTACTTTTATATTAATGGTACATGGTTTGTTCAAAAATTTGGAAATTGATTGGGATACTTGCTGGAGAAATAATCCAGTACAACAACTCACATGGCAGCACTTGGAAGAATTAATAGGATTTCACTCTCTCATCTGAACCCAATCTGAAGTTGGTGAATCCAGGCATTTGACAATGTGCTATCAAAGTCTGAAGATGGATCTGGAATGCTAACATCAATCTTACTTGCAACTGAAAGCAATCAGAGCTTTCAAAATGTCCTTCATATAATTAAATGAGCATCTATCACAGTGGTTGACTCTTAACTGCCCTCTGAAATAGCCTAGCAAGCCACTCAGTTGTATCAAACCACTACAAAGTCAATATAAAGGAATGAAACTGGACAGACCACCCACGATGGACCTACGCACCGAAAACAACAATGGCAAACCCAGCCCTGTCGACCCTGCAAAGTCCTCCTTATTGGGGGCTTGTGCCAAAATTGGGAGAGCTGTCTCACAGACCTGTCAAGCAACAGCCTGACATAGTCATACTCACGCAGTCATACCTTATAGATAATGTCCCAAAACACCACCACCATCATCCCTGGATGTGTCCTGTCTCACCGACAGGACAGACCCAGCAGAAGTGGTGGCACGGTAGTATACAGTCGGGAGGGAGTTGCCCCGGGATTCCTCAAGTCCCATGACATCAGGTCAAACATGGGCAAGGAAACCTCCTGCTGATTACCATGTACCATCCCCGCCTCAGCTGATGAACCAGTAATCCTCCATGTTGAGCACCACTTGGAGGAAGCACTGAGAGTGGCAAGGGTGCAGAATGTACTCTGGGTGGGGGACTTCAATGTCCAGTGGTTCAGCAGCACCACTACTGACCGAGCTGGCTGAGTCCTAAAGGACATAGCTGCTAGACTGGGTCTGTGGCATGTGATGAGGGAACCAAGAGGGAAAAACATACATGACCTCAACCTCACCAACCTGCCTGCCGCAGATGCATCTGTCCATGACAGGTTCAGTAGGACTGACCACCGCACAGTCCTTGCGCAGACGAAGTCCCATCTTCACATTGAGGATACCCTCTATTTTGTTGTACACTACTACCGTGCTAAAAGGGATAGATTTCAAACAGATCTAGCAACTCAAGACTAGGCAACCATGAGGCCCTGTGCACCATCAGCAGCAGCAGAATTGTACTCAACCACAATCTGTAACCTCATGGCCTGGCATATCCCACACTCTACCATTACCACCAAGCCAGGAGATCAACCCTGGTTCAATGAAGAGTGCAGGAGGGCATACCAGGAGCAGCACTAGGCATATCTGAAAATGAGGCGTCAACCTGGTGAAGCTACAACACAGGATTACTTGCATGCCAGACAGCAGAAGCAGCATGCGATTGACAGATCTAAACGAGCCCACAACCAACAGATCAGATGCAAGCTCTATAGTCCTGCCACATCCAGTCATGAATGGTGGTAGACAATTAAACAGCTAACGGGAGGAGAAAACTCTAAAAATATCCCCATCCTCAATGATGGGGCAGCCCAGCACATCAGTGCAAACGAAAAGACAGAAGCCAGCTTCAGCCAGAAGTTCCGAATGGATGATCCATCTCAGCTTCCTCTTGAGGTCCCCAGCATCACAGTTGCCAGTTTTCAACCTATTCGATTCACTCCACGTGATGTGAAGTAACTGCTGAAGGCATTGGTTGCTGCAAAAAGCCCTGACAATATTCCAGCAATAGTATTGAAGAATTGTGCTCCCAAGCTTGGCGCGCCTGTAGCCAAGCTGTACCAGTACAGCTACAACGCTGGAATCTACCTAGCAATGTGGAAAATTGCCCAGGTATGTCCTGTACACAAAAAGCAGGAAAAATCCAACCGGGCCAATTACCGACCCATCAATCATCAGTAAAGTGACGGAAGGGGTCATGGACAGTGCTACAAGTGGTACTTTCTTAGCAAGTAACTACTCACTGATGCTCAGTTTGTGTTCCACCAGGGTCACTCAGCTTCTGACCTCATTGCAGCCTTGGTTCAAACATGGACAAAAGAGCTGACCTCCAGGGGTGAGGTGAGAGTGACTACCCTTGACATCAGGCAGCATTTGACCAAGTGTGGCATCAAGGAGCCCTAGCAAAACTGGAGTCAATGGGAATCAGGGGAAAACACTCTGCTAGTTGGAGTCTTACCTAGTACAAAGGAAGATGGTTGTGGGTGCTGGAGGTCAATCATCTCAGTTCCAGGGCATCACTGCAGGAGTTCCTTAGGGTAGTGTCCTAGGCCCATCCATCTTCAGCTACTTCATCAATGACCTTCCTTCGATCATAAGGTTAGAAGTAGGGATGTTCGCTGATGATTGCACAATATTCAACACCATTCGTGATTCCTCAGACACTGAAGCAGTCCATGTCTAAATGCAGCAAGACTTGGACAATATCCAGGCTTAGTCTAACAAGTGGTAAGTAACATTCGTGCCACACAAGTGCCAGTCAATGACCATCTCCAACAAGAGAGAATCTAACCATCGCCCCATGATATTCAATGGCATTACCATTGCTGAATCTGCCAAACCCATGATCGCTACCATCTAGAAGGACAAAGGCAGCAGATACATGGGAACACCACCACACAGAAGTTCTCCTCCGAGCCACTCACTAACCTGGCTTGGAAATATATTGCTGTTTCTTCACTGTCGCTCGTTCAAAATCCTGGAACTCCTTCCCTAACAGCACCATTGGTGTACCTGCACCACATTGACGGCAGCAGTTCAAGAAGGCAGCTCACCGCCACATTCTCAAGGGCAATTAGGGATGGCCTGGCCAGTGATGCCCACATCTGGTAAATTAATTTTTAAGAATTTGTAACTTGTCAGATACTGAAGTAGTCCATGTCCAAATGCAGCAAGGCCTGGATAATAACCAGGCTTAGGCTGACAAGTGACAATTTACATTCGTGCCACGCAAGTGCCAGACAATGACCATCTTCAGCAAGAGAGAATCCAACCATTGCCCATTGCCATGAGGGGCTTGAAAATTCTGGCCTTGGTTTTGGAGTGCGGTGCTCGACCACAGTTCACCTATTAACTTATACGGACTGTAAACTTACTGTGAACTTTAGAATATATGATAGATTTTGTAACTTGTGTTATATTTATGAATTTGTATATATTTATAAAGATATAGTTGGGGTGAAGGAGTAGTATATCATCATTCATCTTTTTTTATTTAATAAATGTTTTATGTTGTTGCTAAAAGTCCATCAACAGACTCCGTTCACTCTGTTTAGTAGCCGCCACCACTCCCCCCACCCCTGATGTTTCTAAACAAAAAATAAAAGTTAGGGTCTATCAAGCCAGGTTCCACCCTGGGATCTGACTTGTCCAGTCGTAACATTCGTGGGGATCATAACACTGTACAGCGTGTTTCTTAAAGGTTCCTTGCCCAGAGACCCAGCCTGACTGGGGAGCTGCTCAGTGAAGACTGCATAATAGATATCCATCCGTGCTGGGGTCGGGGATATCGATCGGTGGGGCTGGGGTCGGGGACATCGATCCGTGGGGCTGGGGGTGGGGACATTGATCGGTGGGGCTGGGGTCGGGGACATCGATCGGTGGGGCTGGGGACGGGGGTGGGGGGGGGGCAGTTGTCGATCAGTGGAGCTGCCAAACCTGAGTTAAGGCCTGAGGGAAAAGGGTGGATCAGTGGTCCTGGGGGTTGGTGCAGGGAGGGTCCGATTATGGAGACTGCTAAGGTGAGCACCTAGATCCAAGAGATAAGGGTGAAGGCACTTCTCTCCTGAGCCCATCAAGTCCTTGCCTCAATGAAGCTGCTCAATTTCCCAAAGCTTGGGAAACCCAACTGACAGCTGTTAGTGTTGAAAACCTGAATGACAATGAGCACTGCAGCCTTTTATCATATTTAAAGTTGCAACCAGTTTCCCAGGATCGAGGTGTTCCCCAGCCCATGTTCAGACCTCAGTTAAAACTCAAAAAGGGCAGGTAGGCCTGGGTCGGGAAACAGATTTTCCAGACTTTAACCCCCCAATTTTGCCCATATTGTACAGAAGCAGAGCCAATTGAGCAAATGTCACTATGCTTAGAGGTACATTAATAATTTGAAAATAATTGAAACTGGATAGATCCAGCAGTGCATTTTTTATCTCTTCGTGCATAAGAAGATAAAGCATCAGTTCAAATGAGGCAGAGTTTCCACAATGACTCCTAATTTTTATTTATTGTACATCCTGGCTGGATTTTTTCATTTATTAAAGACTTGGGGTAGTAGGAGTAATTGTGAAATTTTATTTTTCAAATAATGTTCTGTAACAAAGTATTATTGTTTTAACTCTGAATCTGATCTACAATTAATGAGTGTCAAATGCATATTACAACAGGTATAAAAGTAATTGATTATTTTCAGGATAAATAAAATAATCAATTCATGTTCAGAATTTTTATTTTTGGGACCTTCCATTTTTGTCATTAGATATCCAAGTTATATTATGCACAATCATAATGAGGATAAAAACCAGTAAATCAGACTATACAGTTTGTGGTAAGTTTTGTATCACATTTTCACATATGATGATTATGTTGCAATATTGTTACAATTCCAGGTAAAAGACTGTAGAATATTTACATTTATTTCATAGCAATTTTCTTACCAACACTGCAACCATACTGTGATCTCCACTGTGTAATCGATGGACTTCAATAGAAAATACCAAGACAAATATAAAGAGCTATCCAAGGGAAATAGCATTGGAGGTAACTTATTTAGGGATGACATATTCGTCATCCAATGGCACCCCCTCCTGTCCTTCATATTTCTCCAGGACTGAAAACATATACTCGGTTGGCTAACTACATATACACCAAAATAGATGCACTTATGATCTTGTTATTGACTATTCTAACAATGGCCCAATGGTAGCATTTTCACCTAGTCAGAAGATTGACGATTCAAGCCCCATTCCAGAGGTACTCCAGTGCAGCACAGGAAGAGTTCCACAGTCAGAGGCTCTGTCTTTGGGATGAAATCTTTAATTGAGGCCCCATCTTCCCTCCCAGGTAGATGCAAAAAATTCCATGCCAATTTGGAAAAAGGCAGATGAGTCCTCCCTGGTGTCTTGGCCAATACTTATCCCTCAACTATCATAAAAACAGATTATCTGGTCATTATCACTTTGCTTTATGTGGGGCTTTGCTATGTGCAATTTGACTGCTGCAATTCCTGTGTTATAACAGTGACTATCTTGAGGCTGTGCAAGGTGCTATATATACAACTTTTCTTTCTTTCTATTTATTGTAAATAGTTTATTTGGAATTGAATGCACAAGTTTATTTGGGTGACAAAATTTGCAGCATATTTTGTTCAGGTTCAGCTATCCAAAGTGAACGGGTAAAAATATAACAGCACTTTGGACAAGCAATGGGCTAATGTGAGGGCTAAAACACTGGTGACTGATGCATTCATGGACAATGTCCCCATGAAACAAAAGAAGAAAAATCTCAATAAATAGTTTCACTGAAATAGCGCAGCTATAAATCTCTTATCCTAGTATCTCTAATCCCTGTTCCCACTAAGAAAAAGGATTTTTAAAAATTCAAACCAATTGGGCTAGCACATTGAATCAAAATAAAAGCAAATTCTAAATAGTTACTCTGTGTTAGGCTTCAAGAGGAGAAATCTCCTGTCATTCCCCAAGCTTCAGCACTAGGACCACTGTTGTTTTTGATATACATTAATGACTTGGATTAGGAAGCACGTGGTACCATTTTGAATTTTGCAGATGAAACATAACTTGAGAAGTGTCGCAAACAGTGAGAAAGATGGTAGTAGACTTCAAGAGGACAAATGGATGATGAAAAGTGTAAGATTATCCAT
Source organism: Cetorhinus maximus (assembly GCF_964194155.1). Classification (NCBI taxonomy): domain Eukaryota; kingdom Metazoa; phylum Chordata; class Chondrichthyes; order Lamniformes; family Cetorhinidae; genus Cetorhinus; species Cetorhinus maximus. The sequence continues at coordinate 35,587,522 of NC_135902.1, forward strand.
ATTGCTAGGAAGAATGAGGCGAGACTAAATAAGGTGCTAAAACAAAGAGACCTTGTGGTGTTTGTGCAAAAACCTTTGAATGCAGCAGGACAGATTAACAAAGCAGTTAATAATGCATATGGCATTTTTGGATTTATAAACAGAGGAATACAAAACAAGGAGGTTATACGGAACCAATATAAAACATTAGTTCAGCTTCAGCTGGGAAGTTGTAGGAAAGACATGGCCGTAACTTCCGAGCTCCGGGGCAGTGTATCTACCCCACCGCCCTCCCGGGTAAGGATTATACGGCAATTGCCCAGGAAGTTCAAATTTCCAATGAGCAACTGCCCTGCACTGGGAACCATCTGATATTGCGATTTAAACAGCAAACTTTGGTTGGTTCCCACTGTCAAACAGCAAGTTATCCAGAAAAAGTTAGAAGAATTAAAGTCACTTCTAACTTCTGGGTAACTATTGTACTCAGGAAGTATATACTGGCCTTGGAGGGATAAAATGATTTTCACCAGAATGATAATGGGGATTAAAGGCTTAAAATTATGAGAACAGTTTGCACTGACTATGGTTGCATTCCCTGGAATACAAGAGTTTAAGGGGTGATTCTACTGAGATGTTTAAAATAATCAAAGGAGTTGATCAGGTAGATAGGAGATACAATGGGCCGTAACCTCCGAGCTCCCCTGAGTCAGATTCGGGGGGCATACCCCAAAGATGCACTGGAGAATCCCTCTTGGGACTTGACAGGTAAGGGTTTGCATGGCAATTGCCCAGAAGTGCAAACTTCCTCTGGGCAATTTTCCTGTGCTGGGAACCATCCGAAAATGTGGTTTAAATCGCAAACTTTGAATGGTTCTGGCCGTGTTACACAAATAGTTATCCAGAAAAAGCTAGAAGAATTAAAACCGCTTCTAACTTCTGGGGCAGGGTTTTCAGCTCAGCGTGCGTGCAAGCATGAAATAGCACGCGATATTTCAGTTGACGGGTGCGTGCGGGACTCGGCAGCACGCCTGCCGACAATTAAGAGGCCTATTAAAGCCCTTAAGCTGGCAATTAAGTTGAATTTTTCACTGTTCATCCAACCTTACGGCTGGCGGGTGGGTGAACAGGCCAGGCGGCCTTTGCATTTTTTGTAAAACCTCATCCATGGGCAGGATTTTAATAATCACCATATAAAGCTGCGTGAGTCCGCTTTGCAGACACTTTTTCTAGGTTTTTAACATCTTTAATATTGTTTCAAAAATCTTCAGCTCCCTGAGGCAGCTCTTGCACCTTCAGGGAGCTTTCAATGAGTGCCATTAATTGGCCAGCCAGCATGAAATTGCGATTGGGGCCCGACTCCCTTTGGCAGTCATCAGTTCGCAACAGTTTCCTATCCCTTGAAGAGTGCTAGCTCTTTTCAGGGGCAGCCTTTAAATATGGCACCCAATTTACTGAAGACCTGAGATGACGGTGGGTCGGGCGAATGAGAGGACACCCCGCCAGTGACCCGGCGTGTTTCCCGGGATCCATAATTAATGAGGCATGATTGGGATGATACGGTGCGAAAAGCTGCCATTGCGGCCAGCGGATAAAACTTCCTTTTTCCCATCCACTTCTGCACTTTGTGCAATTCTGGGATGATTCCGCCCAAGGACTCGATCGCCAAGGAAGGTGTGTTCATAACACAACCAAACAGGTTGAGAATCAAGCTGTTAATCCTCCCAACATATTCCAATTGCAGGCGATAAGAGCAGGAGAAATTCCTGGTCAACTATGTGATGGAAAGAAATTGGAGCCTCTAAAATTACTGTCCACAGCTCCAGGCTACAACATGCGTGTAAAAGTATATGCTACCACAGCAACTTGGACTCTTTGATTCCTGATTGGCTCTGTCAGCTGGAGCTAGTGTGGACCAGATTGGTGTAAACAGGAGTCTGATCCCTGTTCTGGCTGGGGTGTATTTGAGATCTGCCTCCTTGCCCTACCTGTGGTGAAGATCATTGCGCTGTAGGTCAGACTTACCTTTGAGCAAAGAACTCAAGAAGCTAAAGTTGCACTTGAAATCTGCAATAAGCCCCAGGCTCCAGACAGAAGGGCAAGTTGATGTGGGATAAAGCTTCTTGTTGACTGTACTAACTGTAATTATTTTTATCTGGAATGATGAAAGGGACAGTGATCGTAGGTGCAACCAGATGGCATCCAGGAATAAAAACATCTCTATATCTGCTCGTGCACCATTAGACTGGCTATAACTATTGATCTTCTGGGTTGAAATGATTCCAAGATTGGCCATTTAAAAAAATTTATTATTTCATGAGATGTGGGCATCACTGGCAAGGCCAGCATTTGTTGCCCATCCCTAATTGTCCTTGAATTGAGTGGCTTGCTAGGCCATTTCAGAGGGCATTTAAGAGTCAACCACATTGCTGTGGGTTTAGAGTCACATGTAGGCCAGACCAGGTAAGGATGGCAAATTTCCTTCCCTAAAGGACATTAGTGAGCCAGATGGGTTTTTACAACAATGATGATGGTATCATAGTCACCATTATTGAAACTAGCTTTCAATTCCAGATTTTTATTAATTGAATTTAAATTCCACCAGCTGTTATAGCAAGATTTGAACCCTTGTCTCAAGAGCATTAGGCTAGGCCTTTGGATTATTAGTCCAGTGACATTACACTATGCTACCCTCTCCTCCCAGAAAGTTCAAGGTGGATAGAAGACTTCATAAAGCAGATAAAAAGGACATACATGTAAAGAATTATTTTTTGAGTTCTAATTGCATAATCTGCAAAAAAAACCAAAAATAGATCATTCCTACCTTTGCCGCCTACCACTTATCCCAAAATACTAATCAATATATACCTTTTTATCATTTCATATGTTTTTTTCCATAATGGTCATATTCCATGCTGACTATCCACATCCCTAATGAAGACAATTTGGGCTCAATGGAAACATTGCTGTAGGCTCAACTGGTATCAGCCCTGTGCCCCATTAGAGAGCATCTGCAGCAGCATAACAGTGATTAGCATCCAGTTTGTCTTGATTGTTGATTCAAAGTACTGTGTCAAATCCATCATTAAATAACTGCTGTCAATTTCACAAGAGAGCTTTATTTGAAAACCAGATCTTCCAAATCCTCTTAACTCAACACACAGCTTTTTCAGGTTGTCATATAACAGATTGTCTGAAACAGATGATCTGAAAATTCTGAGGACATTCTTCTCCAAATTTTAGTATCTCACCACCAACAGCTGCTAGCCACGCAGAAGCTGCCAAAATATCAGTAGTCACTTTATAGTCTACAATGAACAACAAATGCAGCTATCAAATTTTAAACCATGAAATGGCTGGAGAAATTGAAACCTACACTTCAGTGCTTAATATGTACGATGTAAACTGAGATGAAAAAATGTTTTAGCGCTCCAGAAATATAGGAACATCTGCATTTATTTGCAAATTTATATTTTGTATAGAAAATGTCCATCTGTAAAGTGATATCACATAATTGAACTGCAATAAGTTCACAAATAGGCAGTGTAGAATCGATGAATTTTCATTTTCAAAAACCAGTTACTGTGAACAGTCATTCATTGTTGATATCACTACAAAGGAAATTTTTTTCAACCCAAGTGACAGCAAAATTTTGCACATGCTCAGAATTAATAATATGAAGTGGATTCAGTATTACAATGTGGAGCAGTGCCAGTTCTCAGCTCGCTCATTTGAGATTGTCATAAAGTCAACAGGCCACGCAGATATGTGCTGTGTGCATAATGTATAATGCACCAAGGTATTACCATGACTTCACTATCGCTATTATCTCCATGGTTCATGTGGAGTAAAATAGTTGCATTGTAACTAGATGCAACAAAGACAATTACCCTTCAAAATTTTTGCTTATTTTCAAAATATATAATGATCAGCAGGTAGAATAGAAAAATGATGAAAATTATTTGGAAGGTGCATGTAGGCACAGGAGAAAAGATTCATATCTGGGTCAGTAACTTGAGTTGAAACCCCAGTCCAGAACTTGAGCACTTAATCCGGGTTGGCCTATGAATTAATACTGAAGGAACACTGCATTATCAAAGGTATGATCTCTCACTTAAGGTTAAACCAAGGCCTCTATCCGCGTCTCTGGGCAGATGTAACAATCCACAGCATTAAATGAACAGTAAATAGTTCCCTGAGTCACTTGGCCAAATTCTTCCCTCAATAAACAGTGCAAAAATTCATAATCATCTGATTTGCTATTTATGGGAAAAGCTGGGCAGAATTACCATTACCACCATTACTCTCTTTTTCCTGTTATTCAGCCAATTTTGTATCCATGCTGCTATGTCCCTTTTATTCTATGACCTCCAACTTTGCTGGCAGGCCTAATATGTGACACTTTATTAAATGCCTTTTGGATGTCCTTGTACACCATATCAATCGCATAACCCTCATCAAGCCTCTCTCTTACCTCATCAAAAAAACTCAATCAAGTTAGTTAAACACAGTTTGTCTTAACAAATTCATGCTGGTTTTCCATAATTAATCCACACTTGTCCAAGTGACGGCTAATCTTCTCCCAGATTATCATTTCTACATGTTTTCCCACCACCCAGATTAAACTGACTGACCTATAGTTGCTGGGTTATCAACCATAAAAACAGCCTAATATCTCCTCTTTATTAATTTGTAGCCCATACAGTATCTCAACTACCTCCTCCTTCATTATGACAAAAGCCGCATCTTCTTCCTTGGTAAAGACAAATGCAAATTGCTAATTCAAGTATCTCAGCCATGCCCTCTGCCTCCATGCACATATTCCCTTCCTAGTACCTAATCACCCAAACCCTCCTCTTACTATTTATATAGAAGACTTTTGGATTCCCTTTTAATATTAAGTACCTGTCTCTTCTCATACTCATTCTTTATTATTTACTTTTTCCCTTTCCCTTTGAACTTTCTGTATTTAGCCTGGATCTCACATGTATTATCAACCTGACACCTGTAATACGCACCCTTTTTCTGCTTCATCTTACACTCTATCTCTTTTATCAACCAGGAAGTTCTGAATTTGCTAGTCCTACCTTTCTCCCTTGTGGGAATGTACCTGAATCATCCCCTCTTTAAAATTAGCCCATTTTTTCTTTACAGTTTTGCCTGCCAATCTTGGATTCCAATTTAACTGCACTAAATCTGTTCTCACCCCTTTGAAATTATTGACCAACAATGGTAGCAGAGTAATGGGACAAAGTGGGAAGAATGAAAAAAAGGCACATATTGTACAAATGACAGTCAAGCTTGTATGTATATTTTCTGAGAACAAGTTTTCTGAGTGCCAGTATGATTCTAACAGTAGGCAATTATTTACACAAGTTCTAGGTTCTGTACAGAATGCATTAATTGAAGCATATTTAAAGTAGTTCTTCAAGTTCAAAGCAAATCAATCTGAACCACTCCTGGAATGATATACATTTGCTGTTAATGGGAGGCATTATATTTCACTGAAAGGAAACATATCTTGGATATGCAGAGGGATAATTTGAACAGGTGTTGAACAAGGGATGAATTTCATCTCAAGTTAGAATACCCCTGGTTAAAAGGCCTGATTGTCACCATCAAGGGTGAAATATAACAACTGACACTTGAACAAGGTACAAGAGGGTGACTGTGGGACTGTACTTCAGCAACTAACTTTCAGCACTGGAGAGCTAGCACAAGCAGTCACCCAAAACATTTGTGATTTGGACCATGATAATGTCACTGCTATCAGCAAGATGGAAGCCAAGCCAAAGGAACTGAAATAAAAAGTGGTGGGCACACAGTTAGGTAGTGATGACATTTTAGAGGAGGAAGGAAAGATTGGTAATAAGGAAGATTAAGAGACGTTTTTTTTAAGGAGGAAGGAGATTTAGGCAATTAATTTTTATTTTAAAAATGTAAGGGGAAATAGAGCCTGAGGAAACAAAATAGTTGGTCATGTTGGCCAACACAAGGACAAGGAAAAGTAGCTCAACAGTCAGGAGTTCAGTCCTGCTGCCAACAGCATCAGTTGAGATCAACTACTTCAGCAGAGATCGGAAATCAGCAGAGATCGGAAATCAACTTTTTGCTTTTATCTTAGTAAGAGATTTCTGGTCGGTTCAGCTCTGCTACTCACCAGATACATTTACAAAGTGATCACTGGATTTCCTTAGAAAGGACTTTAATTTATATGGTGTTTTATCTTGTCCTCAAAACATCCAAAATACTTCCCAAGCATTGTTTTCATTTGTTACATAAGCAAGTGTAGCAACCAATATGCACACAGCACAGGTCTGAGTACTCTTCAAAGAAAGGTTACACTTCATTTAAAAATAATACCCTTCACAAGGAAGTGTTGGTTATAGACAACCTCTAGACCTTGCCCTTCCGTGACATTATACATCAGACCAGCGTTCTCCAAATAATGAATTCCTTCTCCATTCAGGATTCCACTACAGAGGGAATTCCATACAATTATTAGTTTCCAGGCTGCCTCTGACCAGCAGCTTAAAGCAAATACACATAAATAATGAATGTCTGAATGAAGCTAATAAGTGTCTAGGTTTATCCCTTTAGTACATTTATGTGACAATTGTTATGTGACAAATGAGATGAACGTAATCCTCCTTTACTCCCCCAAGACAAGCCTTTGCCAAGTTTTTCTTAAATTCCTAAAGTGGAACGCAACACATTTTCCAGAACGTTAATTTGTTACACATCAGCTTTCCTACATATATTATAGCACCACACAGCTAAGCATTCTCCAAAATACATGCCTCTGGGAGCCTTTCGCATGAGCAGAAATCTTTCTTCAGCTGACTCATTTTATACCAGGAAAATGTGTAACTTGTATCACACTTGATAATATAATTCCCATTAAATTTTTCAACTTTTACAGAGATGACATTACAATTGAAATAAAGTTGTGTGTTGGGGGGGAGGGGGGAGTGCCGTGGGTGAAGATGAGGTCTTAACAAAATATTAACATAACCGCCTTGGGAATCATACTGTGTGTTACATCTAGAATTAAAACAGGCAACTAGCACTAATCTTTGTGATTAGTTGTTAAACATACAGTCCAATAAAATACAATTGTATATAAAATATATATAATTCACTCATGAGTTAGCATTTAAGGTGCCACATATCTTCTGAACTCCTAAGGAGGCACAAGGTATTACCTTGAAAAATAGAGGCAACATTCAATCAAAGGAAGGAAAAGACATGTTCAGAATACCCACTGTCCCCAGTGCAAACTTCTGAGTGAACCAGCTCCAAACTGGAGCTGAGGACACAAATAAGCACAGTGTGGCCACAACCAAACTTCTCCCCTCCTTCATCACTCTGGAGAGCACCTCAACATACTTGGGACTAAATCACCCAATTCTGGTCAGGGAATGGAAAATACTAATGGAAATAATAAAATAAATCTGAAAGTTCTCAATTCTTGAAGCACAACTGTGACCATGCTTAATCACTGCCAGTCCTCCAACATGCTTATAGCTGCTGTGTAATTATGTGGATGAAGATGCTTGTTCCAAAGGCTACATAACGCTAAAAAGCATAAAATCCCATGGGATGCAGAAATTGCTGGCTGGTAACCCCAAGTCCAGTCATGTCAGCAGTTTCACAAATACAGCAGCTGGACAAGCTAAGCTAAAGCAGGAGGCTAAACGGAATATGATACCACTCAGACGCCAAGTGAACAAAGAGGACCAGACAGAAAATGGAAGCATTTGAATACACACACCATGAAATGATTCAACACTCCCAGAACAGCTTCCAACTTCCATGGCTATGAATGTACCCTTCTGTAATTGCTATGCTTAAAAAGTATAATTACATCAATGTACAAACAAATGAAAATCTACTTAAAATATTACATTTCTTTACTGCTCACTTTTCAAACATAAAGCAGTCCATTGTAGTGAGAATTATAAGTGAAATGCTCTGTCCTTGAAAACCATCATCCCATTTACAACTTTCATTTCTTTTCCAAAATCCTTAAACTTGTGTGTCTCCCAAATCCATGCTCACCTCTCCTGCAAATCCCTTTCTAATCTAATGTGTGCCCCTCTCACAGCCGTGAAACAGCCTAAATAAAGACAAGCAACGTGCTCTATGATTGTGAACATGGTGCATTTATCCCTCCTCGATCATTCTGCAGCTTTTAACATGGTTGGCTACACCATCCTCTACCAATTTCCTGTCCTCCATTGTCAAATTTGGAGAGATTGACCATGCTTAGTTTTATTCTTACCTCTCCAAATGTAGAGAGACGATGTACAGCAATGGCTGTTTTTTGACTCTTGCATCATTATCTCCTGCAAGCCCAAAAGGTTTATCTTAGGGCTCCTCATTTCCAAGTTGCCTCTTGGCAACATCATCCACGGACACAGAGCTAGTTTTTTGGCATGCAAGCTGATGACACCCGGCTCTAATTCCCCACCAGATCCTCAACCCATCCAAAGCCTCTGCTTTGTCAAACTGCTTCTCCAACTTTCATTCTTGGTTGAGAAGTATCATCCTTCGATTGAACTTAGAGGGCAAAAAACATAATCTTTGGCCTCACCACAGAATCCACAAACTTGCTTTCAATTACATCCACCTCTCCAGCCTCCTTTAACTTGATGTCCTTTTTTAAATTAGACCTTTGTAAAACAATTTAGAACGTTATTCTACGTTAAAGGTGTGACATAAATGTAAATTGTCATAGGGCGGAATCATCCCAGATTTACAAGTACAGTAGTGGGTGGGAAAAAGGACATTTTACCCACTGGCCATAATGGTGGCTTTTTGTGCCATAATGCCCCATTCCCAACTCATTAATTATGCAGCTACAGGAAACACGCCATCTCGCTGGCGGGTGGCCTCAGATTTGCAAGCCAAGCCATTAACTTGCCTTTTCCTCATGCAGGGCGCCATATTTAAACTGCAGCCGCTCACACATTTCTCAATGCTGGCAGCGCAAAACTGCTCCAGTGAAGCATGGCCACAAAAGCCAAGAAGGGTGCAGCCCCCCTGATTCAGTGATGCACCCCTGGGACGCCATGACGGCCTGCCATGATGTCCTCTATCCCCCGTCTGGCCACAGGAGGTCCATCAGTTTCCCCACTGGGAGGCGGTGGCAGAGGTGGTCAGTGCCAATGCTGCACACAAGAGGTCGGCCATCCAGTGCATAAAACGGATGAATGATCTCATCCATGCTGAAAGAGTAAGGCAACCATCTCATCACTCTAAACTCGCACACTCACAAGACCATCGCACATTCACTGGCACCTCACTCACTGTCAGCTCAAGGGACATCACCACTTACTCTCTCACACACACCCTCACATCTCCATCTGGCCTCATCTCCTCTCGAGACTGCCTCCTCTGCCCTCACCATCCTGAGGCCACTTGCACAGATCAACGTGCGTCTCCCCACACACCCTGGGAAACCCCCACTTCCCCAGTACAGCCCTCGCCCTGCAGCCTCTTCACTTGCCTGAGGCCACTTCTCCCCCTTCCACAAGCAAGCCCTAGCCCTGCAGCCATTGAAAAGCCACCCCCGCCTTACGGCTGGTCTGGTAGGTAGAGGCCTGCCCATGAGCCCCATAAAAGTAATGTGGTGTTGCCTGCGCAGCTTGGCACTGATGACTGCGAGTGCTGCCCAAAGCAAGCTAGAAAAACAATCCACAAAGTCCCGAGCAAAGTGCAGGTCACTAGGTGCACGTCACTTATGTACAGTTGTGAAACGTCAGCGTGCAATCATGCCAACGTGCCCAGATGATCCAGCGTGGGGGGATGATTCCGGCGAGCAAGAGTTATAATGAGATGCTAAAGTATTGAAATTAGGTTCCCAATGTGCGGCGGCAGACATTGACAGGTGGAGTGGATGATCACAAACTAGTTTCACAACGGCGTGAAACCGATTTTTGGCCATCTTGCCATATTGCACCTACCCCCGCCTGCCTTGACACCCGACGCGAAAGGGGCCAGACAATTCTGGCCATGATCTCCAAAGATGTTACGAAAACTATGATGCAAATAACTTGAAATGGTTTACAGGATCTGATGATAAATTTAAATAATGAAAACACAAAATCACGCAAGTTTAACAATTTCACATTCATGAATGTGATCTAATTCTACATGAATGTGAATAAAACTAAAACTTATGTAACTTTTTCAACATAGTACTGGTCAGCACAAACAGGAATTCTGCTCAACTAAACTGAATTTCTAACACTGCTCCTTTAAGTTGTGCATATGTTGCATAGCTTCAAGGAAAATTGCCTATTGCAAACTTAAAAAGCAAACTAATTATATTTTTGCCTTGTGTAAGCAACAGATAAACCTGATTCAGCTCTGTATGAATTAGTTTAATGATGCAAATGTGAACAGAATACAGAATCAGTATTGTCAACCTCAGTGGGTTAATCTTCATTATAAGACTGTAAGGGGTGCAGTAATCCCTTTTCATCCCTCTTTCACATCTGTCAGCTATTTGCAGACATTCAGATTTACATTATGCTATTGTTTACCTCGGCTGTACTCAAAGTAGTTCATCAAATGACGCAACTTTTTGTGATTTGATGTTCAGCATGAATTTTCTAAACCAGGGGTGCAGAGATTTGCTGGGGGCAGTCTGCTAGGCTATTGCTAAAATTAAGAACAACAACTTATATTTATATAGTACCGTTAACACAATAAACGCCTCAAGGCCATTTCACAGGACCATTATAAAAAATGACGCCAGGCCACATAAGGAGATTTTAGGTCAAGTGACCAAAGACTTGATCAGAAAGGTAAGTTTTAACGTGTGTCTTAAAGGAGGAAAGAAAGGTGGAGAAGTGGAGAGGTATGGGAGGGAATTCCAAATATCTGGTAAGATAAAAGCAACAAACTGCGGATGCTGGAAATCCAAAACAAAAATAAAGATACCTGGAAAAACTCAGCAGGTCTGACAGCATCTGCGGAGAGGAACACAGTTAATGTTTCAAGTCCGTATGACTCTTCAACAGAACTAAGGAAAAATTTTTCCTTAGTTCTGTTGAAGAGTCATACGGACTTGAAACGTTAACTGTGTTCCTCTCCGCAGATGCTGTCAGACCTGCTGAGTTTTTCCAGGTATTTTTATTTTTGTTCCAAGTATCTAGCCCTAGTTAACTAAAGGTGTGGCCACCAAAGGTGGAGCGATTAAAATCGGGGATGCTCAAGAGGCCAGAATTAGATGAGTGCAGATATTTCGGAGGGTTGTGGTCAACCATGTCAAAGGTTGCAGACAGGATGAGAAGGAAGAGGGGGGATAGTTAACCTGTGCACAGTCACAAAGGATGTCATTTGTGACTTTGATAAGAGTTGTTATGGAACTGTGGTGGGGCCAAAGCCACAGTTCTGGAAGTCCCTTGAAAATATTCTTTGTCTCCCTTTCCCTGCCTTTCTTTTAGTTTTGTTCTGTAGGATTCAATTCTTTGACTGATGGAGTGGACAAATTTCTTTCTTTCTGAAGTTTGGAACCAGCTGTGGAGACCTGTATGGGTAGACTTGCTGTTAAATTTTCCTTCCCATGCTCTGCAGACCTGCCTGGTCTTTGCTTGTTCTTCTCAGATATCTAAGTGAAATCATAAGCTCACTCAGGCCTTGTCAGACATTTTCATCTTAGAACTATGTTAAAAAAACATTTGTACATTCTGCCTCTCATCTTTCATGCTCCTCAACATAGCAATAAACGGAGTTCTTTTATTTATTAATTCGCAAGATGTGGGCATTGCTGATTAGGGCAGGATTTATTGCCCATCCTGAATTTCCCTTGAGAAGGTGGTGGTGAGCCGCCTTCTTGAACCGTTGTAGTCCATGTGGTGTATGTCACCCATAGTGCTGTTAGGAAGGGAGTCAGTGAAAGTGAAGGAACGGCAATATATTTCTAAGTCAGGATGGTATGTGGCTTGGACGGCAGTGACGGAATAGTGCTTTAGTTCCAGGTGAGGATGGTGTGTGGCTTGGAGGGAACTTGCAGGAGGCGATGTTCCTATGTATCTGCTGTCCTTGTCCTTCTAGGTGGTAGAGGTTGCTAGTTTCAAAGGTGCTGTTGAAGTTAGTTAGAACTTAAACTTTAAGTTTCCAAAGTTAATCCAATATAAATTATTCCCATATATGACTAAAATAAAAATTACTGTGCAATATTTAAATATAGTTCCAAAAGAGCTCTAATCATCAATAACACTGCCAAAATTGATCAGATATACTTTCAATTACATCTTGATGTGATTTATGGACATCAACCCACTTCTATGTAATCACATAGGTTGCTGGGTCATTCCAAGGTTGCATCTGTGTAAAAATTGAAAATGTTGGAAACACTCAGCAGGCCAGGAAGCATATAGAGAGAGAAACAGTTGACATTTCAGGTCCATGATCTTTTATCAGGCGTCCTGATGAAAGCTCATCAACTCAGGGGGCAGAATTTTACTGTCAGTGAGTGGGGGCGGGGCCCGCTTGCCGACGCGGGATGACGTCGGGCGGAACCCCGATGTCATCCCGCCCCATTTAAATTTTCAAGAGGGCGGGGTGCAGCAAAATCAGCTGCAGGCCCGCTGACCTGTCAATGGCCACTTGAGGTCATTGACAGGATCAATTAAGCAATTAAAGGACCTGCCCGTCCAACTTTAAGGTTGGCGGGTCGGCCAGGAGCCCCGGTAGCAACTAGAAAAAACATGAAACCTCATCCAGCGGTGGGATGAGGTTTCATGTAGGGTTTTAAAAATTGTGATAAAGTTGTAATGGAAATTATAAACATGTCCCAACTCATGTGACATTGTCACATGAGGGGACATGTAAGGGATTTTTCTTTTCTCTATCTTTAATATTTTTTAGAAGTCGAGGTGATATCCCTGAGGCTGCACTTAGCCTCAGGGAGATGAGCGCGCTCTTTTGTGCGCATGTGCGAAAGAGTGCACTCTCGATTTTAGGGATTCCCCCCCGCCCACACAGGGAACGCATAGTGCTCCCCAGCGGACATCACACTGGGCGGGCCTTAATTGGCCGGCCCATGTAAAATGGTGGTGCAGCCCCGGTCGCTAGCGGCAATCAGCTCCGCACCCGCCCGCGATTGGGTCAGGCCCACCCGCCCGACGAAATTCAGCCCAAGGTGTTCACTCTGCTTTTCTCTGTGCAGATGCCAGATGTTGCTGTGACCCAAAATTTCCCTGCACAGCCGCATTAGCACAATTAAAGGGTCATGCACAGAAAAAAAATCTGCTATGCACAATGAAAAATATTTAAAAATTATTTCTGAGTGCATCCAGTATTTTCTTATGTAGACTTTTGATGATCTCCTTACACATATCATACTGAATTTATATAGCCCCATTAACATAGGAAAACATCTCAAAGCACATCAGAAGAGGGTAGACAGAAAATGACAGCCAAAGGAAGGGATTTTAGGAGGGGTGACTAAACTTTTGGTCAAAGAGGTACATTTTAAGGAGGATCTTAAAAGAGGACATTGAGATGGTTAGGTGAATAAGTGGAGGGGTTTTAGGAAGCTCAGGTCGAAGTTAAATAAAACATGGTAAGCAAAATAGTCAGGAAGGGGGATGGACCCAGTGGAGAGGGAACAAAGTCTGTGGCTTTGGTCTTCACAGTGTATAATTAAAGGAAATTATGGCTCCTCCAGACCACAAGCAGGCTGACAACATGGAGGCAGTGTCATGAAAGATCGAGCTGCGTTGTCAACAGATTAAACTTAGAACCTCACATCATCACATCGTATTTTTAGAAGATGTCGATGAGCATTAGCACGTAGATAAAAAATAGGAAAGCCATTTTGCAGGGATGGGATGAGAAGTCATTGCAGGAGATTCGCTGCTTATGACTGGATAGTTAAGAGTGGAACCAGATGATGGCAATCCCACTCAGTCGAACAATAGACAAGGGGCACTGGAGGAAACTGGCATTATCCACCACATCAGAAGCTTCAGAGGGGTCGATAAAGCAGATGGACAATAGTGTTCCATAGTCACAGTTACAGAAGGTGTCATTTGTGACTTTGTTTAAGGTCATTTCAGCATTGTGGCAGCAGCAGAATTCTAATTGGAGAGCTACAAACTTGGAGTTGCAAGAATGATGGGCACAAATTTGGAAGGCAACAACATGCTCAAGAACTTCAGAGGAAAGAGAGGTTGGAGTTTACAAGGGCAGAGGGTTCAAGGATGCACTGTCTGAGGATGGGGGTGACGACAGCAGCTTTGAAAAAGAGGGGACAGTACCCAAGAAGAGGGAACCTTGCATGAAATGTTCTCCTAGTGCATGAATCTATGTGCCTCAAACCGAACAAGCTTACCTTAAAAACCTCAGTTAACTGTTGCTATCAGTCAGTTTCTGCAGCCTGCAATTCACCTATCTCCCCCATTCTAATTTTGATTTTGCTGCTTGAATTTGTCCCTTTTGACTGCAATGATCTTTTCTTCATCTGCCCTTTGACAAGATCTTTATATCATTTGGTCTCCTGCAGTCATTATAGCATACATTCCCAATCCTGCACTCCAGCAGGTAGCCTCAGTCAAAGGGAGAATAGATCAGAGGATCTGCACTCAAATGTTTTAAGGCATACACTTGACCCATACTCATTTTAAGCAAGGCCCCCTACTTGGAGCACGGATTCAGTAAATTTACCAGGACATCACACTCTCTTGCTTTGTCTGCTGACTCTCTTCCCCAAATATGCATGGTAAAACTTCAATTTGCATTATGAAACAAATATTTTACTTATTCTGCCTCCTCTTTTACTGTGGTACACGATAAAAATGAATTGAATTAATGTCGTATTTCGGCAATATTTTTCAAAAAAAATTGTCACAGCTGCACTACGCTCCTCTGTGCAGTGTAGACTACGTATCCAACAAAACAATTATTTAAGGAAAATTGAGAATTGCAAAAAAACCATACAAAAGCGACTTTGAAAAATGTTCTAAAGAGCAGGGCTGTAATCATTTGTAAAGAGAGGACAGGTTTTGATGTTTCATCAGAACTGAAAATAATTAACATTGTGTTTATCAGATCCTTGACATGACCCAGAAAACTTCACCGCCAAAAAATTACTTTCGAAGTGTAATCACTGGAGGCTTGTACTTTATTAGCCAGGCAGTGCCCCTGTTTAATTTCTCAGCCAAAGTACAGCACCTCCCTTTTAGCAGTACACTTAATTGGCAGTCCGAATCTGTACACGAACCCTAGTGTGGCACCTGAACGCACAATCTCTTGACTCACAGGTGACAGTCAAGATTAAAAGACAAACAGACATTCCAAAAGGCGGAAAAGAAAAGAGGTCAGAAAAAAGGATAGGAGAATCAATGGATACACTAATCACACTGAGGGGATTAATGGGTTGAATGACAGGATTGCCAGAGGATATAAAAAATTAGTGAGCTAAGTGAAAAATATGTAAAGGCCCAGAACATATGCAACTGCTGAAGGCTGAAAAGTATCGAGAGACATACACAAATAGAAAGAAAAATAGAAAAAAAAACTGAAAATGATCCACCAGTCCTGAGAATATAGCAAAAACAGATCAACACTTAAGTTCAGACTCCCACCAATGCTGATTCTGATGAAGGATATCCATACCAAATAACAACCCAACACACATTCTGTCAAATCCATCTTAAACCACAAGCAATGAAAATGGAGAATAACACAAAGGCCTAAATTACAAAAGTAAATGCTTACCAAGAAGGTTGCAGAGTATCAAGTCACAAGTCAGATATCCTTAAATCTGCAGCCCTAAGACTTGAGGAAACACATGTCTATATGATATCGGAGGAACAGCGAGTGGGAGACCAAAAATCATTTGGTGAGGTCAAGGGGGCCCTAAGGGTTACTTGAATCTTTAAGCCAATTATATTCTAAATGAAATTGCTGTATTTGTGTGTGGCCACAAGTGAAACAAATATCAGTGGGCTTATACAGAAATTCCTGCAAGAATGTAGTATGGAACTAGCTATGCTCAGCAATAAACATACAGGGGAAAACAAAGATTTTTTTCAAACTAAATCAAGACAAATCTGAATTTGAATCTAAAATGAAGCACTCACCATTACTTCACTGCATTCTCAAGGAAAAGCAAACATAGGTGAAATCTCATAAAGATTTGGAATTCGTCCCTATTTAAATCTCTGAAGTAATTTCTTAAGACTAACCACCCTAAAACCTTTAGTGAAATTTTATGGACTATGAGCCCCAATAACAGCATATCTTCCTCCTAGGCAAAGCATGAGTTTGTTTTCTGGAAGAGCCTGCCACTTCAATCTGTCTTCATCAGTTGAATGAATGTTGTATGTTCTCCACCACGATGGTAGTCAGAGCACTGTTCAGGAGAAAGGTGGAGACAGAGAAGCCGTCTTGCCTGCCTGATGTTACTTGAACCAGGCCTTCTATCACTAGAGAATTCCATCGTTCAGACAATCATTGGTCTTCCAGTTCAAGGGTGCACAGTACTAAATATCCATGGCAATGGAGGAACTGAAAAATGGGCTCAGGTGGAGATATAAGTTGTACAATTCAACAAAATCAAACTAGCTCAAATCTTGCATCAACTACTGAAACAGAAAAATCAGCCAATTAACAAAAGCATTTTTACTGTCTATTAACTATAAATAATGTGTTATATTCAATGAATGACTGCACGTACACATATGCTCAAGAAATCAGGAAAAAAAAATCACTGTAGAAATTGATTGGTATTTTCATTTGTTAGGTAGACAACACACAAGATTTAAAAACTTGCATTTATATAGTGCTTTTCACAACCTCAGAACATTGCAAAACACTTTACAGCCAATTAATTACTTTTGAACTGTAGTTACAGTTGTAACGTACGAAACTTGGCAGTCAATTTACACAATATGAGAATATCAATGATTTCAAACATTTAGTTTTGAAACAAAATGTGGGTTATGTACATAATACACAAAAGTATAACAGTTTTTGGTAAAGCTTCCGTGTAGTTAAATTCCATAATTTCTTTCAGATTTCAATTATATTCTGCTTTAAGTAGGGGGAATTTGAAAGTAAAATTTTCAAACACTGACTGGCTCACTGTAAATTTGAAATCTGAGACTGCTACTAATGCAAGAGTTCAACACATTATAAAAACATCATTGTAACATTTTGAGTGATTATTATCACAAAATGCCTTTAGGACATTTGCATCTTCCCTGCTAAAATAACTCAAAAAATATTATTTTGATATTTAATCATTTTGATATGTTGGAACTGACAAGTTCCTAGGGGCAGAATGACATCTTGGCATTACATCATTATACAAGCGTACATTTTCTTGTTTGTACATAAATGCAACGGAAGTCACATTTAAAAAAGCTGCTTATTCACTTATCATCATTTTATTCCTGTGTACATGGGAATTTCTTTCACCTTGTACTTTTTAGTTCCATGTTATTCTTCTCTTTCCTCTCTATTGTTTCTTCTTGTCATTTTTCTTTTGATGGCTTTGTTTCTCTTTTTACAGTTTAATTATTTAAATTTCTCCTCTGTTCCATCCCAATCTCATGTCTCTACAATGCTACACCTCAACATAACTGCACTGAATGGGATTTTATTCCACATATTAATCTCTTTCATTCATTCCATGCATCTGATAATAATTGCATCTCAGATATATATGCCATTTTGCCAGATATGCCTGTTTTCGAGTCCCATCTCAGTAAATCGTTCCTCCCTAATGCCCTTGTTAGAAAATATTAGTGAAAAGTGAGACTATCATAGCTTTCCGTGTAATGGGCAACTGATGTAGTCATTGCAGAAATCAAACAGCTTTGCATCACAGGGCAGGGCAACCTAGAATAGCTTCAAATCTTACAGCATTTCTGGTTTTTACTTTGAAAGCATGGGATGAGGTGGTGAGGTGGATTAGGCTGGAGTGGGATTAATGACAGGCTGACAAAATTGCGCAGGAAGAGGCTGAGTTTGATTGGGTGAGAAAGAAGCAAATAAGGAGACAGACTGGAAAATATATCACAGGGGTTTCAGTTAGAAATCTTGTACCTAATGCCATTGATTTGTTTCCCAACATAGTTTATTCAATGTGTTATTGTCATCTCCAAAGCATAGGCATTTAGTAGCTTTGATTATGAGCACCAGTAAAATCAGAAGCTGAACCAGACAACAAACACCTGATAAAAATGAAAAGTTTTGATGCACAAAATGCGAATGTAGCAAGGTCCAGAACTAGAGCTGCGGGTGAAACCTTTTCAACTTAGTCTTCCTTTGCCAGCCAAAAAGGAATATATGTTTTATTCATGCATACTACACCTCTATGGTTGATCCCTTAGTACATTTCTCTACTATACCGGAAGTACAAATAACAGTGTATATCCAACAGATTGAACAGTGCAACTAATTGCAGAAATTTTTCACAGAGATATCTGCAGCATCTAATGCGCAAAAGCAGATTACAGGCAAATTAGTTCCAGACTTTCGACAGCTGTGCCGAGCAATATGTGTCACCACAAATGCTTACCACAACACAGATCAAGTTTCTGAGTCCACAAGACTCAATTCTAACTTCAAAGCTCACCATGGAAAAAAAATTCTCCCCATTCTGACATGACTGGAATAACAGGTGGCACATGTCCAAAAACATACTGCGAATCTAATTGAAGTTACTCATTATAGCAGCTGAGGTATAAGTATGTAAAAAGGGAAAAAGGCTGCTTCACTTGATCTCTCTAAGCAAGCTATTTAAAGTTATTTGAATTATTTCAAGTTTAAAGTCATACTTAAAGAAATTAGAATTAGGTAACAGTTAACTGCGTAATCATCTGGTCATTGGCTCCAAGCTAACAGAAATGGTGAAATAGAACCAAGATATCTTAACATCAGAAAAATCCAAGTTATTTTTGGTGTTATAATGGAACATTTTATTTAGAACATTCGTATTGCCTAGACTGGGCAAGCTGTCACTGTTCCATGTACTGTAGCTCATTCTAAACATGCTTCTACGGTGTACTATTTTCCATAAACATTACATGCATCACAAAACTTGCAAATGAAAAACTGACATTGTCAGCACTAACTACGATTGATAGACAGATAGCAAAGGCACATTCAAACATCTTACATTCTGGACTGTTTATGTAAATGATTAAGGAAGTGACAAATGTAGTTTAAGAGAATATGTGGAAAACTGTTGCATTGCTCAATCGTGCATCTTTCTGTAATAATAAAGAAAACTAACCATCTACCTCCATCTGAAAGTGTTAAGAATGTTAATGTGTTAATGTTATTCTCTTATCTTATTCAGACATCAACAAGAAGAGATTGGTACACATTATCACACAATCCTAATTCTGGTCAATTTGCTGATTGAATCTCACCATCGAAATGCATCTTCAAAATAGTAACAGTAGCTAATTAATATTAAAATTAAGTTTACCATCTCAGTTTTTTTAAAGTGGTGCCATCAGCAAGGAAACTGGAATGGAATGGTAACACTGAAGAAGCAGAACTAAAATCAACAAAAAGACGAGGGTCAGTCAGTCAGAGCATCATTATAACTGTGAATGTTAATTCAGAATCACTAGCTCAAATAAGCCTACTTTTCCTATGACATCACTACTTATACAAAAGTATTAAAATAAAACAGAAATGGAGAGAACATTTGTTAAAGAAGTACCATCTTCACCAAAAAGTGCCACTTAAATGAAGCATCACTCTAATAAAAACGGCACCTAGCTCTTCTACCTTTTTAACTTTCCCAAAACAAAACAAAATATGTTTTTATAAACACTTGAAATAAAAATGAAGATAGAGTCCCTTTATCTGTAATTACTTATCCTATTTCTACTAAATTTTCTATCTCCATTTGCAGCCCGCATCAAGAAGTACATTATGAATTGTTTTGATAGTTTTTTACTGTGGAGTTCTATGTTGATAAAGGATTTTATTTTAATATTGCCACGAGCACTAATACTTAAAACACAACTTTTAATCAAGGAGCAGCTTTAAAACCTCAAAACATTCTTGTGTTAAATTCTGTTTGGCACCGTAACACTAATCACCCCACTCATGAATATCTAGCCACATTATTCATATCTCTTTCTTTTTGTAACAACTATTGCTGATTGTTCCACGAACACAACAAAATTCACAAAGAACCAAATTAAACAGGAATCGAAAAACTCCATCAGTCTATGCAAATAAATGGACCTTATTGATGGATAGAGGGAAAGCTCAAAGTGCCTAACCAAAATGAGGTTTCAGTTTCAAGGCTTCAAACTGAGAAAACAATTCATAATTCAGCAACAATTAGCATTAACTGCCCACCTCAATTAGAAAATGAAAGGCCATAAGATGAGGCTCAGACTGAGAGGTGTGATACTGGTGTAGTAGAGATTCATTTTGAGGTTCTAGGGACAGTTTGTTGTTCTGTATCTATCCAGGATTGCACCAAATCTGGGATTTCAAACTGTGCATAGACCCTCGGTACGTAAACACCAAGTGTCACTACGTGCCGAGGTTCTATCTGTCCCCAGTGTTGCAAAGGATGGGTCTGGCCACCCTGCTGAGGAACACTCCAAGTAGTTCCTCGTGGAAAAATTTATGCAGAGAAACACCTTTGACCACAAGTCCATCAGGCACTGGTCGGCACGTAATGTCCTAGAGGTCCTGAGGGAAAAGGAGATGGTGGATCCCGTTGGATGGTTCCTCGGGCAGACTGTCAAAGTCATTTGGCAGAATGCCTCATTGCCAGAACTTTCCAATAAGCACCAAGGTGTAGCTTGGCTAGTGGTGAGAAAGGCCCTCCCCATCAGATCCTTCTTACAAGCCAGGAGTCTCACCCCCTCTGCATGTTGCCCTCGAGGTGGCTGTGGCGGGGAAGAGACCGTTGTTCACCTCCTTGTGGAATGTGCCTTTGCAAATAAGGTCTCGAGAGATGCAGTGGTTTTTGTTGAGGTTCACCCCGGGCAGTTCTATGACACAGGACTTTGTGCTCTACGGGCTGTTCCCAGGGACACACACCGAGACAAACATCAACTGCAGCTCGAGGATCATCAACTCGGTGAAAGGCGCTCTTTGGTCTGCCTGAAACTTGTTGGTCTTCAAGTGCAAAGAGTTGTCCCCAACCGAGTGTTGCAGACTGGCACGTTCCAAGGTCCAGGACTACGTGCTGAGGGACGCACTAAAGCTTGGGGCAGCTGTCGCAAAGGTGCAATGGAGAAAGGTGGCTGTCTAAGACCTTTCTGCCATAGTGTACCAAGGGGCTGGGAATTATATAGACCCCTCGGGCAGTATGACTCAGAATGAACGCATGTAGTGAATACTAAATGTGTCATAACTGTATTGAAGCACCTCAGAGTGCAACATGATGTATGTCAATAGCTTCAATACCATTGCACTGTCTGACTGTCTGTAATGACCATATTGAAATGACTGTAATATTCATTGATCCTGTTGAAGCACCTTGTGATCCATGTGTAAAAGTTGAATCTGATTGCACTTTTTGGGTTGGCCATTTAGAAATGTTTTGTAATGTTCTTTCAGATATTTTATGAATAAAGTATATTTTTCCAAAAAAAATCTGGGATTTCTTTGGTTTTCAACAGTTGAAAAAAATCAGTTTCTCTTGTCTAGGTATCACTTACCTTTAGATGACAAACTTCACAGGTTAAGAAATCATAAAACTGAAGGCTGACTTAAAATCCACTGCTATCAATGCATACAGTACAAGTTACATGCAAACAATTTAATCATTCAATAGATGAAAGATTTCTTCAATTTGGCCAACCACACCTTTAGGATCACATCTGTTAACTTAAGGCAGATATTTTACTATATTCTTTAAAACTTAGACAACTGGCATTAATTCTTCTATGCAACTAGAAAGTTCTTGAAAGCCATGCCAAATGGCCAAGCAAATGACCATCAATAGATAAGATACAACTTTCTACACCACTTCATGCAGGCTGTTGCACGATGTATTCCTTGGTTTTGCACTAATGCACTAAGAATTGGATAGAACAATGTAATGGATGTACTGAATACCAGTTAAACAAAATCAGGGCTACAAAAATCTAAATTACCAGGTCAGGAGATAAATTCTAGGCTTTGGATCTAAAAATTAAAAGTACCACAGCAGTTTGTAGTCTATAAATCTGGAATAAACTCTCAGAACAAACAACTGTTGTCCAGCAAGTTGCCTCCATTCAAAAAAAAAGCTGAAAAATATCTAGTTGGAAGTGGAATTAGAGTTTATAAGAACAGGTATAAACCAAAATGATCCAGTAGTTCACAGGATAGCTGTTTCTCTGTGGCACTGTGACTGGAGTGGTTATTATTTGAGGATGGCAACAATCAGGGTTAAACACCGCAGATGCAAAGATGGATTAAAATATTGGAACTTTATTTAATTTTCTTTTGATTTTACAAATGGTACTGTCACTAGTGTGGAGTGCTGCACTCTATGGATGCAAGAGTTGGACTCTGGAGGAAAAGGATGAGAGGAGGGTAACAACTTTTGAAATGTGGATATGGCGGAGAGTGCTCAGAATCAGCTGGATGGACAGGAAGACAAATGAGTGGGTTAGATCAAGAGTAAGAGTTCAGGAATCAAAAGGGTTGCTAAGTACAGTTACAGAGAAAAAGATAGCCAAGTATGGACAGCAGAAATGAAGACCTGACAGTCTTGTCCAGGCAAGAATTGAAGGAGAAATTGAGGGTAAAAACAGAAGAGGAGGAAGAAAAAAATCAGATGGGTGGATAACATTGAAACATAGGCTGAGGGAGGCTTGAAGAAAGCCAGAAAAAAAGCAGGATGGTGCCAATGGCCCTATTAAGGCTATGGTAACAATGAACGAATTATTAAAAATGGAGTGGTGCCCTTGATAATATACATTCCATATGGAAAAATAAAAATGATGAGCCCCACATCAATATCATGTTCCAGATTTTATGTTCTTATGACCTTTACAGAGCTTGTGTTTCAGAACAGTAGATCTTCATAAACATTATTCTGTCTGAGTCCCATAGATGCTTTTAATGTACAATAAAATGCAGTTCATAAAGTACTTTGATTCAATGTTTCTGCTGGCATAATAAAAGACAATATATTAGCAAAGAAATTATATTTAGGGAATTAGACATAAACTTGAAAAAGAAAATATTGCAAGAGTTGGGCAAAGAGTAGGCACGGGAGCTCACTGGCTAGCTCTTTTAAAGATCCAACACAGGCAAAATGGGCTGAATGGTCCCTTTCTGTGCATTTTGATACAACTGCTTGATATGGACAAAATGGCTTCAAAACCTTTCCTCCTGTTAAAGAAGGTCTATACAGTTTAGCAATTCAAATATCATATTGTTGGTCTATACACAAGAGCTGATTACAGTACTTGTTGCAACTGAACAAGTGGCACTGGGGTTGGAGGTTATCATTTATTTCACTTCAGTTGCGTGGAGAAGCCCACCTCTTGAGATAAGACTCCACATATCCATGACAATGGCACTACCTCATTTTTATTCCAGTGTTGCCAGTCAAGTTTGGCTGCCACTGATAGCAGTGTTGCCAATATAATTGCAGCATTAGTTTTATGCTTCTCATGAACTTATAGCTTGTTTTCAGTCTCAAACAGCAGGAAATGTCATTGTGATTAAGAGATATCAACTGAACAACACCAAATCCTGCTATGTTATTGCTATATTTCGTAAAGCTCTGCAAGGCAATTGGGAAGGAAGTCCAAGACTTTGGCATAGACAGAGAATACTCCTTTTATTCTAACTATAATATGGTGACAGATAGGCTATTTACTCAAAAAGAATCAACTCAGCTAATATTTTTTCATGGGTGATTCAAGCTAATGCAACCATTTTCGTCTATGATATCATGTGTGGTCCAGCCTAGTGTGTGCAACTCCCAGCAGGACTGTAAACCAGTGAGCAAATGATCAACCTTAGTCACCGCTCACCAGGCTGCTATTTACATCAAACAGTTACTAAGTCCTTCTGTCATAGGCTCCAGGGAAACCTTGGAAATGCTATACGAAAGGTGCTGAGCTTTACAAAAGTTCAATGCTATATATCAATATTTGAAGCTTTGTGCATCTCATACTGCCTTGTGTTACTTCTCTTTTCAAGAATATAACAGACCAACACACATGCATATTACTTTAGGTCAGCAGGTCATGCAACACTCTACAGTGAATTAAGCGTTTTTGAGTTTCACTGACATTTATTTTTAATTACTATTACATACATTGTTTTTAGTTTTATTTAATGTAGATTTGTGAGAGCACATGAGCCCTTTGGGTTATATTAGTGGCTGCTGAAACTTTGAAGATCTGTAATAAGGCTCATTCAATTTACAGGTACAGGAATAATCATGCATACCCAGTAATAATAATCATACTTGGACAAGGATTTCTCTGATGACCAGGGATAAATCAAATACAGTCTAGTGAGGTCAAAAAGTGATCTTTTGGCACAGGCAGCGTAGGAAAGCAGCTATAACTTTAATGTATAATCACCAAGGAGCCCCACAAGAAAATAGGTCCGTATGGACAAAATAAGGCTTGCATGTGATGCCTCATAACTTCCTCTGTGGGTACTCACAGCATGGACTCACGCATAAAGAGGTAGAAGAAGTCTTGCCTCTGAGACAGTACGGCAGTTTTAGTTAAACTTCAGAAGAGAAGGAAAACATTGGAATGAAAAATTCTGCAGAGAAACAGTTCCTTCAAGTCAGTAACAGCCAGGATCATGTAATGTTGAAATTTGCTCCTGAACAGGGATTGTGATTTATAAATTTTTCTAGCACTCAACCAATCAGAATTTTATCCTTTTAGAACATACTTTCAATGCGATAAGAATAGTCAGGAATGTAGATTACATTCCATGACCCTGACAACTCTCAGACTTCATTGTTCAATTCAAATATTCAAGAAGCTTCATCATTTTAAGAGTGCAACATTTCCTTTTACAGGTGGAAAAATTTCTAACATATTAGAACAGTATGACCCAGATATTTGTTCCCGAGTCAGGTGCGCAGAGTCAGAGAGATTTCCCGGCTCTGTGAGCCCGACATAGAAATTTCAGCCCATAAATCGCATTTTTATTTTGGGGGGGATGGAGGGGTGGCAGGCTGAAATAGGAATTGGGGTGGGTGACCCCAGAACAAGTGCGGAGGCTGCCAGGCGTAGAGGTCAGCTGGGCGGAAGGATTGCCTCTGTGTACCAGCACTGTGTTTAAATAAACGATTAAAATAAAAAAACAGCCCTCCATTCCTCACCCGCTCACATTTCCTGTGTTCACATCCATGCCAACCTATGCCCCAGACACGCTGCATGGCCCCATAGGTCCCCTATGCCAACCCGTGCCCTTCTATCACCCCATTGGCTCCTCGCATCCCCATGTCAACCCATTCCCCTCTACCCAGGACATGAGTGATTCAATTTTGCAGTCTAAAAAGGGGTCTGAGAAGTGATCTTTCAGGGGTAAACAACATAATAAATAGTATTGTTGCAGGGTGATTGATCATAGCTGGTATATCAACCCTCGAGTAACCCTTTTAACAGCCACCCTTTTAAAAGATAATTGCACATGGAGTGAGAGTTCCTAGAGTGGGAGGAATCCGCCCCAGCCAGGTGAACACGAAAGGGGAGATTCAAGAGAAGTAGAGGGCAGAAAGAGGCTAGGTGTTGGAGTGCTGAAAGATGGACTGTGTGTTCTGGTTTTGTGGTTTGTGCATTTAAAACAAATATTTGGAACTTGGATTGTTCAAGGGAAAGAAGGGGGAAAAAAAGCTCAGACAATAGGACCCTGCAACTATTGGATTATTACTTTAAACTGTTAGGAACAAAAAGGGACATAGATTCAAACATGTAAAAGGTGCCCTTAGGACTGATATTGGGAGATTCTTCTTCACGTAAAATGATCACTTGGAATGGACTTCCAGACAGTGGCAAAAACCCTGCATTCATTTTAAGAACAACTAGAAGCAGTAATAGGGGAAATGCAGGGTTGTTCTAGATGAATGTAGATAAACTTAATGGCCTTCCTTATCCCTAAGAATTCTTTGCGCTTAACAACTCTCTCTTTGAACCACATGCCCCTAAAACATTCTGCATCTGGCATTTGAGTTAACAAAGCAATGTCAAACATCACCAATTACATCAAGTTGCAAACTAAACATTTCCTTCGGAGTGCCTGCAAAGTAGGGACTGGAGTTAATTTTTATCTGCAAATGTAATTAGCACACTTCAAGTTAAAGTCGAGAGCAATGAGCTGTACAAGATTTGGGAATGCTTCTTCCATCTAATTTTAACTGCGGTCCCAAAGCAACTTTCATTCAAATCCCTTGTCTGCTACCTGCAGATTTTTCACCACAGCTCTTTAAATGATGAGTATTTTTTAATTAAAAATAAAAAAATGAATATAAATTCTAATTTTAAGAGATACAAATAATATGCTATTTCTCCATATCATCCATTTTCTATCTATTACTCTACCTTTTTAAGCTTGCAATTAAACTTCACGCATACCAACATTCAGGTATTTTACTCCGTTGCAAGGAGAAACAGAAAAATACAATTGGGGGTGTAAAGATGACTGTTGGAATTGGAGCAGTTATTCATAAACTCATCAAAACTCACAATTTCCTTCCTAACATAGCAGATATACAGTAGCAGTACTCCAAGACAAAACACAGCTGAAGTTCCAAATGAATAAAATCAAGATCACCATACCAATCCTTGTTAGAAAGGGATATGATAATGTTTTTAAAATATGTGCACACAATAGAAATAACTTTGGGCAAATATAGCACAGTTTGACATCAACCTCAGCTTTCAACACTCCTGAGATAAGCACTACAATATGTAATACTTCATACAACTAACTGAGTCCACTGACATTGAACTCTGACTCTTGTTGAGTGGATGACCATTCATGATCACAGCAGTTCAGTCAACCCAAGAGCTGTAAAGTGTTTTAAACACATGAATTGTGGGCTAATTTATAGATTACACCTGTACTTTTTGTGAAATATAAAAGTGCTTATCTCTCACAAATTACTGAAGGCATGACAATTGTGTCTCACAGCAAAGAGTCATGACTGCCTCGTACTTTCTGGAATCTGCATTTCATTATTTTCTTTTACTTATTCATGGAATATAAGCATCCTTAATTGTTCTTGAGAAGGTGGTGGTGATTAGCCACATTCTTGAACCATTAAAATCCATTTGGTGTAGGTACTCCCACAGTGCTATTAGGTAGGGAGCTCCAGGTTTTTGAACCTACAACAATGAAGGAACGGCAACACGGGGAATGTGACTTGGAGGAGAACTTGGAGTTGGCGGTGTTTCCGTGCGATTGCTGCCCTTGTTGCTGTAGTGGGTTTGGGAGGTACTGCTGAAGAAAATTTGGTGAATTGCTGCAGTACATCTTGTAAATGGTACATACTGCAGATATGGTGCACTGGCAGAGGAAGGAGTGAATGCTCAGGAAGGCTTAAGGTAGTGGATGGGCTGCCAATCAAGTAGGCTGCTTTGTCCTTGATAGTGTCCTTGAGCTTTTTGAGTGTTATTGGAGCTGCAGTCATCTAGGCAAATGGAGAATATTCCATCACACTCCTGACTTCTGCCTCGTAGATGGTGGAAAGTCCGTCTGGAGGTGAAAAAAGGTGGCAAAGGAGTAATAGTGATGTGAGGGTAGTTGGAGTCTGGAACGAGCTTCCTGAGAGGGTAGTGGAAGCAGGTTCGATTGAGGTATTCGAAAGGGAATTGGATGGCTATCTGAAAAGAAAGAATGTGCAAAGTTACGTGGATAAAGCAAGGGAGTGGGACAAGTTTGAATGCTCTTTTAGAGAGCCAATGCAGACTCAATGGGCTGAATGGCCTCCTTCTGTACTGTAAAGATTCTGAGAGTCAAAAGGCAAGTCACTTGGTGCAGATTACCAGTATTTACCTGTTAAATTTCTGGTCAATGATGAAGCCTAGAATGTTGATGGTGGGGATATGATGATGGTAATACTGTTGAGTGTCAAGGGGCTTGATTGTCTATTATCGGAGATGGTCACTGTCTGGCATTTGTGTGGCACCAATATTACTTGCCACTTACCAGTTTAAATCTGAATGTTGTCCATGTCTTACCTAACGTGGGCACGAACGGTTTCATTATCTGAGGCACTGCATATGGAACTGAATACAGTGCAACCATCAGCAAAAATCTCCATTTCTGACTTTATGATGGAGGGAAGATCTATTAATTAAGCAGTTGAAGAAGCTTGGGTCAAGAAAACTGTCCTGAGGAACTCCTGCAGTGATGTCCTGGGGTTGAGATGATTGCCATCCAACAGCCACCTTTGTGCGAGGTATGATTCCATCTTCCTTGTCCTCACAATTCCCCTAGCATTTTTCAGTAAAATCTAATAAAGAATTATCATATCCAAACATCCCTTTCCCCAGCAGTTTCATTTACAATTAGACTGCCAGAGATTTCAAAAAGAGGTTAAGTGAAATCTTTCAATATAATCTTTCAATATCTGACGGAAAGCTGCAGAGTTAAACCTGCATGTACTTACAACTAAGTCAGATGTCAAGCCTCATTATATTCATGGATAAGTCACTCACATTTCTAACCAATGTGTGACCGGACTGCAAGAGAAACTTATTGATGTAACTACATTAGATTTCCTTAGGAAATAATTTCCAGTGATTTTGAATGCAAGTAGTTCAGTGTATTACATCAGCTTTATGACTGAAAAATACTTTTTGCAGTGAGTACTACAACAGAATATCAATAGACAATTCAGGTAATAGTAAAAATAACTGCACAGATTTTCATGATTGGACTTAATGTAAATGATGTTTAAATGCTGTTTCACTGTACAAAACTGAACATACTTACATTTGACATGGCTCAAAATTGTTTTGACAGAAGAAGATCTTGTTACAATCTTACCATATAGCAACACATTTATGTCACTTGGTTTTTATTATATAGCAACTGCATATTGGCCAGCAGGCCAGGCACATATATAGCATCTGCTATCTCGATAACCATTATTTACATTTACGAGAATAAATTTCAGAAAGGTCAAGGGTTAGAAAGACAGCTTCTGGATGACACATAGAAAGAAATATCTGCATTTATTTCGCACCTTTCAGGGTGTTAGAATTCCCAAACTGCTTTCCAGCCAATGAACGCATCCCCGCCGATGTCCGCAGCCTTAACTGACTGGAAATGGGACTTCAGCCCCTCACTCGGGACAAAGTCCTACTTCAGAGAATTGCCAGCCAATCTGATTGGCCGGCAGCTGAGGAGCTTCAGCAGCGCCACAGTACGGTGGTCAATGCTGAGGAGGGCAGGGTCCTTGCAGCCGACAGGAGCGAGGCTGAAGGTAATTAAAGAAGCAATAAAAATTATATCCATGGTGGGGGAAATCCTTTGAGATACCCGCCGGGGTCACAGGGTCTGTCTTCCCTTCCTGTGGCCCCCTCTTTGAATAAACATACATCTCCCCGGGGTGCTGCTGGGAGGTTGCTTGCATTCAGCTGTAGCTCCCTGCCTGGTGGTTGTGGTAGGGGGTGCAAGCGGCAATCTGCCGTTGGCAAAATGATGATGGCCTGGTAAAATAGCTCTTAATAGGGCACTTGAATATTTAAATTTGTTTCCCGCCTCATTGTGGCAGGAAGCCTGTCCAAAAGCAGCCCCACCATCAATAAAATTCCTTGGCAGCAGTACATTTCAGGAAGTTGATCTGGCATAACTCGTTGCCACCGATTTTACCAACCCTCTACCATGATCCTGCCTCATGTGGGCTGGCAAAATTCTCCCCATTGTCACTGTTTTAATGTAGGGAAAGATGGAAGCTAACTTGAGCAAAGCCTGGTCTCAGCAACAGCAATGGGATGAATGACCTTAAATATTCTGTTTTAGGAATGTTGATTGAGGAATAAACATTGGTCAGGACACTGAGAGAACTCTCCTGCTCTTCTTTGAATAGTGCCATAGGATTTTTTATATCCACCCGAGGGGAAAGACGGAGCCTCGACTTGTTGACCTTGTCCCATCCAAAATGCAGCACCTAAAACAGTACAAGACTCCCTCAGTACTGTAGATTATGTGCTCAAATGTCATGAGTAGGACTGGAATCCATGGCCTTCTGACAAAGGGGTGAGAATGCTACCAATGAGCTAAGGCTGATATCATAGGAACAGGAGTAGATCATTCAGCCCTATGAGCCTGTTCCACCATTCAATAAGTTCATAGCTAAGGCCTCAAATTAATTTACGCAGATGGAGATACCCATTTGAACTATCCTGGTTCATTCATTCAAAAAAATATTCATCGCTTTTTAATCTTAATGTCCAACATTTTAAAAATGATTCCAAAATGTTTGCCTCACAACCCCATCTAGATTCCATTCCATAAATTCATCACTCTTTGTATGATTAAAAACATCCTGATTTCGGTCCTAGGTCTGGCTATCAACTGGTTCCTTGTATCCTACAGTGGCGATTTGACATAAGTCATGTTCCATATTTGCCTTTGCTGTATTTCACACAGTATGCCTCTCTGATGTTCCTTTTCAGTTATCTCTGTTGGAGAGTGAAATGCTTAAGTTTCTCCAGCCTTTCCTTGTAATTCAATCTCTCTTAATGACAGGGCTTATCTTTCCAAAATTGGCTACAGTGCTCAAGATCTGTCCAGAGCATGATACCTGTTGGCATTTCATCCTCTGACCTATGAGCTATTGCCATAGCTATATAGATTAGCATTCTATTAGTTTAATTGATTGCTTTTCTGCAGTGACCAGACAATTTAAGCACTGAATATACCAAAAGCCCTTGATCTCTTCCAACTTCACCCTTGCTACTTTGATGCATTCACAAAATACATATTTTCTTCAAATTCTTCACCAATGTGCAATTCTTCAAAGTTATCCATATAGAATTTCAATGCATCACTAAACATTCTAGGAAAATTTGCAAAATACAAATTTCACTGCTGAAAAATTTAAACAATATCCCTAAAATTAGCTATCAGTCTAAGTCCCCAGCTACAAGAACATCTTGTATCAATTCTTACTGACTTAACCATAATGAGATTAGAATGCAGTTAATATTAACATGCAGTCTTTGTTCAATACAGAATAATACTTAATATTTCATTCTACTGTATTTGAATATGGGAGGGAGCAGAGGAGGGGTACAAACTAAACATATGAACAATAAGAGCAATTTAGCAATCATAACTCACTCTCCAGGTAAAAGTACTATTCCTAAATTTACATTTTGCCATTTTGAACCCATGCTCCCTGGTCCAAATGTGAAGGTTTAAATTGAAGTAGTAGCATTTCAAATGTACTATTTTTATGCCATTCACAGTACATTCCCTCAATTAAAAGTCTCTTCATTAAAGTTATTTTGATAATTCATTTTTTGCACCTTAAACTTCCACTTTGTTCTTTATTTTGCTGAATTCAAATTATTGGATCACCAGGTGCTGTAATGTGAAGCACACATTACCACAGCTGACACCATTTTTCTTAAGCGAATGTTCAGATTTCAAGATTTTGCTGAAGGATGCTGAACACAGAAAAAAGTAGCAAACCAGCTGTGAGGAATTCAGTATATAATACATGAAATGGAACAAGATTACACTTTCATGATTATCCAATTTATGACCAGTACAGATCAGTGGGAAATGCATTGCAGAGGGAATAATCTTCTAATCTAAAAAGATTAAAAGTCAAACAAGCAGAAACAACATCATAATGCATTATGTATTCCATTTTTGCTCTCTTCCATTAGTTCTAATTCTGACCTTAGTCACTTCTCCTCCAAAGGAACATTTTTTCAATATATTTATTTACACCATTCTCATTATAGAGTCCTTGAGAGTCAAATACTTTGTGTGTTAAAATATGCAGCTTCTTATAATAGATGTACTGCAATATAGCTAGAGGCCATGAGAGAAGTCATTTTAGAGGGCGAATTATACTCAGTGGAGAAATATGTGGCAGTATTTTTGTTATCTGAAATTTAGTATTGTAGATGTGTACATTACAGTGTTGAGACACTTGATTTTTTTCTAAAGAGTATGGTATTCCGAGGTGTTTGCAATACATTTTTATGCATAGAACAAGGTTATTATGAATAAATCTCAAAGGAGTTACAATATTAATTTATCAAAATATATTCAGCTTCAATACAGAATTGAATATTCTATATATGAGATGCAAAAAAAAAACAATATTTTACAAATTCCTTTACTCAAGAGTATAAAATGGAACATACAAGTCAGGAGCCAAGATCCAACAGCTCTTTAATGGAAAACCTTAAAGGACAACCTTAGGCAGAGGGCATAAATGTCAGATAGTTTGTATTGCCAAGTCCCATCAAAAGGCACTTTTCAACACAACTTGATGTGTACATGTTACAGGACATGTAAATGTCCTGTTTTACTGCGGACTATTGTTCACAACTTCACTCTGAATGGAGGAAATGGAGAAGAAATCAGTACCATTCACTGTCACCACTAACTTATCTTACAGTGATTCCTATTGCAGATTATCCATTCATAATATTTATCTGTAGAAAACTGTAGAATGTAAAACTATTGGTCACCCCATGTCGATCATGTTTGATGGGAGGGATCAACTACTTTTTTAAAAAGCAAGTTAATCCAATGCAATTTCAATTGACAATGGGGTAGAGTTTTCTTTATTCATTCATGGAATGTGGGCATCGCTGACTAGGCCAGCATTTATTGCCCATCCCTAATTGCCCTTGAGAAGGTGGTAGGGAGCTGCCTTCTTGAACCAATGCAGTCCATGGTGTAGGTACACCCACAGAGCTGTTACGGAGGGGGTTCCATGATTTTGATCCAATGATAGTGAAGGAATGGCGATATATTTCCAAGTCTTAATGGTGAGTGGCTTGGGTGGGAATTTCCAGGTGGTGATCTCCTTTGTAGGAAATGTGAACCTTTTTATACTTTTTGTATACATTCTTTGTAGGTAAAAGGTCAATTTTAGGCAATAATTGCTCATACATCTATGTTAATTGAGTTAAATTTGAATCACACTACAAGAGGCATTGATGGTATGAACTGATAATATGGACAAGAAAAGAGAAGTAGAGGATAGATGTCTGAACTATGTTATCAGTTGTGATCAAAAGATATGCTTTGAAATGTATAGATCAATGGACTTTGGGGCTATAATTAAATGAATTAGGCATCATCGAGTCGGCAAATTGTCATACAGGAAAAATTAATGATGGGCTATTTAGGTGTTAAGGATATCTTGTTCAGGTTGTGACCAGAGGTCGTGACCATGATTGATGATGTAAGTATTGACAGATGAAATAACATGATCAAAGCACGATGGCAACATCAGTACACAGGAAGAGGTCCTGGTTACAGATGATAAAATGCACAGTTTTGAAGAGGTTTGCTGCACAGATTTCAAGAAGATATAGGGAGAGAAAAGAAAAGGGTCATGAGACATCTGTAGCCACTTGAATCAGTGGGAAACAAGAACCATCTGAGCTTGGGTATCAACTGCCTTTTTTTTTGGTAAGTGTAGCTTTTGTTGCTTAAGTCATCCTCATACCACTGCATCAAGTGTCTCCTGGTCAGAAATTTATTGTCTGGTCTCTGTACCTCTTATGGCTTTGGCCACAATTGGCAATCTAGATGAAAATTATGCTTGAAATTACACTGGTTTTCAGAAGTGAAGTTATGACTCAACTTTCTGCTCAAAATCATTTGCTTAATTACAAATATAGGGCAGCATCTTCCGGTTGGCGAGTGGGGGCGGGGCCCGCTCGCCGACACGTAAAATGACACAGGGTGATGTCAGGCGTGCACCCCGCGTCATTTAGATTTTCAGTTCAGTGCACACCTACGAATAACCCGACATCCTGACGTCATCATGCGTCATTTTGATATTTCGTTTGGTGGGCGTGCCCAGAGGTGGCTGCACGCCCACCAAAATGTCAACGGCTTATTAAGGCCATTAAAAAAGTAATCAGACTACTTTAGAACGCTGCCCGTCCAATCTTAAGGCTGGCGGGCAGGCGAAGAGCCCAAGTGGCCTTCACGTTTTTCAGGAAACCTCATCCACGGGCAGGATGAGGTTTCCTGATGGTTTTATAAAATAAATGAATAAATTTTCCATTCTTCACAAACATGTCCCAGCTCACATGAGGGGACATGTTTAAATAAATTTTCATTTTATTTATTCAAAAGTTTTCTAATCCATTCAATCTCCGAGGCAGCTCCGTGCCTCAAGGAGATTACTGCGCTCTTTTGTGCGCATGCGCGACAGAGCGCAGGCCCCGACTCTCCCTCCTCCCCCCCGCCCGCACAAGTAGCGCTGAGCGCCACTGGCTACGGGTTATGCTGGGTGGGCCTTAATTGGCCTGCCCACGTAAAATGACAGCGTGCAGCCAATTGGCCCGGCATCCGCCCCTGCCTGCCATTTGAAAAATTCTCCCCTAAGTAACTGAAAATGACTTTTAAAAACTCTACTTAACCATTTGCTACTTCCATTGCTGTCCACCAGTCAATTTCTTAAGTTAAATATTTTTTAAAAAAATTTAAACTTTGCATATGTGCCCACTGGTACCTTTACATTAAAAAAGCTTATTTTCAATAGCTTTCTTAAACAGTTGCAAATGGGCGCAATCAGCAGAAACTCACTGTGCTCACTATTTTGACCTAGGCATGGTCAGTTTAGTGGGCTTCCAGCGCTATGTTGTCTTTAAATTAATGCAAAATATAGTAGAAACTTGATTTACATTCAATGTAACCTTGACCTTAAAATTGCTCAAACTTTTGTGCAGGTTTGACTGATATCTGGCATAGAGACCAATATTGTTATTTTGTGCAACAACACATTCAATTTTGACAGGGGTATCCATTGACAGATGAGCAGAAGCACAACCAACCTTTCAGCATAACTCACTTATCCTCAAAATACCTTGACCCTCTGCACAGCTGATTCCACCTGGATTGTGCTGAATTAACTAACAGAAACAAGCAGATTCAATTCCTGGTAGCATAACACCCATAATGAATGGTGGTACAGAACTAGACTGACAATACTCAATGTACTAACATTAAAATGATAACTGAGAAAATCAGGGCAGTTTTGCTTTAATATAGTGCATTACAGTTATTCTTATATTTAGAACTCTAGGCAATGGTAGAAGATGCCTGGAAAAACTCAGCAGGTCTGACAGCATCTATCAGACCTGCTGGGTTTTTCCAGGTATTTTTGTTTTTCTCTAGATTTCCAGCATCCGCAGTATTTTGCTTTTATTTTATTATATTGGTAGAAGATGGATGCTTTTGTTGAAATTTACACTATTAAGTATTCCTTCAGGGGTGGCATGGTGGCGCAGTGGTTAGCACTGCTGCCTCACACCTTCAGGGACCTGTATTTGATCCTGGCCTCTGGTGTCTGTGTGGAGTTTGCACGTTCTCCCCGCGTCTGCGTGGGTTTCCTCCCACCATCCAAAGACATGCTGGTTAGGTGGATTGACCACGGTAAATTGTCCGTGTGTGTGTGTGTGTGTGTGTGTGTGTGTGTGTGAAAGAGTGTGTGTGTGTGCGTGCCCTGTGATGGCCTGGCGTCCCGTCCTGGGTATAATCTGCCTAGCAGCCAATTCCTGTCAGGATAGGCTCTGACTTCCTGTGACTCTGAATTGGATGAAGTGGTTCTGGAAAAGTGAGTGAATGAGTATTCCTTCAGCTGTTAAGTTAAGTTACCTATTTTCAGAACCAACACCAATTGGTTTACCAGTGTAGAGTATTTCACAACAGCCATTATTCTAGGCTTACCACAATGTCGAGGATTTCACAGAAGCCATTATTCCTTTAATTAAACTGGCAGCTTCAGTAGTTTGATAATGGATGTTTTAAAATGGTTGCTGATTCATGGAAAGATCTTTGTTTTCATATGTGTTGGGTATGTACAATATTTCTTTCAAAAAATTAGTAAGTCCTTTTGAAATACTGCTTTTGGGAGACAGTGACCAAAATCACATATTAAATGGATTCTGTATTGACATAGTAGTTGTAAGATACAAAGTGTCAGAGATTATTGTATATAAGACTCTGGAGGGGACTTTTGTAAACCCATTCATTCAACTAAAATCACATTTCTGCACATCAGGAGAAAGAGACAGTTTAGGGGCAAATATTGAAGATATCTTGAACAAGTCACACTACCAATGAAGAGATGCCAGTAAAATCTGAGACCAGAAGAACTCTGCTAACTAAGATCAGAAAGAAACAGTTGGAATTTCTTGGGCACATATTAAGAACTTATGATTTAGACGGTCTGATGCTGATGGGAAACATCGATGGTAAAAGAGATCAATATAGTCAAAGAACGGTCTTTCTAAAGAGCCTCGCAAACCGGATGAATGCACCACCAATGAAGACGATCCACGCCAGCGCAAGATTAACAAGGAGATTCATGGTCACCAACACCCTCTTTGGGAAGCCTGAAGAGAGAGAGGGGTGGACATCCATGATGTCTCATATTTGGATAAACAGTTGGGCAAGTGAGCCATGCCGTCAAAACAGGAGTGGGCACCAGCTGCCTAAAAAAAGAGGCAGTGGACAGTTGAAATTGGGGGAACACCATAGCCATCTTAAATGATGCCCAAAGGCTGCAATGCTCAGCCAGACTGGACCTCTAAGTATGCATGTTGAAAACCCAACTGTTTTGAACAGAAGCGTTTAAAATATGCAAATCTGAGTCTTATGCTGGTTGTAGGATCCTATTCACAAATTTCAGGTAAAAATAGGTGAAGTGTGCATCATCTACACTCCACCCATTTGTACACGGCATTAACGGCTAAAGCCACAGACTTTAAAGGACAGCCACTCAAAATATAGCACAATTTTTGGGAGAATTTTCGTGGAGCAAGAAGAAGCAGTTGCACACCTCATTGCTCCAGAAAAAATACTGTGGATCACTACCAGCCCATGCATGAACATCCTTAGGGATCCGCTCCTACCCTCCCCATCTTCCTCCCACTCACCCTGGCATAAAAGAGTTTACTCCCGCGAATGGTGAACTGAAGATGGTTTATTTGGCAAACCCAGCTTACCAGCAGGTTCAAACGAGGTATAAACCTTCCAGCACTGGCCTTATGCTCATTTCAGGTCAAAGTTAAAGATCATCCTTACATCTCTACTTTTAATCCCAAATTAAATTACACCTCCATCATTGAGGCATTCTACCAATTAATGTTTTTCAGACTCAATTCCATAATCATACATCTGGGATAAAAGTCACTAATTTTTGTATTTTAGAAATTTATATATGTGTGAGTATTTATATAGAAATTTGTGGGGACTGTAAAGTGATGCTTGTGATCTGTTATTTGTCCTGGCATCATAATAAAGTAGTGAAAATAACTCAAAGGTCCTATTATCACAACTATGCTGCAAACCACAGATAAAACCTAGTAAAAGAAATATAATGCTTGCAGTGTCCCTTTTCTGTAAGCAAACAGTCAGAATAGGTTTTGTAGACCATGGCTGGCTGACCATATTAACTGCCATAACTTCACTTACCATTAATTAACATTGACCCATTTCTTTGCCCTGTGACGCTGTCATGTTGCTACAAATATTTTACATCAAATTCAGATTCTTATCAATTCAAACAAGAGGTGTATATATTTTTAACAAAAATATCAAAGCATCATTATTCTGATATTTCCAAAATTCTCATTTTCCAAAGAGCTCAGTTATTCAGCAATGTAATTGTAGTTGAGACTTACATGTTGGGTTAACACTGCATATATTCATAGCCAACTCTTCTAGCTAAATGTCTGCTTGTAAAAACATTTCCCCTTAATTTCAGTTTTCTTCATTATAGCAATCACATCAGTTTTGACGGCAACATCTTCATTATTGTCTTGCAGCTGACCATCATTTGCCCAGTGATGCATAAGATGATAATAAGCACTTAGAACAGATCATG
The DNA here is from genome assembly GCF_964194155.1 of Cetorhinus maximus. Taxonomy (NCBI): domain Eukaryota; kingdom Metazoa; phylum Chordata; class Chondrichthyes; order Lamniformes; family Cetorhinidae; genus Cetorhinus; species Cetorhinus maximus. The sequence goes on from NC_135902.1 coordinate 35,625,527, forward strand.
ACTATTCTCCTGAAATAAACTCGTGTTATCCATGTTGAAGTTTTTATTCTCTGTGAATTTGCTGTTTGTGTGAAATCTTTTCTGGGGAATCAGATTTTAATTGAAACGTGATTTTCATATTTTCATTGACAGCATGACGAAGCTAGAAAAAGTTACTATAGCCAATATGAATTAGATGTATGTAGTGTAAAACAAAAGCAGCTGCAGGCTTAGCTTGCAACCAACTAAGGTACAGCACCACGTAGCATTGTTTTCACAGTTGCTTGCCTGCTATATCTCTTATAACTAGAGATATTGTAGCGTTCAAATCACCAAAACAGTAGCTAGCTTGGGATGTTATAATACAACTTATCTTAATATATGGCTGAAAACATTAACAAAGCACAGTTTAGAAATGCTATTTTTGTGAAAACAGCTCAAAATATCACATGTTGCAAACACTCAAAAGTCTTCAAGACAACAAGGCTCACTAGTTCCTCATTGAAATGGTGTTCATCCCAGAACATTAATTTCCTGATTTTTTACATTGTGGCTACAGTGTGTACCATCTAAAACTACATTGTGGCTGCAGTGTATACTATCTACAGGATGCACTGCAGCAACGTGCCAAGACTTCAACACACTCTCAAACTTGCATCCTCCACCACCTAGGAGGAGAAGAACAAGGGGCGTATGAGAACATGCCAAGGAGTACATAATGAAGCTTGGCTGAGAGTCCAAACATATTAGAATACCCCAGAGCACCTGCTCCCTAGGAGAAACATTGTTTGATTGACAGCTCAGGCTCTCTGATCTCTGCCTCAAGTTCACAATATTTGTTGACACAAGTTAAGTGGTTTCAAGGATTCATGGTTTGTGGTTTTTGAAACTGCAAAGGGTCTGGATGATTGACACTTATTAGCTTATATTTCAGAATTTTTGAAACATAGGAGAAATGGATGACTTATTTTCAAGGTTTCTTTTTACATATGCCACTTTACACTATAGGGTTCATTGGTTCTAGAGAGCATACAGTGGATTAATGGGCATGGAAGTGCCATATTTTGGCATGGGGGCATGAGGGGACATGGGAGGGGTGGGTAGAAGGGCAGAGCTTGGCATGGGGAGCTTGGGGGTGGGTAGATAAGCAGAGCTTGGCATGAGGGGCCATGGAGGACATCATGCTGGTAACAGCGAAAACATCGAAGCATAATGTGTTGAGTGTGGGGGTTTGTGGGGTGGAAGGTGAGGACAAGGAGAATCCCATTATAGTTCTAGGAGGGGTGCCAAGGGATGAGAGCAGAGTCCAGGAAATTGATAGACACAGTCAACCATGGTGGGAGAGGTGAACAGTAAAGGAAGATATATTGAAAATGCTGGTATTGAAGGCTGCATCGTCAGAACAAATGTGATGGAGATGGAGAAACTGGAGGAATGGAATAGAGTCCCTTACAGGAAGTGGGGCGTGAGAAAGTGTAGTTGAGGTAGCTGTGGAAATCTGTGGCCTTATAATGTTGCTGTAGAAAATGTAGGATAATGCTTTTACAACTAGGGAGTTGTCCAATATTCTAGGCACATTTTTCATAGTTTTTTGCACATTTCTCCAAGTGTAGTCAACATATCACAGCAACTTAACAATTCAAAGGCTGCACTGGAGAACCATTTAAGCAGTTTATTGAATAAATATTTACAGCATGCTTCAAAATCAATTTAAAGCAAAGTTTGTCATGCATATTTTAATCCACTGGGAAATGATTGATGATCAACAAGGTAAACTTCACCCCTTTAAAAATACCACCTTATGCCATGTATTCTTTCTGATAGTTGAAAATTACAGTAGAATGAAACAAGCTAAACTAGCCTCAGCTCTTTAATTAGCAGAATTTTCAACAATTACCCATATTTTCACAGATCACTAATGGGTACAGATAAATTGCCCTGTGGCCTCAGCTGCCACTTGTAATCTATATCAATTCAATGAAAATTTCATCAAACTGAACAAAGCTGTAATTAAGAAAAGCTGTCATAATACAAGGACATGATACATTGGCTGGTGTGTTCAAATAATGTATGCCGCTTGGAAGTTACCAGGGCTCAAAATTGAGGCTGTAGAATCAATAAACTAGAACAGTGGTTTACAAAAATACTGCTGTGTCAAACATAAAAAGTAAACAATATTTCTATACATATATCAAAATGTATATGCATCAGGTGTTTACTGAAGTCAATTTAAAAGAAGCACAAGAAATTTCCTTATAGCATTCTCCAGCGAATTCATGCTGATGTTGGAACGTCTTATATTGGTCCATTGGACCATTCATACATACAGGTTAACCAGCTTGCTATTACATGCATTTATTTTTGTCAAACAGAACACTGCTAATTAAATTTATGAATTGTATATAATTTGAACATATTTCACAGGTATGCAACTTCAAATAATTAATTATGTTTGTTAATGGGGATAAGAGTGTAGGAAAATTGTACATCACATCATCATTCAGATGTTTGTGTATCAAGATTCAAAACATATTTCATAACCATCAAAACCAAACTGGCTGAAGAGTGAAACTTGAGGCTGTAAGAACCAAATGCTATTTTCTTCCACTGCTGATTGCACTATTGGCAAGTCCCTCACCATCAACATCTAGGGCTCACCACTGACCAGATGTTTAAATGGACCAGTCATATCTACAAGAGTTGGGCAAATGCTGGTTACTCTGCGATGAGTGGCTCCCCTCCTCAGCCCACAAAGCCTACTCATCATCTTCAAGGCTTATGTTAGCTGCAACAACACACGATTAGCTTCGCACAGTCCAGGACAGAGCAATTCATTATACTGGTGCTGTTTACTGGCCTCAATACCCACCCCATCTTCAACAAGCTGCAGTTATGTAAAATCTACAAGATGCACTACAACAACTCACCAACTTCAACAGTATTTCATCCCCTGCAGCCTTTACCAAAGACAGTAACACAGAGCATCAAACTTGTTAAACACCAACGGCAGGATTTTTCTTTTTGAACTAGAACCCTGACGTCAGGGTTAAATGGAAATCATGACCACATACCGTGTGCGAAACACTCATGCAGCAGTGATTTTCTCTGAATTGGCTAATTGGTGGCTAGAAGGCAAGCTTGCTGTTCTGCAATTAAGGATAGCAGGCATGTTCTCGAAGCTGGAGGAACAATAGGACACCCTCCAGCACTGATGGAGCAGCAGTTGCAGTTCAGGTAAAACAGACAGAGAGAGAGAGAGAGAGAGAGAGTGAGGGGGTGGGGGGGGAACCTCCATTTGAGGCACTCTCTCTCCAACTCTAAAACTCTTAAATTTAAAAATGTTCTCAGCAGCCATTGTGGAAGAGACACCATTCCAAAGGGCAGCCTACGGCCATAGCTTAGGCCAGGAAGGTGGGGAGGGCCCCAAAGCCTGCCTGGAGTGCTGGTCTCCCGGTTTGCCACAGAGAGGGCCCCAAAGCCTGCCTGGAGTCCTGGTCTCCCGGTTTGCCAAAGCGAGGCTGCCTCTAGGCAGCTGGCCTAGTTCTCAATACCTCAGGTGACCTGGAACTTGACTAGAAACTTCCAATCTGCCTCTGACAGTTAGTCTTAACTGGCCTTTAACTGCCAGGCAGGTAACCCTGCTGACTCCAATCCCTCCTCCAAGGAAATGGCCTGGGGCAGGACGGTGCTGGCACTCCAGGTGGTGGTGTGAATTTCCATGCCCACCGCCTCTGCACGTGCCCTCATCAGGGCCTAAAATTCATGCCCCAACAGTCCAAACTGCGTTCCAAATCAAGCATCATCCTGACTTGGACACATATTCCGGCCATAATCTTTGTATTGTCATTGTCACTGGTCATTATTCTGGAATTTCCTATGTAATGCCATAGACTGCAGCAAGTCAAAGAGAAGGCCCATCACCACTAGCAGCATTGCAGGGTAACTTGGGATGGGCAATAAATGCTGCCCTACCAGCATCACCCACATTTTTTGAACAAATATTACAAAAACACAGTTGAGGTGAAAAGTTTTAAAATTAACTGCTAGCTTCTGGGAGTTACAGTTGCAAATGTATTTAGAAATGTGACATATGGCAAATAATGCATATGTAGAATAAAATACAGGTTTTATATATTTTTTATTTCCAAAAATTAACTTTCTGGGGTGTGCCTAGCTGTTGTCTCTAAGTCTGTTTTCAGTTGCCTTTTTGGGAATTGGAAGATTTTGCTGGTGTTAATGTATGAACTGGTTTTATTTTAGAATTTCCAATTGTGGAATTGCCCTGGTTTGAACATAAAACAGAGTAGGTATTACATCTTGATGAGTTTTGCGTAACTTCAAAAATTATATGGTAATCCTGATGCGAAAATTTACTGGTTTAACACTGTGATGAGTGATGAGGATCACTGGCCTATATTTCTCAGTGTAGCATTCGATTGAGTTCTTTAACCTTGAAAACTGTTTTTTTACATGCTTATGGTGAAAGTTCTTGCTTTACTGTCCAATAATTGGGAGAAAATCCATACCATCCTTATTTCAGTGGCCAGTGCATGCTCAAAGACTTTGCTTTGATGTTACTGCCCCACTGATCCCTCCTGAAGCTATTTAACATTTAAATAAAATCAATATGTCCCTAATCTTAATTTTTTAATGGAAAATTGTGTTTAACTAACTTGCTGGAGTTTTTTAAAGACATAACAGAGAAGGCTGATGAGGGCAATGCTTTTGATGTGGTGTACATGGACTTCCAAAAGACAATTGATACAGTGTTGCACAACAGACTTGCGTGCTATGTTATAGTTCATGGAATAAAAGGGACAGTAGCAGATTGGATAGGAACATAGGAAAGAGGAGCAGGGATAGGCTATTTGGCCCCCAAGCCTGCTCCGCCATTCAACGGGAACATGGCTGATCTTCCAACTCAACATCATTTTCCCGCACTATACCCATATTCCTTGATATCTTTAATATCTAAAAATCTATCTATCTCTGTAATGAATATATTCAATGACTGAGCCTCCACAGCCCTCTGTGTAGGATTCCAAAGATTCACCACCCACTGAGCGAAGAAATTCCTCCTCATCTCAGTCCTAAATGGCCTATCTCTTATTCTGAGACTGTGTCCCCTCATTCTGGACACCCATCCCAGCCAGGGAAACATCCTTCCTACATTTACTGTCAGGCCCTTACAGAATTTTATATGCTTCAATGAAATCACCTCTCATTCTTTGAAACTCTAGAGAATATAGGCCCAGTCTCCTCAATCTCTCCTCATAGGACAATCCTGTCATCCCAGGGATCAGTCTGGTGAACTCCTTCTATGACAAATATATTCTTCCTTAGGTAAGGAGACCAAAACTGTACACAATACTTCGGATGCAGTCTCATCAAGGCTCTATACAATTACAGCAAAACTTCTTTACTCCCATACTTGAATCTTCTTGCCATAAAGGCCCACATACATTTGCCTTCCTATTTTGCTCCTTCACCTGCATGTTATCTTTCAGTGACTTATGAACAAGGACACCCAGATCACTTTGGAAATCAACACTTCACAGTCGCTCACCATTAAAAAATATTCCGCATTTTTGTTTTTCCTACCAAAGTGGATAACTTCACATTTTTCAACATTATATTCTTGCCCACTCACTTAGGATGTCTAAATCCCCTTGAAACCTCTTTGCATCCTCCTCACAACTGACATTCCCACCTTGTTTTGTGTCATCAGAAAACGTGGAAATATTACATTGGTCCCCACATCCAAATCATTGTGAATAGCTGGGGCCCGAAGCACTGATCTTTGCAGTATCCACTAGTCACAGCCTGCCAACCTGCGAATGACCTTTTTATTCCTACTCTCTGTTTTCTGTCAGTTAACCAATCCTCAATTTATGCCAGTTTTTTTTAGCTTCAGCCCCTTGTGCTCTAATTTTGCTTACTAGCCTCCTGTGGGACCTTATCAAAAGCTTTCTGAAAATCCAAATACACTACATCCACTGGTCTGTCCTTATCTATTCTGCTAGTAACATCCTGAAGAAACTCCAACAGGTTTGTCAAACATGATTTCCCTTTCATAAATCCACACTGACTGTGCCAATCCTACCATTATGTTCTGCGTGTCACATCCTTTGTAATAGATTCTAGCATTTTCCCTACTACTTATGTCAGGCTAACAAGTCTGTAATTCCCCATCTTCTCTCTCCCTCCTTTCTTAGCTAGTGTGGTTACATTGGAAGGTAGAAATTCTGGAACCTTTCCAGAATCTACAAAATTTTGGAAGATAACCACCAACACATCCACTATCTCTGCAGCCACCTCTTTCACTCAGGGATATAGATCATCAATTTATTAGGGGGTTTATTAACTTTCAGTTCCAACAATTTCTCCAGTATTACTTTTTACTAATACTAATTTCTTTCAGTTTCCCATTCTTGCTAGTCCTTGGTTCTCTAGTGTTCCTGGGAGGTTTTTTGTATCTTCCTCCATGAAGACAGACACAAAGTAGTTGTTTAGTATCTCTGCCATTTTCTTATTCCCCATTATAAATTCACCTGTTTCTGTCTGTAGTGGGCCCACATTTGTTTCAGCTAAGCTTTTCCTTTTTACATAGCTGCAGAAGTTTTTATGGTCCATTTTTATGCTTCTTGCTAGTTTACTTTCATATTCTATTCTCTTTATCAGTTTCTTGGTCTTCTTTTGTTGAATTCTAAAATGCTCCCAATCCTCAGACTTACTACTTTTTGGCATCTTTAAAGCATCTTCCTTTGATCTAATATAATCTTTAACTCCTCTGAAGAAGAGTCATATGGGCCAGGATTTTCCATTTGGTGTGGGGGGGGGCACGAGCTGGCACAGACCCGATCGCCGCCCGCAATCGAGTCTGCACTGCCATTTTACGCGGGCGGGCCAATTCAGGCCCACCGAGCGTATTTCCCAACTCCCGTGGATAGCAGGAGTGTGCAGGCGGCGGCGGGAGTGCACAGACCGCCGGGTCCAATGGCGACCCGGCAGTCTGTTTAAAAGATGGCATGACAGTCTTGTGTAGGCTGCTCACAATGGTCAGTTCCAGGCCACAGCAGAGGGGTTCAGGTGAGCAGGCCAGGCTGCAGGGTAGGCCAGCGGGGAGCCAATGCACTCCTCGTTTTTCTGATGACTGCCTTGCTGCCCTCCTTGAGGAGGTGGCAACACGGGTTGGTCCCCAGGATGGGAGGAAGAGGCCCCCCAGCATGATGAAACGTGCCTGGGAGGAGGTGGTGAGCTCCCATGACGTGGTGCAGCACACCTAGATCCAGTGCCGCAAGCACTTCAATGATGTTACACTCTGGCAGGGTAAGTACCATGTTGGCATTGAGCATTTAACCCAGCAGGTAGCCTTGCCCTTAGCACAGCACCCCCCCCACCACCCCCACCCCAAGTTTTTGTGTCGCGACTGCATTGAATCATTGAGGGCATTTTTCCTTTGCTGGGTGAGCAAGCAGATGGTACCCATGCTGAGGTCAGCCTGAGTGGGTCATGAGGAGATGAGTTTCCCCCTGCAGCATGTGTTGATCTTAGTCCCACATGACTGGTTTGGGGGCACCTGTAGGAGCTGCACTTACGCACTGACTCAGAACTCCAGGACATGTCCTAGTCAGGGTGATGAGGTGGTGAAAGGGGAGCCTCAAGGTGGCATGGCAATGAACCATCTACTGCCCTCTATGCTGCACACGCTTGCGCCTACTTGCTATGGGAGGAAATACCGTGTGGTTCCTAATGTGATGTAGTCAGTATGTGTCCAAGGGATCGGTTGGGGGGTGGGGAGCAGACCTAGCATCTTTGTATGAGTGATCAGCAGCAGCGTGGTGAGGAGGCACTGGAGGCCTGATACGTCCCACTCTGGTTGGGGTGTGCTGTGCGGGAGCAGAGTCCATGTGCAATTTGCCCTAATCAATGCTCTTCTCTCTTTTTCAGGAGAAGAATGCTCATAATGCAGCCGAGCATGTGAGGACTGGAGGTGGCCAGACATAGCTCTCCATATTAAGCCGCTTCGAGCAGGAGGCCTTTGAACTGGAGAGGCGCCATGCACCCAGGTCTACTGGTGTCAGTGAGGCTGGGGCAGCACGGCCAGGTATTTAAGGCCAACAGTGAGGTCTGCATTGTCCTCCCAACAGCCATAACACTGATGATTGTTAAATTAGTTATTGTTGCAACATTGCTGGGCCATTAGTTATGGGAGGTTGAGCGCATAATGAGCCGGGGGGACAGAGATGAACACTGTCATTGTCTGCACTGTCCTTGTTCTTCCTTTCAGCATCATCAGAGCACGGCCGGGGAGAGGAGCAGCAGATGCCCCCTCTCACACCTGAAGGGCCTGAAGTCTCACCAGGGTCACACCATTTCTACAAGGCAGGCACCAGCACAGATACTAGCACCTCGGTGGGAATTAGAACGCTGGCTAGTGTCCCGGGGCACAGCAGTGACTGCACTTCACACTCGCTGAAGGAGCTGGCAGAGACAGAGAGCGCCCATGGTGTCAGCAGTCGAAAGACTGCAGGGGACCAGGCACATGCTCAGTCGGTGCCTGATGATGTGCCTCTGGAGTCGTCTGTGACGCAGTAGGTGCAGGAAATGTGGCCGGGTGTGCGGGAACATCTGGGGGTGATACATGAGGCTATGTTTGGCATGGTGTCCGTGGTGGAGGACACCAACGCTATGCTCGCCGAAGCAATGAACCACATGTCCGACTGCCAAGCGTCCTCCATGGACAGAATGGTGACTCTCGCAGAGAGCCTACTCCAGGAGACCCGCCAGGGCTTCCTGAGGATGCGCTCTGACCAGCAAGCCCTCACATCGGCAATGAACTCAGCTGGCCACTACCAGTGCAGGAGATGGTTGGGCCTCAAGCTTCCCAGCTCGTTGCACATCTATCCATGGTGAGCAGGGAGGTCTGAAGTGACCTCATGTCGGCGCAGCAGCTACCTGCCCTCTCTGCAGACTCCTCTCAGGGTACACCAGGTGAGGGTGGCAGCTCCTCTGCCCCTCTCCCACTGACCGTATAATCCGTTGAGGGTGCGACGACTGGGGAGATGCCAGCTGTGGAACAGGCAGGGCCAGCACAGGCTCCATGGGCCAGAGGACGACCGCCAAGGTCATCAAGGCCAACAGGTCAGCAGAGTCAGCAGGCTGGTTCAGATGCCAGTCCGAGGGATGGGGCAGCACCAAGACGTAACACCTGTAAACGAAAGCATAAGGCACCTTAGGCACACCACGGGTTTTTCACTGGTGCTTTTGTGTTGGCCCGAGATTGGGTCCTTATGATTTCTTATTGATTGTTTACACTATTGTTTTCTATTTGTGATAACTTCTGTTTCACACATTAAATGCCAGATGTGTGACCATGGCTGAGGGTGCCTCGTTTCTTCTGCATGTGTATGTTTAAGAAAAGTGTAATGAGTGATTTGTTGGACATTCAGCTTTATGTACAAGGCCCTTAGTTAGTGCCGCTGACCTGCCACGTTTTGCACTTGGGTGTCGAGTATCGAGGGGGCAGCCCAGGCTTGTCCTGGTGATCCATCTGTGTTGTGCTAGCTGAAGGTTCATTGGATTAAAGTATCCCGGGTGTCCTTACATCCCTGGAGTAGTCTCGGGCCCGCGTCTACCCCTCAGCATTTCCCTGTGCATGCTCATCCTCGGAATCACTGCTGGACTCATCGCTTGCAGCCGCAGACACTACGTCGAAGTCTTCATCGTCCACTGCGTCCCCCCTTTCCAGCGCAAGATTGTGGAGAGCGCAGCAGCAACCACTATCACCAAGACACGATCTGGGGGGTACTGGAGTGCGCCCCCTGAACGGCCCAGGCATCGGAAGCGCATCTTGAGAAGACCGATGGCTCTCTCCACCACAGCCCTTGTGGAGCCGTGGCTCCTATTGTACCGCTGCTCAGCTTCTGTTCTTGGATGGCGGAGAGGTGTCATGAACCACCTTCTGAGGGGATAGCCCTTGTCACCCAGCAGCCATCCATCAAGCCGAGCCGGAGCACTGAAGAGCCCCAACACCTGGGAGTGTCTGAGGATGTAGACATCGTGGGAGCTGCCTGGGTACTTTGCACAGACTTGTAGAATCTGCATCCTGTGATCACACACTATCTGCACGTTCATGGAGTGGAAGCTCTTCCTGTTGACGAAGGCACCAGCCTCACCTGCTGGCGCCTTGATGGCCACATGTGTACAGTCTATTGCACCCTGGACGCACCAGAAGCCAGCAATGGCCACGAAGCCTCTGGCTCGCTGTGTCTGGCTTGCCTGGTCCTAATGGAAGTGGATGAAAGTCAATGCACGCCTGAACAGAGCGTCTGTGACCTGCTTGACACAAATGTGCACAGATGATTGGGAGACACCACAAAGATCACCCACCGAGCCCTGGAAGGAGCCAGTGGCATAAAAGTTAAGGGCAGCTGTGACCTTCAGAGCCACTGGCAAGGGGTGTCCGCCCACACAGTTAGGGGAGATCTCAGGCCCAATCATCTGACAGATATAGTTGATTGTCTCCCTTGAGAGTCGGAGCCTCCTTTGGCACTGCGCCTCAGTCATATTGAGGTAACTGCTTGGCCACCTGTATACCCTGGCAGCAGGATAGTGGTGTCTTCTGCAACCCCTTCCGCCTTGGACTGCCGCTTGGCCCTGCGCCTTGTGCCTGTACTCCCAAAGGTGGCTCCCCTGGAGGCTGAATGTGCACTCCTGGCCTCCTCCTCCTTCTAACCCTCCCTTCCTCCTCAGAGGAGCTACCTCCAGTGGACAGATCAGATCCCATACCCAGGTTAAGGGAAGGCTTCCTGAAGCCTGCAGGACCAGAAAAGATTCCTGACTGCAGAGTGCTGACCTGAAGGTTAAGAGTCCAGAAATAGCTGCTGGGAGGCGTTCTGAAATACTGCAGATCACATCGGCAAGTTTGAAACATTTTCACCAATAAATACTTTGTGGAGCAGATTCACGACTGCACTGAGCCCTCTTATCCCGCCCGTGGATGAGGTTAATACAAATGTCTCCTACCCGCCTGCCTGTTGAACCCGTGCGCCGACTCAAAATATCGTACAGGCGCCGAAAAATCGGCGTCGATTGAAGACTAAAGGGCCTTAAGTGGCCTGTTAATTAATGGTGGGCGCGTGTCGGACTTCATCGCGCACCCGCCCAGCGAAATATCGCAATGGCGCGTGGTGACATCGGGACACTCAGCCGACGTCACCGCACGTCATTTTACATGCGGACGTGAGGGGCCCGCCCTTATGTCAAGCGGAAAATTCTGCCCATGGAATTGAAACATTAACTCTGTTTCTCTCTCCACAGGTGCTGCCAGACCTGCTGAGTTTTTCCAGCATTTTCTGTTTCTATTTAACTTCTTTTGTTAGACCTGGTTGTCACCTTTCCTGCTGGGTTTTTGTGTATCAAAACAATGTACTTTTGTTATAAACCACGTTTTAATTCTTCAAATGCTAGTCATTGCCTGTCTATCATCATACCTTTTAATGTAATTTCCCAACCTACCACAACCAATTTGCATATCGCACTTTTGTTATTTCCTTTGTTTAGATATAAGACCCAAGTTTCAGATTGAACTACATTACTTTCAAACTTAATGAATAGTTCTAACATATCATGGTCACTTTTTCCAAGGGACTCCTTTACAACAATATTATTAATTAGCACTTTCTCATTGCACAATACTAGATATAAAATAACCCATTCTCTAGTTGGTTTTTCAATATATTGTTCTAGAAAACCATTTTGTATACATTCCAAGGGCTGAATTTCCCCCCCGGTGCGGGGGAAGTTGATGGGTGGGTGCGTACGGGCGTGCTTCCGATTGGTGCCCCCGATCCGAGGCGCCAATTAAGGCCCGCCCAGCGTGACGTCCGCACGCTATGCCTAAAATCGAGAGTGTACTCTTTCGCGCATGCACATGAAAGAGCGCACTCATCTCCCTGAGGCTGTTGAATGTCAAGGGCAGATGGTTAGATTCTCTCTTATTGGAGATGAATATTGCGTGACACTTGTGTGGTGTGAATGTTTAAAGGAACATGTGAGGAGACCCAAGATAGGGAATGTGGTATAAAAATCAATCATATTGCATAATTCTATGTTGGCAAACTATGAATTCTACATGTTGAATGAGTCCTTGAACATGACTGTAATTTGGTAAACATTTGTCCAGCAGAATAATGAGTTTTAACAGTCACATTTATTAAAAACAATTCTTTAAACTGAACTGGCAAGTCTCTGATGGGAATTTTTAATCCACTGAAATACCATGGCAACAAAATCTTTGCGCAGCCTGTGACTCAATTAAGTGAAAAACATAATACAACAGCTAGCCTTTAAAATTAATCAAAATCCAATAGAATGGGCTGGCTCATTGCATGGAAACGAAAGAATTTCATAATATAAAATTAAACACAAAAAACTCTACAGCTGTATTTGCTTAGCTATTTTTTGCCTCACGTAATTAACAGCCGAAACGACACCCAATTCAACTTAAGTCATATGTAATGCAAGGTTTAAAAAAGTAATATAAATTTATTGTATATGAAATTCATTATGGTGTTCAATGTCACATTTTAATCACAGCTGCAGAATTAAAACTATTCTCTGCTTGCAGTATTTTAGTATAACTTTACATTTACAGCTTACTGAAAAATTTGGAGCCTTCACCTTGAGTGCCAAGGAATAGGGCAGCAAAGGTGCCTTATAGTGACAGAAAGTCACCAGCCTTAGCCAGAGCAGAATGCCATAACTGCCAACTGCCTTTATCTTGTCACAAGAGTTGTGCATCATTCTACAGATGCATGTTGAAGCATACTGAAACTTGAATCAATCGAAAACTGTGGTATATTTTCTGATGGAGGAGGAAAAGCATGAAAAGATGGTTCACCTACTAAGTGCAACTTATACTTCCTACGCATTGGGCAGAATCATCCCAGATTTGCACTAAGTGCAGTTGCGGGTGTGAAAAACGACGTTTTACCCGCTGGCCACAGTGGCGAGTTTTTGCACCATATTGTCCGCTTCCCTTTTCATTAATTATGCAGCCACAGGAAACATGCTGTCTCGTTGGTGGATGGCCTCTGAATTACCTGCCATGCTGTTACCTTACTGTTTCCTCACTCTAGGTGCCATATCTAAACTGCAGCCTAGCACACAGTTCTCAATGTTTGCAGCGCAGGACTGTTCCAGTGAAGACATTGCCCTGAAAGCCAAGAAGAGCTTAGTGATCCATCAATGGAATGCCTTTTGGAGGCCTGCAATGATGTCCTCCACCCTGCTCTGGCCACAGGACATCCAGCAATCTCTCCAGCTTGGGAGATGGTGACAGTGGTGGTCAGTGCCAATGCCACACAGAAAAGGTTGGCCAACTAGCGCAGAAACAGGATGAATGATCTCATCTGTGCCATCAGGGTAAGGCAACCATCTCATCATTCTAAACTCACACACTCACAAGCCCATCACACATTCACTGGCACATCATTCACTGCCAGCTCAAGAGACATCACCACTCACTCTCTCACACACACCCTCACATCTCTATCTGGTCTCACCTCCTCTGGAGACTGCCTCCTCAGCCCTTAACATTTTGAGGCCACTTGCACAGATTAACATGTGCCCCCACACACACCCTGGGATACACCCCCTTCTCCAGTACAGCCTCTTCCATTGCCTGAAGCCACTTCTCCCCCTTCCCCAAGCAAGCCCTAGACCTGCAGCTGTTGAAAAGCCACCTCCTCCTTACGACTGGTCTGTAGCTAGTGATCTGCCCATGAGCCCCTCTAAATGTGATGCGAAACCTGGCGCTGATGACCGCAATTGCTGCCCAAAGCAAAGTAAGCAAACAAACCTTGAAGTCCCGAGCAAAGTGCAGCTCGCCAGGCGCACGTCGCTTATGTACAGTTGTTAAACACAATGTGCCCAGATGATCCAGCATGGGGGGATGGTTCCGGTGAGCAGGGCTTATAAGAGATGCTAAAGTATTGAAATTAGATTCCTGATGTAAGGCAATGGGAAATGCAGCCTGCCATTTACAAGTGGAGCAGACAATCGCAAACTGGTTTCACAATGGCATAAAGCCAATTTTTGGCCTTCTTGCCATATTGTCTGCTCATGCCCGTCATGCTGCCCGCTGCCAACAGGACCGGAGAATTCCACCCATTGAGTAGGAAGTTATGTGAAAGGCAAAACAATATTTCTAAACTGTGCATTTAAGTAGCAATATTAAATGAAAAATTAGAACATACAGTACATCTCATTTAAGATGGTGGTTTATGATGAAAGAAACTTATATACTTGTAAGTTGTATAACTGCATAAATTTAAGCAATCATTTTTAATGTATTGTTTTTAACTTCCACTAATATAGTGATAAATACAACAATGTTTTAAAGCAATAAAAACAGAAAATGCTGGAAAAACTCAGCAGATCTGGCAGCATCTGTGGAGAGAGAAATAGAGTTAACGTTTCGAGTCCATATGGCTCTTCTTCAGGGCTAAAGAGTAGAAATGTGATGGATATTATACTGTTTAAGAGGGAGTGGAGCAGGTGGAGCAAAATAGAAGGTCAGGAATAGGTGGGAGCTCAGGAGAGATGGACAAAGATGTCATGAGCACAAGACAAAGACAGTGTTAATGGTAGTATTAAAGGCTGAAGAAGGTGCTGATAGTGGCATAAAGGCAAGAAAGCAGAATGTGTTGATAGCTGAACAGGGGTCAGTGCTCTGTGAAAGCACAACATAAAAAACAAGTGACAGATGACCCTGTGGGGTTGGGTGAGGGGGGGGGGTAGTTTTGGGGAAAAGATAAGGGACAAAAATTTTTTAAAATATATGTTTTAAAGGAAAATGCTATTTACTACAGCCAATATGAAAATACTCAAATGTTTATAGCAAAGATCAGTTTCAGCAACATGCATCTTACACTGTCAGTGCTCTAGTCTTAATTTCAGGATTCTTACCTACAAAGACTTGGGGACAAAAAGTGGAAATCAATGTGGCAAGTTGACAAATCCAGTAGCCTAACCAGCGACACCCACATCCCATGAAAGAATATTTTAAAAACTTCATTAGGAAAACTCAAAATACTTGATTAGAAACAAAATAAGTTATTTTTCTTAAAAGCAGAATCGATGGAAATTTTGGAAGGTTCTCATTACACAGCAACTAGATATTGTAAAACAAAACACAATAAAAATGTACTCCATAGTAAACCTAGCACCCTTCCTCCCAACTAGAGGAAAATCCCTTGGAGACAGTAAGTTTTGAAACAGAAGAAATAAAGGGCAAAACTCTGGAAAATACAGTTGAAGTAGTTCAAAAGAAAGACTATTAAGTTTAATATTTAATCATGAGTAATTATTCTATGGCATTTTATTATCTTTATTTCCACTGCAAGTTGGAATAAGCTATGTGATTATCATCTAGTTCTAATTATGCCTTACAGCCAAAAATAAGATGGTGTTTTCATGGATCCAGAGTACTCCCACACCTCAGTGTGCAACAGATCAAATGCATTAAAATACCACGCCAGATTTCTGCTCCATAGAGACATTAAATTTTAATGTACTTTGTAAGTAAATGACTGTATTTCCTGTTGCTTATTTTTAATCAATGGACTCACTCTTGTAATTATGCACATCAAGCTGCTGTGGATAAATCAATGATCGTTTGAAGAAGAAAGTTAAATGATTTGAGTGGATTTCAATGTCAGACCTTAGCTGAGATTTAAAGTGGAATTTTTTAAAAAATTATGGTAAAATCTGACAATATCCTCAGCTGCTGGCATTGGCAACATTTTGATTCAATACTGTGGTTGGTTTGCTAGATCACTGCTATAAGACAATACCTGAACGTCTTGGAGCCTGAGTTTAATTCAGACTCATGGAATTAAGATATTATCCTTCCAGTGACAGAGACCGAAAGTGCTCAGTCTTGACCCAGATTCCCAGTGGACACCACATCACAGCACAGCGGTATGTGCAGGGGAGTGGCATATCACAAATATTTATCAGTCAACACTAACTGGGGAATCACACTCAAAGAGCAGAATTCAATGCCCTCTCCATGGCGAGTTTGGTGACAGAGGCAGGCATTTAACCAGGCAGCAGGTTGGCGGGTGGGAACCCTGCTACCTTCCCCCCTCCACCCTGATTAGATCCATGCAGGAAGACCATGGGCTTCCAGCCCCACTGCCAACTGAGGCCCTTGAGGAGCAATGAATGCCCACTCAAGTACCTCATCCCACCACTGCTGGAATTAACTCAGCAGCGGGCTGGGGGGCTCACCATGCAGGGAACATGACAAGCAAACGCTGTCAAGGTTGCTTATGGGCTCCCAAGAAGGCCAGGGAGGGTCCTTCATTCAAAGGCAGCTGTCACACTACCTCACCAGTGGTGCTGCTGTTCAATAGAGTTGCCAGCCTCTGACTGACCGACAGTTCTCAGCAGGCTGGACTTCCGCCGTGGGGTACTTGATCCCAGGGGAAGGCCTGCAGCTATCCAATTGAGTGCCTGAGTAGCACTCTCCAGTCGGCTGGCGAGACCCCTGTCACCTCCATTAAATTCAGCCCAATGAGAATGCAGGAATAGAGGGAAGTTTTTGTGAGATTCAAATTAAAGTACATTGCATAATGTTGCCACGTTCACTGCGCTCTACACTGCCTGTAGCTGTACTACACTAAACTTGGAATTGTTGGACATGGCTACAAAAACATTCAATTTTCCAAGATTCGCCTTTTGAAAAGAAGAAAGGGCTTCTTTCCCTTTCATCCATAGTTATTCCCCATTGTCCACACCCTCCTGCCACCTTCACATCTTTCATGGTGAGAGGTTGTTCACATCTGTGCTCAAAATACTGTTGATAGTCCTCCATGCGGAAACAACAGGAGCTGGTCAGATGTAACTCTATTTTCTTATATTTTCCTCTCCCTACTGATGCACAAATATTCAAAATGATTACAAATTACATAAACATATGACAAAGCACAAAGAAACACAACATATACATAATCTACATTGTACTAAAAATCATACATCCATGCACACTTTCTGTCGACGACAATTTATTTTTTGTTGTCAGGTTTTGATCAAACTTTTGTGTTAATTTTCCCAAAATAAATTTGTATGTCCATGTCTATAGTGCAGACTACCTGTGGTTTTGCTGTTTCTTCTCAGTATTGCATCTTCTAGCTCTTCAGCCTGTATAATATTCTATCCCATGCTTCCAAAATTCCTACACATTTTACTACTCAGCTACATAAAATACAAAACCAAAATATTATGTAAAAGTAACATTTATAGATTTCAAATGATAACTGAATTATGTATTCATACCTTAATCTAATTATCCCCTACCCTCTAACCCACTTGACCTGAAGACAATATTCTTGTGTGCAATGTTACTGAAAATCAACAAGTGGTAATAAATACTCTTACCATCAACTTTATACAACACACCGTTCTTCCTCCTTTTTAACCAGTTCCCATTTCTGTATCTTGCTGCTGTTGCTCCACCAGCAGGCATGATAGTTATGGCCACAAATTAGTATAACAGTAGCAATAGTTTACACTTTTACAGTGTCTTTAATATAATAAAATTGCATTAAGTTCTTCACAGAGGCACAAAGAAACCCACCAAGCAATAATAGAAGAATGACACAAGGTGAGGCAAAACAAGCATGTTTTAAAGAGGTTACTTGTGAAGGGAAGAGGGATTGATAGCGTGGCAGAGATTTAGATGCAGCTGCATTTACTGACAGGAGAAGATGCACCTACCAATGTAATTTTTATATGTTAAATCCAATGCTCCCTGTAAGCAACGCACACTGACAGTTGAACTGAAACCCAGAAGGTGCATGTTAATTGTCTATTAATTGTGTTTAATTATATGCAGGTGGTGGGTATTAATTGGGGACTTACTTGCATCCCTACAAATTGACACAGACTGAAACTATGATTGTTGGGTTAGGAGGCATATGCTTGTAATGTATATCTCTGTAAATAAACGCTTATAAAACTGAGTAAAGATTGACTCTATCCTGTGCCAACTGGCTTTCTGGAATATTAATATCATGCAGACCGCTCACAAGTACTCCCCTTTAAGATACCTTGTGCACACAGCCACACATAAAAATTTAAAGGTATTGCATATTCAAATAAACGGCACACACATTGAAAAGCATTTAGAGCGGGCATTAATATACAGGTATTTTTTATATATGACATATATAGTAGCACATCAGTGAATGAAAGATATATATATGAATCTTGAGGGCCCAAACTATTGCCTACTTTGAAAATAAGTGCTTGCTCTTGGCCTTTTTTCCTCTTCCCTGCCCCATCTCTGCCTTCCCCTCTCCAAAACACACACACTCCTTTCCAGTCTCCTCCTGCACTGCCTCTCCTTCCAGGCCTCCAACAACATTACACCCTCCCCCTCTTCTTTCCAGCCTCTAAGCCTCCTTTAACATTCTTCTCTTCTAGGTTCTAAATATACTGTACCTTACCCTTTAGTCCCAGGCTTTCCTTCCTCCACTGACCTCTATGCTAACTCTACCTTCTCTCACCTCTGGTGCTGTGCTTAACTCACATGCCAAACATTTAATTATTCTCCCACTTTCTAAGCACACTTCACCTGGACAGTGCAACTTAATCGGAATCCCTGGTGCGTGAACAAAACAATAAACTGAGTTATATCGCTATAGTTAGAAAAAATATCATGTCGTCAATTACAAAGGTGTTTTCATGTTATTTTTAATGAAACTTGTTGCAAAAACAAGTGATGATACATTTAAATTGTTTTGATAGTCTTTCGTTCTCTGTCCTAAATGCTGAAAGTGTATTCTTTGAAACAATCCCGTTAAACAGGCAGTTCTTTGATCACGAATCTCTGGTGTTAAAAATTACATTGCCTTATTTTTATTTGCTTTGCAGGTGTTCAGTACTTTTCTGTGGATATTTTAAATTCTCAGTGTTGGGAAATTCCTCCTACCCACGTCCCTAAAGAAGTAATTCCCATCAAGCATCACAGCAACTCAATGCCCTTTTGATTGATTTCTGGCAGTTTGAGTGAGTAAGGGAGTGTTAATCTCTTTGTAAAAACCTAATTTTGTTTGTATTTAGCACTTAACTGAAATTTACTGGGTAGAATTTTTCCTACAGAGGGCAGGCTGTTTGGGAGCGGGTGCGGGCGGGCGGGCGTGGAGCCGATCACTGCCGCGCCACCATTTTACGCGGGCGGGCCATTTAAGGCCTGCCCAGCGTGAATCTTGGCCCCCCCGAGAACAGTAAGAAGGGGAGGGCGGCGGCGGGAGTCCAACGAGTGCTGGGTCCAATGGCGACCCAGCGGCCTGTTTAAAAACGGCACAGGCAGCCTTTCAAATGCTGCTACCGATGGCACACAGGAGGATGTCAGAGAGCGCTCTCGGAAAGCAGGCCAGGCGGGAGGGCACGTCAGCGGGGCAGGGTGCCCCGAGATTTTTGGATGAGTGCCTCGCTGCCCTCCTCAAGGAGGTGTCAGCTTGCTGCGACATCCTTGTGCCAAGGAACGGGAGGAGGAGGCCCCCCCCTCCCTCACATGACGAAATGTGCCTGGGAGGAGGTGGCAGAAAGGGTCAGCTCCCACGATGTGGTGAGATGTGCCTGGGTGCAGTGCCACAAGAGGTTTAATGACCTCTTGCGATCGGGAAGGGTGAGTACCGTGTTGGCACGTGTCACTTAGCACAGCAGTTAGGTTGCACCCCCCCACCCCAACTCGGAATTTTGTTATTGCATTCGTTCATTCACGGCATGTGGCCTTTGCTGGGTGGGCCAGCATTTATTGCCTATGCCTAGTTGCCCCTGAGAGGGTGGTGGTGAGCAGCCTTCTGGGTCCGCTGCATGTGGTGCAGGTACGCCCACAGTGCTGTTTTGGGGGTGAGCTTCAGGATCTGGATCTAGGCGCAGTGGTGGAACGCTGAAACATTTCAAAGTCAGGATGCTGACTGACTTGGAAGGGAGCTTCTAGGTGCCATCCATCTGCTGCCCTTGTCCTTCTAGGTGGTAGTGCTCCTTGGTTTGGAAGGTCTTACAGTGTGAATGGCAAATGTGATGCAGGCAGCTTTTGGGCAAGGGGGTCAGCCCTAGCTGCTTGGAGTGAGTGTATGGCAGCTCCAGGGTCAAGAATTGGATGAGCCCTGCAATGTTTCAATCAGGTGGGGATGGCAAGGCTACAATGGCTATGCAGGTGCAGGGTGGACTAATCAATGCTCCTCTCTCCTTTCAGGATAAGACCGCACACAATAATGCCAAACAGATGCAGACGGGCGGAGGGCAGTCCCATCTACTCATACTGACCAGATACAAGCAGGAGACTCTCAGGCTGGAGAGGCCATGTGCCCAGGTCTACTGGCAGCGGTGAGGTTGGGGTGCCACTGGGAGGTAAGAGTGCCATGCCCCGAGGTCACAATGTCTGTCATTGCAACCATTCCACTGTTGACTGTATATTGAGCTCAATATCCAACATAGGCTGCCCATTGATAATGGAAGGAGGGGCGCATCCTGATATGGGTGCCAGGCATGCACATTAACAGTGCAACGACTTCAACTAATCAAATGTCCTTGTTCTTCCTTTCAGCCTCTCTGGAGCATGCCCACACTCAGGAGACAGAGGGACCGCCGCTGACCCGAGGGCCCTGAAGATATAAACACACCAGCGTCACATCCTCTCAGCCAGGCAGGCATCAGTGCAGATACCAGCACCTCGGTGGGGATAAGGTCATCGGCTAGTGTCCCGTGCACAGTGGTGAGGGCACTTCACACTCGCTTGAGGTACAGGTGGAGACAGACAGTGCCCAGGGTGCCGGCAGTTGAAGGACTGCTGGGGACCAGGAACATGCTCAGTCGGTGGTTGATGATGTGTCTCTGGAGTCGTTCCTGAGGCAGCAGATGCTGGAAATACAGCAGCGTGTGCGGGAGGATCTGACGGAGATACATGAGGGAATGCACGCCACGCTCTCCATGATGGGGGAGTCCATGCAGCGCATGAGCAATGCAATGACCCTTATGGCTGAGCGCAATGCCTCCTCCACGGAGAGAGTGGTGACTCTCATGGAGAGGCTCCTCCAGGAAACAATC
This sequence comes from Cetorhinus maximus, assembly GCF_964194155.1. Lineage (NCBI taxonomy): Eukaryota > Metazoa > Chordata > Chondrichthyes > Lamniformes > Cetorhinidae > Cetorhinus > Cetorhinus maximus. Next base: position 35,646,632 of record NC_135902.1, read on the forward strand.
AGAGCTTCCTGGGGATGCGCTCGGACCTGCAAGCCCTCACAGCGGCATTGACCTCAGGTGGTCAGTGTCAGTGTGCGAGATGGATTGGGCACCTGTATCCCAGCCATGTGCCCATCCATCAATGGTGAGCAGGGAGGTCCGAAGCGATCTCACGTTGGCGTACAAGCTGCCTGTCGTTTCTGCGGGCTCCTCTCAGGGAGCTCCGGATGAGGGCAGCAGCTCCTCCACCACCTCTGCCAGTGACCGTGGTATCTGATGAGGCTGCAGCGACTGGGGAGATGCCAGCTGTGCCATTGGCCGCTCCATCCCAGTCGGGGTCAAACAGTCCCACGGGCCAGAGGACACCCGCCGAGATCATCAAGGCCAACAGGACAGCACAGTGAGCAGGCTGTCTCCAATGCTAGTGCCAGCGAGGGGGGAGAACCTAGACATAGCACCCACAAACGTAAACGTAAATCACCTTAGGCACACCACAGGCTTATCACTGGTGGTTTTCTTTTGCCCCCGTATTAGCTGCTTTTCATTAGGTGTGCTGTTCAACACCTTTTAATGCACTTTCATTTCTGTATTCTAGTATGCATTCATTAAAGGTTTCAGATCTCAACAAGCCTCTGGGTGCTTCATTACTTCTGCAGGCGTAAGGGAACCCATGAAGTTATGAGTGACTTGTTTGTCATTGAAATTATTGACAAGTCACATAGTTAATGTTCCTAGCCAGGCAAATGTTGCTCTCAGGTATCGAGTATGGAGCTTGCAGCCCTGGCATGTGTTGGAGGTCCATCTGTAGTAGGCTGGCTGAAGGGTCATTGGATCAAAGCCTCCTGGGTGTCCCTGCCTCCCTGGGGGTTGCCCAGGTCAGCGTCTATTCCCTCAATGTTCTCCTGAGCGTGCTCATCGTCGGACTCACTACTGGACTCATCGTCTGCAACCAGGCCATCTGCATCTACATCTACATCTTCTTCCTCCGGGCTGAAGCACTGAAGAGCCTCAGCACCTGGGAATGTCTCAGGATGTAGTCGTCATGGGACTCCCTGGGTACCTTGCAGACTTGCAAAATTTGCATCCTATGGTCACACACTTTCTGCACGTTCACAAAGTGGAATCCCTTCCTGTTGACGAAGGCATCCGGCTCACTCACTGCTGCCTTGATGGCCACATGTGTGCGGTTGATTGCACCCTGGACGTGGGGAAACCCAGCAATTGCTGCAAAGCCTCTGGCTCACTCTGCCTGGCTGGCCTCGTCTGAGCAGTAGTGAACGAAAGTCAATGCATGCCCGAACAGAACGTATGTCACCAACTTGACATAACTGTGGACAGCTGATTGGGAGACTCCGCAAATGTCACCCACCGACCCCTGGAAGGAGCTGGAGGCATAGAACTTGAGGGCAGCTATGATCTTCATGGCATGAGGTGTCCACCCACACAGTTGGAGCTGATCTCAGGGCCTATCATCTGACAGATGGAGGTCACTGTCTCCCTTGAGAGACACTGCCTCCTTCGGCACTGCACCTCAGACATATTGAGGTAGCTGCACTGCCGCCTGTAAATCCTGGCAGCAGGATAATGGCATCTTCTGCGGCCCCTTCCGCCTTGCACTTCCTGTTGGCCCTGCGTCCCTTGTGCCTGCGCCTCTCCTCCCAAAGGTGGCTCCCCTGGAGGCTGAATATGGACTCCTGGCCTCCATCCCCTTCTGGCCCTCTCTTCCTCCTCAGAGGAGATGCCTCCAGTGGAGAGTACAATACCCATTCCCACGGTAAGGGAAGGCAGCCTGAAACCTGCAAGGGCCCAAGAATCATGACCTGAAGCCTGTTATTCCTGTCAAAGCAGCTCTGAAGAGATTTGAAGTTCTCCTGTTCACACAAGCAAGTAGCAGTAAGTTTCTAAAGTAAATGACTAACAACTCGCATTCGCAAGCCCGCTCACCCCTCTTATCCCATCCGTGGATGAGGTTTTTAAAAACGTGGCCTACCCGCCTGCTCGTTGCGTCCATGCAACGCTCTGAAAATTGTACGGGCTGAGAAAAATTGCTGTGTATTTGTGCCTCAAGAGCCTTAAGTGGCCCGTTAATTAATGGCAGGCGCACCTCTGAAATCATAGCGCCGGCCCTCCAAAATATCACAATGGCACGCGGTGACATCAGGATGCATGCCTGACGTCATCGCGCGTCACTTTATGCATCAGCGTGTTGGGCCTGCCCCCCAAAATCCGACCAGAAGATTCTGCCCACTGTCTAAATTCTAAGCCATTCAAGTGGGTGGAACAAACAGGAATGTCATAGTAGTGGGGGACAGATGAACTGAGAGCACAAATAGAAATAAATAAGTACGATCAGGTAGCCATTACAGAAACATAGCTGCAGGATGACACAGATTGGGATCCGAATATTGAACAGTACATGACCTTTAGGAAGGTCAGGAAGCTACTAAATGGTGGAGGGGTGGCTCTGTTAATTAATGATGGTATTAAAACAATAGAGAGGGATGACATAAGTTCAGGAAATCAGAATGTAGAAACGGTTTGGTTAGAGATGAGAAATTATAAAGCCAAGAAGTCACTTGTGGGAGTGGTGTACAGGCATCCTAACAGTAACCACATGATAGGGTAGATTATAAAAGAAGAAATAGTGGGAGCTTGTCAGAAAGGTACAGCGATAATCATAGGGACTTTAGTCTACATATGGGGCAGAATGTTGAGCTCGGCAGGCTGGTGGGCGCCCGACCTGGCCGAGTGTAAAATGACATGTGATGATGTCGGGCAAGCATTCTGACGTCATCGTGTGGTCCTGCGATATTTCGTTTGGCAGGCGCGTGGCAGAATTGGCAACGCTCCCGCCGACAATTAAAAGGCCTACTGAGGCCATTAAAAAGGTAATTAAATTCAAATTTACGCTGGCCGTCCAACCTTAAGGTTGGCGGGCAGGCAAAAAGGCCAAGCAGCTTTTGCACTTTTTAGGAAAACTCATCCACAGGTAGGATGAGGTTTCTTAAAGCAAATAAAAATAAAATAAAAATTTTAACACCTGGATTAAAAGCATGTCCCTGCTCATGTGAGAGTCACGTGAGGGGACATGTTTTATGACATTTTTATTTATTTCATTAAGTTGTTTTAAACTGCGCTTCATCTCCCCGCGGCAGCTTCATGCCTCAGGAAGATTGAAGCGCTCATTCACACGCATGCGCGAAGTTCGCGCTAAGCCCACTCGCCCTCCTCCCCCCCACTTGCACAGGCAGCACTGAGCACTGCCGCTCGCGTTCCACGCTGGGTGGGCCTTAACTGGCCCATCTGTGTAAAATTGCGGTGCGGCGCCGATCGCGGACGGCAGTCGGCTTCTCAATCGCCCCCGCCAAGCACCCCCACCAAGCGCAAAATCCTGCCCATAGACTTGATTATCAGTTGGGAAAAGGTAACCTAGATTAGGAGTCCACAGGCTGTTTTATGGATAGTTTCTTAGAAAAGCATGTTCTGGAGCCAACCAGAGAATAGGTTGTACTAGGCCTTGTATCATGCATTGAGATAGGATTAAATAATGATCTCACAGTGAAGGCACCCCTAAGTAGCAGCGATAATAATATGATTGAATTGTAGATTCAGTTTGAGAGAAAGAAGAGTGGGTCCAAGACTAGTATTTCAAACTTAAATGAGAGCAATTATGAGGGCATGAAAGCAGAACTAGCTAAAGTGAACTGGCAAATGAGGTTAAGGGATAGGTCAATAGAGATGCAGTTGCAGACACTTAAAGGAATATTTCAAAATACTCAGGATAGATACATTCCAACAAGAAAGAAAAATTCCAAGGGGCAGATCTACCATCCGTGGTTAACTAAAAAGTTAAAGATAGCATCAAACTTAAAGAAAAAGCATATAATTGTGCAAAGAAGGGTGACAGGTCAGAAGACTGGACAGAAAATAAAGAACAGCAAAGAAAGACTAAAAGATTAATAAGGAGAGTAAAATTAGATTATGAGAGAAAGCTCACTAGAAGTAGAAAGACAGATAGTTAAGAGTTTTTATAGATATTCAAACAAGAAAAGAGTTAACAAAGTGAGCGCTGGTCCCATAGAAAGTGAGTTTGGGGAAATAATAATGGAAAATCAGGAGATGGCAGATTAATTGAACAGGTATTTTGCATCGGTCTTCATTATAGAAGTTACAAGTAGCATCACAGAAATAGCTATAAATCAGGAATTGGGAGTAGGAACTCACAAAAATTACAATTACCAGGGAAGTGGTACTTAGCAAATTGTCGGAGCTTCGGGCTGACAAATCCCCAGGTCCTGATGGACTTCATCTTGGGATCTTAAAAGAAGTGGTTAATGAGATAGATGATGCGTTGGTCTTAATTTTTCAAAATTCCCTAGAGTCAGGGAAGGTTCTATTAGATTAGAAAATAGCAAATGTAGCCCCTTTATTCAAAAAGGGAGGGAGACAGAAAGCAGGAAACTACAGGCCAGTTAGCTTAACATCTGTCATAGGAAAAATGTTAGAAGCGACTATTAAAGATGTTATAGCAGGGCACTTAGAAAAGTTCAAGGAAATCAGGTGGAGTCAAATTGGTTTTGTGAAAGGGAAATCATGTTTAACCAACCTATTGGAGTTCTTTGAAGGAGCCACATGGGCTGTGGATAAAGAGGAACCGGTGGATGTACCATACTTAGATTTCCAGAAGGCATTTGATAAGGTGCCACATCAAAGGTTTTGTGGAAAATAAAAGCTCATGATGTAGGGAGTAACATATTGGCATGGATAGAAGATTGGCTAGCTGACAGGAAACAGAGGGTAGGCATAAATGGGTCTTTTTCTGGTTGGCAGGATGTAGTGAGGAATGTGCCAGAGGGATCAATGTTGGGGCCTCAATTTTTTGCAATTTATATAAATGATTTGGATGAAGGGACCGAAGGTATGGTTGCTAAATTTGCTAATGACACAAAGATAGATAGGAAAATAAGTTGTGAAGAGGACAAAGGGGTATAGATAGGTTAAGTGAGTGGGCAGAGATCTGGCAAATGCAGTATAATGTTGGTGAATGTGAAATTGTCTATTTTGGCAGGAAGAATAAAAAAGAAGCTTATTGTCTAAATGGTGAGAGATTGCAGAGCTCTGAGATTCAGAGGGATCTGGGTGTCCCAGTGCCTGAATCACAAAGGCTAGTATGCAGGTACAACAAGTAGTTAGAAATATAATAGAATATTATCATTTAAAAATTCACCTCTTACTCTTCTAAACTCCAGTGGATACAAGCTAGCCTGTCAAACCTTTCCTCAAACCGTCCATTTCAGGTATTAGTCTAGTAAAGTTTCTCTGAACTGCTTCCAACGCATTTACATCCTCCCTTAAATAAGGAGACCAATGTATACAGTGCTACAGATGCGGTCTCATCAGTGTCCTGTACAACTGAAGCATAACCTCCCTACTTGTTTTCAGTTCCGCTCTCAAATGAAACCTTTAAGATCCTGAGGGGTCTTGACAAGGTGGATGCGGAGAGGATATTTCCTCTTGTGGGAGAATCTGGAACTAGGGGTCACTGTTTAAAAATAAGGGGTCACTCATTTAAGACAGAGATGAGAATTTTCTTTCTCTCAGAGGACAGTGAGTCTTTGGAACTCCCTTTCTCAAAAGGCAGAGGTAGATAGATTCTTGTTAAACATGGTGGCAACAGGTTTTCAGGGGTAGGCAGGAGGTTACAATCAGATCAGCCATGATCTTATTGAATGGCAGGGCAGGCTCAAGGGGCCCAGCGGCCTACTCCTGCTCCTAATTCATATGTCCGTATGCCCTCAATTGTGCTGAGAGTTTATTTACAATCATTGATATATCTTCAACAAGTGATTTGAAATATGTTACCTACTTCCCATTACGCTTGCCAACAGACTCTACTGAAAATCTCTGAAGTCCTCTGTCCCTTTAATGTTTATTTTTCATTCTTGCATTTTCTTCAGAAACATTTCTTGCTTTAGGGGAAAACAAGCATACTAATAGCTCTGAAACAGAGCTAGAGAATCCCCGGAGGTCTATCATCAAAATAAACAAGATCACACAAAATGAATACACTACACATACTATGGGAGGTAGTCTGTGGAGCCAACCGCAGACATACATACAGAATGGAAGATTACACAAAACGGTGCTAACAAATGCAATTTTACCTTTTACACCGCCTCTCCTAAGTGATGTGCCAGCCACGTGTATATGAAGTTGAATATTCTATCAATCATTGAAGTGATTAACAATAATTCTGATTATATTTGCACTTGGTATCGAGCCATAATGCACAGACACAGCACTGAACAAATCTCAGATTGAAGTCAACAGATTGTGGTTTGAGGGACAAAATCCAAACTACATACTATATCACCCCCTATCAACTGGAATGTTTAAGAAGATTGCTTGATTAATTTACAGCAGAAGAAAATTGCTCCATTTTACATCCTATCGTCTTCCCCAAAGCCTAGAGGCTATGACACTATCTGCCCACTCACGTAACTGAGAGGACATTAGTTTAAATCCCATTGTCACAACTAGTGGAACTGAATTTAATAAATATAATCATTTATAGGTTGGCACCAGAAAAATTAGCATGGAAGCTGCAGGATTGTTGCAATTCAACTGGTTCACTGATGTCCTTGGGAAGTTGCCATACCTACTCAACCTGGTCAACCCGTTTCAGTTGACTCTTAATGCCCTGAGGGCAACTAAGGTTGGGCAATACACACTGTCTCACCAGCTATGTACACATCTCAAGAACATGTTAAAGAAACCAAAGCTTTCTATAAATGGAATCTTTACATGTAAGGCATTTATGTCCGTTTATAAACAGTTCATCTTAAGCCCTTATGTACTGATTGATTAGGACAATCAATAAATCTCTACAAGCAACTACAATAACTTTGAAGGTTCACTTTTCTGTTGGCATCCGAAATTAGGTTTAAATTTGTTCAACAATTCTACAAGGGCTTTCTTGAAACTTATTCACTAAGATGTCTTTGCAAAGTGGAGATGATTAATAAAATTGGTAACGAGGTATCTTTCACCTTAAGTTTAATTTTCTAGAACTATTATCGTCAAGGTGTAGAGCTCCTCTAATAAGAAATCCACGGCTGTATAGAAGTTAATGTTGAGGTTGTGCATTTTCGGAACTCTAACTCTTATGAGTGTCAGCCATTCCAGCACTCTTGCTTGAGTCATAAGGTTCTGGGTTCAAGTTCCACTCCTTACTTGAGCACAAAAATCATGGCTGACACTCCAGTGCAGTACTGAGGGAATGCTGCACTGTTGAAGGTGCCTTCTTTCATACGGCATATCAAACTGAAGCCTCATCTGTCTGGTCGGGTGGACATAAAAGACCCCATAGCACTATTTAAAAACAAACAAGGGCGTTATTTTGGCCTGGCCAATATCTATCCCTCAATCAGTATCACCAAACAGATTATCTGGTGATTGCCATATTGTTGCCCGTGGGGGCTTGCTGTGCATAAATTAGCTGCCACGTTTCCTACATTACAACCGTAACTACACTTCAAAAGAAGTACATTGGCTCTAATGTGCTATACTGAACTATATTGCTATAGTCCAATAAAAATCATCTTGTCAAGAACAAAGGCATTGCCATGTTATTATTAATGAAACTGACTGTGAAAACAAGTGATGATATTTAAATTTCAGTAATATTCTTTCCGTCTTCGTTCTAAATGCTGAAAAATGTATTCCTTGAAACATACTTAAACAGACAGTTCTCTAATCATGAATCTCTGGTGTTAAAGATTATATTGCCATATTTTTATTTGTTTCACAGATGCTCAGTACTTCTGTGTACTCTCTATGCAAGTCTTTTTACTTTTCAACACAGTACAGTGAGAAGTGGTAGGGTCTAAAATTATGAACAATAATCCAGAATCATTGATTTAAAATAAAGTCAGGTGCAGGGAAGCTGGAAAAACAGTCATTCCCAGGTAAATCTTAATTTTCATTCTCCCCTCCCCACTCCCCCAACTTAATTCTACCAGCAACTAGAATTGCCAACTCTGAAAGTTTCATCATGCGACCTCCTGCCTTCAAAACCCCACTTCCACCATTGGACGGCTGTCAGGCCTGTCAGCCAGTCAATAATGGTGGGTTATAGTATCTCTTAACGAGGTCTTATGGCGTACTGGGATAGTGACCCTGTCTTTAAGTCAGAAGTTCTGGGTTTCAGTCCCATCCCAGGACTTGATGTTCAAGGAAGATGCATTCATAACACAGCCAAACAGGTTGAGTTTCAACCTGCAAATCCTTCCAACACATGTCGATGGTAGAGCAGGAGAGATTCCTGGTCAGCCAAGTGAGGGAAAAAGAGTTGGAGCCTCTACCATTACTATCCATAGCTCCAGACTACAACATACATGTAAAAGTGCATGTTACCACAGAAACTTGGACACCCTGAATGATTTGTAACACACCACTACCATAATATCTATTAACCTCTACACTCCAGAAACTGCTTTGTTCATTGCATGGATAATCCGAGAAACTAATCTTTAAATTCTGGGAGGCTCAGGGAATTTCCATGAGGGTTAGCAACCTTACAACAGCTAGTTTCAAAGCAGCTGGTGGGAGAAGGTCACCTGCCTGCTTTTCCTCACATTCGAAGATAATAGTTAGCAGTATATCCAAAACAAAAGAGAAAAAAACAAAAGAGCAGTTACTGGCTATTCAAAAAAAATACAGATAATCACTCCTGGGCAGAGAAAGATAAATTTGCTGAGGGGAAAAAAGGGTCATCAGGAATTAACCTTCAATTTTTATTTTTAAAGGATAGAATAGTAAACTGCATAGCAACTTCAAGGATTCACAACTAATTCATGCATTCTTTTCTCTGATGATTAATTTATGGAAAAAAATTGCTTTTAACCCACACGTCTTCAAACATAAAATATAGTCAGGTTCCAAGAACTATAAATTCACTCTCTGGCTTTCTGATTGGTATTGTAATGTTCTATCAGCAGAGCTGTAAAACACTCATAGGGCATTCATTTTGACTTACATTCTTTCCCCAGTTGTGGCTGTCATCACATCATAGCCATATGTGTCCTCGGGCACTTTGTAATTGGAAGGCCAGAGATGAAAAATTGATATAGCCATTGATGCTAAAATGTGGAAAAGTATGAAATTTAAGATAAAGGGCACCCTCCTGGAAAAAAGGAAGTTTTGAAGGCTGTATAAATTAACAGCTGGTCAAGGTAGGTTGTTTTGTATATGCATATACAAGACCAAAAGCATTCAAAGGCCTCTCCAACTACCCAACACTTACCAATAATTCTTATTTATCCTTATGTTCTTGTTATTTAGTGTAAAGGTGGATTGGCTATGGTAAATTGTCAGTATGTGCGCGTGTGTGTGTGCGTGTGTGTGCCCTGCAATGGACTGGCATCCTCCATACTGGGTGTATCCTCCCTAGTGCCCATTGCTTGGTGGGAGAGGCTCCGACTCCCTGCAACCCTGAATTGGATGAAGCAGTTCTGGAAAAGTGAGTGAGTGAGTGTACAAGGTACTACTTTCTTTCCTTTGGTTTGTGAAACAAAGCTGTCATTCTCTTACACACAAACAAAAATTGCTGGCAAAACTCAGCAGGTTTGACAGCATCTGTGGAGAGGAAGACAGAGTTAACATTTCGAATCCGTATGACTCTTCATCAGAACTAAAGAGAAATAGAAATGTGGTGAAATATAAGCTGTTTAAGGGGGGTTGGACTGGATGAAGCTGGATAGAGGGCAGTGATAGGTGGAGGCAAAGGAGAGATTGCCAAAGATGTCATAAACAAGAGGTCAAAGGGGTGTTGACGGCGGTGTTATTAGCTAAAGGATGTGCTAATAGTGACATTAAGGGTAGAAGGCAGGATGAGCAAATGACAGATGGCCCTAGTGCAGGTGGGGTAGGGGGAGGGGATCGAAATAGGCTAAAAGGTGGAGATAAAACAATGGATGGAAATAGATAATAATAGAAATAGGTGGGAAAAGAAAAAATATATAAAAATTATTGGAAAAAAGGGGATCAAAAAGGGAGTGAGGATGGAGGAGAGAGGTTATTATCTGAAGCCATTGAACTCAATGTTAAGTCTGGAAGGCTGTAAAGTGCCTAATCGGAAGATGAGGTGCTGTTCCTCCAGTTTGTGTTGAGCTTCACTGGAACATTGCAGCACATCAAGGATGGACATGTGAGCATGAACAGCAGAGTTGTGTGTTGAAATGGCAAACGACAGGAAGGTCTGCGTCATGCTTGCAGACAGACTAAAGGTGTTCTGCAAAGTGGTCACCCAGTCTGCGTTTGGTCTCTCCCATGTAGAGGAGACCGCATTGGGAGTAGACAATGCAGTAGGCTAAATTGAGGGAAGTGCAAGTGAAGTGCTGCTTCACTTGAAAGGAATGTTTGGGCCCTTAGACGGCAAGGAGGGGGGAAGTAAAGGGCCAGGTGTTGCACCTTCTGTAGTTGCATGGGAAGGTGCCGTGGGAGGGGGTTGAAGTGTAGGGGGTGATGGAGGAGTGGACCAGGGTGTCCCGGAGGGAACGGTCCCTACGGAATGCCAACAGGGGGGTGAAAGGAAGATGTGTTTGGTGGTGGCATCATGCTGGAGTTGGCAGAAATGGCGGAGGATGATCCTTTGAATGCGGAGGCTGGTGGGGTGATAAGTGAGGACAAGGGGGACCCTATCATGGTTCTGGGAGGGAGAGGAAGGTGTGAGGGCAGATGCGCAGGAGATGGGTCGGACACGGTTGAGGGCCCTGTCAACCACCGTGGTGGAAAACCTTGGTTAAGGAAGAAGGAAGACATGTCAGAAGAACTGTTTTGGAAAGTGGCATCATCGGAACAGATGCGACGGAGGCAAAGGAACTGAGAGAATGGGATGGAGTCCTTACAGGAAGCAGGGTGTGAGAAGCTATAGTCAAGGTAGCTGTGGGAGTCGGTGGGCTTCTAATGAATATTGGTGGATAGTCTATCACCAGAAACTGAGACAGAGAAGTCAAGGAAGGGAAGGGAAGTGTCAATGATGGACCATGTGAAAGTGATGGAGGGGTGGAAATTGGAAGCAAAATTAATAAATTTTTCCAGGTCCAGACAAGAGCACGAGCAGCACCAAAGCAGTCATCGATGTACCGGAGAAAGAGTTGTGGGAGGGGGCCTGATTGGACTGGAACAAGGAATGTTCCACATACCCCATAAAGAGACAGGCATAACTGGGGCCCATGTGGGTATCCATGGCCACACCTTTTATTGTTGTCATTCTCTTGTTGGTCTGAAGCTAACTGGGCCACTGCCAAATCAATAAGCAATGGATGCAGTTGAAAAATACACCACCCAGCATGACAAGTAACATAGAGACCATAGTTAGGTATTGATTCAATACCTGGTTGTGATCAGCTGAGCTAGCTGATCACAACCAGGCAACAGTAAGGAAAGTACAAGTGGTGCTGTCTGGAGAGGATAGATATAAAATTAGCTAGGAATCTTCTGTCTGATAGTTATACAGAGGAATCTACTGGAAATGTACATTTGCAAACATTACCTGAGAAAATTGTGCTGGAATTTGCCATCAGTGGCAAAGCAATGGTGGTCATTGCTGAGCTCAAAGAAGGCTATCTGCAAAGCTCTCGCAATCTCTGATGTGGATTTTCCCTTTGGTACAAAGTCAAAGAGATCTCTAGATGTCAGCATCAGTGATAACAGCATGCAGGATAAGCAGCCAATTGCATTAAAGTATTCTCACAGAGAGCAAACTAGGGTGTCAAAAGCATGGATTACCTTTCAGTTTTAATTTATATTTTTATATAGCAAAATTCAATGAGGTCTAACTGGGTTTTTAATGGCAATCTGAATAACTTTTTTCTCTGAAAAGAATTTTATATTTGTGGAATGTTGCTAAATGTCTTCATTATGATTAGTTACTAGATTTTTAAAGTTAGATTTTATTTTTAAAAATTTGTTCATAGCATTTCAGTTTCTTCCTTAACCCCTATATTTATGTCCTAATCTTTATTTTGCTCTTTGTAATTTTTTTAAAAAGTGATTTGATTGCTGGTGCTTTTCATTTCCTGGCTAGCTGCCTGTGAGAATTCATGAATGTGACTGGCTGCTTAAACAGTTTGAGGAAATCACTGCAGATTGATGCTAAGCATCCCCATTAAATTAAACTAGAATCAGTTGCACAGCAAGAAAGTTAAAGGTCTCACCACAGAAGTCGCTAGATCTCTCAAAGCCGCTTTCTTTGAGGTCAGCGTTGAATACCCTTGCTTTATTGATGACCACAAAATCCCGCCCATTGACGACAGCCTCTGGATTTTTCTGCGCATGTGTGAACTCCCTAAATTGTTGTCAGTTTCAATGGAGTAAAGACAACGGACGATGCTGCCAGACCTGCTGAGTTTTTCCAGGTATTTCTGTTTTTGTTTTGGACATTGACAGATTCCGTGTCATTACCACTGCAAAACTCTGGCTATTGTTCTTAGGTTGTCAAACTGCCTGTTCGCTATCTGTTCTCAAGGATAAAGAACGGCACTTCAGTTAGGTGCTGGCTGGTGTGTGTGACATTGTATCCCAACATGAGTCAGTGCCGTCAGGAGAGATGGGAAGAATAACATGTGATGCAGCAGAGGCAAAAAGTATGATGATTCGAATCTTAAAGGGGCAAAATTAATGACAGATATTTTCCATGTTCTAATGTATTCAGACCAGGAGGATATATTTTTCATAAAATAAAGATTAAAAATACCTCAGAGCACATACCGTTTTCTGAAAACTACATACCAATATATTGAATGGCCAGATGTTTTCCCCCTGTAATTTCTAATCTTGAATACAGTTGTTAATTGCACAATGCCATCTCTGATTATAAATATCTATTTTTTTTCTATTGTTCATTTGGAAAATTCTCTTCACTAGCAGATTCACCCAAAACATTAAACATTTATGTTCAAAAAATAAAATACAGACTACACTGTTAGACATTAGACATCTTATACAGACAACATTTAAATGGTAGTAATTAAATCTATCGAGACAAAGCGCAGACAATCTTTGTAGAATGGTTAATTTCAAATAAAGTCCTCTTCTACAATTATTATTTTAAGGAAGATCAGGTGTTTTGATACAATTGGCGTAAATCTCAGAATAATGGGCACTACATGTATGTAAGTAACAGAAGAGCGGACATAAAATATAAGCCCTAAATAGAAAAAAACTCACACACTGGCAAATATCTGAACAATCGCTGATTTGGGCAGTACTTTTTTTTTTAACTGTTGTATGGGGTGCCCAATAGAAACATTGACTCATGCTCGCAGACCTCTTCCTAATCCTTACCAAAGGTTACAATTAGCAGCATCAGTCGCCATCAGATTGTAACTGAAGTACAACAATTTTCATAATTGGCATTCATTAAAATCTATATCTCTATTCTGTGCTTCTCTGATATTGTATACTCAACAGAATTATTGCCTTGAGGAAATCTAAAGTGAAACGTATATATGGCCAATAGCAAAATCGCGAAAAGGTCAATAACTCCCATTGCATTCAAAACTTCATAGGGAAAAACGCATGGCCACTCACTTCATGTAATGAAGTGTGTAACCTGAAGTTGAAGTCTGACAAGGGATTTCGGAGGGAGAGTGTGAAACTGTACGTTGGGTGCCCCAACCCAGGAAAGCAGTGACTACGATGCTGTTATGTCGCCCCGAGATCATATTGTCTGGGACCAGAGCCATCTGAAACGGTCCTTAAAAAGGTATCTCTCAGCTTCATGGTGCTTCTCTCCTAATTGGTGGCCCCTCAATCCTTCGTACAGTTTCAGACGATGCATTTGAGGCACAGCCCTCTCTCTCGCGCGCTTTTTCCCCCCCCTCTTTGCCTCTCTACTCATTCTGTTAACGCTCAACTCTGCTCTTGCAGGTAGATCGCTGGTAAGTTAGGTCCCGATATATTCCCTGGACAAATAGACCCCACCTGTGAAAACCACTAAAACAAAGATGTGAAGAACGCGTGCGATGCACCCTGTTGCCCTTGTGGATGTCAGCACAATCTGGTAACAGACCTTGGGCCACCGGTTATTCTCTATCTTAAAAAAGCATTGTTGCCACATTGTGGAGTCTGTGAGCAGGTGCTGTTCTTGGACTAGTCCGCACGGGAAACATGTTCAAAGGTAGTTTCTGCGCTGCTAGGGAAAAGTTTGCAATGCAGCACATTTTATCTGTTGCAGGAGGGTTTTAACCTTAGCTTTTCGTTACAAAAGCTAAGCTTTCGTGACACAATTATAGAGAAGTATCCAAACTACACCGTGGCGTATTCTCCGATCAGTATCGCATTTTGCCCCTCTAAAGACTCCCCGCAGTGGATGACAAGTCCCATTTAAAATATAAGGAATCCCAAATTTGACTCATTATAATTTTAATGCGCGGAGGGTAGTTTCTTTGACCAGGAACCGCTTTTTTTAAAATAAAAAAAAATTGAACTTGTGATTTCCGTGTTCGAAGCACTTTGATGATCAATCCATTGCCCCCAAGGTGTGTTTGAACAAAATGAAGAATTCGCACCATGATTGGCATCAAAGCACTGACTGGGCAGATTGATGCGGCCAATAATCCACAAGCAACAGCGCAGGCTCGCTCCCTAAACCTCTGACAGCCAAAGTGGTTCACAACAAGCCATCCACTGTCAGAAAAGACTAACGAGGAAACCTCACGATTCCTCGCTGCGTCGGGAACATCCTGATTTACAAGGGGTCAGCTTGAAAAGGTGGCACTGCACTTTCGAAAATATCACTGATCAATCTTGTGAACACAACGATCAGCCTCTGGGATCAGGTAATGTTGGCGGTGGAAGTTGTCAAAAGCATCGCAATAAGCTACAATGAATGAGTTCGCCGCTTGCCCATATTTCAAATGACCAAAGAAACGTGCTGCATTTCAAATTCCAGCTGTACAAGGAGCGTGGAGAGAAGTGCCCATTATTTGCTCCAAGAATAATTTTTTTTAAAAAAACCCCGCCACATTCTGCCTGAACTAACCCTCGCACAAGAAGAGCTAATTGATCTGTTTTAATAAGCGGTCATTTATGTTTAAAAGACGTGAAACATCGATACACAGAAATGGAAAGAAACTGTCACCCCCCACACACCAAAACGTAATTAACTACAACCGAGTGACTCCCATTCTCAATTCCATTTTACCCGCTCATTCAGTCCTTTAACCACAATTCGATGGGTTGACCACCCCCATCTCTTAACTACAACTGGAAGATTACCCCTCTCCAGCTGCCGCTTGTCACTCTCCCTCCCCAGCGTCTCTGCATTCCCATCTCCTCTCCCTTTTCATCCAATATTTTGATTGCCAAGTCTCCCCCTCCTCCCTCCTTTACTTACTTTTCTACTGTTATGTTAAATGAGAGATCGACATCTGTACAAAGTCTGTTCTCACGTTTTGGCCCTTTTTAGTTCATTCAATTTTATTACACCTTCCTACGTTGCTACTGTTTTAACACAGATCCACCGTGTTGGATGAAGCAGATTTGGCTCTTTATTCACAGGTGTTTGTTTCCCCCCCCCCCCCCTCCACCACCCCAAGACAGGTCTCCTCACCACTGCCCCCTCTCAACTGGCCCCTGGAAACTGTCAAAAAGTCACACACGCTGCAGGATCCTTTGGCAATGCTCGCTTAAAACGGTGATATCGGAACACAGATCAGCATTGCACCAGCTCCCTTTCCTCTACTTATTCCGTGCAAAAGCAAAACAGCAGCTTTAAATTCTGTCCCGCTAAACAAGCGGCGAGCCGGGCTCTCACCGGCTCCCAAATTCAACACTGCCCGCATCCTTTTGAGTCAAGCTGACGCCCCCGTCAAAATGCACCATCTCGGTCGGTCTCTCTCTCTCTCACCTACCTTGTGCTCGTGTTGCAGCGCTGTTCAGAAGTAAAAAAGCCACCCAAAGGCAGGTCTCCAGCCCCGGCTTCCTCCACATGGTCAAACGGCAGCTCGGCAGGAACCTTCTTCTTTCCGCCCCCCCCCCCCCCCTCCACAACCAGGTAGATCCTGTCCACAACCACACACACAAAATAAAACCTTGTGCGCCTTTGGAGAAGCCGGCACGATCCAGCCGGGGAGGAGGAGGAGGTGGTGGTTGATGTTGGAGGTGGTGGTGACGGTGACGGTTGGTTCGACAGGAGAGCGGTTGAAAAGGGGCGGCGAGTCCTAACCGTTGGCGGGGGGTGAGGGGGGGATCTCAGTGCTCCCAGAGCCGGGCAGACAAGGGGCAGGGGGAAAGCCCGAACTCGACACGACCCCCTCCGCGCCTCTCCCGCAATAAAACCCCTCGCCGTGTTTCAACTGGACATCAAACTTGCTGAAACTTCCAGGCACTCTTTGGTGGAAGGGCTGACAGTTGCCCCACTCCCCCCCCCTGCTCCTGCTCTAATCCATGTGCTTTGGGACCGGGGGTGGGGGGGCTGCTTTTTAAGGTGAATCCTCAAGTTGCTTCCAGACTCTGGTTTTAGTTTGAACGCTTCTGGCTGACTTTTTCTTTTTAGCAGCCAAGAGGCTGAAGAACAATTTCCAGTCTCCCCATCCAAATGGACCAAAGAACTAATTCCTGGTGGTGCCTGTGGCTGTGGCTGGGGTGGGGGGGAAGCGAGGCCAAAGGAAAAGTTTTGACTGGATCGAGTTGTACCCCCACCCCGTGCGGGGGCGGCTCTCCAAACCCCCACCCCCTTTTTTTTTCCCCTGTCACAGGGGTGTCTGGAAAGGCTGCCACAGGAGGGAGGGTCTTGTTGGACGAACGATGCTGCCGCTGCTGCCGCCGCGGGTTTTTGCTGCTCCAGAACAAGGAGCTCGGATCGTGCTCGGCTGCTTTGGCCGGGGCTCCTGTCACTCAGCAACCGAGGGGAGGGGAGGGGGGCGGGGCCCAGGCTCGCGGAGACCCCGCCCTCTCTCCGCCCCCCCCCCCCCCCCCCTCCGGAGGTGCGCGAGCGTCAGGCACAGAGCGCGCGGACCTGCGAGTCTGCGCACAATGGTGAGGGGAGGGAGTGGGAGGAGTTGGCGAGCCCGCGCGGGCTGGCGAGTCTGCGCAGAATAAGGGGGGGGAGCACGCGCGGGATCGCGAGTCCAAGGGCGAAGAGCGGGTTTGGCGGTTCGGGGCTCGCGGCTGCGCAGAGTCGGGGTGGGGGGGGGAGCGCGCGCTCGCTGGTTCGCTCGCTCGCTCGCCCGCCCGGCCGGCTGGCTGGCCGGCCCACCAGCTGCTGCTGCTGTTCTTTTTCGCTGCTGTCAGCGCCACCTGGACGGGGCGCGGGGAAGTGCCCATAATCCCGGAGCGCGAGGCGTTGGATCCGGACAGATACACCCGCTGCAGAGGCGCATTCATATCAGCTGGAAAACGACAACACATAAACATTACAAACGCGGCGTTGCATTTATTGCACTTTGACACCTTCGAGTTGTTTAAACAAATAGACCAGTTTGCTCGCTTGTCCGGATTTTGCGAGCGAGCTGGTTTCAGCGTTAGCGGAGATCTGTATCTGCATCATAAATCCTCCTCTGTGTATTTGAATAACACGTTCAAATTGAATAATGTGCTCATGAACTGGCCAGAAACGGACGATCTGATCAGTCACCAGGAGGGGAATAGAAAGTGACCGAGCTCTGAGAGACCAGGAGAAGTTCCTCAAGGTGGGCACCACACAGAAGTGGCCATGAATCATCCACAAATACAACCAGCAAAATGCTGGAAAACTGAAACCAAAACAGAAAATACTCAGCAGGTCCGGCATTAGCTCAGGAGAGAGAAACACAGTTAACAAGTGGAATTTATGGGGCCATTGGGAGGAGAGGGCGGGTGCAGGGGAAGCCACAAGGAAGGTGGAGCGCCTCTCCAGCTCTACAACCCCCGGGGACATCTGCCCTCCTCTAATCCTGGCCTGTTGTGCACCTTTGGTGGCCGTGCCTTCGGTTGCCAAGCCCCAGGCTCTGGAATTCCCCACCCCTCACTTCCTCTACTCTGCCTTCCTCCTTTAAGACACACCTTAAACCAAGCCTTTTGGCCATCTGTCCTAATACCTCCTAATGTGGCTTGGTGTCACACTTTGTTTTAATGCTCCTGTGAAGCGCCTTGCAATGTTTCATTACTTTAAAGGTGCTATGTAAATAAGTTGTTGAATGTGACTTTGTAATGGCCCTTTAGATAAAGCAGTAATTCTGAATACTCTTCTAGATTCTAAAGTTGAAATAAGACAGTATAAAAAGGGGGAAAGGCCATTTCGAAAGTTTACTCGTGGGGCAGAATTTTCCATTCTGGCGACCAAGTCCGGTGGCAGGCGGGAAAGTTGGCGAGATTCCAGCTGGGTGGCGGGGTGGGTGAACATGCACGATCTCCTGCTTTTCAGCTCATTCATTGTGAATCTGCAAGGAGCTCAGCAAATCTTGAGGCACGGTGGGCAGGAAATCACTCGCCCCACTGTTATCTCATGGGGTCAAATGTCCTGGTGACATATTTAAATGGCACCCAAACAGATATTAACTCACTGCAGGCCAGGAGTTCCTACAGAGTCCTACAGGTACTGGAGAAGCTAGCAGATGTGAGAAACCACATCCCTGGACATACGAGGGTGCCTCCGGCATTGCTTTTCTCTCATCTCTCAATAGGAGCACTGCCGGCGATACAGCCATGGTCAGGCCAATGCTCGCCATTGTAGTGGTCCATGTTCACCAGCCTCTTGACCTTATAGAGGCCCCACTGCCTCTTACTGCTCAGGCCCTTGCTCCTACTGGCCTTGTGCCAACCTGCGATGGGCTCTTCTTCTCCTCATCTGGATGAGAACCATCACCAAGACAGGATTGCCTGCAGCCTGCATCATTGACACCTCAGTGGATGTGTGAATGAATTGAAGTGATACATTAAGTGAGCATGTCCTCTATAGGTTTTCCTCCATCTCAATGCCAGCAAGCAAGCCCTTCACCTGGCCTCCATCTAGATGTGACATCCCCACCCCATCTCTTCCAGTTAAAGGACATCCTGGAGGACCTGAGATGGGTATTCCTCCTGTTCATACATGAATGCATATGGAGACATTGCTCTTTGACTAGGGTGATGAGAGCCATGTGCAAGAAGTCTCACGTGGACATTTTTCTGCTTGTCTCCACTACCCTCGAGATTCTATAGAGAGACCATTGTCTTGGCAGCATAGAAAGACGAACCGCACAGTCCCTTGTCAGCCATGATCATTCACCTGGGAGGATGGAGGTTGGAGTCGCGAGATGACTGCCGTCTACCAGCTGTGCCCCTTGGAGGCATTCCACCTCCCTCCATTCATCTCTGCCTCTTACTGCAGCTGATGGCATATGGCACAGAATGAATGGCAGCTCCACACCTTGCTGAGATCTCAATGTTATGAAACCCATGAGTCGGGACCAAACCTGCTGCAATGTGGTCTTCACCATAGAGAGGAGACCACAACTGAGCATCTTTGACATCCAGTTGCCTCATAATTATTAGGGTGTCTCTTTAGTCGACCACTTGACTTGTGCTGGCCTTGAATTCCACCCACCCGAAAAGACCCTCCTCCCACCTCAAGGGATCTCACTGATTGACTAACTGCGCGGTCAAGGTCAGCTTGGAAAAATGGTGTGTGTCACCTTTCAAACTTGCTTCACCACCTTCTACCCTCCTCCTGTCACCCACCAACTTCCCCACATCACCATAGACCCAGTCAATATCATCGTTCCTCTCCTCTCTGTCACCCATGAACGTCCCCCCATTACCCTGGACCCCATCACAATCGACCTCCACATGGTTTTTCTCCCCTCAGAGCCAAAACCCATTACGGTCCCCATTCCCACCCTGACCCTGCTGCTCCCGTTATCTGAGCCGCCTGCCTTGTCCCCCTCCGTGACCCACCCAATGAGACCTTCACCGACCAGAATCTCACCCTGGATCTGCCACCCTACCACATCCCACCCTACCCCTCTGACTGTGACTGTTCCCTCCTATCATCAATACCCTGAGTTCTACCCCCAGGACCTCACTGTCGACACCACCGACTCCACCCTTTGAGACACTCCCTCACCCCTTCCATGGACACTCCAGCCCCCTGCTCCCTTCCCTGGACTTTTTCCCCGCCCTTCCCCGGACATTCTCCTCATCCTTCCACCGTAAGCCTGCCTCCTCTGCCCAGCTTTTGCTCTGCCCTCCCACCCCTGACTTTCCAGCCTTCATCTGCCTTCCTTGTTCAGCCTTTGCTAACAGCATACAAGTGAAGCTATGCAAGGTCCCCGAGGAGGAGAAATCAACATCTACAGACTTCGAATTCATTGATGAACTGAAGCTCACCAGGTGCACCCCACTTATATACAGTTGGGAAACAGACCGTTCTAAATCCTCGCTGGCAGGGCACTTAATTTGGAGGGGGAACATAATTCCAGTGAGTTGGCTTCTTAATGAGCATTCATGAGTTGCAGATGAACGCAAATGTGGCTCCCAACGTAGATCAGCAGGAAATAGATCTGACTTTAACCTGCCATCAAAATCGGGAGAACAAAATTCCAAACTAATTTCTTGCCAGCAGGAAACTGACTTTTTCCATCACGCCAAATTTAGTGCCCCCGCCCGCCATGATTCCCACTGCTAGCAGGAGGGGAAAATTCCGCCTGTGGAATTTCTGCTGCAGCAGCAAACACGCTCCCTATGTTTGGCAGTCTCTGTGGGAACAAGGGAGATAGGGTTAATGTTTCAAGTCAGAAGTGGTTCCTATCACCATGAAAGTTTAACTCTAGCTTCCACAGGTGCTGCCTGATCTGCTGAGTATTCCCAGTTTTTAGTTCAGATGTCCAACAGCTGAAGTGTTTTGCTTTTTACAAGCCTATGTTTACTTAATTTCCCAGGCAAATTTCCAAACATCGAACTTCCCTAAAGTTAATATAAACCTGGGCAATGTTTCTCTTATATTGAATTACAGTCTCGCTTTTGCTTAATCTACAATGAATAGTTAACCTTACCAGATAACATATGTTTTTCTATCCTTGCATAGCAGCTGCACTGGATATGATGGAGGTGGCATGATAATTACTTAAGGTGCAATGTGTTGGACATCGCTTAACAGGTATGTGCTATTAAAATGATATTTTGGCAGCATATTTCAAGGGAATACACCATTTCCTACTTATGTAGAGGTAAGATTGACATCTTTTTGATCAATGCTTTTGGATGAACACTTAACAAATCTTCCATGGCAAATTAATACCAAGAAACGGACCCCACTGCGAATTTTCATTTCCTAATTAAGTTGATAAAGGACCGGAAATACAAATAAAACCATTTTTAAAGGGTTGAGGGAAGTCTTCCCTCACAACAGCGTTCAGCGAATGGTCTGAAGGTCTATGGAGCAGGTGGTTGGAGAGACTTGAAAACGAATTGTGCAGTTGAGTAGGAGGCAAAAAGGAGATGCCCAAGTTTCAACCATCTCACGTAATTGAGATGTCTTGGCCAGCCAGGCACCCACTTTGAAATCTGAGAGAATGTGTGGAGATTTATGATATTTATAGCTTGTTTCCAATGCCTTGTGATTGCTTTAGTTGGTTTCATAAATATTATAAATGCTGAAAGCAACTAACTGCCATTCTAATACCCTGTGAGATTGACTGTATGTGCATTTCACACATTATATATAAAGAGACCTGTTTGTAACCTTTATATGTGAGATTATTGAACTTTTTGTTTGCTAATTATAAATATTTTTGGTATATACTAATCCTGTAACATGTACATCGGTACATGGTAGATAGAGGTCTTCCCAGCGAGGATATCTGGCACAATTTTGATGCCAAGCCTCAGGGGGCTTCTCATCATAAGAGTATCATTTCAGGAGCAAGTTGTGGATGAAATGTACATGGTGGAATGTGCATTAAGCATGGCTTAAAAAAAAAAGCAGGCTATAAATGTGCTTTGCTATTTAATATTTTATGTAGGAACAGTGGCTGTCTCAGGGGGAACCAAAGCTGTCATCTGCCCAAGACTAAAAGCAAGATACTGCAGATGCTGGAGCTCTGAAATAAAAACAGAAAGTGCTCGAAAAGTTCATGTCTGGCAGCACCTGTGAAGAGAGAAACAGGGTTAACGTTTCGAGTCCAATATGACTCTTCTTTAGAACTGATGGGTTTTATGCTGTTGGAAAAGGGTGTGGGGGGGGGTGGGGGAGGTTAAGTGGAACAAAAGGGAAAGTCAGGGATAGGTTCGCGGGCAGAGCACATTCAATGCCAAAGATGTCATGGGACGAAAGGCAAAGGGAGTTTTTCCAGCTGTTTCTGTTTTTATATCTGCCCAAGAGCCTTGGCGCAGATGACCTATTAACTGCATTGTCAGTCCAGAAGCTGCTGCATGGTAAAAGTATCACAGATAAAAAGACGATTATAGAAGATGAAGACAGTGGGGTCTCTCAAGCTTACAAAATATATAAAAGCAAAAAACTGCGGATGCTGGAATCCAAAACAAAAATAAAAATACCTGGAAAAACTCAGCAGGTCTGGCAGCATCTGCGGAGAGGAACACAGTTAATGTTTCGAGTCCGTATGACTCTTCAACAGAACTAAGTAAAAATAGAAAAGAGGTGAAATATAAGCTGGTTTAAGGGGGGCGGAGGGTAGAGCTGGATAGAGGGCCAGTGATAGGTGGAGATAGCCAAAAGATGTCATAGACAAAAGGACAAAGAGGTGTTGAAGGTGGTGATATTATCTTAGGAATGTGCTAATTAAGGGTGGAAAGCAGGACAAGCATATATTATAAAATATATATATGTACTGGCTTAATGTCTCTGAAATCCACCTTTGACTGTCAACTGATGAGTAAAGCCTAAATCACAATTATTAACCTTACAGAATAGCAGTCACCATGCATCAAACTGTGTGACTAGAGTGATTTTTGAATTATAGTACACATGATCGTCTGATCAGTATGGGACAACCATGAAGCTGGCAAAAAGCATAACCAGCCTTATAGTGACAACTGATGAGGTAAAATAAAGCCTAGAGAATTCATAAATAGCTTAAAATACAACTAAACTGTCTGAATTCAATGTACTTCATAAAATCTTTAGAGGCACTGAGACTTGGCAACAACATTTCATTTGTAACAAAATTAATGGTTCTGGCAGCAATCATACTATTTACTTACAAGAAGTTTTATATGGTGATTGATTTTTAGACCGAAAGGTCAGCTGGGTGACTTATTCTCAGCTCTCTGTCAGCATTATGTTTGATTATTAAATTTCACATTCAATAATTTGACAAGAGCAAATCTTCTGTAATGTTGTTCATGGTGAGTTGTAGATAATGCATTTTTATCACGTCTTGTAAGATTGTTGATCTCCCTTGCCACTGTGCACAGTTAAAAAGTTAGAAATATCTTTCTGCTTCTTTCTCACTTTTTAATTCCTTTTGTATCAGTCACTGTTTGTCTTCTGTGCTTGCAGCAGCATCCTTATTCACGAGTCTACAGCGCTCTGACTCACTTTGTCATTGTTTCTATATCTTTTATAGGTGATACTCTCCTGTCAACTTTGTCTTTTGCACACATCAAATACTTGAGTGGTCTTCACTCACATTCCTTTACTGATGTAATCACTGTCGACCTCACCTTTTTAAAGCTCCACAGTATACACTGATGCTCAGTTTGGGTTCCGCCACTCAGCTCCTGACCTCACTACAGCTTTGGTCCAAACATGGGCAAAAGAACTGAATTCCAAAGGTGAGGTAAGAGAATCAAGGCAGCATTTGACTGAGTTTTGCTTCAGGGAGCCCGGCAAAACTGGAGTCAATGGGAATTAGGGGGGGGCAAACTCTTCACTGGTTGGAGTCACTCCTAGCACAAAGGAAGATGGTTATGGTTGTTCGAGGTCAATCATCTCAATCCTGGAATATCTCTGCAGGAGTTCCTCAGGGTAATTCCCTCGGCCCAACCATCTTCAGCTGCATCATCAATGACCTTCCTTCCATCATAAGGTCAGAAGTGGGGATGTTTGCTGATGATTGCACAATGTTCAGCACCATTCACGACTCCTCAGGTACTGAAGCAGTCCATGCCCAAATGCAGCAAGACCTGGACAATATCCAGCCTTTAACTGACAAGTGGCAAGTAACATTTGCACCACACAAGTGCCAGGCAATGACCATTTCCAACAAGAGAGAATCTAACCATCGCCCCTTGATGTTCAATGTCTTTACCATCACTGAACCCCCCAACTATCAACATCCTGGGGGTTACCATTGACCAGGAACTGAACTGGACTAGTCATATAAATACTAAGGTCAGAGGCTAGGAATTATGCGACATGTAACTCACCTACTGACCCCAAAGTCTGTCCACCATCTACAAGACACAAATCAGGAGTGTGATGGAATACCCTCCACTTGCCTGGATGAGTGCAGCTTCCACAACACTCAAGGAGCTGGACACCGTCCAGGACAAAGCAGCCACATCCACAAACATTCACTCCCTCCACCACCGACGCACAGTAGCAGTAGTGTGTCCCATCTACAAGACGCACTGCAGGAATTCACCAAGGCTCCTTAGACAGCACCTTCCAAACCCACAGTCACTACCATCTAGAAGGCAAGGGCAGCAGATAGATGGAAACACCGCCACCTGGAAGTTCCCCTCCAAGTCACTTACCATCCTCACTTAAAAATGTCACCATTCCTTCACTGTCGCTGGGTCAAAATCCTGAAACTCCCTTTCTAACAGCACTGTGCGTGTACCTACATTGCATGGACTGTAGTGGTTCAAGAAAGCAGCTCACCACCAACTTTTCAAGGGCAACTAGGTATGGGCAATAAATTCTGCCTCAGCCAGCAAAGCCCACATCCCATGAATGAATAAATAAGAAGAATAAATAAGATAGTGTCCAAGGCCCAACCATCTTCAGCTGCTTTATCAATGACCTTCCCTCTACCATAAGATCAGAAGTTGGGATGTTTGCTGATGATTGCACAATGTTCCACACCATTCATGACTCCTCTGGCACTGAAGCAGCCCATGTCCATATGCAGCAAGACCTGGTCAACCTTCAGGTTTGGGTTGATAAGCAAGAGAGAATCTAACCATCTCCTCTAGACATTCAATGGCATTACCCATCACTGAATCCACCTCTATCAACACCCTGGAGTTATCATTGGCCCAAAACTGAAGTAGACCAGCCAAATAAATACTGTGGCTACCAGAGCAGGTCGGAGGCTGGGAATTCTGTGATGAATAACCCACCTCCTGATACCCCAAAGCCTGTCAACCGTTTACAAGGCTCAAGTCAGGAGTGTGATGAAATACTCTCCACTTCCCTGAACGAGTGCAGCTCCAACAATACTCAAGAAGCTCAACACCATCCGGAACAAAGCAATTCGCTTGATTGGCACCCCATCCACAAACATTCACTCCCTCCACCACCGACGAACAGTGGCAGCAGTGAGTACCATCTACAAGATGCACAACAGCAACTCACCAAGGTTCCTTCAATGGCACCTTGCAAACCCACAACCTCTACCACCTAGAAGGCCAAGGACAGCAGATGCATGGTTCCCCCCCAAGCCAACACTGCCATGATTTGGAACTATATCGCCATTCCTTCACTGTCTCTGGGTCAAAATCCTCAAACTCCCTTCCTAAGAGCATTGTGGGTGTATCTACACCGTGTGGTCTGCAGCAGTTCAAGAAGGTGGCTCACCACCACCTTCTCAAGGGCAATTAGAGATGGGCAATAAATGCCCCCTAGCCAGTGATGCTCACACCCCGTGAAAGAATAAAAAATGTACAGTAAGACACAAAGCAACATATATAGGAACAGGTATAGGCCATTCAGCCCTTCAATCCTATTCCACCATTCAATTAGATCATAGCTGTTCCCTTTATCCGCTCCTTCTATCTGCCTTAGTTCCACAACCCTTAATATCCTTGCCTAACAAAAATCTTTCAATCTCAGTCTTCTAATTTTAAATTGGCCTAACCTCAATTGCTTTTTGCCAAATAAAGTTCCAGATTTTTACTACCTTTGTAAAGAACGTATC
This sequence comes from Cetorhinus maximus, assembly GCF_964194155.1. Lineage (NCBI taxonomy): Eukaryota > Metazoa > Chordata > Chondrichthyes > Lamniformes > Cetorhinidae > Cetorhinus > Cetorhinus maximus. The sequence continues at coordinate 35,672,680 of NC_135902.1, forward strand.
TTTTTATTTTCTGTTGGACTGTGGATTAAAATTACAATGGCTGCAGTTTGAAAGACATGTCCACTGGAACAATGTGAGGGATATATATAATGTTGCTGTCCCAGAACAGAGTGTCCCATGAAAGACAGGATGGTGCTGAGGAGGAGTCTGGTCTAATGAGGAACTGCCTGGCAACAATGTTTTAATTGGCTTCTGACCAGGTGACCAGGTTTTGTGTGAGGGCAGTGCAGCAGAATAGTTCCTAGCCTGAAAGGAACAAGACCTAAAACCTCTCTCCTATGTGTGGAAGATTCCAGTAATTCCACAATAATAGCTAGCTGGCTTTTTCTCCTCATATCTCTATAACTTGCTGTCTCTCTGAAAACCCCTGTCAAGAGGCAAAGGGGAAAATTACTGTCAGAGACATTGAAAGGCAAGTGCTCAACCAGTGAACTAAATACTGAAAGTGCTAGAAGACCACCGCGTGTCATCAACAACAACTGAAAGGAATTTGGAAGACGTTGATCAAAATCAACCCATTGAATACTGTCCTCCGGAATTGGTGCTATTGAACTGTTTTATCCCACCCTTAAAATCCATGTTTTTGCGTGTCTTATGTGTCTTGTATGCGTGTGTATAGGGATTTAAGAAGGGGTAGAGTTTAGGTTATAGAGTTAAAAATTAGCAGTTCATAGTTCTTTCTTTTGCCACTGGTTAACAACAGTTTGTTCAATAAACAGTTATTTACTTATTGGGAAGAATTTTCCCCCTGTCGGGCGGGAAGTGCAGGAGTGGGTGCGTGCGGGCGGGCCTCCAATTGGCGCCCCCGATCGTGGGTGCGCCACTATTTTATGTGGGTGGGCCAATTAAGGCCCACCCAGCGTGACATCTGCCAGGAAGCGCTATGCGCTCTCTGTGTGGGGGGTGGGGGGGAATCCCTCAGCTGAGAGTGCACTCTTTCGCGCATGTGACACTGTCACATGAGTTGGGACATGTCCATCACTTTAACTCTAACCTTTATTAAATTTCTAAAAACCCTCATGAAACCTCATCCCGCCCGTGGGTGAGGTTTCATGCTTTTTCTGAAGCCCGCCAGGGCTCCTGGCCTGCCCGCCAACTTTAAGGTCAAATACTTTTTTAATGGCCTCAATAGGCTGTTGACAGGTCGGCGGGCGCACAGCTGATTTGGCTGCGTCCCCGCCGACCTGAAAATTGAAATGACGCGGGGTGACGTCGGGAGTTCCGCTCGACGTCATCCCGCGTCATTTAACACGTTGGCGAGCGGGCCCCGCCCCTGCTCGCCGACCTAAAGACCCTGGCCATTAAGTTTACAAACCTGGTGCTTGTATTCTGTAAACCTAAATTAAACAGTTAGGTAGAATTGGGGCAATCTGGTGGCTTGGTTCAGACTTTAATTTGTCACGGCTTGAGGAACAGTGGGGCTTGATATTACAGCGCACTATCCCCAGTGAGTCATGACACTTTTGTGTGAAGAATTACTTTGCATCACCCCTGAATAGCCTAGTTTGAATTTTAACATTTCGTCTTCTTGTTCTGAATTCATTTCTTTCCACCAACCCTATCAACTTCTTTGATCATCTTCATAACTTAGATCACCCTTTCATCTTCTGCACTCAAGGGAGTATGCAAGTCTATACTAATCTGCAATTTGTATTTATAATTTAATCCTTTAACCCAGTCATTCTGGTGAACCTGCACTAAACCCCCTTAAGACTAATATATCTTTCATAAGTTGTGGTGCACAGCACTTAATACAATAATCTAAATAACTGTAAAATAACTTCTAACCCTTTGTATTCCAGCTCTCTTGAGAGAAAGGCCAACATTTCATTAAATGTTTAATATTTTTTGTACCTATCCTTTTAGCGATTTCTGTAGTTGGACCCTCCAAATCACTCTGTTCCTTCACAATTCTGAGTTTCTCACCATTTAGAAAATTCCTTGATCTATCTTTCTTCAGTCTAAAAGTGGATGACCTCGCACTTTCCCATATTGAGCTCCATCCTCCACAGTTTTGCCCACTCATTTAAACCTATCAATGCACTTTTGCAACTTCCTGCTCCCATCTACACTATTTACTGTGCCTCCTAATATCTTGTTGTCAGCAAAGTTGGATAGACAGATCTCTATGCCTTCATCTAAGTCACATGAATATAGTAAAACATCCCTGAGAGATTAAAACTGTTAGGGGCATGCAGCTACATGGCAGTGGAGATAGAAGATAAAGCCGAAGGCCAGATTTTGAATGTTTTTTTGGTCTGCTTGTTGCTATGGACAGGAGAGAGATGGTGGAATATTCCCCTTTCTCCTCATCTCTCGGCTGTCCGTATTTTAGAGGGAATGTTTTAAAACCATGTGAAAGGTGTTTCCACAAAGTGGTCCATGAGCTAATTGTGTGTGTATGTGTGTGTGTGTGTTTGTGTGTATTTGTATCCCCCTTTTAATTTGCAAGTGATTCAGTTTAAAAATAACCAGCAGCAAAGCTTTATTCTTGAACAAAATAAAGGTTTGTTTGTTACAAAACTACTGCTGTAAGTTACTTAAATATAAGTCATAAAGTTGCTAATTAAATACATATAAAGGTTAAATGCAAATAAGGATAAACAATACTTACAAATATGAAATTCAGTTCAGTCTTTTAAGATGTTGTTGAAGGCCCATAGCTTGCAGTTGAAGAGTTGACGGTCTGGAGTGAATGGTTGAAGTTGATGAGTTCAGCAGCTGCAATGACTTCTGTAGTCGAGTTGTCAGTGTTTGCCTTTTCAGGTGGACTCAGCAGATTTTGGGAGGGAGAGAATGTTTCTTGTTCCTCACTAGTTGTGTGGTTACAACACTTGAAGATTGCTTAGATTCTTTTTCAGCAATTGATTTCTGGATACCTTTCACTTTGATCTTCCTTGGCTGAAAACCCTCTCTTCTGATGTCTCTCAGAGTTCTTCCTGGGGGTTCTGTGCAAAATGGCTGTTCTGAGCCAGTCTTTATACAGTTCAGAACTCAAAATGGCTGCTGCCCCAAACTGTCAAATCATGCTTCTACATTAGGTATTGGATTAACCCAGGTCAAGGCATAGTCCCATCCATTGGGCAGAATTTTCCAGACCCGCCACCCCTTGCGGCGATGGACTGTAGTGGGGCTATGAGGCATCACCTTATCATTTTGTCACTGAGGCCCATATCCCCTTAACCGTTCAGTGAGCTAAATGTGAGCAGTTGAGGGTTCAGTTACCCTGGCAGAGCAGATGAGATCACTCATCTGCTTCGTGCACTGCAGGGCAATCCTCTGGTGCACTGACTTCCCTGGAGGCATCTTCCCACACCGGGTTCATCTCCCTGCTCGGCCTCCTCCTCCCATCCTCTGGATAGAGGACGTCCCTTGTGGCCTCTACTTCATTGAGCAGGACGACCAGGGTGGTATTGCTAAATTTGGGCACTGGACCTCCCTGTCCCCTTTGGGCCATCTCCTCCCTCAACGTTGTGCAGGTTGTTGTCCAGGCACCTGTTAAAAATGGCACCCGAATATGACGGTGGGGCATGCACCATCCAGCCCACCCTGCTGCGCAATATGTAGGGAACCCCCCAACTCCATAATTAATGAGGCCAGGGTCGCATGATACCACACAAATTCCCAACAGCCTCCATAGAGGGAAACACTGCCCATTGTTGCCACCACTATGGGACATCATCCCAGGATGGAAAGTTCCACCCATTGTCTTTTAGCCAAGGTAATTAGCCTTTTAAATGTTTCAGCCATTAACTTGAATGGCTCCCATTCTTCCAGATTTGGTAAGATAGGAAAGAGCTGTTCACATCTCCGGGGAAGCATTGTCAATGAGCTTCTGTTTACCCTTGTGGAAATGCACACTGAGTTTCAAATGTCTGGGTATATCTATTTGCAATCCACATGGAACCTTCTAGAGGTTTGACAAACATTGCTGTTTTAAAAGTTGAGATTTAAATCCCCCCCCTGACCCCGGACACCCCACCCCGGACCTCAGAGCCACCCGACCTCAGACCCCGCTGACCTCGGAACCTCTGACATCGGAACCTCTGACCCCAACCTTGGACGCTACAAACCCCTCCCATCCACTTCCGGACCACCTCCGTACACCCCCAACCCACAAATCCTATCCACTTACCTTAGACACTTACCTTCTCCATGGCCTGTCAATTTCCCTGACACTTTAAACTTACCTGCTTGACGGGAGCTAGCACTGTAAAAAGGGGGGCGTGACCTTCTTGAATTCGCTGGATCTGGACTGCGCTGGAGCCTGCGAGGATTCTTTCGATGCAGGCCCCAAGCAGCTCCGGGCAAACGGAAGTAGCCACGCAATTTTCAAGACTAGGTAAATACGTATTTATTTTTTCTAATTTCTGCAGGCCAGCACTTTCCGAAACTAGTCGGAAGTTACGGCCCAGTGTTTATTCACACAACACGTATGACTCAACACCAAATGTAATCGCAACGAAAAGTACTCACTCCCTTACACACACAGACACACGCACACACACACACAAGTAAAGATGCATCCTAGAGACAAAGAATTTAAGTTATTAACAGAAATACAAGAAGCAAATCACATGTTTAAATTTAACTTTAAGATGTGTTCTCTCTCGTGGTTCTTTAGCTGAATGGAAGCTGTGGAAACAAACCTCTGTTTTTGAGACAAAGTCATAGCTGAGTTTCTGTGGAGATGCAGGTGAAGTCAAATTATCCCCTTTCTCTCACTGCCTGCATCCACTGGTTGTTCTGGCAGGGTTCTATTCTTCCTGCAGGAATGGTCCCTCTTGTCCTGTTGGTTTCCAGACTGATCTGTCTCTGGCTGATTCTTGGAGTAATAACATTTATTATCTAAAGTCAGTTGCAATCATGTGACCACATGATCAATACTTCTATTGTCCAGACAAAGGAGTCAAAGTTAGAAGCCGTTGCTACACAGTGGGGGATGAATGTTAGCTGATCACACCTGCTTCTGATAAACTGGTTTCTCTGCACTTCTCTTTGTTAATTGTCAAGTTTGCAGACACTGACTCTGGAGGGCTATCGATTTTGAGTTTCTGTTAAAACCTAGTCAATAAGAGGTGTAAATTGGCAAGTGGTTTTGCATTTTGAATATCTTTTCAAGGGAAGGCACTCATGATCATTTACATTTTAAGAACTTTCCAGAGACCTGAGTTAATTCTTTGTCTGCAGAAATCACAAAAGGTCATCTGACCCTCATCTTTGTAGCACATTGTCCTCTTTTTGAAGTTAATTTAGAAAAGTCCACATTGAATAACGTCCATATCTTGAAAGTTAGGAATATATCTTTACTGGGCATGACACTGCTCAATAACTCTTCCAGTGTAGTCATAATATCTTGGAGAACCTAGATTCACTGTGCTCAACTGGATATCCTTATTGCAACCGCAAATTAGCGTTGCTTTGAACTGTATTGTGCCAAGATGCAAATGGACTTGTCTGCAGCATTCCATCTTTGACGGGATACAGGTTTTGCAGAATTTAACGCTGGTAACAGGGACAAGTGGAGTTACAACAGCCTAGCAAATTAAAACAATTCCAGTATAATGAGTTCCAAAAATATTTTCCTCCTTCATCCACTTAACCCAATATTATTCATGCCAGACCCAAATTGTAAAAGTTAATTTTGTAACTAAGGAGAATTCATAATCAAATAACAATGTATTTAAGATAACCTATTTGTTCTTTAATGTGCTATATGTATTTGTACAATTGTTTGAGTTCTAATTGGCTGATTCAAGCATTGGCAAATTCTCAGAAATTATATATATATTATTTGTGTGTCAGATAATCTTAATATCTATAAAGGACATTCATTACTCAAAGGGTTGGAAAAAATTTCGACTATGGAATTTATATTGCTGGCATTTACATCTCGTGTAAATAAAATTAACTGGCCTATTTCAGTGAAAATTTTAAACTGCTCCTTGACCTACACTGCAGTTTAAACTTTTTCCATTGCCCTTTTCTTTCATGTGCTGCAGAGTTCTGCAATCTCAGCTAGGATGTCCTACTGCTCTGCAAATCAACGTGCCAGTAGTATTTTACATGCAGCACTGCTGTGACCCGATTGTGTCTAGTTTTCACAAGAGTTTTTTTCTTTGTTTCAAACTTAAGGTCTATTCATGAATATTAATGATCATCACCTACATGCACTCAAGATATGTTAGTAAGTATACAGGTAGTTACTTTTTTCTTTCAGAATACTCATTAAGTGGAGATATGACAATGCTAAAGTGGAGAGCATTTTGCTGTCTTTGCTTTCATTGACAGTATGAATAAGCAAAAGGTTACTTAAGTCATGATTGTAAAACACCGTTTATCCACAATTAATTTTCAGTTAATTCAGTTCTGGAATTAAAAATGTTTGCAAAGAGGATATGGGATAAAAAGAACCTTGGAGATTGAAGCTAGCTGGGAAGGAGGTGCAGGTCAGATATGGCAAAAGATGCAGGTAAGGTAACAAATGGTTGGAGTCTTGAACTCAGCAGAGCACAAACATCAGAGCTGGGTTAAGAATGGAGATTAAAATTAGGGAATTAATAATAATCCGTGTGGTGTAGAAGATGAATATCAGCACAGTCTGGAGGATGGATATTAGGGTTAGCTGTTGAATGGGGTTGGTGCTGGAGATAGGAGGCTGATATTTAATTAAGAACTAGAGTAAAACTTGTAAACTAATAGGACTAATAAGTGCAGGGGCATTGAGCTCAATCATGAGGTGTTTGGGAAACCAAAGCCTCATGCTGAAATGTATGGTACTATTGTTTATCTTGTGACAAATGAAATCCTGGGTTTCAAAAGAACTTTCCTCCTGAAGAGACTAAAAGAGAAAGAAATTATAGCAGTAGTGTACAATAGGTTGATTTACATGTTAATAATACAATACAACATGGTGGCACAACATTTTCATTGATGTATTTCTAGTTTTGAAATATGATCCACAGGTACAAACTATTCAAAAATGGTTTTGTTGAAAGAGCGGCATGAGATTTATACCCTGCTGTTGCACTTGATGCTGCCAAATGAGAAATCAATTTATAACAATACCAGTAATCAACAAAAATGATATTTTTTTAAAGGAAGACAAAATTGTTAGAAATTTTTAACACTTAGTATTTGTAATGCACAGAAAGAAAACATTTTGCAAAGTTTCTAGGTCAGAAATTATTGTTGGTGATGAATGATGAATGTGCATGTCAACTATTTTCATGGAACTGCCAAATCCATTTAAAATAAAAGGAATAGTGTTGCATTAAAATGGTGGATAAATGGTTGTCAAAAAAAAGTGTTAAGTCCGCCGATATCAACAGTAGCCATTTTTAAGTTTGCATGTGTAATTTATGTTTTTTTTTCATGTCACACCTTAAATATGCTCATAAGAGTGAGAAATCAAACTTGAATTAAAATAATGGGGTGAAATTTCCCACACTGACTATCAAAATGGAAATTCTACCTTATGTATGAAGTAGCTTTATGAACTTTGGAGGTCATCTCTAATGTGCTCCAGCCACACCATGAAAACAAGTAAATTCAACTTCCAATCAGTTGTCAAGTCTAACCTCTTTCATGTGTCCATTCAATCTACTGATTGGTGAATTGTCAATGTCCTATAGATACCATCCTTGAAGAGCTATCAAAGAGTATCAGTCCATAGCTCCCTATTTGTATGAACATCTTCCAATTTTCAGCTACCCTATTAAAAGCTGATATGATTAGTGTTTATTGAAGTGTAAAAATTATGACTTTTTTTCTTGGTAATGAATATGTTCATGTGTAGTTCTGACATTCAACTGATTTAGCTCAATTGAGCAGTTAATGGACATGTCTGTGTCCTGTTACGGCTCAAGTAATATCAAACCATTTTACTTCGGAACCTTAAAGAATGCTTTAATATTTTCACCTAGAGCTGGTTATCTGTTTGTAGTCTGATATGCAGACAAAGACTGATTATGAGTGAATTTCTATATGTAGATCAAAAACAGGAGCTTTATCTTTTTTTAATGGAAAGCCATTTGTGCCAGTGTGATTCATGCTCCACTATAACGCGAGAAGAAACTGTTACTACCAACCATGTTGTCTTCACTTTATTTGCATTAGAAACAAGTAACTGCAGCCAGGAATTAAATAAAGTATCCTCCTTCTAACAAACTTACAATTCATTTTGGTCCTTTACTGATGGCTGAAATAATTGTGCTGATTATTGCAGAAATAGCTAAAGTTATCACTGAAATTAACATTTGAAATTAATAATAAAAGCAGAAGGACTCCAGCCCATTTCAAAATTGACATCTTGCCATAATGGTCCCAAGTGCCAGACTCACCAAAGTGAAAGGGGGTGTTCCATAAAGGTATTTCATTACAGGCTTCATTGTGCCGTGTGGAACCACCACCATGCTAAATGGGATGGTTTCAAAACGAATGTAGTAGCTTAAAACTGGGCATCCCTGAGGTGCAGTAGGCCATTTTCAGCTGCAGAATTGTTTCCCACCACAATTCGTAACTTTATGGCCTGATATATCTCTCACTCTACCATTACTATCAAACCAAGGGACCAACCGTGGTTCAATGAAGTGAAAAGCATGCCAGAAACAGCACCAGGCATACCTGATATTGAGATACCAACCTGATGAAGCTACAGCACAAAAGTCATGCATGCTGAACAACGGAAGACAGAGCCAAGTGATTCCACAACCAATGGATCAGATCGCAGCTCTGATCCAGCCACATCCAGGCATGAATGGTGGTGGATAATTAAACAACTAACAGCAGGAAATTGACCCATGAACATCTTCATCCTCAACAATGGTGGAGCCCAAATTAAGAGTACAATAAATTAGACTTAAGCATTTGGAACCATCTTAAACCAAAAATGACAAGTGGATAGTTCATTTTGGCCCCCTCCTGAGGTCCTCACCCTCACAAATGCCAGTCCTAACCAAGTTGATTCGCTCCACATGATATCAAGAAACTGAGTGCTCTGGGTGCAGCAAAGGCTATGGGCCCCAACAACATCCCAGCTGTCGCGCTGGAGACTTATGCTACATAACCAATTATGCTTCTAGCCAAGTTATTCCAGTACAGCTATAACACTGATATCTACCTGAAAAATTGGCAAATTGCCTAGGTATGTCTTATCCACAAAAGAAGGACAAATGCAATCTGAGCCTTTAAACTAAATGGTTGGAAAAGCATGCACAGCTTGTGAGCAAATTTCTGATATGCAGTTTTGCAAAGGCTCCTCCTCCAGGAGTCAGAAAATGACTCCTAATACATAACAGTGATGACTCACGAGTGCAATATGGATATGTGTATTTTTATAAAGTGGACAGAAAAGAAAACTAAAACAATTTTTCTTTTTGGGCTGTGCAAGCCAGTTTTATGGTTATTAAATAGCAGCTGTTTGGTGTTACAATTATATGGTTCAATGTACAAAGAATGCAGTATAGACTTATATTTTTAAGATGGAGTCATTTTCTTATTCCAGTTACATATCCATCTGTTTTAACTATAGCAATGTACATACAAATGCAACTGAACGGTTGAATGTAGAGATACATCCTGTATGCTAACAACATTATCTCAATTTTAGATTAGACAAAGCATTTACACTTTATATCAGCAAAATACTGCAGATGCTGGAAATCTGAAATAAAAACAGAAAATGCCGGAAAAACTCAGCAGGCCTGGCAGAATCTTTGGAGGGAGAAACAGAGTTAATGTTTCAAGTCCGTATAATTCTTCTTCAGAGCTCTGAAGAAGAGTCATATGGACTCGAAACGTTAACCCTGGGCAGAATTGGGTGGGTGGGCACGCACCCGACCCAAACGAACGTGAAATAGCACAAGTGACACTGGATGAGTGTCCCGACATCATCCTGTATGTGAGCAATCTTCAGGTCAGCAGGCGCGCATGAGCGTCGGATCTGCGCCTGCCAACAATTAAAAGGCTACTTAAGGCCATTAAAAAGGCAATTGTTCACGAGTTTATGTTGCCTGTGTGATTTCGCACTCATCACACAGACAAAACGGGCAGGCGGTCAGCCCGCTTTTAATGAAACCTCATCCAAGGGGGGGATAAAAAGGGTCAGCAGCAAAATTTCCTTTAGGGTCAACCATGAAAGACTGTAATGTAGAGGAATAAACAAATCATTGAAATTTGCCAAACTCACTTCTGTTCCTAGAAATTCTCTCACCCTACAAGTCATATTAAATAATGGTGTTAACTAACCTGTGTCAATTTCCACTTTCTTACATCTTCTTATAAGCAGTTAAAAACAGTTTTGGTGAAGATTTTCAAAACAATTGAGTACAGGTAATTCAATTTTCCTTGCTCTGATTGGTGTGTGACTTGGGAGCCTAAAGAAAGTGGGACACAACTGATAAAATGACTTTAAATTTGTCTCAGACAGCTGTCATAGTGTGTTAAAACTGGAATTTTGGGCTTGATTTTAATTTTGTAAGTGAAGAGCTTTTGAGCTGGTTAACATTGTGCCCTTTATCCAGATTTATGCAAGTCCCTACCAACTGTTATGTCCTTTGATGGGGATTCACACTGACTGTGCAGAGGATGATGGGGACAATATGACTGGCATATTTGTGGAAGGTAATTTATCAAACAATTTTACATCAGTAAATTTGACTTCTCTGGCTCAACAATGGCAAGCTTGATGCCACCTTATTTGGCTCTGGCAAATAAAATTGTACCTTAATCTCCAAATTGGGATCCCTCCTCAACTATTCAGAATGTGTAATAGGCAACCTTAGTGCCCCCTTTGACAGTGAGCTGCTATTCAAAATTTTATATCTCAACCATTGCCCTATTTTGGTGTCTATACATATTGACCCCGCCCACCACCCCCCCCCCCCCCCACCCCCCCAACAACACACACCACCTAACCATTCCTTTGCCATCTTTGGGCTTAAATTTTCCAAAATTCTCCCCACCATCTTTTCTGAGCTTCACTCTACATAGTCAGATCACCCAGAATTCTGCAACCTGCATTCTGTCCTTTACTCTCTTGGCTACCTTTCACTCCTGCCTTTACTGACCTCCATTAGCTCTCTGTCACCCAGAATATTGATTTTAACTCTCTTGTTCTCCTTTACCAATCATTCCATGACCTTGCTACATTGTACACTGCAAACTCCTCTAGTTCTACATCTCAGTTTGAACCCTCTGCTTTTTGAATTCTAGTTGACTACGAGTAGCTCCCTTCCTCTGCTGCAACCATCATTTTACTACACGAGAATTCTCAAACTAAACCTCTCTGCCTTACCACCTCTCTCTGTTCACCTTCACAAACCTCATGATTACTTAATTCTTCGATTCTGCTGTGGTCATCTCCTATCACAAACTCCTGCTTGGTGCCCTTCTTCCTCCCCACCTCTACCCCCTTATAAAGTATAAGTTTATTTGTAATATTTTTTCCATAGCTGTGGGCATGTTTGACTCTTCATTAATTTCAAAAACACTTTCTACTGTATCCCCAAAGAACAATTAGTTCACAGTTTATTGATGCTTTCCACATGAGTAAACCATTCCTTGTTCATCCTCTAACTCTGAGAGATTGAGCTACAAGTTGAGGAATCACATACAAAACTGTTTCAATACAAATGACCGTCTACATGTAAGGGCCCAAACCCTATAAGAAGTGGGTAAGAGGATATAAAGAGAGAATATAATTTCCAGTGCCTGACATTGAAATCAAAAAGCTGAAAGACAACATTTTTTTTTCCTTTAAAAATGTGCAAATTCTTGAACAAAACATTTGACTGAAACGACCCATGGCAAAAATAATTGTAACATGATTGATGAAAAATAACAGAGTGTGACAAAACAAAGTGAATATAGGGATTAGCTTAGAAATTGTTAGCCCATGCACTTCATAAAACAAAAATACCAAAATTTATGCTCGGCATTAGAAAAGAAAATGAGTCAATATCTGTAACCCCTTCTGAAATCGATAAAGAAGTCAGCAAATTTATGAAACACTGTAGACCTCAGAAATTGAACCATTGGGAAATGACCTTCAATCCTATTTTGATGCAATCATTCTTGCGTTATCATCCCCAAGTCTACTTGATGTTTCTACCAGCATAATCATTAAACCCTCAGACATTCCACATCAATCTATTCTGCTTTTGTGATGCTCTTTAGTCTTCGACATGAGGTAACATGGTGGGAGGTAACATATAGTAGCTGCAAATTTTGAAAATGGGAAGTAGCACACTTGAAACTTTCACACTGATAATGTGTTGTTCCGATAAACAGAATCAAATGTGGCATTAAGACAATGTCTTGCTTTAAATACTGTACTTGCAGGGTTTTAGAGTCTTGATGCAAGAATCTCAAAATCATAGAATCATTCTGGCATGCTCCCAGCATAACCTAAGCCAGGAGAGCATCAGAAACTAGGCCAGGACTTGGATACACTAGATCCTGGCCAGTGACCTTTCTGGTTGGTCTTTTGGGCCATCACTATACATCAAATTTTCTATGACTGAGGACCTCAATGGAATTCTGCACTTGGTTTGTGGAAAGACAGCTGGATGAACTTGTCATCTACCTTAGCCAAGTAGCCAAATCTTCCTTCTGAAGATGGAGTCAATACCCATTATAGCTAGGCTATCTTTGCAAAATTTTACTATGGGGAAATTGCAAAATGTAACTTTATTACCGTATAAAAACAACGCATTCCTAGCTGCTGTGGGAAAGTGATAGTGGGCATTTTCCTCCAAACAGACAAATCCTGGAACATCCTCTGGATCCTGGAATGCTACTGGAGTTAGTGGTTTAGGTACTTGGCAGGTGTACCTTGACTCTTACAAGAAGATTCATCCCATTGTGGGTTCTTAGGCCCAAAGATTCTGTTGCCTAGTCACTTGAAGAATGCATTGCTCCAGAGAGAATAGGGACTGGATTTTCCCCTTGGAGATGGGAAACAGAAGCTGGGTCTGTTTTGTGTCAGAAACCCAGCTCCTGTGGGAAACGGACTGAGTTTCAGATTTTCTCAGGGATGAGCCCTTATTTGATATGGAGATGGGTTTCCTGTCCAATTAAAGCTAGTGAGGGCAGTAATGGAGGCACATTTCAGAAATCCAAAGTAGCAATCATTGAGGCTGCTGGTTGCCCTGAGTTTGTGCCAGAGCCTGGCACTGCACCACAGGGACACGAGATGGCACAAGGAAGCCAGAGGCCTGACACCCATGAGGGAGAGGAGGGAGGTCCTTGCCCCAGAGAGTGGCAGGAGGAGGCCTCCTCATCATGCTGCAGAGGTACTACTGTGTTCAGCATCATTTCACTCCTTCTCCAACTCCACCTGTTCTTTATTCCTCTTACTCCCGCTCCTCCCCAGCTTAGCTGTCCCCTTCCAGAGTGTCACCGCCTTCAAAGTTCACACTTCTCAGGAGAGCCATGTTATGGAGAGCTAAACTTCGTCCCCCCACCCCCTAGGAAAATTCAAAAAGTTGTGGGAGACAGACTTTTAATATAAACCTATAATGAGTTTAATTGTCCTCCTAATTGGTGCAGGCAGTTCAGAGGCCCTCGCTCGACCCCACCCAAAAGAATATTGGGGAGGGCAGAAATAGAGGTGTGACTTCCGATGGCACAACATTATATCCAAAATCCATTTTTCTAGTGGCTTGGCTCCATTCTGTTTTGGTTATATGTTGTCTCATGAAGAGGTCTAGAAGCTTGTATCATTCAACAATAACTGTTTATTAATAACACATAGGGCAGGATTTTTACCTCGTCGGGCGGGGTGGGCGGGCCCGGGAGCCAGCCAGTGTGAATCACACGCTGAAACCCTCAGCGCTGCCTGCATTAGGGGGGGGGCGGGGAGGGCGAGTACGGAAGTCAGCACATGCGCGCGGGTGCGCTCAGTGAAAGCTCCCTGAAGGCACAGAGCTGCCTCAGGGAGCTGGAGATTTTTCACATTAAAAATAAACAATTGAAAATTAAGGAAAACATATCCCTTCATGTGACAGAGTCTCATGAACAGGGACATGTTAAAAATGAGTTTTAATAGTTTTTATTTATTTTTTAATCACTGGTCAAAACCTCATCCTGCCCATAGATGACGTTTCACAAAAAATACAAAGGCTGCTTGGCCTATTCAGGGAAATATTAAATTAAATTAACTAATTAATAGGCTTAACAGCCCTCTTAATTGTCGGTGGGTACGCTGCTGACTCCTGCTAAGTGAAATGTCGCGTGACTGCGCAATGACATCAGGCGTGCGCCTGCTCGACGAGGGAAAAATTCTGTCCATAATTATGTACACATATACAGGATACAGTCCTGACTACGTGCTATCTTCATGTCAACCTCTACCAGACTCACCACGACACTCCATTACTCCCGTGTGACTCTCTACATCATAAATGTGGGTGGCACTGTTTCCCCAGTCCCCTACAGTCCCAAACACCCTAATATTACACCTACCCCAAGTCTTTACCCAAATGTATTTACAATCATATTTATATGCTACCCCTTCCCCCCATTCCCCAAGTCTCTGACTTTACAGATTCAGATGGTCTGGAGGCTTTACAACTCTTCCAGATCTCGTTCTTTTCAACTTTTGGAGAGTAATTGTTTCAACTGCTTTGGTCTGACTCTGTTGGTCTGGAATTGAAGATGTAGTACTTAGTGGCCTGTAACTTCCACGCTCTCCAGCGTTGGATTTAGGGGGTACCCCAGAAATGCACTGGGGAATCCCTCTGGCAAGTTCCTAGGCAAGGATTTGCACAGCAATTGCCCAGAAATGCTAACTTCTTCTGGACAATTGCGCTGCGCTGGGAACCATCCAAAACTGCGATTTAAATCACAAACTTTGGATGGTTCTGCCGGGGTTATACCAATAGTTACCCAGAAAAAATTAGAAGAATTAAAACCTCTTCTAACTTCTGGTTAACTATTGTAAAGACCCAGATCGACCCCACGGGACTGCCCCCATCCCTGGAGACCTCCAACAACCCCACCTCACCCCACACCAACCTCACTACCCACTTCCCCGATCCCCACCCCCCAACCTCAGACCCACTCCACGGCCTCAGACCCACCCCACCTCCGGACCGCCCTCGACCTCCTGACCCCCGGACTCCCCCGACCTCCGGACCCCCCCCCCGCCCTCCAGACCCCCCCTTACCTCCGGACACCCCCAATCCTTCCCTCCGACCTCTGGACTCCCCCAAACCCCCACAGACATCCCCAACCACCCACCCACCCCCGACCTCCAGACACCCTCAGACCACCCCCCCCACAAACACTCCCAACCCACAAATCCTATCTACTTACCTTAGACACTTGCCTTCCACTGGCCTGTCAATTTCCCTGGCCCTTTAAACTTACCTGCTTTATGACAGCAAGTGCTGTAAAAAGGGAGGGTGGCATCCTTGAATATGCTGGATCTGGACTTCAAGGGGCCTGTGAGGACTCTTTTGATGCAGGCCCCAAGCAGCTCCACCGAACGGAAGTGGAAACGCAATTTTCAAGACCAGGTAAGTGTGCATTTATTTCTGCTAATTTCTGCGGGCCAGCACTTTCCGCCGCTAGTCGGATGTTACAGCCCAGTGTTTCAATTATTTGGGTGTCAACATCTGGGTTGCTTCTGGCTCTCCTTAGCATTGTATTTTTCTTTGTGGACAATCTGTCTTCCTTGGTCAGATACCATGGGCTTATCCCTCTCCTTCCGGAGGGAATGTTCACTCCATTCATTCATAGAGTGGACTCATGTTTTCTGTTCTAACAGAGTCTGTCATGTTCTTCCTGGAAGTTGAAAGTTTATCTCCCTTATGTTTGTATGTTACTCATCCTCAAGCTCAACATGCAGTTTGGCTTCTAATGCTGCCCTTTTTTTCTTCACATGAACTTGTGCCTCCCTGAGTTTTGTCTTGCTCAGTTGGTGGCCGCTTCTCTCTTGCTCTAGGATCAAATTCATGTTGTGCATGTGAGCTCCAGGTTTGCTGCTGTAGATTTTCCTGGTTCTGTGACAGCAACTGTTTCACTCTGACATTTGGGCTCAATCTTCTGCGGCTGTTCCTTCACTCTGTATCTTTTATTTTAAGTATGTTGATGCTCATCTGGAGATTTGGCTGGTCTGACTGAAGAAGAGCATTTTCTGCAATCTGCAAAGGAGCTGGAATAACTGCCTCTGCGAAGAGTGAAGACAGTTCCGAAATGTAGTCCCAGTTGGGATCATGAACACTGGTAGACCTTTCGGGAGCCTCCAATTCAGTATAGTTGACTACAGTGGTTGTTTTGACGTCTTATGCCATTTTGAGGAGGTGGAGGGCAACATAAGCATCTCTGCTCAGGAGAGAAAAGGATTGATTGCAGATGACATACAGAATTTCAATTATTTGCTTGTTGCCATACCGGGTGGCTCTATGACTTACAGTTGGATTCTTCCTGGAGCATATGGTTGTGTGTCTAGCTGCAGTTCCTCATCCGACAGGACTGTCATAGTGGCACCTGTGTCTAACTTGAGTTTCGTGAGGTGGCCATTTACAGATAGGTCAGCATTCCGAAATGTGATGGGATCTTTGATTTCTCCCAAGAACCATTGTTGAACTTGTCTTGGTGTGACTCATCTATCCTATAGACACATTTGGGATCCTCTGCACATCTCAAGGTTTTGGACTTACATATCTTTCCAAAGTGTCCCAGGTGGTTGCAGTGAAATCACTGCACAGTGATTGCTGGACACTGCTCGCGCCTGTGAGGTCTTTTGGCTACACAGCGCTGATATGGTCTGCCACCATCTTGTGTTTTGCTTGGGTATTGCTTTCCTTGCCCTGGAATCTCCTTGCCCTTTTGCTGCTTCTGCTTTATGAGCTAGACTGTTGGGGTTGCTGTGCACTATGGTTTAACTTGGCCACACAAAATAGTTGGGTTTTGCTAGATTACTTCCAATTGTCTGATGATTTGGATGGCTTTTTCAAATGTCAAATCTTCTTTAGATTGGAGTTACATTCGAAAGAGTGTCATTGGCCACTCCCACTACTATTCGGTCTCATATGAGCTCTGCTTCAGGTCACCATAGTCACAGCATTCAGCCAATCTGTATAACTCATTTATGAAAGAGCCTATGGGTTCCCCGGGCTTTCAGACTCTCTTGTTAAATTTTGCTCACTCCAAAATCTTATTTCTTCTTAGACTAAAGAAGGTATCAAAGGACTTAATGACCTCTTCAAAGTTATCAGAAGATTCATTTACTCCTTGTTCGGCAAGTACGCAGTCGGCTATTGGACTTACTGAATATAATAGTGTATTCACTTGTTCAGCCTCTGATTTCTTATTGAAGGCTGATGCTATCCTATACCTTAAAAATCTTCTTCTCCATAACGCCTAATTTTGCAACTGATCTGGCCCTTCCATCTGCCTTAATTGGTCTGGCAATGTTGATTTTGTATCCATGGCTGTTTTCAACATAGGGGATACAGCTTTAATTTTTTTTTCTTGCTTGTTTCCTTGTTGGAATTCCTTCTGCACTTGTTGGAATTTGACAGGTTTCCATTATGGTTACGGAACTGTTTTAAATTTCAGCGATTCTGCAGAAAATCTTTAGAACAAGCTAGTTGCTTTCCTGAGCTAGGAGAATTAACTTGAAGCCAATTTCTTGTACTGACTTCTCTTTAGTTTTTTTTCATTCGCACATGTGTTAAGGTGCTGACGCTGGATCCGAGCTGCAATGTTCTTCAAGCCGCACTGGTTAAACAATCGGTATACCAGTGCTGCCTGATCATTGTGCCAATTTTAAAAGCTTATTTCAGTCTTTTTATTTTGGAGTTTGCTCACCCTTTCGTGATCTGGCTAGGTCCTTTAACTCTGCTTTCGATTGGGTCTCACAGCAGACCTCCACGTGCTCTGGTGGAGTCCTTTTATGCCACACAGAGGATCTTTCTTCTGCCCTTCAGCCTCCATGTCTGTAATGAAGCTTCTTAGGTGATCTTCAGCTGTGTATTCAAGGTCATCATTAGGTGCACTTCTCTCAGGTCAGACTGCAGTTTCTTTACTTAATCATTTTTAGAAATTTTGGGGTCCTTCGCCTGCTGCCATCATGTTGTATGGTTGTATGTTGTCTCATGAAGAGGTCTAGAGGCTTGTATGATTGAACGATAGCTGTTTATTAATAACACATGACAAAATATACATATATATATAGGATACAGTCCTGACTAGGTGCTATCTTCATGCTGACTTCTACCAGACTCACCACTGGACTCTATTACTCCCATGTGACTCTCTACATCATAATGTGGGCGGCACTGTTTCCCCAGTCCCACATTAACCCTTTCTGTCCCAAAAACCCTAATACTACATATTCTAGCCCGATCTGAGCAGGAAGATCCAGCTCAAGATGTTTAAGATAGTGATGTTGTGTTGTATACTATGATCTTAACGAGAGACATCAACGTTCAGGACACAGATAATGTAAACCCTAGATTTTGCACAAGACATGTAAAGACAATTTACACAGATAATCTAACCAAAATCTGCCGTATAAAATCATAAGGGTGGAAATTCATCCCAGGCAGTGATGCAAAATGGCCAGTATTAAAGCAGCATCCTTTATACACAACACCTGATATTCAGTACCATTACAGTCAATGGAATTGAATATCAGGCATTTTGTCTAACCAGTAGCTAATTTGATACCATCCGCTTTCTGCCATTGCTCAAGTCAAATTTCTACTCCATAGATTTTCCTGCTAATATTGGGGGAATAGTAATTAAACTTAAAAAGTTCTTCATTAGCTGTTAAAGCACTTTGGAATTTCCTGTGGCTGTGAAAAGCACTAGAAAGATGCAAGTTATTTCTTAAGTGCAGCAGTTGTTTGTAGTATCAACCAAATTTATAGCTCACAACACAAAACTGCTCATAAATGGCTCAAATTGACATCTCACTCTCAAGCCAAAAAAGATATCTTTTCAAAATAGTGCATTTTATTTTGATGTGAGATGATAGCGTTGAGCTTTCTTACATTACTTTTCCTGTGTAACAAAGTGACTACAATTAAAAAGTGCTTGAATAAAAGCAAAATACAGCCAGTGCTGGAAATCTGAAATAAAAATAGGAAATGCTGGAAAAGCTCAGCAGGTCTGGCAGCATCTGTGGAGAGAGAAATAGAGTTATGTTTCTTCAGAGCTCTAATGTTAACGATGGAAAGTGGAGTCACATCAGGATCAGCGCTAGGACCACTGTGGTTCATAATTTATATTAATAATTTAGACTTTGAAATCAAAAATAAGATTTCTAAATTTGTGGACAACACCAAATTGGGAGGGATAGTCAATATTGAGGAGGACCCTGGCAACAAATTGCAAAAGGGTATTAATAAACTTGCAGAATGGGGATCCAATTGGTAAATAAATCTCAACATAGATAATGTGAGGTATTACATTTTAGAAATAAATACAAATAGGTCACACATCACTTGGAAAATAAGAAATGACAAAAAAATTGCAACACAGGTCAATAAGGCCATAACAAAAGTAAATCAAGGAAGGGTCATCGACCTGAAACACTAACCCTCTACCAATGGTGCCTGACCTGCTGACTGTTTTCAGCATTTTCTGTTTTTATTAATCAATCACTGGGCTTTATTTCTAGAGGGATAGAACTGAAAAGCAGAAAAAGGTGAAATTTGATTTCAATAAATATCTGGGCCAGAATTTCATGCCTGGCATATGTGGCAAGTCGGCAGGAGTGGAAGCGGATGTGGAATCCACTCCTGGCTGCGGTCGTGTTGCAAACGCGATTTCATGCTGCATGGCCAATTAAGGTCTGCCCAGCGTGGAATGCACCCTCTCAATGTTTGGGAAGGGCCGGGCGGGGGTGGGAGCCTGTCAGGTGCGGGTCCAATGGCGACCCGGCGGGTGCTTTAAAACTGGCAGAGACAGCTCCCTGAAGGCTGCCAAGGGAGAATCTTCAGAGTCTGCCCAGGAGACTGGAACAATGACCTTACCAGTAGCTGGAAACATCAGCTGATCTTCCCTGGATAACTACTCCAGTAACATACCAAAATGCTACTGTATCCTTAGTGAATCCCAAATCAAGAATTTTCGCAGTGCAGCTTTTACTCTGCTGCCATGCCACTTGCTGGAAGTGTGGCAGAAATTCTACTTCTTCTCTTTGAATAAATCCTCCTTCATGTCTTTTCTTTAGTTGCCGTATTCTCCATTTTACCACCAAAACATTACAAATCACTTTTGTACAGGCTTGCTTCTATTTGTTAAAACAGAAAATTTGAATAATTTCTTAATTAAGTTTAAGTAAGTTAAACCCAGGTGAAATTGAATCTTTGGTCTAATCATTCAGCTATTGGTTAATGAAGCAAAGCTGACTAAAGTGCCTTTACTCTCAAGATATTTTCCCCATGAAGTTTAAGGATGAATAAAATGTTGAGTTTGGTTCCATCTGTTTACGTTAGACATGGAGGCCTTGTGTTCTGCCATGTTTTGTTAATATGTTTACTGGTGTGACCTTCAACACTATATATTGTTATGTTCATTTGATGTGAGTGCCAACAGGATATAAATTTTGCTTTTGTCTTAATGGCCTGAGTATACTTCATTTGCTTTGTAGGTGCAGGGCATGCCAGTATCTGATGCTGGACGTGAGTGGCTCTAAACTTTATTGCACAGGCACTGAGTGGACCTTGGGTTCAAAGGAAAGGGTAATTTCAAACATTCGGGATGGAGGCTGCACCCCTAGTATGAGGTGGAAGCAGATCTTTAGCAGCTTAGCTGAAGGAGCGTTGGATCAAGGCATCTCCGGTGTCCCTGCCTCAATGAAGAATCCAAAGGTCTGTCTCCACATCCTCACTGTGCTCCTCACCGGGCTTGTCTTCTGACTCACCGCTGGCTTCATCCTCTGTTGCCTGTGGAGCTGCCTCAAGATCCTCCTCCTCCAGTGGGTCCCCCCTTGACAGAACCAGACTGTGGAGAGCACAGCATGCAACCACTATCAGTGACATCTGCTCTGGAGGGAACTGTAGTGCTCCCCCTGAATGGTCCAGGCATCGGAAATGCATATTCGGAAGATCTATGGTCCTCTTTTTCACTGCCCTTATGGAGGCATGACTCCTATTGTAACGCTGCTCTGCCTCTGTTCTTGGTAGCGGAGAGGCGTCAAAAGCCCCTTTTCAAGGGGTAGCCCTTGTCACCCAGCAGCCATCCATCCAGTCAAGCTGGAGTAGTGAACAGCCTTGGCACCCGTGAGTGTTTGAGGATGTGAGCGTTATAGGAGCTGCCAATGTACTTTGCATAGACTTGCAGAATCTGTGTCTTGTAGATACAAACTATCTGGAGTTCATCGAGTGGAAGCCCTTCCTGTTGACAAAGGCACCTGGCTAATCCGCTGGCACCTTGATGGCCACATGTGTGCAGTCGATTGCACTCTGGATGCGGGGGAACCCAGCAATCGCTGCAAACCCTCTGGCTTGCTCAGCCTGGCTGGCTTTGTCCATACGGAAATGAATAAATGTCATTATCCACCTGAACAGAGCATCAGTCACCAGCTTGACGCAATTGTGGATAGCTGATTGGAACACTCCACAAAGATTCCCCCACTGACCCCTGGAAAGAGCTGGAGGCATAGAAGTTGAGGGCCACCGTAACCTTAGGAGCCACTGGCATGGGGTGTCCCCCCACACAGTTGGAGGTGATCTCAGGCCCATTCATCTGACAAATGGAGGTCAAAGTTTCCCTGGAGAGGCAGAGCCTCCTTCGGCATTGCACCTCAGACATGTTGAGGTAGCTGCATCGCTGCCTGTAAACCCTGGCAGCAGGATAGTGGTGTCTTCTGCGGCCTCTTCCGCCTTGGACTACCTGCTGATCATGTGCCCCTTGTGCCTGCACCTCTCCTCCCACGGGTCACTCCCCTGGAAGCTGCATTGGGGCACTTGGCCTCATCTCCCTTCTGCCCTTCCCTCGTCAGAGGAGGTGCCACCAGCGGAGAGCACAATCCCTATTACCAGGGTAACAGAAGGCTGTCTGGTACGTGGAAGGGTCCATATGGTCAAAATCT
This sequence comes from Cetorhinus maximus, assembly GCF_964194155.1. Classification (NCBI taxonomy): domain Eukaryota; kingdom Metazoa; phylum Chordata; class Chondrichthyes; order Lamniformes; family Cetorhinidae; genus Cetorhinus; species Cetorhinus maximus. Next base: position 35,694,734 of record NC_135902.1, read on the forward strand.
TCCGGGGGCCTTGGAGACACCGATGAGTCCTGAAATAAAGCCTAGAAATGCTAAGACTGAAGATCAGGACAGAGACGAAGCTGTCAAGTTCAAATAAGCAACCAGCAGCAAACTATCTCCTAAACTCCTCACTATTCATAATGGCAATGCTGCAGGCCTGTTTTACCCTGACCTTGAATGAGGTTTCGTTAAAAGTGGGCTGCCCACCTGCCCGTTTTGCCCATGCGATGAGCACGAAATCACGCGGGCAATGTAAAATCGAGTATAATTGCCTTTTTAATGGCCTTAAGTGGCCCTTTAATTGTTGGCAGGCACGGTTCCGACACCCGCACGCGCCTGCCGACCTGAAGACTGCTCGCATGCTGGATGATGTTGGGATGCTTACCTGACGACATCTCACGCTATTTCATGTCCGTTCGGGTTGGGCACGCATCCGCCCACGAGATGTAAAACTCTAGCCCTGGAATTAAAAGTCTAATAATGAACATGAAACTATTGTCGATTGTTGTAAAAACCCATCTGGTTCACTAATGTCCTTTTGGGAAGGAGATCTGTCATCCTTACCTGGTCTGGCCTGCATGTGACTCCAGACCCACAGCAATGTGGTTGATTCTTAAATGCCCTCTAAAATGGACTAGTAAGCCATTGAGTTGTATCAAGCTGCTACAAAGTCTAAAAGGAATGGAACCGAATGGAATACCTGGCATCGAACTAGGCACCAGAAACGACAATGGTTAACTCAGCCCTGTCGACCCTGCAAAGTCTTCCTTACTAACATTTGGGGGATAGTGCCAAATTGGGAGAGCTGTCTCACAGACTAGTCAAGCAAGAGCCTGACATAGTCATACTCATGGAATCATTCCTTATAATGTCCCAGACACCACCATCACCATCCCTGGGTATGTCCTGTCCGACCGGCAGGACAGACCCAGCAGAGGTGGCGGCACAGTGGTATTCAGTCGGAAGGGGGTTGCCCTGAGAGTCCTCAACATTAACTCCGGACCCCATGAAGACCCATGGCATTAGGTCAAACATGGGCAATGAAGCCTCCTGCTGATTTACACATACTGCCACCTGCACCCCCAATCAGCTGATGAATCAGTACTCCTCCACAACACTTGCAGGAAGCACTGAGGGTGGCAAGGGCTCAGAATGTACTCTGGGTGGGGGTCTTCAATGTCCATCTCCAAGAGTGGCTCAGAAGCACCACTACAGGCTGAGCTGGCGGACTCCGAAAGGACAAAGCTGCTAGACTGGATCTGCAGCAGGTGGTGAGGGAACCAACAAAAGGGAAAAACCTCATCCTCATGAACTTACCTACCGCAGAAGCATCAGTCCGTGACAGTATCAGTCGGAGTGACCACTGCACAGCCCTTGTGCAGACGAAATCCCGTCTTCACATTGAGGATACCCTCCATCATGTTGTGTGGCACGACCACCATGGGATAGATTTCGAACAGATGTAGCAACTCAAGACTGGACAACCATGAGATGCTGTGGGCCATCAGCAGCATAAGAATTGTACTTAAACACAATCTGTAACTTTGGAACGGCCCAGAATATCCCCCCCCTCTACGAATACCGCCAAGCCGGGGATGAACCCTGATTCAATGATGAGTGCAGGAGGGCATTGCCAGGAGCAGCACCAGGCATACCAAAAAAGGAGGTGTCAACCTGGTGAAGCTACAAAACACGACTACTTGCATGCCAAACAGCATAAGCAGCAAGTGATAGAGTAATTCCACAACCAACCGATCAGATCTAAGCTCTGCAGTCCTGCCACATCCAGTGGTGAATGGTGGTGGAAAATTAAATAACTCACTGGAGAAGGAGGCTCCACAAATATCTGAGCCCAGCACATCAGTGCAAAAGATAAGTCTGAAGCATTTCCAGCAACCTTCAGCCAGAAATGCTGAATGGATGATCCATCTCGGCCTCCTCCAGAGGTCCCCAGCATCACCAATGCCAATCTTCAGCCAATTTGATTCACTCCATACGATGTCAAGAAATGGCTGAAGGCATAGAATACTGGCTATGGGCCCTGACAATATTCCGGCAATAGTACTGAAGGCTTGTGCTCCAGAACTTCCGCGCCCCTAGCCAAGCTGTTCCAGTACAGCTACAGCACTAGCATCTCCCCGGCAGTGTGAAAAATTGCCCTGTTTACAAAAAGCAGGACAAATCTAACCCGGCCAATTACCGAACCATCAGTTTACTCTCCATCATCAGTAAAGTGATGGAAGGCGTCATCAACAGTGCTATCAAGCAGCACTTGCTTAGCAATAACCTACTCACTAATGCTTAGTTTGGGCTCCGCCAAGGCCACTCAGCTCCTGACCTTATTACAGCCTTGGTTCAAAAGTGGTTAAAAGAGCTGAACTCCCGAGGTGAGGTGAGAGTGACTGCCCCTGACATTAAGGCAGCATTTGACCAAATGTGGCATCAAGAAGCCCAGCAAAACTGAAGTCAGTGAGAATGAGGGGCAAAAACTCTCCGCTAGTTGGAGTCATACGTAACACGGTTGGAGTCATATGTAACACAAAGGAAGATGGTTGTCATTGTTGGAGGTCAATCATCTCAGTTCCAGTACATCACTGCAGGAGTTTCTCAGGGTAGTGTCCTCAGCCCAACCATCTTCAGCTGCTTCATCAATGACCTACGTTCCACCATAAGGTCAGAAGTAGGGAAGTTCGCTGATGATTGCACAATGTTCAACACCATCCGCGACTCCTCAGATGCTGAAGCAGTCCATGTCCAAATGCAGCAAAACCTGAACAATATCCAGGCTTGGGCTGACAAGTGGCAAGTAACATTCACACCACACAAGTGCCAGATAATGATCATCTCCAACAAGAGAGAATCTAACCATCGCCCCATGACATTCAATGGCTTTACCATTGCTGAATCCCCCACTATCAACATCCTGGAGGGTTACTATTGACCAGAAACTAAACTAGACTAGCCACATAAATACTGTCGCTACAAGAACAGGTCAGAGGCTAGGAATCCTGTGGTGAGTAACTCACCTCCTGACTCCCCAAAACCTGTCCACCATCTACAGGGCACAAGTCAGGGGTGTGATGGAATACTCTCCACTTGCCTGGATGAGTACAGCTCCAACGACACTCAAGAGGCTTGACACCATGGCCTTGTGTGAGCTATTAAAATATTCCAACAGGGTCCTAACCATGTTCCTAGGCCAAATTGAATGTATCAGCCCTTGGAACATTCTGTCCCTCAAATGTTACAATCTACAGTTAACTGACAGTCACTCTCCACAGGAGCTGACTTACAAGAACACAGAGACAATAGAAAAAAATAGATTTTATCACATTTAGATCTTGCAAAAAAGAAAGCTTCACTGTAGTGAAGGTTTCTTTACAATGGTGTTACAGTTTCTTTACAAGGGCTTGCCATCATTAACCCTTTTAACAAATGATTTATTACATATCATACAGATAACCTTTTCCATTTTTCACAATTACATGTATTATATTAACATAGCTATAAAGGCTTAAACCAAACAAAAGCAAGTACATGTGACAATTAGGATTAGTAAGATCTTAACTCTTAGAAACTCAGAACCTGCCTTTCCTCCTGCATCCTTTCTTTAAACTCGGGACAAAACATCAACACTTACATGGATTTTCCTATAATCTTTTCATGATCAACCAAATGTAGCGAAGGCATTAAAGTTTCCTTTAGAAACGTCTTGACCAGCTTATATTTCTATTTTGTAACATGGGTTTTCAACCTTTCTGGTGGGATGGCAAACCCGTACTCCAGAGGCTTCCCATCTTCACATATGGATGCATATTAGTCATGCTATATGATACAAATGAATTTTGCATAGGTTTATCAACTTTAATACGGAAGAACATGGTATTTTTTCTACCTCTTCTCCTCTGTTGTTGGAAACATGCTTTCAATGGGTCCTTTAAATTTGTTGTGGAAAGCGTGTATGTCTTTTTGACAACTAGCTGCAAAATGATCTTCCTCCGTAACAGATTTTGTTGTTTCATTGTTTTGATCCATACTGGACGAATAAACCTGCACCGAGGGAGTTTTTTCCCTTAATTAATTTTATAGTTTATCTGAGAGATGTGCCACAGCCTTCTGCACATGTTCACATTCTTCTTGCTGATGCTTGAAAAATGGAACCTTCATCTCCGCTTCTTTCACAATTTCATCAAAATATTTGTTTACTCTCTTATTTTCCAATTATTTTCCAAGTTTATTAATCTTTTAATTCAGCTTAGCAACTGGCCTTTTGGTTTCAGTTACCATTGTTTCAGAGTCATCTACAAAACCCAACTTTGCGGACAGCTGCTGCTACAGGATTTTTCTTTGCCCAACTGCCAACTCTCTAGCCTTCAGTTTCCTTTCAGCTCCACTGAGCTGATAAGTGCCCCAGGGCTTCCCCAAGCCCCAATCACCTAACAGCACAGAGCCAGTGACCTTCTTCCGCCTTCTCAGCTCCCCACAGGTTTCTCCTGTGCTCCAACTGCACGGAACTACCAAACAGCTCCCAGGGCTTCTCTGAGCCCCCAGTTCCTCAGAGTTAACAACACTTCAGCTGGATGGGGTTAGTGTGGTAATCTGAGGTGCAATATACCTTTAAGAGAATGTGAGCAGATTGACCACATGACTGTATTACCCAATTACTGTCTAGCATGGGCTACAGCGTTAATTATTAGTTTAGAATAGGGTCTGGTTTGAGAAGCACACATTGTGTTAGTGCTTTGTTACTTGTGTAAATAAACAGCTTCATCTCTGCGTCTGCAGTATATTGTTTGCCAGCTCATCCACCGATAGATAGGCGTGCACGGCGATCCGACAGAAGGAACATAACAGTTAGCCACCTTCTTCTTCTTCTTCTGCTGCTCCCAACTAACTGCTGTTCACTGACCCTTGAACTGATCTGTGTGACCTATTAAAATATCCCAACAGGGTCCCGCCCCTGTTCCTAGGCAAAATCAAATGCATCAACTCATGGGACATTCTGTTTCTCAAATGTTACAATCTCCAGTTAACTAATGGCCACTGTCCACAGGTGCTAACTTAAAGGAACACAGAGACAAGGAAAAAGATCTAAGAATAAATAGATTTCATCACAGTGCAAATAAATATCTACAAGGATCATACCAGAAATTCATGGTCATACCTATCAACAAGAAATGAACAGGTTGTGTCTCTTTTCTCTTGCAAAGTGAGGGATAAATTAATAGAGGTTGTTAAAATTATGAAAGATTTTGAGAGAGCAGACACAGAGGGAGTCATTGGTTTTGTTCTCCCCGATAAGTACAGAGGCAATCAATATAAGATTATCACCAAGAAATCAAACTGAGAATTCAAAAGAAACATCTTTACTCAGAGAGCGGTGAGAATATGGAACTTACTATTGCAGAGTAGATGAGGCAAATAGTATAGATGTATTTAAGGGGAAGCTAAATAAGCATGTGAGGGTGAATGGAATAAAGGGTTTTGCAGACATGTATGAAGAAGGATAGGAGGAGGATTGAATGGAGCATATACATTGGCATGGACTGTTTGGCCCAATTGGCCTATTCTTGTGCAGTATTTTCACTGTACTCTACCAGGGAGGAGCAGTGGCACTAGAAGGCAGCCAGCAATCTTCACCTGAGTTTCTGGCACTACTGAAATGTCTTGGAAACATAACTGGTTGTCCCCTTTGCTTGTCCTCTGCATTTCTGATATTTCTCCAGAAAAACTCATTTGCACGACCTATCGACTGGCCATGTTTTACGCCAAACCAAGACACCATTCATGTTAAGAAAAGTTACTGTTGCCTTTACCCTTTTGTTTCTAAGAGGCTAACCATTTTCATTGCCTTTGCTGCCATATGACAATCAGTCTCTTTGAAGAATCAGCATGCAGTGTATCATCCATGATAATTAATGCTTGGTGGTTTAAACCGCATCCTGCATGCTAATCTGGCCCACAAACTCAGTTTATTCAGCTGGTAAACTTCAAAACCCCGATGCTGTACTTTTGAGTAGGAATTTCTACCTCCTGAATAATGGATCTCAACCAACAAAAGAGAGACCCTTTTCTACCATATGGCTGCAGCCTTTTCCAATCTGCTGGCTCACAAAGTTCACATTTCCATAATGGAACAATAGAACTGATATAGTTAAAGCATCCAAGCACCAAGTAGAGAAAATCCAGCTTAGAAACAGATAGCATTGAAGACCAATGGAAATGAATGAGGACCACCTGCCAGATAATTGGTGTACAAGCAGGAGAGGGGAAGAGCTTACAGGATAGCAGGAGGGCCAACATATAGTTAGGAGTGTAGCAGTTCTGACATTTTCTCATGTAAACAGTTTTTTATGTAATGAAAGTCTTTTTTAAATGAAGTAAATGGCATTTGCTGTGAACTAAAACCTTCAACTTTGATTTTTTCTTGCACTGGGTTTGGAGTAGCCTCGATCTGAAAATTGAACCTAATCATGATAAATTGCATCCCGGAGAACACTAAGGACACCCACTATATCCCCTGTCAATTGGAAGATGGAAAATGCTCTGAATTTTAGACTATTTTGTACAGACTAAACTACTACCCAGATTATTTGCAAATAACATGATTCACCAAGCAAAATCAGATAAAATAGTAAAATAAATGCAGGGAATTTTGGATGCTGTCTGGTCTAATTAGTTTTTCAGATATTTGCTGTTTTTATTTCAGATTTCCAGCATGCACAGTACTTTGCTGTTGTCTGTTAATTTCTACAATTAATAATTTGCAATTATTTTTCTCACTTTCTATTGGTAAAATCTTGAAAGGACACGACTTCTAATGATAAACATGTCAGTGGTGTTCTATACATCCTCCGAAGATATAACAATGGCAACAGACAAGAGCTGTTGAACATTAGAAGATTCTTGAGCTCAAAAGATATTTTCATCTCTGAAGTTCCTGCAAGCAAAATGTTAAGAGACTGCATGCCTTAGTAAACAATGGAATAATAGATTGCACAATTGTGTTCTTCTTCTTTCTACATTTCAAATAAGACAGTCCTGATACACAAGCGGCAGTAACATATTAGTCTGCTGAATGTTGCATATATTAACATTTTGATCGTTCTTCTGTCTCATTAAGGAGATAAAAAAAGCAGCATGATCAAAATGTTACTATATGCAACATTATTAACCTTGCCTATTTCTCAAAGACAGTGTCTCATGTCTCTCAAAGTCTCCGGTTTTGCTTTTACTAAAGGAACATCCTCTGTCTTAAAACTGAGTTACTACTACATTTAAAAAATATAAAACCAAAGGCAAACTTTCCTATTATTGTCAAAAGCAGCATTTGACTAAATGTCCAGAGATAGTGGCAAGCATTGGCAGTGGCGAACAGGGACCACCAATGGTGGAGAATGGGGAGCAGACTGAAGAGCACCAGTGATGATAGCAGGAAGTAAAAATGGCAGAAAATTGGGAGTACCAGTGGGAGAGCCTGGATTACACCAGAGGTTGAGGCAGGAAAGGCAGCAATGAATATCTTTATATAATAAATTGTTGATTAGACAAACTACAGGCTGCTTTAGTTTAATGTTACAAAAGTAGTGTGTTCAGTTAAGTGTTTCTTGAATTTGGTTGTTTGTACTTCTAATGTTATGTAGCCCATGCATCTCCATAGTAAACAGTTAAGTAGCCCAAAGGGAAAGCATTTGAACATCCTGGGCTCAGTGTGTGTAAGGATGGGGCACCATGTGCTTCATGAGCAACCTACTCAATGCGTTTAGAAGGCCAACCTGTAGGAATGCATTATGCGCATTCTTGTATGGCCTATATTTCTTTTAAAGCATATTCTTCTATCCATTATACACTTCCCTATTTGAGGACATAACCTTTGATTAGGTCATATTTCTTGCAGATTGAGGGTTATTGGATAAAGATTTGCTACTTATATGTACAAATTAACCTGAACACCCATTACCAGGAAGGCTGAGGACATTACTGTCTCTTAGGCATGATACCCACTTACATAGAACTCTGCAGAGAGGTCTTGCTTCAGGTGCACCATCAGGCACAATTCAGCAGATCAGCAAAAAGATGCTTGGGCAATGAGTATACCTGCATTAACTAGGTCCTTTGTGGATGCACAACTTCCCATGTTTATTCCATGAACATCCTCATTCTTTTCTCCCAAGAATTGAAGCCAGCTTAGATCTTGAGTAGTTGCTTGTACAGGGACTAAAGTCTAACACTAATACCTTCAAGGATTAAAATGTAACTTGTATCACGTAGTTGCACCTGGGAGAATTCCTCCATTTCACTACCCAGTTTGCTTACATTAGTCAACATTTAGATCATGTGTTCCGATATAGCATCTTGATATTTACTAAAATCTACTCCATGGAGCTGAGTTATCTTTGAATATGACAACATTTTTCAGTTTATTCCAATCTAAGTTATTTAAAGGACTCTATTTCTTGATGGCGCAGGAGTGGCAGCTAGCAACAGGTAGCTCTGCAAACAACCTCGATGCAACATTGTACATTGAGTGAACTCTGCTTGTTCTGAAAAAATGAGGTGTTAGTTCTAGAACTACAGGAACAATCCAGTACAAGTGAAAGTGAGACTGCCTATTGCTATTGGTTTGCCTGGATTCCTCATTAATGGCTTCCTGTACTGGCTGTAAACTCTTTTTAGCTGTGGAAGGGCACACTGAAAAAAAATAGCTGTGGTATATTTGCTGCCTTGTACATGTAGTCATAGTAATACAATTGCAATTCAAAACTGTCTGCATGCATTGCAAATCTCATGTGACCTACTGTCCTCTTTCCAGGCTTCATTGCAACATACATACTGGATGGTGGTTGATGACCCTCCCACATTGGGAAGGTGTGGAAGAAATGGCATGCAATTCCAAAATAGGTTTCCTAGCTAACAAGTTCCATCATCCACTCTTCCCACAGCAGCAGTTTAGTAAGAATGAATTGCCATCTGCCTCTGACCTGGCTTTGTGTGCCAGCCTGGGCAGAATAATGCTAGGCACATGTAAAGCTTTTTATAACATGTAAATTACACTTTGGATATATTTAGAGAAACATCAGGCACTTTTGCCAGTTATGCCTCAGTTTCCAACATTGTACCAATTAACTATATCTCATTTAGCTATGCTGCAATGAAATGAACAGCTTCCTTTCCACAATTTTCTCATTAAATTATACAGACAAGAATGCAAGATGTTGTCAATGCTTTCTTCCATCAGGTTTTCACATCTTCTATGATCAGTATTCATATTTTACAAATTCTTCTCTTTATACCACATACCCTTTGTGAATATAATTTCCATTTCACTCACTCACTTTGCTGACTTTCTGAATAAATCTTTTTGCATTTTCTTTTTAATATATCAGGTTGATGACAACTCTGAATCACCTCCTTCCATTAATGGTGTTGCCAGCACTTGGTAAGCATGGGTTCAGTACTGTAGTGATTATGCTACTGGATTAGTGATCCAGAGCCTTGAACTAATAAACCAGGGAATGCAAATTCAAATCGCATCATGGCAGTTTGAGAATTTTAATTCAGTTGAAAAAAATCTGGAAATGAAATGCTGCTAACAGTGAAAGGTCATAAGAAAAAAAACCCAACTTATTCCTTCAGTTAGGTTAGGCACCCTGCCGTCATGAGCCTAGTCTAATGTGATTGACTTTAAACTGCCCGCTAAATTGGCATAGCAAGTCACTCAGTTATATCACCACCTTCTCAGTGCAACAAGGGATGGTAACCAGGATCTCAGTGACACACACCTCACGAGAATGAATTTAAAAAAAAATCACCCACTAAATCAAGGATTCTCTGCTATTGACCCAGCACAGGAGCCACCAGCTTAAACGTTATTCACGAGTTGCACTTTTCTGCTGCCATTTTCTGCCTTGGGGACATGAAAATTACCATTTCCCACAGCTGCTAAGTCTAATTCTGTATGACTTTAGGGTATTTAACAGGTGCCAAGCAGCCTACCTGTTGCTTTTTGCTGATATTAGTAGCACACCAGAGAATTTTCAGTGTTTAACAGGCAGCTAGGTCAGGATAGAGTCTGGATGTGTGCCATTAATTTTTACTGTTACTGGCTACATGTAAAGCCATGGCACCTGCAGTGGATAACATGAGTTCACTGTGGTTTTGCAAGGGATAGTGATCCATTTGCTTTGACCAAAAATGCTGAAAAGGTCATATCCTTATGTTAAATAATTGCAACAATCCAAGGCTTCACTGATTTGGAGTTGGATACACATTATTTCCAAGTACATAGTTTGAGATTCTGTAGGATCATTAACCTTATTGGAGTTGAGGGGCTCATAGAGTGGTGTAAGATTGGTTAAGATAAACAGATGGGAAAGTATGCTCATCTTTACAAAATAAGCAGCAAATTTTGATTCAACAAAACTATCTTATGTCAACACATTATCTAATCATGCTTTACATCAGGATTACTATAATATCTTGTAAATTTGCTGACTCTTAAATTCACTGCCAGACAATTCTGCTCTGCATTTTTAAGTCTATGATTTGGCAGCTAGAAATGTAATCACATTTTCACAAATACTATTTTGCTTTATGTTTCATGTGAGATTATTGTAATAGTTTATTGTATCTGAGTGAGGTTACTGTAATGTGAAGGATATTTTAAAAATAAACATTAAAATGTATGAAATATTAAACTACTTTTTCAGATTGTGTTTTAAAAGTGCTAATGTGACCATATTCATTGTGATGTTTATTCAGTTGTGTAATCTCTGTTTTGAAATTTAAAGGCCTTAATATGTGTCTCAGTTGTTATTAGATAAGCATACTATAGCTGGTACTTTATATAGAACTCTAATTTGATTTAAATTTGTTTGATTACCATTTATAGTCAAAAGTATGTTTCTAGATCTTGCCAGTATATTTCTTCATTTTGCAGTTTGAACATTAGTGGGCCAACCTACAAAGAATGAGGTTTTCCAAACCTAAAAGGAAGGGAGCTTTGATAAAACAAATGGCCTTTTCTCAAACCTGCCTTTACTTGTGTTCCTAGGTCATAATGGTATCTCTACAAGCTAACTTCCTGGAATGCCTTGATTGACGATTATAATTAGCATAGAAATATTTTACTACTTCATTCTAATTAGCCACTCTAATCATTTTGTGGTCACCTCCATTAACACTCCAATAATTTGGCTTTTATGGAAGAGAACAATGAAATGAGAGCATCTTTTCTAGCTCCTTGGACTTAACCCACGATCATTCAAAGTTCAAAATAATGGAACGTACTGGCAAGATCTTGAAATGCATGTCGAATGGAAACTTTAGTCAAATTAATTTGAATCAAATCTAATCTGCACATACTGTTATGAAAATGCATTTTGAATCAGGGCTAAAATGATTCTCAATTTAATTGAACTTGAGACTACAAAATAACTTTGATTTTGCAATCCCAGAAAAATGTATTTTTTATTCTTTCATGAAATGTGGGCGTCGCTGGCAAGGCCAGCATTTGTTGCCCATCCCTTATTGCCCTTGATCCGAGTGGCTTGCTAGGCTCTTTCAGAGGGCAGTTAAGAACCACAATACTATGGATCTAGAGTCACATATAGGCCAGACCAGAAAAGCACAACATATTCCCTTCCCCCTTAAGGGCATTAGTGAACCAGATGGGTTTTTGTGGTAATTGATAATAGTTTCATGGTCACCATCATTGAAAGTTAGTCTCAGTTCCAGATTTTTATTAATTGAATTTAAATTCTGCCAGCTGCTGTGGTGGGATTTGAACCTGTGCCTCCAGATTGCTAGTCCAGCAACATTACCACTGCATCACCATCTCCCTATGTGCAAGGAATGGCCTCGGTTAAGATAGCCCATAAGCTGCCTGGGTTAAGCTAGCCCATAGGGCACTGAGGAAACAGTTCAATTACAGAACCTGTTCATTTGAATAATTAACATTAGTTCACAGCATGGGTTGGCTTTAAGCCAGTAGCTGGCATCATTGAAATTCCAGCTGGCAGCTCAATTTAAAAGGATGTGGGTACTTAAGTATAAGTGGCTGCATGGAGTTGCGGGGCTGGGGCGGCGGGTGGTGGTGGGGGGGGGTTGGAATCGATAAACATTGGGCAGTATCATCCCAGAATTGCACAAAGTGTGGTAGCAGGTGTGAAAAATGACGTTTTACCCATCAGCTGCAATGGCAGGTATTCACGCCGTATCGTCCGCTTCCTGCCTCATTAATTATGCAGCCACAGGAAGCACGCCTTCTCGCTGGCGGGCAGCCTCTGAATCATGCACCATGCCGTTACCTCATCATTTCCTCACTCTGGGTGTCATATCTAAACTGCAGCCATGCACAGTTCTCAATGTTTGCAGCCCAGGACTGCACCAGTGAAGACATGGCCCTGAAAGCCAAGAAGAGTTCAGTGACCCATCACTGGAATACCTTTTGGAGGCCTGCAGTGATGTCCTCCAACCCCACTCTGGCCTCAGGAGGTCCAGCAATCTCACCACTCTGGCTTGGGAGGCGTTGGCAGTGGTGGTCAGTGCCAATGCTACACAGGAAAGGTTGGCCATCCAGTGCAGAAAGAGGATGAATGATCTCATCTGTGCTGCCAGGATAAGGCAATCATCTCACCACTCTAAACTTACACACTCACAAGGCCATCAGTCATTCACAGGCATCTCACTCACTGCCAGCTCAAGGGACATCACCACTCACTCTCTCACACACACCTTTACATCTCCATCTGGTCTCATCTCCTCTGGAGACTGCCTCCTCAGCCCTCAGCATTTTGAGGCCACTTGCACAGAGCAACATGTGCCCCCCTCAACACACACCCAAGGATATCCCCTTCCCCAGTACAGCCCTCACCCTGCAGCCTCTTCCCTTGCCTGAGGCCACTTCTCCCCCATCCCCCAGGAGTGGACGATTCCATCCATCCAAGTTTCATAAAGTCTCAAAACAGAATTTAGATATTTGTTAATCTTTGCCGAGAATGAGGCAGAAGGTGGCTTGGGGAAGGGGTAGGAGGGCAGTGGCTGTCGCAAGGCAAGGGAGAACAAATATCAGGCTAAGAAGAAATGAAAGGACATCCAATAGAAAAGCACAAAACACATGTGCAAATGACAGAGCAGAGCAACATACTCCTCGGCCTGAATTTTGGCTCAGCTGAGGACTTTAATCAACTTTGAGAATAATTTTTGATAAGAACTGTTCTGGAAATCTGATAGGTTTAAATTAGTGATAGGGGTTCCATTTAGCACACCTTGAAAACTTCTAAAAATTCCTTTATTTGAAATACAGTTAGATCCTCAGTTTCAAATTGTATGTGTTTTGATAGATTTTTTTATTTGCAGTTGCACAAAGAAGGTAGTTTTCTTTGATCCAATAATTCTGAATTTGTGCATGATATCACAGGTAGATATCTATAATCATTTGCTGTAATTTTCTGCATTTTTTAACCAACTAAAGCTGGTTAATGTTTAAATATTTTGTAAAATTTGAGCCTTTTCTATATAAATTTATTGCATCTAAATCATTGTCTATATGTAGTATTCAGACTGTGTTTACAGTTTTTCTCAGTCTACTCCTAATGTCCAGATAAAGTGGCAAGTTTTAATGGAATGATCAGTTGAGTACAACAATGCACAAAATATATGTGTCTGCACATGCGTTTGTGTGCGTGCAAGAGACAGAAGCTTCTGCGAAAAGATCTCTTCTAATCTTAGGAATCCAGTTCAGGATTAGCAATACTTTAATAAGAAGACTTTGAATTTCCATGCCATCTGAAGGAGCTCTATCTGACAAACATCACATAGATTTTAGTATACCAGAAAGGCTGAACTGATGGGGGTTTTTTGGTGGCATAGTAATAACCCTTAACCAGCTAAATAAGGAAGAATTTCAGAATGTACAACAAATAAAATGGGTAAAAAATCTTCTTCTGACAATTTTACACAAATAAGTGGTGTGGGAACAAAGGTTTTTGTCCTACCACTCAAACAAAGTGATCAGTGCCACAAAGTGACTCTATAATCTTATAAAAGAATCTTCAAGCACAGGAACTCTACAGTGTGTCAAAAAACATAATTATAGTGGACTACATCACTGATGATACACAGCAGGCGGAATTTTCCATGCCCGCTGGCATCAGGCATGTTGGCGGCATGAGCAGACAATATGGCGAGAAGGCCAGAAATCGGTTTCACAACGTTGTGAAACCAGTTTGCGATCGTGCTCACCCTGTCGATGGCAGGCCACGTTTCCCTGGACGTCGGGAACCTCATCAGACGTCGGGAACCTCATTGTAATACATCTGCACATCATTATGAGGCCAGCCCACTTGAATCATCCCTTCCCCAGCTGGATTGTTCGGCCCACATTGGCATGATTGCACACCGACCTGTTTCATAACAACATATCTAAGGCGTGCACTTGGCGGGCTGCACTTTGAGGGGAACTCGGAGGTGAGTACACAGTAACGTTGCGTAGCGCTCGCCTGGGTCGCTTGTTGGACTTCAACGTTGAGGCGTGTTGGGGGGAGGGGTGGGCAAGGGCTGCCGTGCGGTTGAGGTGCATTGGAATTAGAGGTGGGGAGGGGGGCAAGGGTTGCCCTGCAGTTGAGACGCATTGGATGAGGGGGCAAGGGCTGCTCTGTGGTTGAGGTGCATTGGAATTGGAGGTGGGGAGGGGGGCAAGGGTTGCCCTGCAGTTGAGACACATTGGATGAGGGGGCAAGGGCTGCTCTGTGGTTGAGGTGCATTGTTTGGGGGGTGGGGGGGTGCGGTGACAAGGGCTGCCCTGTGGTTGAAGGTAGTGCACAAGCATGTGTGGGGTGGGGAAAGGGAAGTGGCCACATTTTAGGGAAATCTTGTATAAAGTGACCACTCCTCTGCAGCTGAGACAGTTCAGATGCAGCCACATTGACATGCGCGGAGTTGGATCTCTAGTGCGCTTATCTGCCCACTCAAGCAACACAGATGCGTTAAAGTGGCACCAAGTGTTCCAGAGCTTTTCCCCCCTGGGCACAGACTGCAAACTAATGAGTGTTGTAGTGGACTGCAAAACAGTTGGACAACTGTGCACATTGTACAATCTCCTTGCTAAAGCTGGCCATGGCGCAGTCACTGGTGCAGGTGCTCACAGCCCCTAGCAATGTCATCATTCCAGTTTGGCCCAGCCTCCCCCTTGGTTCAAGCAAACAGTGCAGCCTTACAGTGTGGGTTAGGAGAATGCATGCGCCTGTGCATGCAGTCCAGTGGGCAAAGCATGTGTCAACTGATCAGGTGGAGTGGGGCAGAGGTGGGTGGGGTTTCAGTCAGCCATGTAGCGCACTAAACTTTGGCCATCCAAGTAATGGCCAGCACTCTCTGGGATGCGTTAAGAGACCTTCAGACTTGACCAAGAGAGGTTCTTAGAACACTCAAGCTAACCCACGCGTTTCTCTCTTTCATGCTGCAGGAGGAGTACATGAGGAGCATGGAGCCTAGTGAACCAGCTTTATGCGTCGTGGTCTACAGAGCACAAAGACGACAGAAAAGAGAACGACCGAGGCACCTGGCTGGGCAGAGGGAGGAGCAGCAGCCTCAGGCAGAAGGGGCAGCTGGGGCCCCTGCACACGCCACTGAAGAGCCACAGTGAGCCGCCATTGGTCAGCGCCTAGCTAGACCCAGGGCCTATAGATGCCGCCTTTCATTCCTGCGAATGA
The DNA here is from genome assembly GCF_964194155.1 of Cetorhinus maximus. Lineage (NCBI taxonomy): Eukaryota > Metazoa > Chordata > Chondrichthyes > Lamniformes > Cetorhinidae > Cetorhinus > Cetorhinus maximus. The sequence continues at coordinate 35,710,444 of NC_135902.1, forward strand.
CTGAGAAGTAGTGTCGCCGAAGGCTGCACATGTCTAGGGAACTGGTTGGTCACGTCTGCCAACAATTGTAGGATTTGGCATCATGGGGATATGGAGGGCATCCACTGCCAGTGGCTGTGAAAGTGACCACGGTGCTCAATTTTTACACCAGTGGCTCCTTTCAGGGCTCCACAGGTGACCCCTGTGGGATATCACAAGCCTCCACCCACAAATGCATCCATGAGGTCGCGGATGACATCTTCCCGAGGGCACACAACTTTGTGCTTTTCACCCGGGACCAGGACAGCCAGGATGCAAGAGCGATTGGATTTGCCCGGATCTTGGGCTTCCCACAGGTGCAGGGTGCAATCAACTGCACTCACGTGACGCTTAGATCTCGGTCGCAACAAGGGGTCAACTATGTCAACCTCAAGGGATTTCATTCGCTGAATGTGCAGATGGTGTGCGACCACCATAAATGCATTCTGCAGGTATGTGCACGGTTTCCAGGGAGAGTCCATGACTCTTACATTCTCGGTTGGTCATAGATTCCTGACGTCTTCCAGGGTCTACAGAGGCTGCAGGGATGGTTCCTTGGGACAAGGGCTACCCGCAGAGGACGTGGCTGATGACACCCGTGCGGCGGCCTCAGACTGCAGCAGAGCGAAGGTACAACGAGGCTCATGCTGCAACTCACAATTTGGTGGAGCAAACCGTCGAGAGGTTCCGGTGCCGGGACTAGTCTGGTGGAACTATGCAATATAGTCCACAGAGGGTGTCATGCAACGTCATTGACTGCTGTGTCTTTTACAACCTGGTGCTGCAATGGGGAGAGAAGCTGGCTGAGGAGGAGATGGAGGTGCTGGAGGTCTCCTTCTATGAGGAGGACGTTGACGGTGATGAGGGTGTGGAGGTCCTCGAAGGCGACAATGATGGTGATGAAGCCCTCGCACTGGCCAGATGAGGCAGACATGCTTGGGAGGCCCTCATAGCTGCTAGATTTGTGGAGGATGATGACAACATGCAGTGAGGTGACCCCATAGATCCTCAGCTAGCATCTATGAATGTTTGACTCCAGCCTAGCTTATGGCAGCACACATACGCTCTGTGATAATGCTCCTGTCACGGAGATCCAGTGGAAGCCCCAGTAGTCACTCGATTACAGGAGGATGATGACAATATGCAGTGAGGACACTCCATAGATCTTCACATAGCCTCTGAGAATGTCTGACTCCTTGACCCCAGTTCACTTGCGCTTTGCAATCAGGGTCATATCGTACAGACACAGCCATGGAACTTTAAAGGCACCTGATCCTTTTTCCACCTTCAATGCCTGACCCCCTTCAGGAACACAACATCACTGGTCACAGATGCTGAAGAGATGGGGGCCAGCCCCACTTTAAAGTTGCTGAGAGCGCGCAAAGAGAATGACGGAACTTGGTGAGGTCTGTCCACGACATTCTGGCAGCAATGACAAGCACCATCACTAATGTGTCCAGGAAGTGTGAGGCCGGACCATTACTTTGGTCTGAAGGCTGCAAAAAGCACAGAGAAGAGGCCCTGGATTGAGACGCCTGCCCTTATCTTGTGCAGAAAAATTTCGATTGACACAAACACTGCTCATCAGAACAAGGAGCCATAGGCAGGGAGACATTGTTGAGAGTTTATTTACAATGGTGAACATCATGTACAAGTGATTATCACCCGTGCCCAGCTGTGCAACTGCATCTTCTTAACCTTCCTAACCCTGCTGCTACACCTTGGTGCTCCCCAGACATCCACAGCGGAAGTGGAGGCAGCCTGCTGACTGCCCTGATTTGCCCTATCTGAGATTACCTTGACGGACGTCCTCTGGAGGGCCAAGACCTGGAGGGCCCTGGCCTGCTTTCGGGGTCTTGCTGTGTGGCAGTGGCACCCTCCATGAGCTGTGGAGTTGGAGCTGCTGGGGTCACAGGAAGAGGGGATTCGGATGTGCTGGACAGTCCCAGAGTCAACTGGGTGGATGGCCCTGGGGCATGCACCTGCTGATCCTCCTCCCCATGGGTGTCCAAGGGCCCCCAGCTAACTCCTTGAGTGGAAGGGGAAGCTGGAGTGAGATCAAGCTGACCCACACCCCTCTCGCGTATACACTGTTGGAGGCCAACTATGGCATCAGCAATGGAGTTCAGCCCGCACAGCAATGCAGGAGCGACGTCCTGGACCAAGGTCTCCATGGTGG